>NC_135488.1:40844851-41458185 GCF_052094955.1 Ictidomys tridecemlineatus | reverse complement strand
TATGGACACTTTATGACTTCTGACAGAGGATTTACATCCAAAATATATAAAGAACTTGAAAAACATAACACCAAAAAAACCCAAATAACTCAATAAATGGGCAAATGAACTAGATAGATATTTCTTAAAGGAAGAAATACAAAAGGCTAACAAATATATTTTAAAAAATGTTCAACCTCATTAGCAATTAGGGAAATACCAATCAAAACTAGTCTGAGATTATCATCTCACACTAATCAGAATGGCAATTATCAAGAACATGAACACTAGTGAATGCTGGTGAGGATGTGGGAAAAGAATGTACACTCATACGTTGCTGGTAGGACTGCAAATCAGTACAACCACTATGGAAAAGAGTGCGAGATACTTCAAAAAACCACTCATGACCCAACTGTCCCACTCACCGGTATTTATCAGCATCCTATAGTGATAGTCATTCCAATGTTTTGTTTGTTTGTTTTGTACCAGGGATTGAACCCAGGGGCACTTAACCTCTAAGCCACATCCCCAGGCTTTTTATGTTCCTTTTTCATTTTGAGGTATGATCTCTCTTAGTTGCTTAGGCCCTTGATAAGTCGCTGGGGCTGGCTTTGAACTTGAGATCCTCCTGCTT
Source organism: Ictidomys tridecemlineatus (assembly GCF_052094955.1). Taxonomy (NCBI): domain Eukaryota; kingdom Metazoa; phylum Chordata; class Mammalia; order Rodentia; family Sciuridae; genus Ictidomys; species Ictidomys tridecemlineatus. The sequence continues at coordinate 41,457,572 of NC_135488.1, read as the reverse complement.
TAGCCTTCTGAGTTGCTGGGATTACAGGCATACGCCACGGTGCCTGGGCCACTTCAAGGTTTATATCAGCACGTTTCACAATAACCAAATTATGGAATCCACCCAGATGCCCATCAATAGATGAACGGATCAAGGAAATAACACACACACACACACACACACACACACACACACACACACACGGGAGTTTCACTTAGTCATAAAGAAGAATTAAACAATGGCATTTGCCAGTGAAGGGATGGAAATGAAGAAAATCATGCTAAGTGAGAGATCCAGACTCAGAAAAACCAAGGATTGGATGTGTTCTCTCATAGGTGGATGCGAGAGCAAACCAAGGGAAAGGAAGCAGTCGAGGGGGATCAAATATCATAAGGAGAGAGGGAGGATCAACGGAGTAGAAGGAGGAGAACAAGAGTGAGGGCAGAAAGGAAGGGAAAGGAGGGAATATGCAATGAAATAAACAAAACCTGGTTATGTCTATGCATAAATGTACCAAAAAGAATGTCCCCTTTATGTGTACGTAGAAAACTGAAAATAAATAAAGACTGAAAGGAAGGTCAATAGGGGTAGGGGAGAGGGGAGGAAAAGAGGGGTTGGGGATTGAAATAAAATTTCTTTTGTGTATTATTTTGTCAAAATTAACCCAAATCTATATATAAATATAATGCTCTAATAAAAAATATCAAAAGTATCAGAATAAAAAAGAAGATGAGGCAGCATTCCCCCCCTCCTTTTTTTGAGGAAGATAGTCTTATGGAATATTTTTTTTCCTAAAAGAATTTCATGGCAAAATGAACTAGGGCAACACGGCAACCGGTAGTCCTAGGAAGTAAAAGCAAATCAGTATCACAGAGGCACAGAAATGACCTGCTGTTAATCAACCTGGAATTTCTCAAAGCTAATTGAGTACAGGACCGTTATGTCGTTGAACACTAGTGACATCTACAGAACTCATGTTTTGAAGAACACGGTGCTGATTTTAAACTGTGAGGTCCAATCCAGCAGACAGGGAGCCTGAGAATGGCCACTTCTCTACTTAGCAGCCCCAACAGCAAAGCCAAACCAACCATGGAGCAACACATCTTAAATGCACCAGAGAACTGCAGTCGCAGGCAAATACCGCTCCCCAAATTGGAAGAAGTCAGGTGGATAGAGGGACTCACGTTTCTCTGGAGTGGAAACTTCTGGAGGCTCACTGTGGACACATTTGAGAGACGAGAACTCCCAGTGGAGCCCGTCTTCAAGAAGGCCCCTCCACTTTTGTGAGTTTTGGTTCAGGGAGCTCTACTAGGTTCTCACACTGAAGATGGGAGCAAAACCCCGGTGTGCTTCAAGGCCTGCTGTTTTCCAGAACCTACCCAACTCCGGCCCACCGTGACCTTCCTGTCTCACCTAATGGGAAAAAGTTGAGAGGCACTTGTGAACCCAGAGGCTGAGTGACAGGCTCAGAGTTCATCAGGGGGCCACAGAATGCTCTCTGTCCCCACGCACCTCGTCACCACAACATTAGGCCTCCTGTACCATGCCAGGAAAATAGGGTGATACCCTGTGGAGAAGTCCCACTGGAAAGGTTGCAATGAAGGAGTGTGTGGAAGAAGCAGTGGTGTGGTAGTAGGAGCAAATGTGACTCCATTTTGTTTTATGACTCCATCCTGTAAACAACCATGCCAAGTAGAAGAGTCATGACTGGGGCAAGATGTTCTGTTCCTTTTGCTATAGAAACCTTTAAGAACACGGGACTACCTAATGGGGTATTGTTTCTGTAACTAGGGGAACGGGGCTGTTTCTGTAACTGGGGTGACTGGGCTAACTGTGATTGGTTAGGCTTCCCTCCACTTGACTGCACTCTCCCGCTTCTGTAACCTGGCTTGCTTGCATTGGCTAGACCTCCCCGAACATCCCTTTTGCGGTTTTCAGGCTTATAAGGAGCGCCCTTGCAATTGTTCGGGGCTGATCAGGGGAACAGCTTTATGTTCTGGTCAGCTGCCACCGGTGTGCTTCAACAAAGGCTTGATTCGATTATACGTGAGTGGTCTGGAAGTCAGTTTGTGAAACCCCGGGACGAAGCTTTAACTATAACAGTGGTAACACAGAGAAGCCGTCTTCTTCTGCCCTCTCTTCCTAGGCTCGCTTCCTGCATCCATCATACCTTCCCACCCACCCGAATCCAATCCCTCCCCTAAGTTGCTCCTCTGGTGTGAAGTGTCCTGAGGACTCCAGCCCACAATGCTCCCTGCTGTGCCGTGGTCTTTACCACACACGCTGACACTTACATCCTCAGGTTTCAGCCCCAGTGGGTTGTTTTGTTTGTTTGGTTGTCTTATTTTTTGACGCACAATGCCCCCTTAGAACACCATTCTTTTTGAGAACAGAGGTATGAATTATTCCTTTGCTCTCACCATGTAGCATCTTTCTTTGTATTCACTTGTTGGATCAATAGAGCCCCCACTGCCAGCAAGTCTTGGGCAAGGGTTGCATGAGAGATGCAAAAATAAATCAAATGTAGAGGGTGGGAAAAATATATATATACAACATCACTAACCTTTAGAGGAATGCAAATCAGCCACCATGAAATATCAACGCACTTATCTGGACTGGCGATAATAAATTTATAATAAAATGGAAAAATAATTGCCGTAGGAGAATAATGCGGAGAAAAGGGAACCCTTTCATGCTGTGGGTGGGAATGTATGTTGTCATTGGGGAATATCTTTTGGAGGTGATTCAAAAATTAGAATAGAACTACTAAATGATCCAGCCGTTTCAATACTGGGTACCCATGCAAAGAAAATGAAGTTGTGTTGAAAAGACTTTGTAATCCCTATTGCAGCACTGTTCACAGTAGCCAGGATGTGAAATCAACCCAAGCGTCCATCAGTGGATGAATTAATAAAGAAAATGTGGTATATACATGAAAGGGAATTCCTGCCATTTGGGACAACTTGGATGAACCTGGAGGATATTGTGCTATGTGAAATAATCTAGGCACGGAGGGACAAATACTGCATGATCTCACTTATATACAAAGTTCAAAAAAGTTGAACTAATAGAAGCACAGAGTGGAAGTGGTTACCAGAAGATAGGGGCTTGGGATGGAGAGATGGTCACTAAATGATTCCAATTTCAGTTCCAGAGATCTATTGTGCAACATGGTGATTATAGTTAATAACAAAGCACTGTATACTTGAAAATTATAAAGAGAGTATATTTTAAGTGTTTTCACCACACACACAAAATGGTAAATACGCTGTTTAAGGGATATGTTAATTAGTCATTCCACAATGCAAACACCATAAATATATATAATTTTATTTGCTAATAAAAAAATTAAAATCTAACAACCAAATGATTGGTTATCTCAAGAGGGACTAAATTACTTTACTAATATCATTATTTCAAGTGTGTGCTTCTTACCATAATATATACAGACCTCAAGATCTCTTAATATACTCACATTATTGCTTTTAAATGACATGTTTTCTAACAATTTATTAAGGCTAAATTAAGGCCATATTACAATCTATCATGAGCTATGGAAGTCTTTATTCTTAAAGAAGTCTCACAAGAAAACAAAACACGGTAAACTTTTTGTGCCAGAGACAGGAAGCCAAACATATGATAAATTATCAACCTATTATCTAAATTGGATTTAGAGGACGTGTTCTTTACCCATCCCTACCTGCCTCTCCTGCTCTATTTTATGTCAACAAACAGCATTACCTTGTGAATGGAAGTTCTCTACAGAAACCACACCAAACTGAAGGAACTGCAGCCTGAACTTGGCTGACCATGACCTTGTAGAGAGACAAAATGCTACAGGTCAAGCACCCAAGGCATTTTGGGCTACCTTAGCAACCTTAGAGCCATTTACTTTCCACCTTTGTCTGTTTTCGTCAGTTTTGTGATGCTGTGCCCAAAACACCCAGCAAGAACAACTTAGAAGAGGGAGAGTTTATTTTGGCTCACGGTTTTAGAGGGTCGGCCCACGGTTGGCCAACTCCATAGCTCTGTCCCTGAGTGAGGAAGAACTCATGGTGGAACTCATGGTGGAAGGGTGTGGCCGAGGAGTGCTACTCAGTCTGTGGTGGTCAGGAAGCAGAGATAAACAGAAAGAGGCCACAGGGAAGACGTATCCTTCCAGGGCATATCCCCAGGGAATCGCCTCTTCCAGCTATGCTCCACCTGCCTACGGTCACCACCCGGCTGGTCCATTCCAACTAGGATGGACTGACTGGGTTCTCATAATCAAAATCTCTCTCTCTCTCTCTCTCTCTCATAATTTAATCATTCCCCCTCCAAACACTTCTGCATTGACATGAGAAATGCTACATCCAAACTGTATCACTGAACTACCATTCTCATGACTATTAGATAAAAGCTTCAGAATGTTATCATTAAGCTCAGCACACGTCTATCCCACCAACCCTACAGCTATGGATTTTATAAGACAACACCTGAGACCTGTCAAGAGATTTCCCCACGCTGCCGTACCACCTGCCTGATGCCCCCACGAATGTACTTGGTAACTGCATTGATTTACAACATCCTTTTCTGTCACTAAAAAAGATCATGCAATCTCTTCAGTGCTCGAGCGCTTTGTTCAAGGTCACCTGAATCCATGTTCGCAGGTCTGGACCACTTATACTTGTCTCATTTCTTTAGGAGCAAGAACTGTAGTTTGCACTGACAACCTCCATCTGGCACCTCCAGTTCAAGCAAGGTCTCCGGAAGGTTCTGTGATGCTCTCTCTCTTCCCTAGACTGGGGCATCCAATCGACCCTGTTTTCTCATACTCTCCTTCTCAAACTTAGCTGCTTCCCTCCATCCCCTCTACCCTGTTCATAATCTGGTCACTCTTAGCTCAGCCTGGCTTCCTGCACTGTCCTACTTCAGTCGTGACTCTGATCCATTCTTCGTTGAACCCATGAGTATCCAGCTTGTTTCTGAATCCACTTCTCCGTTGAGTCTCTCCGGGTCCTTCTGTCTGCAGGATGGAGTCCAACTCCTCAATTTGCCTTAGGAGACTCGGCTTGAATTTCTCTAGGCCTCTTGACTATCCCTCCCAACTTTCTGAGCTCATGGCTCACCTTGGGCACACTATTTCCCTCCAAAGCTTCAGGCTCTGCATCTGCTCTTCTTTCTGGAATGTTCTCCCCTAATCATCCCCAAACCCATGTGAGACACCCCTCCTCGTACCCCTCAGATGCCTCCTTATGCTCAGGCCCTCATAGTACACAACATAATCTGTAATAACTGAATATTTGCTTGTGTTTCCCACAAGGCACTGTGAGCACCGAGACCATGGCATGCTGTGTGCATCGTCCAGCATGGTGCTGACACATGGTCCCTGCTGGATGTGCTCCTGCCATCACAGGAGCTCAGCGTTTGATGAACACCTGCTGATAAACAGCCTGCAATGACAAGAGGATGGTGGAATGAGTGTGTGTTGTCACCACCCCATTCGTAAGTTGAAATCCTAACCCCCAGTACCTCAGAATGCCACCTTATTTGGAAATAGGGTAGTTGCAGATGTGATTAGTTAAGCTGTGGTCCCCTAATCCAATATGACTGGCATTCTTATAAAAGGAGGACATTTGGCCAGTGTAGTGGTGCATGCCTATAGTCACAGTGGCTCGGGAGGCTGAGACAGGAGGATCACGAGTTCAAAGTCAGTCTCAGCAAAAATGAGACACTAAGCAACTCAGGGAGACCCTGTCTCCAGATAAACATACAAAATGGGGGAGGGATGTGGCTCAGTGGTTGAGTGCCCCTGGGTTTAATCCTGGGTTCCTGGGTACCACCTCCAAAAAAGGAGGACATTTGTACACACACACACACACACACACACACACACACACACACACCCCATCCTATGAACATGAAAGTGGAGACCAGGGTGATGTGTTACAAGTAGCGGATTGCTAAAGATTGCCAGTGACCACCAGGAGGTAAGAGTGAGGCAGGAACAGATTCCCCCCAACCAGGGACCAACCCTGCCATCACCTGGATCAGATTTCCAGCCTCCAGAAAGGAGACAATGAACTTCTGCTACTGACTTCTCAGTTTGGGGTACAGTGTCCCTCCTTGGAAGGGAGGGACAATCCAAGGAACTCTGAAGAAATCACAGGTTCCACTGGACTGGTTCAGACACCGTGGCAGTAGCCTTGAGAGCATACCAGGGCATGCACAGGCAACAAAGAAAGGGTCGTGGGGGGCACCTGTGGCTCTGTGACCTCCGAGTTCGATGCTGCTGCTTTCTCCCCTGTACTTTTTGAGACCAGCATTTGCTGGAACTCAGGAGGTTTTCGGCTGGTTAACTAAAAATGCACGAAAAGAAAAGGATCTGCACTTTGCGCATGCTGCCGCCAGGTGGCAGCGGTATGGTGGAAACTGCTGGCTTCCCCGTCTCTCCTCACCTCTCCTTCACCCCCCTGGGCCAGTTATCCCTGGGTGGCTTCTCAGATGCAAATTCAGTTCCTGCTCTGCAGCACTTCCTGCAGTCTGCATGCAGGTGCTCTCTGTTTTTTTTTTTTTTTTTTTTGGGTGGGGGGGGCGGATTCTGGAGGGACTGTGCAGGAGGAAGAGGCATCTCTCCCTGGTTCTGGTGGCTGGTTCTGATGGCCGCCTGTGTGGTCAGTGATGAGGCTGTGAGGGCTTTGGTGGCCATCTATTATGCCTAGAACGTCGTACCCTGCATCGAAACCCTGCCGAGCCCCGCGTTCCTCTCTGGTGTGTGGATGCTACTTAAGGGGAGTGGGGGGTGACAACTCATTTGCATCATTAAAGTGACTAATATAGGGCATTCCTCAGGAGCGTGACTGGACCTCTGGGAAGCCAACTTGCTGCTCAGGGTTGGCAGGACAAATGAGCTGGAAGATCCACTGGTGGTGTGCTGAGAGCCATAGCCAAGTAGGAATGAGCATGGCATTTTGGGTTGAAAGGTGAGGCCAGCAAGCCATTGAGATGATAATGATAAGATGTGCATTCAATTGGAGATTAGGCCCCTGCTGTCCTCCGCCATGGCCTGCTACTTTGGGGCTCTGAGTTCCCATTGGTTGGGGAAGTGCGGTAGGAGGGAATTCGGAGGAGGGATTTCCTGTTGGTGTGGTGTGTCCCGGGAGGAGCCGCGTGTGTGGCGTTCGCGTGAGTTTTGGAAATAAAGTTTGTTCCTGCTTGAGTGGCTCGTGATTTTGTGCCCAGCCGGCAATGGTGCATGTGCTCATTTCAAACACACTTATTAAATAAACTCCTTCCCTTCACCTCAGGTCAAAAGAGAGGAGAAACTCCTGACAGAAATAAAGGCACTTGGTTCTCATCCCAGGGACACTGCCCCTATGTCCCTGTTTTGCTCAGTGCTGTGGGTTTGGGCACAATCATCAATTTTATGTGTCACTTGACCAAGCTATGGCCCAGTTGTTGGGGCAAACCCCCATATAAATGTTGCTATGAATGCATGGGGGGAACGTGGCTAAGGTCTACAGTCAGTGGACTCGGAGTGAGGCAATATCATGTGGGTGGGCCTTGTCCAACCAGTTGAAGGTCTTGAGAGTAAAAACTGAGGTCTTTTGGAGAAGAAGGAATTCCACTCTAGATTGAAAAAAAAAAAAAAATCCTGCCTGAATTTCCAGCCCGCCAACCTACCCTACAGGTTTCAGAATTGCCAGTTCCCACCATTATATCAGCCAATTCCTTGATGTGTGGGTGGTCACACCCAGGGGACAATGAGGCAGCCATTTTTAGTAACAGAAGCAACATTGTCTTTAAAACCCCCGGGGTGGCTAAATCTAGAGGAGCCTCGAGATTACTTCCCAGTGTCTCCTGGGGAGCCTACAGAGGGCAAGCAGACATGCCATCCCACAAGGACAGAACTGGGCTTGTCAGTTAGTGACTCAATACGCTCAGAGTGGTCACCCTGCCAGGCTCTGGGGTCCTGGTAGGACACAGTGACCCCAGTGATCCCGGGGACCCCCGCACAGACCTCAAGGGACAGAGGAAGGCAAAGAGCTAGTCACTGAGCATGAATCTTTAGACAGCTGAGCTATTGATAGACCCCACCTGACTTTCTCTTAAAATTGGGAGCCATCTCGCCACAAAGCCATGGAAAGCGGATTTCGGCTTTACCATAAATGACTGCAGATTCTGAACCAGCGTGGAATGCCTGCCCGTGCCTTGAGCTCACCCATGCCTGGCTCTCTGACCAGATAGCAGCCCTCTCTGAAACTTTAGTGACGCCTCATAAATCTTGGCCTTCCCTGGGCAGATACCCACCCTCTCTGAGGCTCTAGTGACCTTCATAAATTCTGATGCCGGGGTCAGCAAAAATGTTAGGCTCGCCAAAGTTTTGTTATCTGTAACCCCCCTTTGTGTAACTGTTATGTTCGAATTTAGGACCCCCAAAAGACCACTAGAGACCAAGATCGATGTAAGCAGCAAAGAGGTGTTTACTGTGAGCTAGCTCGGTCCTCCGCGCGCACACACAGCAACTGGTGACGCTGAGAGGCCCTGAGCCCAGGGTTTGCAGCAGTTTTATGCACTCTTTGGGGAAGGCAGGGACTTCACATCCATCATAGCATCTCTTAGCAAATCATCACATACCTCGGGTAAATCAATAACAACTCTAAAACCTGATTAGCACATTCACTGGCGGGAACAAGTTGGGGAGGGGTGATTGGTTACTACAAGAGGGGGATTCGTTTGAACTGATTGGTTTAAGCCAAGAAGGGTGTTTATGCTGAACTACATGGTTTCCCAACATGTTATCAACCACCATAAATGACTTGGGGGGTCATCTGGCATCCCAGGTATTTCCCTGTCTCATGCTGATTGGTGGTTGCTAGGGGGCTGCTATGAGTCCCCACCTAGCCTGACTGAGTCAGGGACACCTGGTGCTGCAGATCTCTCCTGTTATTTGTAGATAAACCACTCAGCAGGGTGGGTGTGTGCCTAAGAGTGCTCTGTGGGTCTTTCCAAGGACAAAGGTCATGTCCCTTCCTTGGACAGGCTTTGCTCTGAGGTAGAGGCTGGTTTTTCATAACTTTCTGGGCTATAAAGATGGGCTGCAAGAAAGCTGCGGTGCTGTCTTGTTCCCGCGGTTTTGGGTGGGAGAGGCAGCCCGGCCGGTCGAAAGAATAAGCTTGCTTTAATTTGATTTTAATTGGAGTCAGTGGTCTTTTCTTGCGTCCTGGTCTAACACTATGAGCCCTGTGCTATGAAGCTGTCTCTAAGACTGGGTCCTGATACAAGTTTGGAAGTCTTAGGCCACAGGGACGTTGAAGCCGTGACGAAGTTATATTTAACTCCCGGTACCAAAACTCTAAACCAGAGGTGGCAAACTGTGTCCTGTGGGCCAAATCCGGCGTGTCGTCCTGCAAGGAGAGCACTGACATTTCTAAAGAGTTGCAGGGGAATCAACAGAAAGAACACTGAGGGCACGTGAACATCCTAGGATGTTCGAATTTCTGTGTTGAGGAATGAAGTTCGTTGTGACATGGTCACACCTGCTCTTGTACAAATCTGTGCCCCGAGGTCAGCATCCTCTGATTCCACCAACCTGGGATCAAAACTGCAGTCAGGCCTACGATGGCTGTGTCTATGCTCAACATGAACAGTTCATTTTCCTGTCATAATTCCTTAAAAACACAGTATAATTCCGCTTACATGGCATTCACATTGTACTAAGGTATTGTGCATAACCTAGAGGTGATTTAGGGGAGGTGGGAGGCAGAACGTGCGCAGGTCCTGTGTAAACGCTCCAGTGTTTTGTACAGTGGGCTTGAGCATTCACAGATATTGGTAACCAGGGGTGTCCGGGTACCAGTTCCTCCTGGACACGGAGTGCACTAGTCAGTTTTCCATGGCTGAGAACAGATACCTAAAGGGACCTAAAGGGAGGAAAGATGGATCTTGGCTCACAATTTCAGAGCTTCCTCCAGTCCGTGGTCTTCTGGCTCAGTTAGCGTTTGGGCCTCAGTGAGTGAGGTGGCCCATAATGGCAAAGTAAGTGGCCAAGGAACGCTGCTCACCTCTTCGCACCAGGATGCAGGGGTCGGGGTGGGGAGGAAGGGACCAGGGACAGGATACACCATGCAAAGACAGGCCCCCAGGAACCTGCTTCCTCCCAGCAGGTATCACCTCCTATGGTGTCCGCCACCAGCTGGGGATCAGGTCTTCAACACGTGGGTTTTTTGGGGGGACATTTCAGATCCAAACCATAACATGGAGGGATGACGGTATTGTCTACAGCTGCTTTCACGCTCCCACAGCACGGTTCAGGAGCAGACTGCAGAGACCACTAGCTTAAAATATTGATTGTCAGGCCCTCTACAGAAAAGAAGTGTGCTGACCCCTGCTCTCAGTCGTCCAAAGCATGCCGTCCTCCTGGCAGGGTTGTAATGGGTGGAACTGAATGAATGTATAAATAAGGGAACTCCTGCTCGCTTTTATTTCAACGTGCAAATATTTCGAGACAATTACATAAGCAATAAAGATGACTTTGGTTTCAAAACCATGGTTCCCTAACTCAAAGAAGAAAGATGCCAAGATGGGCCCATGTGCCAGCCCCTGTCATGGAGGGTTTGTGGGTGCTCCGAGCTTCTCGCACATGGTGATTTCATGCCGCTGTGGGGGGGACAGGTGACTGTTCAGGGCTGCTTTGACAGGTGGGAAATCAAAGGCCAAAAGTCACCTGTCACCTCACCTGTCCCTGGGCACAGAACTCGGGGCCAACAGTGTGGGTGGCCCTTTATTCTGAGACACCACCTTGTCCTCCCCAATGGAGGGGCAGTAAGAGGGGGCCAGCCTACAAGATTTCCCCTGGGGGATCAAGAACAAAGGCTATAACACTCTGGATTGTTCCAAAAACCGCTCTCCTCAGTCTCCCGGCCCAGGGGTCCTGAAGTGGAATTTCTGCCTGTGGAGAAAGAAAAGGGGGCGGTGAGCACAGGCTGTCACCCCCACTCAGGCGTTGGCCTCTTCTGGGCTGTGACTGCCCAAGGAGATGTCCGTCAGAATGACCATCCAGCTGGATGAGTAGATGAATCCCTGCAATTGAAAGAATCCAGACCCAGGGTACAAGGGAGCCTTCGAAGTTCTTACGAGCACCCGATAGGAACCTCTAGCTGGAGAGCAGACAGACAGACTGCACGGGGTGATGTCTGCTGAAGCCCCGACTCTTTAGCCCATGCTTTCTTGGTGTCCCTGCTGTGTCTAAATTTCCGAGGCCTGAGGGTTCCGCCATCCTCCTGCTGTACCTGTATTCTGTGCACAGGATCTAAGCCCATGGAGAGAGAGGATTGCCTCCGTGTTTTAACAACGCTCCCATTTAAAAAAAAAAAAAAAATGGCTCTTCCATAATGTGTAGATAATTAAAGGAAAATATCACCCTATTCAGTGCATTTCCTTTAGTTACATACTTTTTACTTTTGTACGTATGCTGATGTAAAACAACAACGCTAACGAGAGCATCACCGTAGGAAAGGAGTTTCTCGCGTGGCCTGATGTCTCCAACTCCCCTGCTGATCAGTGGACCCCAAGAAGTGCTGTACCTTCCCACGTGACCGTGCTTCCTTAGGTGAACAAACGAGAAAAACGACTCTGCCGCCTCTCCTGTTCCATTTCAGGGCTAATTTCATGTCAGTGTCATGCAATGGTCACATCAGTCTGGTTGGATGACGCCTTCTCCCGGCCCCACGTGGGAGAAAGCTGACACAGAGAATCCGTTGGAAGTGAAAATCACCTCTAGCAACTTTTGCAAAGGACCAGAAGATTTATTAAAAACAAACCACACCCCCCGAGGCTGCTGGTGGCTGAAGTACTCCGTGTACCTGCTGTGGCATTCTTGCTGTCCCTGACATCCTCTCCCTCCATGCTGTCCCCTCCTGCCCTCCACCTCCCGTGGACGCCCCACCTGGATTTCAAGGAATCGCTTAATAATGGTGGTTTGTGCTCTTCCTCGGGTGGCCTTTCTGTATAGTGGGAGCCACATCCGCAGCAAACACTTGTAACCGAACTTGTCAGTGTCCTATTCAAAATTTGTGACGCCTTCTTCATTACCAGAGCTGGGGACAAGTCTGAACTTGAGTCTGCAGCCTGATCAGAGGCTCTGCCCGGCCTTGGATGTTTGCCTTCCCCGGATCCATCTCACCCATGACCCGCTCGCATCCCTAGGTGGTCCCTGCTCAGCCTACACCTCCTTCCTCTCTCCCTGCGGCAATTCCTCTGAAACTCCGCTCATCCAGTGTCTCCTTTCTGAAGCACTCCACTTTGTCTGTATGTTCTTTTTAAACTCTTCCTACCAACCACTCTCCCAGGGTTTGGTAGTAGCTAGCACTCATCAGTAAAATGCAGGCAAGGTCACAGATGGTCTCTAAATTACTTTAGAGTCTCTCTTTAAACTACTTCCAAAGTAGACAAGAAAAAAGCAAAGGGTGCTAGTTAATTTGTAGAAAATAAACAGAAGCAAGGGAGCTAGTTGGAAACTGTGTCAAGAGAAAAAGATTCATGGGACTAACTTTGACAGGGTCCTTTGATGTTGATGTAAAGCTAGGAATTGTGGCTGTAAGTGTCTCCAGTCCTCTGGGAGGAAGGTTCCTTTGGTAGCTCAGGTGCACGAAGGGAACTTCTGACCAGCAACTGACCCCCAGCATCCACATTAACATGGGGTGACTTGTAGACCAGGCCCCCCTGAATAGGATGGCCACCGTGGCAGCTCCAGAGGGGACCAACTAAGGTCGAAAACTCCGCTGCCTGCCGAGAGGGAGGAGTGGAGCACCTGACTGGCCAAGAGTGCAGAAGGCTTACCCCAGTTCTCCTGGTAAACATCAAACAGTCCTAAAATTGGGGACAGCGTTGTCTCCTTTGTCACTCTCTGCTTGGAGATGACCCACTTTCTCCCTTGAGAGTGCGTTCTGCTGAAGCCTCCCTTTTCTTTTACTCGATTTTTACCCCACTTTCATCTATAATGACTTTTTCGTCTTGCGTGACTTCTGGTGTCTGACTTGAAATTTTCTTTCATCAGAACACCAGGGCTGAGCTTTGGCGTTTCAGCTCCCTGCTTTCCGGTGACGCAGGCCCCCTCTCTCCCTCTCCTCGCCTTGGACAGGAGCCAGATGCCTGGCAGCACCTGACGCCTGATTGAAGGTAGCAGAAAGGGACGAGCCAGAGAATGTCCTTCGGCAGAAGGGATACTCTGAGCCCAAGGAGCTTTAGGAAGCACTGCTGCAAGAAGGGCTTTCTGGCCACCCCTTTGCTTCCCCAGAAGGACATAATGGTCCCCAAGTGAAAGATGCCCTTGGTACACCACAAGAAAAGAAACCCTCTCCTACAGGGAACTGCATCCGAGGGAACCGCGAGCCGGCAGACCTAGGCAAAGGGATGCCCGTCGCCTTTAGCCTCCTCCCCTGATTCAGCCTCTTCCCCACGGCTTCGTTACTTTGCCACAATTCCAATTCAGTACCTAAATGCTCCACTCTGTGTCTTTGTCTCCTTATGAAGATTCTCATCATATCGCATCCACTTTTCTTCTTTTAATTGTGCACACATCAATGTAACTCTCAGACCTCGCCAGGGAGACGGTTTGAAAACAGTCGGCTTTTTGTTGTTATTGTTGCCGTGACCAAAAGACCTGACAATGTAGAGGAGGAAAAGTTCATTTTGGCTCATGGTTTCACAGCCGAGCCGTGGTTAGCCAACTCCATAGCTCTGGGCCCCAGGAGAGGCAGAACATCATGGCGGGAGGGTGGGTGGAGGAGAGCAGCTCAGGATACGGCAATCAGGAAGCTCACAAAATAGAAAAACCAAAAATATGCTCCCAGTGACGTATCTCCTCCAGCTACACGCTCCCTGCCTGTAGTCACTGGCCAGTTAATCTGTATCAGTGTGGATTAGGTTAAGACTCTCATCACCCAATCATCTTACCTCTGAAAATTCTTTCGATGTCTAATACCTGAGCTCTTGGGGGACACCACATATCCAGACTATAACAGTTTTGTCTCTCCTACATACTGAAAAATAGTGAGTGAACTTATGGACCAGAGGGTGTTGGTGGAAGATGGTACCTGCCAGATTCTCTGAATCTGATGAAACTTTAGAAAATTAGAGATTTAGGGGATGGGGTTGTTGTTCAGTGGTAGAATGTGTGCTCAGCATTCACGAGTTCAATCCGCAGCAGCCCCTTCACCCCCTTCCCCAAATAAAGAAAACTAGGGCAAGTCCCACTCGGAGAGATTGTGACCTAATTAATCATTAAAATGTTCCCCCAGATGATCACAGAGTGCAGCAATGATTAAGAACAGGGCATGAGCAAACAACCCAATCAGTAAATGGGCAAAGGAACTGAACAGGCACTTCACAGAAGAAAAAAAATGGGAATGTTCAAAAAATATGTGAGAAAATGTTCAAAGTCTCTAGCAATTAGAGAAACGCAAATTAAGACTACACTGAGATTCCGTCTCATTCCAGTCACACTGGCAATTATCAAGAATACAAGCAACAAAAATGTTGGTGAGAATGTGGGGGAAAAGGTACACAAGTACATTGCTGGTGGGACTGCAAATCGGTGCAACTACGGTGGAAAGCCTCTGGAGATTCCTCAGAAAACTTGCCACAGAACCACCCTTTGTCTCAGTTATGTCACTCTTCGGGGTATAGCCGAAGGGCTTAAAATCAGCACACTGCATCCATGTTGATGGCAGTTCCATTCACAATAGCTGTGCTGTGGAACCAACCTAGGTGTCGGTCAACAAACGAACGAATAAAGAGCATGTTGTAGGTAGACCCGAGGAAAATCACTCAGCCATAGAGAAGAATGACGTGATGGCATCTGCCAGTGAATCGATGGAACCGGAGGCTCAGGCGAAGTGAAACAAGCCAGACCCCAAACACCAAATGATCTCTCCGACATGGGGATGCTAACCTATAACAGGGGAGGGTAGGGAGTGGAAGGAGAGACGAGTTCACTGGATTAGACAAAGGGGAATGAGGGGAAGGGAGGGAGGACGGGACTAGGAAAGACAGTAGAATGAACCGGACCTCACTTTCCTCTGTTCATATGTGAACACACCACCAGGGAGACTCCACGTCATGTACCACCGCAAGAATGGGAAGTCACACTCCATGCCTTCTAACATGTCAAGATGCACCCTACCATCATGGATATCTAAAATGAACAGAGAAAACACGATAATCGGGCCTATTATCATCATTTGATGTTGAGAAATCCGAGGCCAGCAGACCCCACGTGACGTGGCTAGACACACAGTTCACGAGTGGCCAGAGCCCACATCAGAACCTGGGTGACTCAACCACCCTTGTCACGAACAAAGGGCATCAGACAGAGTCCTGGGGAGACCCGTCACCCTCGAGGTGGGGTCATTCAAAGCGGGTCTAGAAGGACAGATCACCACGGCTGTGTGTAGGGAAAACGTACCAGGCCCCGTGAGGTCGCAGGGATGTGCCAGCCACACAGGTCCCCGTGAAGGCCCCAAGGGACGAGGGGAGAGAGGCTCTGCCTGAGACCTGGGGTTTTGTAGGGGTGGAATCGTGTAGAGGGGGCTGGAGAGATGAAGGAGTGTGAGTAGCACAAAGAGATTTTTTTAGGGGACATTGAGGAGAAAAGACCCCAACCACACTCTGTGCTCCGTCCACCCATCCTCGGGTTCTGCAGGGGCCCCCTGTTGATGAGCCCACCAGAAACCAGAGGTCACAGACACCTAACTCGTGCAGTTCATGCAGGACTCCTGGTCCAGCCTGATGGACAAGGACAAGGAGTGGACCTGGAAGGCCAACAGAAAGTTCCAGCACAGAAACTCACGGCGCCTGTGAAGTTTCCCAAACAAGCCATGGTAAGCTCCTCTGTTTCCCTTGCTATAATGAAACACCTGAGGCTGGGTAATTTGTAATGAAATGAGGTTGACTTAAGTGCTCAGTTTTGAAGGCTGAAGATGATTCATAGGAAGCACAGACCCTGGCTGCAGGATGCACTTCAGACCAGATCATCACATTCTTTCACTAGACTCCTCTACCTACATTGCTGCTCTCATTCTTGCTCTTCTTGCAGAAAAAGTCGTATACGATTTTGAGGAAACCTGAGATTGTTGTCCTAAAACCCTGCTAGGCCAAGAAATACTGCGATTATTTCTTGCCTTCCCAGCCTCACCTGGCCTTTGCATTTCAATTCAGGCCCCCAAACTCTGGTGAACACAGCCTGGTCCCACCAGCCAAGCTCCCAACAGCAGCATGGGCGCCATCTCCTGGCCATTTTGGGAAAATGCACATATCTTACTCATTCAGCTTTGCTAACTAACCACCATCAGCAAAGGTGACATTTAAAAAACGATTACTAACCTATTTTTAAGTAAAAACATACGGTAGCCCACTCAAATAGGACCTCAAGCGCTTTGTATTTTGATGTCTTTGTTTTAACTTACTGAGATACTAAGAATGAGAGTTAAACTTTATACATCTATTCAACCACTGTATTTATTTTATTTTTTTAAAAATATTTTTTTTAGTTGTAGTTGGACCCAATACCTTTATTTTATTTATTTTTAGGTGGTGCTGAGGATCAAACACAGGGCCTCACATGTACTAGGCAAGCGCTCTACCACTGAGCCACAACCCCAGCCCCCCACACACACACGGTATTTATTTTGCAAGACAATTATTATCTGAAGAGTTGAACTTCTAAAAAGCTGCAGAAAAATAGCAAATGATGACTAGGAGTCTATGTGATGAATGTTTGGATGTTAAATGAGGTTGAATTCTCCAACTCTGCCCCAGAGCAAAGCAGAACCATTAGAAGCACGGAGAGACTTCTTAGGCAGAGGGGCTGTGGCGGCCTAAGCCATACTACCTTCATGAAGCAGGCGGTGTGCACTGGGGGAAGCACTCACCATACGTCCCCACCTGAGGTCACTGCTGTTTCTTCTCAAGAAAGGTAACTTCAGGTGACCCTGGAGCAGACCTGTTCTCCTGGAAATCACCATGGAGAAGTGTCCTGTTCAAGGGGATACTTGAGCTTCAGCAGAGACAGCAGACAACAAAGACAGAAAAAGAAAAAATTGGGGGGAACCCCTGAGAAGGGAGACAGCTGCCCATCGGGTGGAGAAACTGAAGTCCTCTTGGAGGTGAGGTGCAACCCAGAAGCTTTGTTAGGCACCTGTGAGACCAGGCTGTCACCAGCTAGTGACTCAAAGGAGGGACGGGATTGAGAAACATCCCTCTCACCCTGTGCACATGAAATACAGGACTTGCAGATTGTCCTTTCCACCTCCCCACCCCCACCCTCATTTCTCCCTGCCTGCCGTAGCTAAAGGTATAGCTAAACTAGTCTGCTTATGATACAGATGAGCCAAAGTCACTCGGGCACCTATGCCTTTGTTTTTAATACATTAAAAAAATTTTTTTTTAGTTATAGATGAATGCAATATCTTTATTTTATTTATTTATTTTTATGGGGAGCTGAGGATTGAACCCAGTGCCTCACACATTCAAGGCAGGCTTCCTACCACTGAGCCCCAGCCTCAACCTTACAACACATTATTTTTTTTTTAGGTAATTTTTTTATTATTATTAGTTGTTGAAAACATGACAAAGCTCTTGATATATCATGTTTCATACATTTGACTCAAGGAACCGATGTGATTCTGTAATACGTATACGGGGTAAAAATGGGAGTACAACACATTTTTTAATACTCAGTTTGCCGTATCTTGTTGGGGTGGATAAACTACTTCCAGCACAGAGAACTGAGGGAAACAGGCACTTATATGCAAACAAGAAGACCCTAGCAACTACTCACGAAGCATTTCTAAAGCAAGCCGCTCCCTTCTATGAGATGGAAACACACATTTCAGCAATAGTGTATCCTAGATATCACACTAAGAACTACTGATTTGACCAAATGAGCATTTTCAATTGAAGTTTTTGTTTGTGTGTTTATTCATGACAGAGGCCAGTTTTGGGGTTTGCTTATTTCAATTTTTTTTCCCCCCTCTGGGATAACATTGTGGAAGCAGGACTATGTTCTCCTGTGGCTATTGGGGTCGCATCTGCTCCCTGTCATTCATTCATTCTCCTTCAGAGGGCGCTTCACTTCCACCTCCCCCAGGCCTGTCCTGCAAGCCCCGGAGCCGTCCCTTCACCCAACTGCCTGCTCAAGTTCAATATCACCAAATTCTCTCTTGCAGTTTCTCCTGCCCATCTTGTCCCTCCTCTCCCTCCCACCCCCAGACACACCACACCCCTGTCCCCTGTTTCATCATGTAGTCGCACAGGCCAGGAGCACCATTGTGATGGCCACATGTTCAACTCATTGCAATACCTGCACATTTTATTTTAAAAGGGAATATTATTTTAAATCGACAAATCATGATTCTGTTACATGATGGCATACAGTGTTTGGATACATGTGTACAACGAGGGATGGTTTTAATTTGTAGCTGACTCTTCATCTTTGTGGACATCATCCTTGTCACCTTTTTTGTTTTTAAAGATCATTTGAATTTCAGTTAGTATTTTAATTTGTAATACAAAGATGCAATCCCCCCCCCAGTTCAATAAGTACAGAACAGTGTTCTGTGATAATTAAGTCTCCTCCCCCACCCAAGTCCCCACCTGGCCTGTGACACTCCACAGATGGCTCATAGCGCCAAGTCCTTCTGTGATCTTCCAGCGATAATCTAATATATCCAATTACTCTATCATGTGTCTTGTCCTTTTATTAATTAAAGAGTTTAAGGTGGTGCTCATTCTATAAAGAGTTTTCATATTCTTTAAACAGCTGCATGTTATCCTATCATAGAAATAAACGGTAATCTATTTTGCTGTTTTATTAATCAGTGGGCATTTAGCCCATTGTCAACTTTTTTCAGTTTGTGAAATAACTTCTTAAATGGGAAGTGACTAGATTAAAAGTGAAAGTGTAACCATGACTTCCAGAAGCACTAGCTTTCTAATCGATGGTCTTCACGGTTTCTGAAGGTGAGTCCGTGGTTGGCTGAGTCCACACCTCCGGGCCCCAGGTGAGGCAGAGCATCATGGTGGAGGGGCATGGCAATAAGGAAGCAGAGAGCGCTCTGCTCACTGTGGACAAAATATAAAGCCCTCAGTGACCTGCCTCCTCCTCTCACACCCTACCTGCCTTTGGTTGATGAACCTAATGATTTTGCCTCTGAACATTGTCTCACACATGAGATTTTGGGAAACAACACATAAACAACCCATAACACCCTGTCAATCCTTTCTCTACTCTGCAACCCAAGCAATTTTTCTCCACTTGGGTATCCCATTGGCTTAGCACCATTTGTTAAAAAAGATATTTTCTCTATACAGAATTACTTTACACTTTTGTGTAAATCTGTGGACTATACCCCATCCCCTTTCTCTCTTCTCTCTCTCTCTCTCTCTCTCCCTCTCTCTCTCTCTCTCTCTCTCTCTCTCTCTCTCTATATATATATATATATATATATATATATATAAAATACATATGTGCAATTTTTTGTGTTATATTGATTTATATGTTTATCCAAATACAAATTTCACAGTTCATAACTTTTGCTATCCTGGGTCTTTTTGCATTTCCACATAATTTTAGAATTACCTTGTCAATTTCTTCCCAAAGCACTGAACTAAACCAAGACAAAACAGAGGCACAAACCCTGCATGGAGTGTGTACAGGTCAATTTCACTGTTTGAAGAAAGTCACTTTGAGGAGAGTTAAATTTTGTTCTTTTATTTGTCCTTTATGATGTATTTAGAATTTTATTATACTTTGCCTATATAACATATCTTTTAAATTTCACTTTGTAGAATTTATTGAAGTTTCTATGTGGCCTAATATTTGCTAAGTTTTCATCAGTGTTCCATTGTTGTATTTTTTATTTGTTCTTTTTAGATATATAGGACAGTAGAGTGTATTGTGATATATTAGACATACATGGAGTATAACATTCTAATTAGGATTCCATTCTTGCAGTTGAACATGATGTGGAGTTTCACTGGTCATACATTCACATAGGAACTTAGGAAAGTGATGTCCAATTCAGTCTACTGTCTTTCCTATTCTCATCCCCATCCCTTCCCCTCCTCCCCATTTGTCCAATCCAATGAACTTCTAGAGCATTAAATCTTAATAATGTCAAGTCTCCTAATCCACCACACAATATTTCCCTCCTTTTATGTAGGTCTTCCTTAGTTGCTCTCATTAATATTTTGTAATTTTTTGTATAGGTTTTGCATATTTTTGTTAAATTTGTCCCCAAGTATTCAAGATTTTCTGATTTTATTGTAATTATCACTTTCTTTTCAATCATTGTTAGTGTGTACATATAAAACTGATTCTCTGCATTTGTGTCAAAGCCTGTCACCAAAGTGAAAATCCAAGGGAAACTTTTTAACACAATAAAGAAAATTTATTAAAAAACCTGCACTACCATCATACTTAATGGTGACATACTAAATGCCTTTGCCCTAAGATTAAGAATGGGCAAGGATATTGTCTCTAATTCCTCATCTTCAACATTGAATCAGAAGTTCTAGCCAGAGTAATAAGGCAGGGAAAAGAAAAGATCCAGATTAGAAACAAAGAAAGAAGTGTCTATTTGGAAATGACATTATTATTTATGTAAAAAATACCAAATATTCTTCAAAATATGCCTTTATAACTAAGTGAGCAGGTTTTCAGGATACAATGTCAATATTTATGTGTTGATTGTATTTCTATATATCACTATATATCAACAATAAACAATTGGAACTTGAAATTCAAAATTACTCATGATTTTAAATTTATGAACTTTGGTTTAAGGAAGAGAGGCCTCAACAGGAAAATAATTGGGTGGTGCCTTCATCCCAGACTTCTCAGCCTCTGGAGAACTAGAGAAGTACATTTCTGTTGTTTAATCAGGAAAATATGATTTATGAATAAGACTAACAAATTAAATGCATGCTCAGTATGCTGAAAACTACAAAACACTGAGTAGTGAAATTAAAGACCTAAATAAGTGAAGATGTGTACCATGTTCATGGACTAGAAAAGATTCAACACGATTTTAAGTAAAAATTCCAGCAAGTTTTTTTTTTTTTTAAATACAGATTTAAAAAACTCATCTTAAGACTTATAAAAAAGGAACAGGAACTAGAAGGGCCAAACAATATAGTCAATTAACTTAGAACAAAGATGCTAAGATGATTCAATGGAGAAAGAATATTATTTTCAATAATTGGCTTTGAAAAGAACTTTAAGAAATATCTCCGAGTCTATTCAATATTAATTCAACATGGATCATGGCATAAATGTAAAACATGAAACTCAAAAAAAAAAAGAGAGAGAAAAATCTGCATTGGCAGAGCTTTTAAGTATGCCTCCCCAAGACAAACTTGACTTTATCCAAACTAAAATTTCTGCTTTGTGAAAGATGCTAAGATAATGAAAAGACAGCTACAAACTAGAAGAATATATTTGCAAGTCACATGCCAAATAAAGGACTGGCCAGCACACCATTTTTTTTTTAAAAAAAGGGAGCCAAAGATCTGAACAGACATTTCACTAAAGAAGACATATGGATAACAAATAAGCATATGAAAAAGACCCTCAGCTTTACTAGTCTTTGGGGGAAATGCAAATTAAAACTATAGTGAGATAGCACCACATATTTCTTAAAATGACTTCAAAAAAAGAAGAAAGAAAAAACTTGACAAGACCAAAGGTTGACAGGAATACAGAGCAGCTGGAATTTTCATACAATGCAAAATGCTTTTGCTATTCTGGGAAACTGGCCATGATTTATAAACTTACATGTATCTTTATTGTATAACTCTAGAATCCCTCCTTAAGGCATCCCCAAGTGAGCAGAAAAGTACATTCACACGAAAACTTAGAGGAGAATGTTCATAGCATTTTTATCCATAATCACAAAGAAAAAAACCTGGACACAAGTCACATGTTCCTCAAAAGGCGAAAAGACAAGCTCGGATATATCCAGGCAATGCAATACCATTCAGTATTAACAAAGGATAAGCTATTTTTTTCTTTCTAATGAAAGAGCACAGATAAAATGTAAATGTGTTTAAGTAAGAAAAAGAAACCAGATACAAAAAGCTACCTGTTATATGACTTCCTTCTTATGGCAATCTGGAAAACACAAAGTTGTAGGCAGAAAATGGATCAGGGGTTGCAAAATGTTGAGGACAGACTAAGTGTTGGATGTAAATGGGGCAGTACAAAGAAAATTTGGGGTTGATGGAACTTATTTGTGTCAGTATGTTGGGGTTCTTCCTGACAAAAAGTGAATTTTACTGTTTGCATATCTAAACAAAATAACTGGATGCCAGAGACCCCAAGATGGGAGGCAGAGTGTGAAACCAAATGAGCCATCACCACTCTGAAGGGGTGGGTAAGAAAGGAACTAAGCAGACTGCCCACACCAGCCTGCACAGGACCCAGGCTCACAGTAGGCCTGGGTCCACCCCTCCACCAGTAATCACCCACCAGAGCCCACCCTCCGGCACGGGACTGCCTCTTCCGACCAGCAGACTACCAGGGGAGCCCAGGCCTGTCCCAGATCTGTCCACACCGACTTGCACAGGACGCAGGTCCAGGGTAGGTCTTAGTTCGCCGCCCCCCATACAACATCTGGGAGCCTAAGCCTAACCCAGTTTCCTCTTGGGACATTGCAGTCATTGCTATAGCCTTCCCCACACAGTAGCCCCTACCTTTTTGACAACAAACAGGACCTAGAAGCAGCTGCATCTCAGAGCAGGCATCCCAAAGGGAGTGTGAGGCCCACTCTGTCAGCCCCATCTCTGTAAGACATTGCTTCCATCTCGGGGCACCTTAACTATTACTTCAAGTTACCTCGGCCATTGCCGCCACCCACCTTAGATGCAGTAGCATCCATTGAGGGACACCTGCAGGGTCTGGAAGCCCAACATCAAGGTGAGTACAGACAATCTGCACAGGTACTACAAAAATATAGGGAAGAAACCGTAATATCTCAGATCCATTCTGCAAGAAAGGAAGACACACAGACAACATGAAAAAACAAGAGAGGAAAGTGCCTTAAACAAACCAGGACTCTATAATAACAGAACCCACGGACACCGAAGTTGATGAAATGTCAGAGAAGGAGTTCAGAAGATTTGTAATTAAAATGATCTGTGAATTAAAGAATGACCTAAATGAGCAAATACAGGCAAGAATCGATCACTCCAACAAAGAGATAAGAGCAAATACAGGAAGCAAAGAAGACGTAAAAAAAAAAAAAGTCAAAAATCCTTGAAATGAAGGATACAATAAATCAAATTTAAAAACTCAATAGAAAGCATAACCAACAAACTAGATCACTTGGAAGAAAGAACATCAGATAATGAAGACAAAGTTTACAATCTGGAAAATGAAGTTGATCACACAGTGAAGACAGTAAGAAACCATGAGCAGAACATCCAATAATTAGGAGACAGAATCAAAAGACCAAATCTAAGGGTTATTGGAATAGAGGAAGGCATAGAGTTTCAAACCAAAGGAATGCACAATCACTTCAATGAGATAATATCAGGAAATTTCCCAAGCATGAAGAACAAATTGGAAAACCAAATACAAGTTGAGATTTTAACATACAAAGCTTCATTCTGTCTTCCATGGTCTTTCAATTTTTCATGGTATTTTTTGCTATGTAATGTCATTCTAAGCAAAGGAAAGTGAAATTTTTGTTATTAGCATGAATTTTGCTGTTTATGCTTATATTGTACAATACTTTGTTTTAAAGGCAAATGTACAGCCTTTAATTTCATTGGAAATCTTCACAATTGCACAATTTATATTTCACTACTCATGCATGCACCTGTTTTTCATTCTTAATTGAATCAATGAGAATACTGCACAAATCTTATTCAACTGTTTTTATTTCATTTCTTGATACACATATGAATATTTTGCACATTCACTATCTTTAATGAGTCAGGATAAATTAGAAATACAAGAAATTTTGAATTTCCCTCTCTTTCTTTGTTAGGTTCAACCTAAGTGGAGGGAATTCAGGGAAGTAACAAGAGGAAAAAAGTGTGTAGGGGTCTTGTGTATTGATTGTGTTTCTTGTAATGCTATTGTCTTCTTTGTGCATTGGAAGCAAGCCCCAGTTTGAATACAGTCCAGGATTGACTAGAAAGCATGGCTTCTGTCTGCCCCTCCACCCCAGTTTAGTTGTAGACATAACATCTTGTATTTGTTTTTAGTCTTACTGATCTTCCTTAAATGAGTCGACCAAAATTCTGTCCTCACAGTACATCACAAGTGCTATATGTGAATACAATATCAAACTATGGTAGCCGACAAGCACATCCCAGATACATCTTCTGCTCATGTATATGCCATGTAGAACTTTACACATGAGACACAGACTCAAAAATAAAATCATCAGAAATTCCAGATATAATAGCAGAGTATGAAACCAATCAAGGTGCGGCTTGGGCTGTGGCTCAGCGGTAGAGCACTTGCCTGGCATGTGTGAGGCACTGGGTTCGATTCTCAGCACCACATATGAATACATAAATAAAATAAAGGTCTATCAACAACTAAAATTTAAAAAAAAAATCAAGGTGCTGGGAACAGTGGCACACACATGTAACCCCAGCAGCTCAGGAGGCTGAGGATTGCAAGTTCAAAGCCAGCCTCAGCAAGAGCAAGGTGATAAGCAACTCAGTGAGACCCTGTCTCTAAATAAATACGAAATAGGTCTGGGGATATGGCTCAGTGGTAGAGTGTCCCTGAGTTCAATCCCAGACACCAGCAAGGGCCCTTTTAAGTCCAGGGCCCTATATGATTGCATAAATCATCTGCCTCTGAAAGCAGCCATGGTAATTGTATAGTCAAAGAAACATGGTAAAGTTAAATGTGGCTCCTTTCAGCAGATAAGATCAAAATTATTGACCACTGCATCTTCATGGTATTAGTTTGTAAAGCAAGGACAATATTGGTTAGCCGCTGCGTTACTAACTTGTTGTCACTCTGACCCACATACCTGACAAGACCAACTTAGAGAAGGAAAAATTTCCTTGGAACTCATGGTTTCAGAGGATTAACCCTTGGTTGGGTGATTCAAGTGCTTTGGGCCTGAGGTGAGGCAGAACACCATGGCAGAAAGAGAGAGGAGAAGGGACCATGGAAAGATAAACCCCCTAGGGCAGCCTCCCAGCCATGCCCAAGCTATATCCCACCTGCCTTCAGTCACCACCCAGTTGGTCCCTTCAAATTAGAATGAACTGAATAGGTTACAGCTCCAGATCAAATTATTTTTCCATATTACTATAGCAACTCAGGAACTTTGGGGGGACATCTCACATTTGAACCATAACAGCAGTCAAGGTGATGGATAAATTAAATGGGTTATTTACCAATTCGTTTCATGATATAAAATTTGCTCCAAGTTTCTAAAAGGAGACAAAAATCAATGCCAAAGCTGTAAATATATTATATTCTATTATTCTCTTTTTGCATCAAATTACTCTACGGTCAGTGCCTTGAAGAGTGATATGATAACAGCTTATCTTAAAATTAAGTGGGCTAATGTCATGGTTATGTTTAGGTCTGAATTTTTAAATCTTCCTTAGACTTAGATTAGTACTCGTTGTGGGGCAGGTCACTCAGAAAACACACCAAGTCCCAGTTTTGTCCAAATTGAAGAGTCTTTATTTAGCTGGCCAGCTGTCGACTGACCCCTGCAGGACTCATAACTGTTTTTGCAAGGAACAGCCTGGAGCCTGAGCATTTTAGGATATGTAAAGGCAAAAACCACATCCGGGTTGATGTAGCTGCAAGCAGCAGGTACAGAAGCTGAATTGGGCAGTTAGCGAGACAATGCAGTGGGTACATTGGTATTTCCCACAGGACTTTCCAGGTTGGCATAGCAGCAAGCAAGCGGAAGGGAAGTGGGTCAAAATGACCCTAGTTCAGTACAAGTTAGAGAATGGTTACTAACGTCTAGACAATCAATCTCTGATAGGTACATTGCCCAAGAAAAATGGAAATCAAAGAGAACAATTTTACATTGTATAAGATTTGCTATTTTGTGTTGCCAAGTGTGCTGTGCTAGGTAACTATTAATGGGTACAGAGGAGGGACTTTCCATGGGAGAAGGATTTCTTACGTGATATGGAGTCTCAGGGTAAAATGGAGTCTGTTTGGTCATTTCCCATATAGCCTGACCCATAACATTCCCCACTAGTTTTATGGAACTAATCAGATCATTAATTAATCATCATTGATATACAGTTGATTATGACAATGTAGGGTCCAATTAAAAACCCTAAGAGGACTAACAGCAGTGGGCAGGCCAAGGGGACCAGGAGAACAAATTTTGATACCAATTTCCTTCATGTTGTCTTGCTTCTCCCCTTTCCTTTAATCACTTTCTGATTAGAGATAGACTGTCTCTTACCACTCCTGAGTGATCAGTATAGAATCAACATATTTTCCCTAATGCCACACATAGGCCTCCTTGTTTTAAGAGCAAGAGATGTAAACTTTCTCTGTTTTGTAATACTGCTTCTGCCAGGGAGTCAAGAGAGGTCTCACATCTGCTCACTGATTGTTCTAGTTCCCCCACATTCAAATCTACCTGTTTGCTCAGGGCTTTGAAATTGTCATTTCCAGTTAAAAGGACTGCTGTGCCCTGCCACAGTCCGGCTGCAGCAAAATAACCGGGGGGTGACGAGCAACTTGTGTACATTGATACAGCAGGAGTGGGAGCCGTTTATTGTAGGACCGGAGGGGTATTAATACATTCCACACAGCTTATCTTAATTAACATAAACTAGATACAGCAGTCAACCAATAAGGAATCTCCACACTTAATGGCTCGCTGGCGCCACCTCACAAACCACTCCCTCTGGCAAAATGCCAGGCGCCATCCTGACTTGTTTACAGACTCTAACATTTGCCAGGCGCCATCCTGACTTGTTTATAGACTCTAACATTTGCCAGGCGCCATCCTGACTTGTTTACAGACTCTAACAGTACCCAGGAGCTGAAGATCCCACAACCCTTAGGCCCATTAGTAGAGGAATAAGGATGGGGGCCGTTCTCCTAGGATGATGTATGAGCCCTAGATGTTCTCATTTACCTTCTGAACTGTACCCTTGGGGAATAATGTGAACAGTTACATGAAATTTGTTCCATCCTGATATGCTGAAAACTGTAAGGACAATCAAGGAGTTATTTCTGATAACCATGTAGATATTAGAAGACTCCTGGGGTGTATTTGACACCTGGGTGGAAAGACATTTGGAAACCTGTGGTATGGAAGCATAAGCCTCATTCTTGTAAGTCTCCTAATGTTTGAGTCCACCTTTTGTAGTCTAAAACTACATTAATCGTAAGTGGCCATAGTCATGATTTGAAACAATGAACAAATACCATGAGGTCTAAAATCATAGTCTGAGCAGGAGAAAAACATGATTAACATTTTCTGGACCCCAACTGGCCTTCATTTTGTGATTTAACCCAGTAATTTATCTATACTGACTATAATTTCCCCTTCTAATGTTAGGGACCTCCTAGTACTGTCAGGAGAATGGATGATGACCGCTCTTGCTGCTTTGAGCTGAGGGGGGTGTCGGTGATGTGCAGTGTGGCAAGCAGTTTGGAGTCCCTGTTTAGAAATTGGACCGGTCGAGGAAATTTTGGTAAAAATCTGGTTCAGGAAAAACAGGATGTAAATTCATCTGTGGGGGTGGGTGCCCCTATGAGAGAAATAAAAAGACATGAATACTGAAATAAGATGAATACAAAATAGCAGTTGTAGCACCTGGAACCTGTCAATGAATATCATGAAAATGATAGAAATTAATAATGGTTTATCAGGAGGTGGAAAAGCTGAAAAAATTTTCCCATAACAAGGCCTAACAGAGCCTAAGAAGGTTCCCTTTTGTGGAACATAAATCTTTAACATGGTCAGAGTTCTCAGGAATGTAGATATAACATTTAGTTAAGTTACTTAATGTCATCTAATTTTTGTAAAATATCTTTTTTCATTGGCATGATCTCTGTGTTCAGTAGAGATCTCTTTGTTACTTAGGGCTAAGTGATTAACTAGCAGACATTGATTAAGTCACCTGTGTAGGAGGTTAGGAAGATCTGTAGGCCTTAAACTGATTAAAAACTCCTGACTCTGGCACTTTCTATTGATAGTTATCAGGCATTCCTGCCTAAGAATCTCTCTTCTGTTGCCTCCTGTCTAACTTTTCTTGGGGAGCTAACAAAAGTGTCCATCTTAAGTCTCGTTAAAATGACGATTGTTTCTTTTTAAAAGCCCAGGAATGGCTGTGCTTTGGGTTTTAACTGTTTTTTCGAGGTGTTTAGGATCAAGCTGACCAAGTGACCTTGCTCCTATCTATTGTTGAGAGTCAGCTGAGTTCCCTTGGGGGACACTCTTGAGAGTGTCCCCTTAGCTCCATAGTGCCATCTGTGTTAGGATGGGTCAAGGTCTTGCTGACCATGTGGCTTCCCTTGGAAGCATCAGGCATGTCCCCCGCCTTTCAGTGACCCTCCTCTTTTGCAGCGTGCACACTGATTGGCTGTCCGTTCTCCAGTGGTCTCATCAATCTCCGAATCTGGAGGTTCTGTGGCCCAGAGTTGCAAAGCTCTTCCCCTTGTTCTGGGTTCAGGCCGACTCAGAGGGCAAGAGCTAAATATTGTTCTTCTTGTTCCATTTAATTTTAACCTTAATCTTTAAGCCTTGGCCTTAAACATCCAGCAAGTCAGTCTTATCAGTCTTAAACTAAGAGTACTGGGCTTTCACTGTAATGTTTATAACTTTACAGTCAATTTAGTGCCTTTAATTACTATCTATCTACCGATGATTGCTTAATATCTCAAATTAATTTAGGCTGTGCATTTTTGAAGTATGACCTCTGCAAAACATTAACAGGCATTAGTTATAAGGAAAATACAAAGTGAAATTAACAAGAGTGAAAACATGTTTAATTTGTGCAATGGCTATCTTGAATTTGGTTGAGTTGTACATTTTATCCCCTGTTTGAGATCCCAGTAATCTTTACAATAAAAATTGATTTTTAATTACAACTTTAAATGACCTGAACTCTGGCCTGCTTTGGAGTCATTTTGACATGTAGCCAGGTGGGAGGCAGAGCCTTATCTCAGGTAAGGTGGGACTCTTCACAAATCTTAGGTAAAGTGTTCTAGTTCTGAAGCTGATCTTTGTCTCTCTTTCTAGATATCATTTTATAAAGTTTACGAATATTGTTTTCTGAGTCTGAATGTTACCTAACTCATTATGACATACATCTAAAACATCAATCAAAGAAAGGATGAGAGTTTTTACCTTTCCTTTTGTGTGGAAAATGGCAAAATGTTTTACAATATTAACTTTTAAACAGATGAGGTTCTCAATATCTTTTAAAATACCTTTAAATTTTTGTATCCCAGAGTAAAGAGGCAACATGAGGTTTGGTTACAAAACATCAAATGATATAAATAAATCCCCAGTAAAATCTGTTATCCTTATAAGTTTAAGATTACCATTACAGACCACTTTAGTTTGGAGAACACCAGCTTGATAAAATGCTTCTTTAAATCTGATGTTTTTATATTAACCAAGTTCAGCCTTTAAAGAAAAATGTAGACTTTGTAATGTAGAACAATACTTTAAAATAACAGTTGCTGTTTAACCACAAATGTTCAAACCTTAATTTCTCTAAGACTAGTTGCTCTAGAGAATAAAACTTAACAGACACAATTTAATTAATATTTTAAGAAGTTTTTGTCATTTTAACATGTAGATCAAACTTTGGTTTGATCTACATGTTAAATTGATCAGTACATTAATATTTGTTCTTACAGAACAAACTTGAACATCTTTAACTGTTTGTGTTACTTAAATATAACCAATTTCGTAATACATAAACCTTTTAATATTTATCCTTCATTTATAGACCTTTATATTACTTAATTAGGCCCTCATTGTTTACTTAGATGTATTACAATTATACTTTACCATATAAAAACTTTCTTACTTGGAAACATTTTTTTCTTTTACTAAATATATCTTTATATTTAGAAAATTTTAAATCCATTGATCTTTTTTTCTGTTTATACTTTGAACTAACCTTTAAAAATTTTTGTATTTAGATAAATTACTTTATTTTAATAAGATGAAATATTTTAGTTATTTACCGCACTCTATTTGAAATGAAATTGAAACTTTGAATCCCATTTATATAGAATTATACTTGTTGGAACTTTTAACTTTTAGCAATCTTGTTTTAGTGATAACACAAAGTAATTTTAAATTCTTTTTTAATTTACCAACTTATGAAAACACCAATAATGTTTAAATATTTTACCTTATGGAAGTTAAGGAGTTAAGAATACTTGATACTATATTTAACAGTTAGCATTTTAAATTTGTAAACCAATCAGATGTCTCTGACAAACACATCCATGATTAATTCCATTCATGTCAGATCTAATTTACTTTAAAAAAAAAAAGGTATCAGACAAGTGCACTGAATAGCACTAGTCATTTTTTTTTTCCTGGTGAAAAAAAAATCCTAGAGACAATGGATATTAGACACATTATAGACATTAACATTTTATTAACAACTGTTTGACCACCTAGAAACAAAACTGTTTTTTTTTACTTTTATTTATTTACCCAATTTACATTGAACATTTTAAATCATATGAATCAAATGTATTTGGATCCATTTTTTAAACTTTAATTTATGAGCTCATATTTCAATTTTGGTACCAACTATATGTAGACACGGCAATACATGTAGCCGGACAGTACACTGATGCACCCACACAAAAGCCTGGTAGGTTATTTTTTAAACCCAGTAGATTGAGAGTTAACCCTTGTAAATTGGCCTTAGAACAAAGCAGAGTGTAATCAGGAAAACATATTAACCTAGAAAAACATATTAAATCATGAAATCAACAAATACAGAATTTTAAAAGCCTTCTGGCCTTTGTCCTGAGGTGGTCCCGCTCATCAAAGGTCAAAAGAGTTGAGGGAACATAGACAAACCATGGGGCCTTATCCCTCCCCGAAGGAACTTCCCAGAGTCAGCTCCATTGGTCACCTTGGGAGAGCCCCCCCCAGGTTGGGGTCCCATTGTCAACTGGCTTTTCCTGTTTCTTGGATAGCGACCGACCACCAAATTTTAGCCTGACATTGAAAAGACTTTGGATCCTTTTTAATAGTTGGGAGTTATTCATGCTTGTAAATACTGAGAGACAAAAGCCAAATTTCCTAGACAAAATGGTGCTTTTTATTATATAATTTAGAAATAATAGTTTTATAAAACACTTTAGTTCCAATCTGCCCTCTACAGAAACTGACATCATCTACCTTGCTGGCCCCCTGGCCCAGTTCCTAAATGAAGGCAATCTCTAGAATACGTTTTTTTTAGGGAGACACAATGCCTTTATTTATTTTTGAGGATGGAACCCAGTGCCTGACATTTTAATGCAAGCTTTAGTGAGCCCAGTTGAAACGTTTTTGACCATTTTTTTATTTTTAACATTAGAAACAAACTGAGGTAGAAATTAACACAAAACAAAAAGGGGACAAATGATAACAAACAACAAACAAGACAAGACAAAAACACAGGACAGACAATAGAACAAACAACAGGTAAGGCGACAAAGACAAATTTAACCTGCAGAAAATAATGCAGTCTGCTTATAAAGAAAACCTCAAATACACTCTGTCTCCCAAGTGACTAAAAAGTGGCTCTTTAGACAACTCTCATGGTGGTAAAAACTTTGGCTACATCGAAATCATTTCTGTTAACAAAGAGGAAAAGTCTTTATGTAATGACGCTTGCTGGGAAATGGGAAAATTCTCATTTCCCCTTGCCAAATGCTATTGACAGAACATTAAGGAAAAGAGAAAAGCATGTCTGTGAAGATGATATGAGAATTTTCACGAGCTATTATCTGAGAATTGCTCTGGTCAGCTGCAGAAACCACTTTTTTCAAAAGAGAGAAAAATACCTTTCAGGAATGAGGCCAACCATACTGAAATTTGGAGTGCTCTTCTCCGCAGTTAGTTGAACTGAGAGCTTTTGCTTTTTCACTGGGATAAGCAATTTATTTCAGAGACTCAAAAAAAAAAAAAAACCAACTTCATAACAGTGAGATGTTTCTACCCGTGCAAATGTTTCATGCAAATGTTTTGTTGTTAGTTTCTTGTCAAAATTGTCCTCTCTGTAAAACGCATCCAATGAGGAACAGTGATCTATACCTGCTGCTTTCTTCTTGGTGCCAATGGTTTTTACAGGGCACCTGTGTGAACCTATCAAACACAGTTAAAATACCCAGGAAGATGATTTTAATGCTAAAGTACCTGGGAAGTTTTCCCAAAGCTCGAGCTGATATAGGAGGATAGGAAAGGCCACCTGAAGCCCACCTAGCTTCCAGCAGGAACAGTGTTGCTATTGGTACATCTTTCCTGCCACACGGATGGAAGTCCTGCAGAAAGGGCTGCTCCCGTAGGTTGGAGCACATGGGAGAGATTATTTGTGCTGGCCTC
The DNA here is from genome assembly GCF_052094955.1 of Ictidomys tridecemlineatus. Taxonomy (NCBI): domain Eukaryota; kingdom Metazoa; phylum Chordata; class Mammalia; order Rodentia; family Sciuridae; genus Ictidomys; species Ictidomys tridecemlineatus. The sequence continues at coordinate 41,425,023 of NC_135488.1, read as the reverse complement.
TGGGTGAATATCTTCAGCCAAAATGAGTATTATTTTGTGCTCTAAAGTTAGATTTTTATCTTCCTGGGCACTGAAGATTTTTCGAAGAGGTATTCAGGATATCCTTTTTAAAAATAATCACACTGAGATTTTAGAAGGATAAGGACAGACATACAAAGATCTTTATGTGGTAGTTTTACTGATGTTTATTTGAGCTTGTCTTCTGTATAAGATACTGTGGGGATTCTAAACTAGCCAAGGGTCTCCCCATTTTAGGATCTTATAATGCAGGAGATAATGCACGAAGATCAATAATTATGTTTCAAAAGTGGCGAGACTTTTAAAGCAGAGAATTCCATGAATGTTCAGATTGGGTTGAGATTGCTACCGGCTACCTTGATCCAGAGCAACGCACAGGTCCTCCTACCAGGAGGCAGGACCCAGCCCTATAGCTGTAAAAGCAGGAGTAGTTTAGACACGTGGTCATGGGTAAGAGCAAGCAGAGTATCACAATTTCAGGATCTCTATTGAAAGATGCCACGGTCTGGCTGGGCACAAAACCGGGAGGTCACGAGCCACTTGTAGGTTCAAACAGGAACCACTTTATTGCCTGAATCCCATAGGAACACACCCGGAACTCAACCGAAACTCCTCCGAAAGAACTAACAAGAACTCAACTGGGAACTCCGCAGAACTCAAAAGTAGCGGGCGCCCGAGGGAGCAGGAGCCGCCTTATTGCCGGACAGCAGAGGTTTATATACACAACTGAATACACAGCTTGCCTCCATTCAGCATCATCCAGTTACAGCAATCAGTCATCATCTTAATAATTATACACAACCCAACTCAATGATCATCATCTTAATGGCTCGCTGGCGTTACTTCTCAACCACTCCTTCCGGCAAAATGCCAGGCGCCATCCTGACTTGGTTGTGGCTCTCAACAGAAAGAGGCAAGTTGAAAGGAGGCCTTAACAAAAGAGGTGGAAAAGGTTGAATTTAAATTGTGGAAAATTTGAAGGCTGGCCCAGGAGAGATATGCCAGCTTTTGAGCCTGGAAGTGACTTGATCTTTCAAACATCAGGAAGAGAATCCTGCAGAAATGGGCAAGGTGGATGGAATTTGAGAGAGAGTAAACGAGGGATACCAGTGTATGCTTTGAAATAGTAGAAGAGGGAGAGTCTTCAGATCAAAACTTTCCTACAGCCTATAGCTCCCCATTTAAGAGGACTCTCTGGAGCTGGAGTTGTGGATCAGAGGTAGAGCACTTGCCTAGCATGCGTGAGGCACTGGGTTCGATCCTCAGCACCCCATAAAATAAAATAAAGGTGTCAAGTCCACCTATAACTAAACAAATATATATATAAAATAAGAAGACTCTCTGGACGTTTCCAGTGCCTAATTCTTTATGACTATGTCAATATTGGGAGGACACAGTGACTTCATCTCAGGCTCTTAATTAGATATGAGTTCCTGGGGCTGACTTAACATTGTTTCCCAAAGTGTGTTACAAAGATGGGGAAAAGCTTTCGAGTTTAACACACTTGCAGTAGGCCAGGTTGAACAATATCAATAAGTTACTTATTTGCAGGACTTCTCAGGGCCTTCAGTGTGTCGTGTGTACTGAAGATCTCTACGAGCACATCAGCAGGTGTGTTTAATGAAAACCCGCTTTTCATTGCCTGGCGTCTCCATCCAGCATCCTTAAGCAGCATCTGCTCACAACTCTCGGTGACCTGGGAACTGCCAAGCGGGAAGACCCAAGGAATATACTTGAAATTGGATCTCTACCCTCAGGACAAAGAAATGAGCCACGTTTTGAGCTCGGGGCTGAGAAGCTGAGAAGAAGGTCCCCTTTTCACCAACACTGTGTCTGTCACTCTGGGCCTGAGCGGCCTTGCAGGAATGATGCTGCTCACTCCCCAGACCACCGCTGTGTGGGTCCGTGGGACAGGGGACAAACCCTGGGCTTAGAGTCTGGAGGACTGAATTATGAGCCTTGGGGTGTCTTTTACCAGTTGTTGTTTTTTCTTGGAGGGGTAATGGGGATTGAAATCAGGGGCACTCGACCACTGACCCACATCCCCAGCCCTATTTTGTATTTTATTTAGAATTAGGGTCTCCCTGAGTTGCTTAGTACCTCACATTTACTGAGGCTGGCTTTGAACTCACAATCCTCCTGCCTCAGCCTCCAGAGCAGCTGGGATTACGGGCATGTGTCACGGTGACTGGCATCATTTTACCAGCTTTTTGACCTTCAGCAAACTGCCTAATCTTTTTGAGTCTCCTCTGAAAACATAGGGCTAGAAATCACTTTGCTACTTAATAATTATTGTGCACTTTCTACCTGCTGGGCACTGGCTGTTCCAGATGTGAGGACACAGAGTTGCTCAGCCCCTGGGTTTCCAACACACTGTAACCAACAGTGAGCTCTCCTTATGCATTCCCTGGCCCTAGTTATTTTTATAAGCAATACCTAATGAGAACTTCACCAGTTTGCTCACCAGGGGACAATAAATGGCAAAGGTCTAAAATCCACAATTTGGGGCCGAACTCAAGCTTCAGAGGAGCTGGCCGTCTGGCTCCAGCACTGCGGGAATTTCTAAAGGCAGAGAACTTGGCCGTTTTATCTTGCTCCATCTCTCTCCAGGGAATTAAAAACTGATGAATCAAGCCTCCTCTCCAGAAATGTGCCACAGGAAATGACAACATTTCCCTTGACGAGTCTTTTATATCAAAGTGGCTCCACATTAAGGCTGAAGCCCAATGGGAAGACTGAAGCGTTGAATTGAAAATGTAGTTTTTCAAAGAGCCGAAGCCAGGCTCTAAAGGGATGTGGGATTCCGGGAAGTGGGAAACAGCAGGAAGGAGCTCCTCCCGGCAGACAGGGAGTGGAGGGAAGGGACTCCGGTCCTAAGCCCTGTGTGCACAATCAACCCCACGGCTCCTTCTCAGGGCTCCTCCACTCCCAGCTTACGAAATTAATATAGTCGTTCAATACATTCTGCCTCATTGAATTCCCAAGTCAGCACCTCAACCCTTCTGCGTTCTGGGATGGGGAAACTGAGGCTCAGAGAGGCCGTGGAACTTGTCCAAGGACTTATGGTGTGTGAGTGGCGTATTAGTAAGTCTGATCCATTAAAGAGAGTTTATTTTTGCAGGCGACACCACCTGTATCAGGGAACAGGGAACAGAGGGCACAAGGGGAACAGGGTAAGAGAGCACTTACCATTGTTGCCAAATGCCAATGTCTCGGCTTGGCACCAGAATCACGAGGCACTCACAGCTTTGTAGTTTCAAACAGCAATTCTTTATTCCCGCTCTCACACCGCCTCCACACAGGTCCAGGGGCAATCGCGTTCTGCCGTCTCCCGCACAATTCACCTACTCCACGAGGCTCTCTCCAAATCCCATTTTAATCTCACGAGAACTCAACGGGAACAAGCAGCAGGAACACCCTAATCCCAGCAATAATCTTCAACTTCCAACTTCCCTAAAACCCATTATCTTAAACTGGCAACGCCTTAAACTCAAGGAGCCGGTTACTTCCTCAAACCTGATCAGCTCTAAACCCGGATCCGCCTTGGTCCTTGAGCAAGGTCACCTTATTAAAGCATGCATGCAATGTCCCATCGAATGTCCTCTAAGCAGCATGGGGTACGCTTGGCAAGGAAATTTCGATGCGTGGGGGAGCGCAGTCTTGGAAGCAGTCAAGCTGTGAGTTCCCGTGGGAGAGGAGGTGACAGAGTAGGTACCTGAGCCTGGAGGAAGGGAGAGCTGCGCAGGGGAGGGACCCCCGGGAAAGCCACAGTGCCCTTGCCCTCCCCCTCCTCCCCCTTCCCGTCCTGCAGATCCGTCCCACCCAGAAGCCAGGGGGCATGGGAACCCTTGATGTGGTTCCTGCAGGTCAGCCTGGGGGACAGAGCGCTGGGTGGGGGGGGGGGTGGTGAGCAGATCTGGCGGGTGAGAAGGAGAAATGAGCTGTGGCTGAGCAAGTCCTTGTGCCCCGCGGCCGCGCCTGCGTCTGGGCCGAGGGAACCAGAGGAGCCCCCGGGAGTCACCAGCCATCTTCCCAAGCACACGCTGGAGCGGTGACCTGTCAAAACCACGACTGCTCCGGGCTCACTGGGGAGCCTTGCTCTCTGGAATCACACTCTTGGAAATTGCTACCCCGGGAGGGAGGAAGAAGCCTTCCACTTGTCCCTCCAAATCACTGTGACACAGAGAAGCCACCTCAGTTTCCAGGTGCAGAGCTTCCGATGGGGTGGCTCCAGACAGGCAATCCCCTCTCCCTCTGAACTGTGCCATTTCTGAGGACGCCAGACCCTTCTTCCCTCTCTGCGGGGCAGACCTGGGGCTGGCCCATCTGCCACCGTGCAGCGTTGGGTCAGTGGACGCCTAGCTGCATTCAGATTCCACCGGAACCCCACCATCTCCCACATCCTGTAGTAGCTGAGCCTTTCCCTTCTTGGAGAGGCTCTCTTGTTGAACACAGGCCCCTAAGTCTGATCAACCAGCCCCGGTGCTGCGGCTTGGGCATGGGACCATGGAGAAATGGGCTCACCTTTCCTTTCCTTCTCTGGCGTTGGAGTGCGATGTGATGGTCGGTTTTTTCAACTACTGGAGTTTCTGAGCTTCTCTCCAGCTGTCAGGAAAGAACAAGGGTTTTAATCCTTGTAGGTAACCTGCTTTTCCACTCTGGAAATGTTCAGCCATTTTCTCTTCTTTCGGGACTTTCTCTTGGTCTAGCTCACTAGGATTTGTGTGTATTTTTTTCTTCTCAGTCCTGCTGGGCCTTCTCTGAGCCCCTTCGAATCACAGTTGGGCCTCTCCTTCCTCTTTGTCCTTTAGGCAGGGGATTTGTAGTCCTTGCAAACAAGGACTATGTGGATGGTGTGTTGGTCAGTTTTCTGTTACTATAACAAATTCCTGAGGTGATTGGCTTATAATGAAGAAAGGTTTGTTGGGGTTCCTCGTTTTGGAGATTTGGGTCCATGATAAGTTTGAGCCTGTAGTGAGGGAACACATCATGGTAGGAGTGGATGGCAGAGGAAGCTGCTCCCCACATTGGCAGCTGGGAAGCAAAGAGAGAGAGGAAGGCACCAGATACCAATGTCCTCTTCAAGGGCACCCTGATGATCCAAACTCCGCAGGATCCCTGTGCCTCTCCATGCGGGTGTCCACCTACCCCCAATCCCTGTGCCTCTCAACTGAGTTAGCAGGGTTCTCGGGGCTCCTGAGGTCCAGGGATCACTTGACCCCACCAGGAGGATGCTAGGACTCTTCGTTCCCTCACTCCTGGGGCCAAGGGGAGCAGCACTTGAGACCATCTGGTGTTGCCTACCCGTCTCACGGTGGCTAACAGTGGTGTTGTGTCTTTTGCATGTACCCCCTCCCTGTCCCCCATCCTCAGTCCTGTCCTGAGGAGGACACTCTGCACCCACCGCTATCAGGTCCCTGACCTGGCCTTCATGGCTCTTTAAAACTTGGTGAGATCCTAACTCCTAAACTGGGGTGTCTCAGATCATGGGACCACTGGACCCCTGCATTCAGAGCCACTCTGATGTGAAATGACTAGATGGGACACCTGTTTATAGTGTCATGCACGGCCAGGGGACAGGGCAGGAGCTCAGCTCTCGGCTTGGACAGGGTGGACTTTCTTCTCTGCCCCTCACTGGTTTTGCCAGCACAGGCTTCCAGGGCGCCCAGCCAGTGCTCGCTCCATGCGGCCCGTACACGTGGGAGGGGGAGCCTGCTCCTTGTCTTGCATTGGGACGGACAGTTCTTCGTGTTTTGTCAACCCCTCCAGGCCGTGTGGGCTTCTCTGGGAAGAGCAGAGGGATCTGATTGACTCTTATTGATTTTTCTATTTTTTAATTGCAAATTAAAAATAGAAAAAACAGATAACCCCAAGTTTACCACGTTCACCATTTCCAGAGTACATTTCAGCAGGAGGCCCACTCACTGGTCATAGAGCCAGGCTCAGAACCAACCCTTCATCTTGAAAAGCAGAAACTCGACACCTATTAAATAATAACTCCCTGTTCCCCACCCTCCTATCCCTGGCAGCCACCTTCCTACCTTCTGTCTCCACAAAGGTGACAACTCCAGATCCCTCATATAAATAGAGTAGGGCAGCATTTGTCTTGGGGACTGACTTCTTCCGGTTAGCATAATGTTCTCAAGATTCCTCCACATCGTACCATGCGTTAGAATTCCCTTCCTGTTTCAAACTGAACAGTATTCCATCGTACGTATGGATGCACACTGTCTTAGCCAGCTTTTCCGCTGCTGTGGCTAAACCATGTGACCAGAGCAATGGTAGAGGAGGAAGTTCATTTGAGAGCTCACAGTTTCAGAGGTCTCCGTCCGTAGAAGTTTGGCTCCATTCCTTGGGCTCAAGGTGAGGCTGAACCTCATGGCCGAGTGTGTGGCAGAGGGAAGCAGGTCACATCGCGGTGATCAGGAAGCAGAGAGACAGACACAAAATACATACCCCCAAGCCACGCCCCAATTCCCACCTCCCCCAGCCACCCACTACCACCTTAGTTAGTTCTCGGTTAATCCCTATCAGGGGATTAATTCACTGATTGGGTTAAGACTCACCACCCAATCATTTCTCCTCAGAACCTTCCTGCATTGTCTTACATGTGAGCTGTTGGGGGTTACCACATCTAAAACATAACATATACCTACACAATAATCATTGTAAATAATATGTGTCTGTACACATGTACTTGTGTGTGTGTGTGTGTGTGTGTGTGTGTGTGTTTGGACACACCCCACATTCTGGTTCCTCTTTCATCCAGTGGTGCACACTGGGATGGCCCTGCCCTTGGGCTATGGTGACTAATGCTGCGGTGAACACGGGCCCAGGGGCCTCTCCTTGGCAGTAGACTTGGCTGCTCACCGGTTGAAGCGCTTCTGTTGAGCAGCGTGAATGTTAACCAGGAGCTCAATTGGAAAAGAGTCCCCCCCCCAAACATTGCCACCTCCAAACCAGAAGTGGGAGAGCCCTGGGGCCTCTGTAATCGGTTCTGATGATACACGTCTGTGAATCTCAAGACCACTCACCCACCCCATCCCTCCATGAAGAGAACCCGTGCTTCTTCTAGGGATCATGGCTCAGAGAAGCACCTGGGCATCCCTGAGGACAGCAGGCAAAAGTGCTCCTGATTTTCTGGAGCACCTTTCGCCATTGGGGCAGGAAGGGAGCCTGATCCAATCGTATGTCCACTTCCTCCCACAGAGGTCACAGAAGTCCTTGGATGGCCTGAGAATCGCAGGATGGAGTTTCAGGGTGACCAGCCTTGCTTCATTCACAGCTCACCTATTCACCTTTGGTGGCAGCCCTGACAGAAGGCCCCACTGGTCAGTGGCGGCTCTGGTCAGTACTAGGTAGAAGAAGGTTTGCACACCTTGCAAAGGGTCCATCTCCTTCAGTCGCCGCTGGCAACTCCCGAGCTCCTCCTGGGCACCCAGTCTCCCTGCTCTTCCCTTTACCAGGGCGGGGAGCAGGACAGTACAGGGCAGCACTCTGAACCCCGCTCTCTGTGGTAGACCCGGCTTCCAGCCTGCCCCCAACCAGGCCCTACTGCCCTGACCCCTGGCCCCAGCTGAGCAGCTGAGCCCCCTCCTCTTCGCCTGCAGGGTAGGAGCTCTTCCTCCACCGCTGGGTCCGTCCTGTTGAAGAGTGGTCACCGCTCAGTCTGGGCAGCTGTTACCCAACACTGCGCCGCACGGGTCGAAGCCAATTCAGTGACAAGGTTGTCTCGGGGGAAGGGAGCAGCTGCCAGTCACTCTTCTGCCCCATGGGCCGAGCTTTCCATAGGAGACTGAGTTGGGGACAGAAGGATCAAGTTCTTCTCTGCACTCTGCCATGGTGGTGGGCCGGGATCCCACACGTGGACTAGTCACAGCCAATTCCAACCTGCAGGGTGTTCTCTCGGGACCATTCCAGCACCCGTGGGGACACACATTCCATGTTACAGTGGGCAGCATGTCATCAGTGGGAGCTGGGAGCTCAGAGAGAGCAGGCTGTGCCATGCCCAACACTGGGCTCCGGGGGTGAAGGCTCCGACAGCTCAGTCCAGACAGTGGTGACGTCCCAGTCCCTGAGGAGAAGAAAAGAACCATGACTGTAGGAGTCATTCTAAAACACCTTCAGGGACAGCCCCTTGTCCAAACCTTGGTCAGGATGCAGGCTCAATCCAAGTGTAAAGGTCACACTGTCAGGCCCAAGGCGTCCGTCCAGCACCGTCACACAGACAGCCCAGCGCCCCGTGCCCTAGGCCTCGGTACCTCACCCCTGGCCCGATCGAGAGCTGGGAACAGACAGTTCTTGGGGATGCCCTGTCCACTGTAAGGTGTTTACTTAGCAGCCTCGCTGGCCTCTGCCCACTAGATGATGATTGCAAGTCCTACCCCTAGTCAAGACAATAAAAAATGTGCCCGGACTTTGCCAGATGGGAACAAAGTCAGCTTTACTGAGAGTTTTTTTTTTTTTTTTGTGCCAGTGATTTTATCGGGATTGACCTGTAGGATTCTCCTAACATGGTGAGATGGACATCTTTGTTGCCACCATTTTGCAAATGGGGAAACAGGCTACGGAAGAAAAGGGACTTGCCAAGATGGCACAGCCGGTAAAGGGACAGGCCTGGGGTAAGGACACCAGGTCACGATCTAGAGCCACGCTCCCGACCCTGTGCCTCTCTGCCTCCTTGATGCTCACGGCCGCCTTTTGTCTGCTCAGTGGCCCATTTCACAGATGGGGAAGGAGAAGCCAGTTCTCGCACCAAGGCCTCACAGCCAGGGAGAGGCAGGGTCCGAGCTGAAGGCCGATGCGGCTGCTGAAACCCACATTCTCAAAGTGGACGTTAAAGTAGTGACTGAATGAAGGAAGCTGCTTCTCTATCACCAGGAAGAGGGTGGGTTGGTGAATGCAGGAAGGCAGATTCTGCAAAATGCTACAAAGCCAGGGCAGTGGAGGTCCCGGGCGCCCAGGGAGTTGGAGCCTTGGAGGTGAACTCTTTGGGCACTGCTGCTACCTTCTATTACAGAAATATCCTCCTGGGTGGTCCACAGAAGTGTCCTTCTATCCCATCCCAGGCCACTCCTTTTAGTGAGGGCAGTCACAAAGGTACAGGGCAGGCCTGACTTGCAATCTTGTTTTTCCATTAATCAGCCCTGACCTTTAGCCAATTACTTGACCTATGTAAATCTCAGTATCTGTGTTACTCCTTTCCCCACCCCACCCCCTACTATAAGGCAATACCTGAGGCTAGAATCTTTAGAAAGAAAAGAGGTTCATTGAGTTCACAGTTCTGGAAGTTCCGGGAATGGTGCTGGTATCCCAGTTGTCATGGTGGATGGCATCACAGGGGGGGCACATGGGAGAGGGAGAGATCACATGGCCAGATAGGAACCCAGAAGCCAGGAGGGGCCAGGCTTGCTCTTTAGAGCCACACTCCCTTGAGAACGAACTCAGAGAACCCTGAGAACAGTCTTAATCCCTTCTGAGTGTTGCCCCCCCCCCCCCCCCCCCCCCGCCCAGGAACTAAGGAACTCCTAGACTCCACCTTTTAAAGGCCCCACCACCTCTTAACAGCCACACACAGAGGGCTAAATGGCCAACACATGAATCCTCAGGGAACCAACCACAGCAATGTCAAAATCCGCTAAACGGGAGCCCCGCCACCCTTTGCTAGGCACCCTCAATCCACAGCTGTACACCAACTATGTGTTGGCTGGCACTACCCCTTCCACAATCATTTCCCCTTGAGAACTTCAAGCTAAAAAAAAAAAAAATGTGTGTGTGTGTAGTCATCTCAAACTACAACTGTGAGGGGTGGGACGGCAGAGTTTCTCTTTCTTTTTCTTTTTCTTTTTTTGAGGATGTCATAATAAGCTCCAAGGCTAAGAATCCGTATTGGAAATCATTTCTACTTACGTTAAATAACAGTCTCGCCCCGATGGCCTTCCTTGCCTATGCCTACAGAGGAGGAGCTCTTTGTAGCAGAGATGAAATCTGCAATGTGGGATCTGTTTTATTTCTTTATTTCTCTATCAAATAGCCCTGCCCTTATTTTGAGCAATGGAAGAGGAAATGAAGCCAATTCTGAGAAAATGGCCCAGCAGGAGAGACAGGGGGCATTGGGCGGCACCCATGGGCTGCCTGTGGCTCCCGGGAGCGCCACAGCAGGCTGGTGGCTGACCTTCGATCATCTTTTTGATCCAGTCCCTGCCACCAGTAGCTATTAGCCAACCCATGCTGAGTTCAGGCCCTTCAAAGAAAGGCTTTTTAAAAAAATGTTTTCTTTCCCCCAAATAAACACCCATTTTGGGTCATTAACCAGCAGACTTCAGGAGAGCAAGTGTGTATGTGGCCAGCCAATGCTTCCTTCACGTGGCACGCTTTGGTTGGGGATGTGGTTTGCTCCGAAGGTGTCATGGTTTGGATGTGAGACAATGCAAGAAGGTTCCGAGGAGAAATGCTTGGGTTACGAGGGCCTTAACCCAATCAGTGAATTAATTACCTGATGGGATTCGTTGAGTGAAGGGCCGTGGGGTGTGGTGGGAGGAGGTGGTCACTGGAGCGTGGCTTTGGGGATGTATTTGTACCTGGTGAGTGGAGTCTCGCCCTCTGCTTGCTGATCATCATGTGAGCTGCTTCTCTCCACCAAGCTCTCCACATGATGTTCTGCCTCGCCTCAAGACCCCGGGAATGGAGCTGGCTGTCTATGGACCTCTGAAACTGTGAGCCCCCAAATAAGATTTTCAGCCTCTACAGTTATTCTGGTTGAATCTTTTAATTGCAGGAGAAAAAAAAAAACGCTGACAAAAACAGCAGAATTCATGTGTTGGAGGACTGGTCCTCTGTGTGGTGATGTTCAGAGGTGAGGCTAGGGGGAGTGTCCTTAGGTCAACTGAGGTCTGCTATTTGAATGGCCTGTGGGAGGTCAGTCTCTCTCCAGCTTCCTGTCTGGTGGTGTGATCACTCTCTCCCTCATGATGTGATCTTCTATGATATGATGTAGGCAATAGGCCTATATGATATAGACAATAGTTCAGACACCAAAACTGAGCTCAATAAACCTATTTTCTTTATAAACGTAGCCTGCCTCAAGTATTTCATGATAGTAATAAGAAATAGACTGATATGAGGCATCTCCTGACTATTTTCTGGAGTGGGTCTGGGCTCAGTGTTCACGTCTATGGGAAGTTTGCACTCTGAGACAATGGAGGCTATTGATCATCGAGGTAGCAGCTTCTTATATGGCAGTTATGATGAGTTAATTTCATGGGTCAACTTGACAGGACCACAGGATGCCCAGATGCTGGTTAAACATTATTTCTGAATAGGTCAGTGGAAATGTTTCTGGAAGAGATTAACATTTGAACTGGCGAACTGAGTAAAGCAGGTGGCCCTTGCTAATATTGCTGGCCATTGTCCAATCTGTGGAAGGGCTGAATAGAGTAGAAAAGTGGGGGAAAAAAAAGTTGAATTTGCTCTCTGCTTGGCTGAATGACTGGCACATATATGGCTCTCTCCTGTCCTTTGTGCTCCTAGTTCTTGGGACTTCAGACTTGGACTGGGTTCTGCATCATTGTCTGTAATAGCTTCCAGGCCTCCCTAGCATACCATCTGGGTTTCCTGGGTCTCCATTCCACAGATGGCAAATCGTGGAGATTCCAAGTTCCATAATTGGTTACCTACACACACACACACACACACACACACACACACACACACCCCTTATTGGTTCTGTTTCTCTGGAGAACCCTAATACAGTGATTGTCCTAAGTGACCTGGACTTCAGGATAGGTGTCTGTGTGCTGCACGATCCTTTGCACTCAGTGTCTGATATTAGGAATGTGCATCAGGGCGTGCTGCCACTTCAGAGGAACCGACTGTCCTGTGTTTGGATTTATGCCTGGAGTACTAATTCTCAGAAGGCTTCCCACTCTCTGAAGTGGTTCCTGAGAATATTGGTGTCTTGGTGTGAAACACAGAAGTTAGTGCATGCACAGTGCAATCACCAGGCCTCTGGGTCCTGCCCCCAGAGGTCTGATTTACCTGCTCTGGGGCTGGAATCAACCGCTGGGAGTTTTATGTGCCACCCCAGGGTTTCTAATATGAAGGCCAAGGTGATCATGGCTCATGAGATAGGTCTGGGCTGAAGGCCCAGTGGTCGGCCAGTTGTAGGACCTTGGTGAAGGATACAAATGACATTGACTCCAGAGCCTTGTCTCAGGATGGCACGAGGCAGGGTGTGTGAAGTGGCCCAGATGCCTCTCAGGGCAGGATGCCTGCAGGGTTAGGGTCTGGGGGACTCATGTTTTACGCTGCCCTCTGCCAAGCTAAGAGACGGGAAGGAGCTTAGAATCCACTATGCTTGTTCTTATTAGGAGGCTCCCCAGCTCTGGCAAGTGTCTCTCCTGAGTGACCAGAGTGGCTGGGCTTCCTCCGTCACAGCAGCCACCTGTGGTGTTTGCCTAGTGGCTTTCCCATGTCTAATACTAGGAGGCTCCCTGAGGGCTAAGGACACACACATCCTGTTCACCATGGTGTCCCCAGCACCTGGCAGGAGTTAGCCAATAAATATTTGTGAGATGAATGAATGAATAATTGCAAGAACAAACAGAGGAGGGCACTCAAAACACACAAGCATGACCCATTTAATTAAAAAGTTCAGCAGAAATGATCATGCAAAACGCCGGAATTTTATTGCAAATATTTAAATATTTCATTGTGTCAGCCTCATTCCTGAATTCTTTCTTTTCCACGAATTTTGTCCCCCAGTAGGAAATGACAGCCTGAGAATTCCACACCTGTACACGAGAATCTGCCAGGTCCGATGTCAGGGACTCAGGCAGCCATCGGAGAGGCTGAGTGGAATAGTTTTGAAAGCGTGTCCCCCTCTTTGGAGACGTTAGATGCTATCCTCAGGGTGGCGTTGGGGACAGAAGAGCTCACAGCCACGCCGACTTGATGGGGCTCTCTCATCGGCATTCATTCCCTAACCTCAGAATAAGTGGCACACCCCGGTGGAATATGTCCCCAAAGCACTTAGCCATGGAGACAAAAGTCCCCAGGAATACAGAAGCAGCAGGTCTGGAAGAGGGCGCCGGGCCCAGCCATCGAGGAGGGCCTGAGACAGGTACAGCGGGTTGGAGGGGAGATGACAAGATGGCAAAGGGATCTAAAAACCTGAACACAAAGGCAAAACAACCATTTCCAGGGACGTCTTTGAGCTCTAAATGCCTGGCTGCCACCTCAGACTCTAGCAGAATTGATTCCCGCCCCTCGGAGGAACTGTCTTCTGCGACCGACCTACTTTTGCACATGAAAGACAGATCTGCTCACTGGAGTGTGCTTTTCCCTCAACTGAATGTTTGAACAAAAGTACTTCTTTTTCTGACTCCTCACACATGCACACTATGGAATAAGGCACGTTCGTGGAAAAGAAGGGTCTTTCCTGTCTTGTAGAACTTTCTGGAATGAGGAAAATGTTCTCTATCTGTGCCGTCGAGTTTGACAGCTCCAAGCCACATGTAACTAGGGAGCCCCTGAAATCTGGCGGCTAGCATGACTGAGCAACTGAATTTTAAATATGATTAAATTTTAATTGATTTAAACGTAGCCACATGTAGCTGGGGGCTTCAGGTCAGACTTATACATACTGATATTAAAAGAGCTCCTAGTCATATTATCAAAATGGAAAAAAAAAAAAAACCAAAGAGGCAAGTTGCTGTGTGAATAGTTAGTATAATTCCCCTCCCCCCCTTTTTTTTCTTGGTACCAGGGATTGAACCCAGGGGTGCTTAACCACTGAGCCACATCCCCCAGTCCTTTTTATTTTTTATGTTGAGACAGGACCTCACTAATGTGCTGAGGCTGGTCTCAAACTCACTATCCTTCTGCCTCAGCTGCAAGAGTGGCTGAGATTATAGGCAGCACCTGTAATCAGAGAGGGTGAGTGAAATATGTGTGACAGGCCACATAGTCCCCCTTTTGAAAACACACCCATCCAGAACAAAACGACACACTTACACTTGTGCATATAAGATGTTTTTACACATGTGAAAACGGCTGAAATTATACCCAACAGAACAATAGAGTAATTAACTCCAGGGAAGAGAAAGGAGGAAATCTCTCTAGGGAAGTAGTTTGCTTTATCAGCTTTTCTTGAATTTTTTCCCCCAATGAAACTGTATCCTTGTATTATTTGTACAATGCAATCTTTTTTTTTTAAAGAGAGAGAGAAAATTTTTAATTTTTTTTTTTTTTTTTTTTTTTTTAGTTTTTGGTGGACACGACATCTTTATTTTTATGTGATGCTGAGGATTCAAACCCAGCGCCCCGTGCATACCAGGCGAGCGCGCTACTGCGTGAGCCACATCCCCGGCCCCAAATGCAATCTTAAAAAAAGAAGTTAATGTTTTCTTGCCTGATACATCTAGTTATTTTCTCCTTTAGGTCCAGTTATTAGAGTAAATCCCCTGGAGTCTAGTATCTACAGCTTGAAAACAAGCAGAGGAACAATAACATGTTCTTTCCAAAGAGCCCAGAGGTCCTATAGAGCAGGGAGCGGGGCAAGCCAGAAAAGCGCGCCTGTATCCATGTGTGTCAGCTGTCACAGAATATGCCGTTGTCAGCTTCAGCTGTGCATTAGAATCACCCCTCAAAAGTATGCAAAGGCTGAGTTCTCAAGTTGAGATTTCGATTTGTATGGAATGGTCCCAGTGTTATTTTTTTAAGCTGCCTGGGTGAGCCTATTATTCAGCTAGGGTTGAGAACGCCTGCGCTGGAGGCAACTCATCGAAGAAAACACAGCAAAGCTGGTGAAGAGCTGGGTGGGAAGACCCTCAGTCCTTCAGCCACCAGGAGTGCAGGGAGAGCTCTTCAGCTTGGCTCCACGTGGAGAGCAACAGGCATCTGCCCAGCAGAGCACCCAGGGGCTGGGTTCTCACCTTTATCTGTCCTGGTTTCCTAGCAACTCTTCCAGCAGGCTTTCAATGGTCAATGCCCCCCGCCCCTCCATGCAGTGACTGGACGTCTTCCACAGAGCATCTCCCTGCCTGGGGGGCATCCCGACGTGAGGTCCCCCAGCCCCAGCACAGCCTCTCCTGTTGGGATCCTCGTTCTCAGCCAACAGCACCACTCCTCAGAGCTGCAGCCAGACGCTCCATGGAGCATCCCGCCCGCTTCCCTTCCTGCCCACCTCGCATGGCTCCTGCTCAGGACCCTCTCGCTCTATCTTTACGGAATCCATCACGATCCACCCGTTTCTCACCAACTCCTTGCTGACGGGGTGCGGCGGTGCCCCGCCATCCTCTCTGAACACCACAGCGGCCCCCACACAGGTCTCTAGATTTCTTTAATTCTTCCCCCTTTCAGCCAAAGCTCCAAAGAAGAGCAGAAGAAACTCTGAGCACAGCGCCGTTCCTAGAACTCCACGTGCCAACCTCCAGTGGCTTCCTGACACTCAGGGCAACATCTAGGATCACACCAGGACCCTGCTGCATCCCTTCCAGACTCACCCTACTCACCCCGGTCCTCCTCAGCTCTGGCCTGCTCCTCTTCACACACCCTTGGATCACGGGCTTCACCTAGGTCTTTGCCCAAACCCCCCTCCTGGAGCGCCCCCATTCCTGGCCTTTGGCCTCCATCAAGGGGGCCCGCCCTGACCCAGCATTCTCCTGCAGCTCCTCAACCGGCCCGATTTTTCTACATGGTACTTGCAACTAACTCTTCAGCATCCCTGCTTATTTTCCCCTGTTTGCCTCCTCCCACAATCTCCACGGAAACCAAAGTGCCCGCAGGGCTTGGACCACCAGCCAGCCGTCCTGCCGGCCCCCAGCGCAGGGCCAGCGCACAGCACCTCTAAGAGCAGCTGTTCCGTGTTGTGGATGGAGGGCGACTTTCTTACCAGCTGCTGCCCTAACACAATTATGTGCTTGCTCACTCAACTAGTGTGTGTGTGTGTGTGTGTGTGTGTGTGTGTGTGTGTGTGTGTGTGGTGATACGTACATAACACAAGATTGACCGTTGGGGTCTTTCTCCGGTGCACAGTTCAGTGGCATTAAGAACATCCAGCCCAGGAGGCGACGTCACCGCCACCTACCTCCAGGACTCTTTCATGATCCCAGGCTGCAACTCTGTTTCCATGAGACACCCGAATCCCCATTTCCCCTCCCCGCAGTCCCTGAAAAATACCATTCTCCCTTCCGTCTCTGTGATTACTATAGGTTCCGCTAAGTAGAATCATGTGATTCTCCTGCTCTTTGTGTATCATCGTTAAGGTTCATCAGGGTTGTGGTGGGGCGTGTGCCAGGATCGCCTTGAGCCGTTCCTCATTTTTCTGCTTATGTCATTGTGAACTGGTAAAAAGACAGTTCACAACCAGCCCCAGCCCCCAGGCCTTCCTTTAAGGGGTATCGCCTCCTGGTGAGATGATTGAGGGAGGTTCTGAAGGGATCTAGACTGAATGGAATGTTCACCTTTCATCATTCTCAGCCTCTTCCTCCCAAGCTTCCGTGGATCACCTGAATCCAACCATTCCTGAAGTCACGACCTTTTTAAGCCACATCAGCTCCTAATTCCCCTTGTCTTTTTCTTGAGCTGAAATTTCTCCCACTGGTAACCAGTGACCACTTCAGGGAGTCTCATTGTCACCCAGGCTTTTTCTATGTGACATCTTGCCTGCCAGCTACCTCCCCTTTGGCCAGGAGGCAGGACCTGGCTTAACACCAGAGGGCTGCAGGAGTCTGCTGCTGCGGAACCACCAGACCAAGTAACTGGTTAGCGGTGTTGCCCAAATAATGGCCTCTTGGAACAGCACGGTGGTTTTTTTTCTTCCTATGTTTTCCCAAGAGGGTAGTGAGGTCAGCATCTCTGTGTGCTGAGTGGTTTACCGAGCAGGACCAGGAGAGGTGGAGGGTGGGATGGAAGACAACTGAGGATCTGCAAGAGTTCCCTCCAGGTTTGAATGGGGGCACTTGGGCTCAGAGTCTAGGCACCATGACGGCTCTGGGAGAGCAGAAGCCCTGTTTAATAGACCCGTCTCTCCAGAGCCAGTAGTGGGAGAAAAACCAGTGGGGAGTAATGGCCCTAAGAGGTGTGTATCCCAGGGGGAAAAAGGTTAAACCACTGGGGAAGTATGTATTTTGAATAAAAAATTGGCATTTTTATTAAGTGTGTGAGAAGTGAATATTTTTACTCTATGCCCTCAATGCCATTTAAATATGACATGCTCAGCATGTACTTGATTTTGTCCTTAGAAGAACAAACATTAAGCCTAGCTACAATTTTTCTGAACTATCACATTGATGGGATTTTTTTTCTTTGAAATGTAAGTGTAAACCCAAACTCACAAAGTGAGCTTATTTGATTTCAATGAACTTTTATTTAGTACTCTTAATACAGAGAATGAAAAATCAAATCATCTATGGGCCTTGTTCTTGTTCTTGGGAAGCTGCCAGTCTTTGCCAAAGCAGGATGAAGGGCTTGAATTTAGGAAATGCATTTTTAAATGCTTTTGGTTGTAAGAAACGAACAAATTCAACTCAACTAACTTAAACAATATGGGACATTAAAAAGTCACAAATAATTAAAGTCTGAAGGCATATTGATTCCAGGTGAGGCTTGATCCAGGACCTCAAATGCTCTGATCAGGATTCAATCTGTTGCCCTCTTTTTTTTTTTTCCTTTTAATTGACATATAATAGTTGTACATAGTTATGGGGCACAGCATGATGATCCATGCGTAACACCATTCAAATCAGGATAATCAGCATTTGCATCTCCTTACCATTTCTTTGTGCTTGGAGGTTTTGAACCCCTCTCTCCGAGTCTTCCCATCTGTTCCTCTTTTTTGCCAACCTTCTCCATTCTTGTCCTCTCCACTCCCCAGCCTCAGGCTCTCCTGGCAAACCCTCTGTTACCTGTTCCCTGGGGATCAGGAGAGTTTCCCAAAGAAGATGATGCCTTGAATATTGAGGCAGAATATGCACGAGCCTGACAACAGAAAGCACATTCTGCAGCACGGGTCATCTTCTCAAAGGCAGGGGAGAAGGAGGCTGTGGGAGACCCCCCGGGGTCTGCCAAAAGCCCTCTGGAGGGGGTAGAAGGGAGCGCCGTGGGTGTGGAGGGGCACCAACTCTGTCCTGAGCTGAGCTGAGGAGTCAGCGCCTGACACTGAAGGCATGGGGAGTAATTCTAAGCTGCTGTACCATGATAAGATCTGCCTTTCCAAAGGAAGAAGAGGAAAGCCGACTTATACCAACCTCAGCAAGAAGGGAGTTCATGAGCTTCCCTGTTCTATCCTTCTCTCGGGAAATTGGGGGATGGGAGTGAAGTTTAATAGCAGAGCATTGCCTAGGGTTTGAGTCAGCTTTGTGTTGCTGTGAACAAGAGACCCGACAAGAACAAACGTAAAGGAGGAAAAGTTTATTTTGGCTCATGAGATTCAGTCCAAAGACAGCCGACTCCATAGCTCTAGGACCGAGGTGAGGTGAAAGTTTGTGGCAAAGGAAAGCAGCTCAGGAAGCAGAGAGAAAAGGAGATGGGGGAGGGGAGAGAGAGAGAGAGAGAGAGAGAGGAAGAGGGAGCTCTGCTCACCAGGGACAAAATATTAACCCCAAAGGCACACCCCCGGTGACCTATTTCTCCCGTCACACTTACCTTTACAGTTACCACTTGGTTAATCCTTTCATCAGATTAATTCGTGAATTAGATTCTACCTGTCACAAGCTGCTCACTGCACATCTGAAAATTCTTTCATTGTCTCACACATGAGCTTTCTGGGGACACCTCTTATCAAAACCCTAACACCCAGCATGCGTGAGACCCTGGGTGGCACCCCCAGCACCACAAGTAAAACCCTCAGGGTGAGCTTCAATGTATGCCTGTCTCCCTTCATCGTGGCAGGATAGCTGCCAGAGGCAAGCAGGGCCATCTGCCACCCCAAACCCGTCCAATAGTGGTGGGACCGGGGATGCAGGGCCGGAGAAAGGAGAGGGTGGGGGAGGGGAGAGGGAGAGACAAAGAAATGCCAATAGGGCTGATCAGGGACAATAAATTCTGGATGCCATGCCACAGCCCCCAGTTTCTGATCTAATCCAGAGATCTCATGTATCTTGGAATTCAGGGTCAATTTTGGATTTTAGAAAGGTAAAAGAGAACGTGCTGCCCCCATTTGATGAGATCCCTGGAGACTCTGAGGCAGCCCCCATGCACCGGAACCAGCCAACGGTTAGGCACAAACCTGGGACCCTCACACCCTGGGCTAACATACCAGCCAGCCTCTGGACACTTGGGGCAGATTTGTGGCTGGGAGAGTGGTAGGGGTGCTGGCTACAGAATTTCTGGGTGAGAGTATTTGTTAAAAGAGTCGGTTTCTGAGGCTACAGAGATATTCATCAGGAGGCCTCAAGGAGAATGGCAGCTGTGGGCGCTGGGAGCTGGGTGAGGGATTCAGGCGCCACTGTGGAAGCAGATGGCGTGGAACAGCAGCAGTAGCAGCAGCAGCAGCAGCAGCAGCGGTCTGTTTCCGCCGCTAGAGGGCGCGAGGGAGCAAAGCTCGGTCCCTTGCTCTGGCCTTGGGTGTTTGCAGCGGGAGATGCAGCAAGACTCAGGACAGAGGCAAGCCTGTCTCTGTTGGTATGTTGCAGGGACAGAACAATGAGCTACTCGCTTTCCTAAATACGTGTGTGCGTGGCTCATATTCTCAGCTGTGTCATCCTAAGAATTCAAGTTCCCCTTCAGCGTTGAAGGGTGCTGGCACCACGCTGTCAGGTAAACACACCTTGCTGGGTGGAAGTCCCCTCTGGGCTGCCCCTGTTGCTGGTCTGTCAGAGCAGGGGAGCTGCTTGCTCCTGTCGTCCACCATGGAAGCACCAAGAGAATGACGAGATGATAGGGTGGGTACTGCTAGAAGGGAGGGTGGCAGGATAACAAGGAGCCTCTTTGAGTATTTTCAGATGTCCCTTCTTTGGTCAGCCATGGACGATTCTTTACCTGGCAGCCCCAGGTGGGTGGGAAGGTTCCGGGCCTCACTTCTAGGGCCCAGGGGCAGGTGAGGAACAGAGAGAAAAGAGGATTCTGGGAGCTGGGAAGAAACCTTGGAAGTGGATGTGAGGGGCGAGAGAATGGGAAGGTCAGGACAAGGGGCATTAATTACCCCGTCAGAATGTTCCAGAATGCTGGAGTTCGGATGCAGAGTCTTGTCTGCTGGACCACATTTCTTTGGTGTGGCGGAAGCCTCAGCATCCTGAGGATCAAGATCTTATCTATGAGGACAGAGACAAGGGACCATAACTAGGAAGAGGACTTCCCCGTCAGAAGCCCAGGTGCGAGGCAAGTCCAAAGTGCAGAACTTCCAGGTGGAAAAACTGAGGTCTGAGGGTGGAGGGGCCTTCCTGAGGCCACAGGCCCATGTGGGATGGAGCTGGCACCAGAGCAAGGTTCTCTGGGTGAGGCTCAGGGGATAGTATCACACCATGAGGATCCAGAAAAATGGCCCCCAGGGCTGCAGTACGCCTAGTTCATCGGAAGGATGACTCAGGTGTAACTGTCACTCCTGATGTCTGCCCACTTCCTGAGCTGGCTCAGACCTTTCCAGTCCTGTGGATCTCCTGTTGCCCTGATTTAAAACTCCTTCTCCCAGGATTTTAGATTCCTGATCGACATCCTCCTCACCATGGCCTTGGTTTCTCGTTGACCAGCAGATTTGAAGTGTGGCTGGACACCAAAGAGCACACTCCAAGTACGAATGCAGACCAGGGCAGCTTCCTTCCCTCAAAGGCTTACACCTGCCCAGGTCTTCCCTCGTGTGAATCTGCACCTCCTGCTGCATCGTCTGCAGCCCTCTGAGGCCATCCTCTGAATCTCCATCCCATGATGCTGTCAGACAGCTCTTCTCTGTCCCAGCTCAGGTCCAATACCTGGTAGATACTACTGCCAGGATCCTGGGCACATCATTCTGAATCATGGAGCCGTTTGGGCCTACAGATACAGATTTCCTACAGGTGAAAACCAAGACTTTCACCTTGATGATATCTAAGTGATTCCTCTTGGAGCCTGAGAAAATTGTTTTAGGGGTTGACATCTAGCTGAGGATGCCCAAAGTCTAGTCAAGAGAATTAAACCAAAAGAAAGCTCATTCATGGACAAGGAGCATTGTTAGGTCTGTTGGTAATAAACCAATAGAATATTCTATCACTAGTGCATGAGAAGTATCCACTGGGCATCATCAGGTGGCACCTGGTCACTCTTGGGAAGCTTAAGGACTCACAAATTTAATACAAGTTCCCCTAAAGCCCAGAGCTCATTCCCAGAATGCTGGAAAACCCAGCAGGAAGACTGAAGAAAGCCAAGCAGAGACAGGTGCTCTCTCTTGGGAGGGGGTGGCAGACCATTCAAAGCAAGATCTGAAAACTGTAAACCCTTCATTGTAACTGAACAAAAGAATATGGATAAATTAGTTTGGGTGTCATTTTCTTTTTTGTCTTTTGTTGCATTCAGTATTTATTAACTAGTATATCTGACAGCTCTTTGTGTAGAAGTAAATAGATATTTTTGATGCAGGGATTTCCCTGGAAATGGGAGAGAAAGAAAAAAATAAAAAACACGGTTAGCAAAAGGTCCCCTAAGATCTCTGTCAGGGTTGTGGGATCATTTTTAATTTCTCTCTTTCTGTGCTTTGTTTTGTTTTGGCAGTAAGAAAACTGTTCCATTGTGTTAATATTCTATTCACTGCCACACCAAAAGCTGTCAAATATATGGGTTAATAATGGGGGCGGTGCATGGGAAAAATGGAGGAACTTTGTTTGGGCAAAGGGGAGGGAGTGGTGGGGAGGGGCTATGGGGGCAGGAAAGATGGTGGAATGAGATGGACATCGTTACCCTGGGTCCATGTGTGAACGCACATAGGATGCGACGCTACAACATGTACAACCAGAGAAATGAAAGATTGTGCTGCAACTGTGTACAATGAATCAAAAACGCATTCTGCTGTCATATGTACCTAATTAAAATTAATTAATTAATTAATATTTTTTTTAAAAAGAAAATTATGACCTTGACCCTTTGCATTCTAGCTCCAATGGTGCTCCTTCACTCTGTCCCAGAAAACTAAGGAGACATTTCAAGGTAATTTCTATCTGAACAAAGAAAAGCAGAAAATACAGTGCAGGTCACTTGGGGATCATTTCCTCATCGCCGTTGAATCTGTTTAGTCTCCTTGGTCTTCCTGATGATTCTTTTAGGTTTTGTTCTTACTTTTCTGCAGGTGACAACTTTATCCACCCACAGAGCATCTCGCTCTTTCGTTGGGACAGGCTTCGATTCTTTGTTCTCCCACAATCTTGCTGCTTCCACCAGAAAGAACTGTCCCCCTCCCAGGCTAGCAGCAGACCTCCCTCGTCCTGCTAGGGGTGGATCCAAGTCCAGCTTCAGGACCAGTTTATTTTTCACTTTGGGACACACCCTGCCTCCAAGGGACCCCAGAACTCCTTGTTCCTCAGTCTCCCTTCCTTCTTTCCTTGACCCTTCCTTCCTGGAGGCTTAGTCAAGATGGGAAGTCCATTTGCCTCCTTGGGAATGGAGCACCAAAAAGAAAAATGTGCTCAGGTTGACAGCTATGGTTTGAGCGTGTACTCCCCAATCACATTAGAAGCCCAATCCCAAGTGTGACAGCATGGCGGGGGCTGTCACAAGGTGATTTGGTCTTGAGGGCTCCATCCTCATGAATAGATTATTGCCATTATCCCAGAGGTGGATTCTTAATATAAAGGACATGCTCCTCCCTCCTTCCCTCTCTTCTCCCCTCCCCACTCCCCCTTCCACCCTGGGATAATGGGGCCCGAAGGCCTCCTTGGATGTAGCATCCTTGATCTTAACTTCCCAGCCTCTGGAACGGAAAGAACTATTTTTTTTCCCCTTATAAAATAAGGAAATTCTGTTTCACAGAAACACAGAATAGACTAAGACACTGGCCCACTTGCATAGCAGGATTGCAGAGAGATATTTGAGTGAAAGACCTGCTTTCCACTGGGGCTAGGATGCAGAAGGTCAAGGTCATGGAAAACACAGAGACCCCGCCCTGTCCTGTGGAAGTGGAGCAGAGACCCACAGAGAGCAGACAGGCAAGGACTCACTTCTGGCCTCTCTCACATCCTGGGCTTCTTCCTGCACATCCCCCATTTATCCTCATTCAGGTCCTTGCAGGGACATGTCAGTCACCGGAAAGGCCAGTGGTTTCCCAACTGTGCCTGTCTGCATCCTGGAGGGCTTGCTAACACACAGATGCTGGGCCCATTCCGAGTGTCTGATTCCATCAATCGGAGGAATGGCCTCAAATGAGCCTTTCTAAGAGGTTGTCATGTGGTGAAAATGCTCCAAGTCCCCACTCAAAGACTTGGACCCCACTGGGGTCAGCAAGATGGCAAAAGTAGGCAAGCTGAAGTCCTGATTAGTTGGGCCTCTTGTGAATTGTTTAGTGACAATGACACACTGAAGTAACTCTCCCTTTTCAAAATTTTCTACCTGAATTTCTCTTTGTCAAAAACTTGGAAGGGCCTAAGATTTACTCTACCTGCAAGTTGACCTGTTACCCTGAACAGGTTCATGGAATGCTGGCACCAGATGCTTAAGCCAGAGACAATGAGCAGTTTACAGCTGCCAACCACAGCAGTAGCCAGTGTAGCAGCATTTGTGCCAGTTCCTCAAGACCCAAGGGCCACAGGGCAATGCCAGGAGGGCCAGGTGACACATACCCCATCCGTGAGCTACAAGAGAGAAACCCCGTCCTCAGGGAACCCAATTTCTTTGCTGATGGACAGTAAACCTGCTTGCCTTTTACCCTGGAGGGACAGTTCTTTATTACACTGACAATAACAAAAGCACCCACCACCAAAATAAGCAAAAGCAAACACTTTTGGTTCCATGGGCAGATATTATCCCCGTACAAGAAAGCTGTTTGCTACGTAAGCCTTCTTCAAGATATAGTCTAGAACAAGGGCAGCATACACTTCTGCTGTCAGATGTGCCAACACTTGAGATTCATTCAGCAGGAGGAATGACCTTCAAGTGTCCTTCCACTCCTTCTTATTGGAAATCACCTGCTTACAAAATCCCTTGAAGGCCACTGTGGTGAGCTGAATACAGCCTCCTCCTCAAAGATGTCCACATCCTGGAACCTGTGAGCCCATGACCTCACACGGCATGTTGGTTTCCTAGGGCTGCTATAACACAGCACCACGGGCTTGGTGCCTTAAAACAACAGAAACATACCTTATCACTGTTTTGGAGGCCAAAATCAAAGTGTCGATGGGCCATATTTCTGCGGAGCCTCCAGGGGAGAAGGCCTCCTGGCCTCTTCTAATTTCTGATAGTTCCCACCACTTCTTAGCTTGCAGATGCCTGGCCCCCACCTCTGCCTCTTCCTCTATAGGACCCCATGACTGGGTCTCCATGAGGCTGTGTTCTAATGATGACACCAGCCGTATTGAGGGAGGGGCTCACCCTACTTCAGTATGATCTTGTCTTATCTGATTACATCTGCAATGACCCTATTTCCAAACAAGGTCACACTCTGAGGTTGAAAGTTTTACATATCATTATTTTGTGTAGATGCAATTTCAACACAATAGGGCAATTAATTTTGCTAATCAATAGACCCTGAAATAAGGGTATTATCCTGGGTTGTCTGGGGGTGGGGAGGTTTCAAGGTAATTACAAGGGTCCTTAAAAGTGGAAGAGGGAGGCAGAGAGTAGACCAGAGTGATAGGATGCTAGAAGGATGTCGTCCAACATCACTGACTTTGGTGATGGAGGAAGGGGCAAGAGCCAAAGGATGTGGATGCCCTTGGACTCTGCAAAATCCAAGCACAGATTCTCCCCTAGAGGCACCCAAAAGGAATGCAGTCCTCCAGCAAGACTCATTTTTGTTGTTTCATTTACCAAGTTTATGGAAATTCGTCTCAGCAACAGGACACTGTTGACTGAGAGACTCGGCCTACACAGTTCAGTTAAGGGAACACGATTTTATGGCCCCAAGCGACTTCCTTTATTTTTTTGTAAGTCACAAATGAACACATTTCACATGGTCATTGTTTGCAATTTCCAATCCCATGACTTCATGTTTATAATTGTTTCTAAATCTCAAAATAAAGGGATTTTGCGCAGACAGCTGACTTCTCTTGGCTTCCCTCTTTTTTATCTAATTTAGAGCTCTGGATTTCTCTGTACCACTTCCAGGTGACTGAACACTTGAAACCTAATTTATATCAGGCTTTGCTGTGTTTTTCAATTAGAATATTTTGTTGATAGAAGGTAGGAAGTGTGCTTGCGTGCTTAATGTCTGTTTATCTAGCTTGATGATACCATGTTTATATAGCAGAAGCTCCGGAAATTAATCAATATTTCTGATGAAGCAACGCCTGACTCCTCAGTACACATAAAGGCTAGAAAAGTTTGAGTTGCCTGTAGAGGCATACCCCGGGGAACGTGCAGGTCCAGTCCCAGCCTGCTGCAAGAAAAGCAAATATAATAATGAAGTGGGGCACATACAACATACATTTGGTTTTGGTTCCCAGCGTGTGCAAAAGTAGGTTTACATGATATAGTAGTCTTCTAAGTGAGCAGTAGCATCATGTCTAAAAGAATAAAGTATGTGCCTTCATTTAAAAATACCAGGTGTGATATAGGGACGTGAAATAAGTGCATGATGTTGGAAAAAAGATGCAGATAGACTCACTCCATGCACACAAACCTCCAAATTGTAAAAGAAGCAATATCTGCTAAGCACCATAAAGTGAAGGTGCAATCCCGTCAAGGATAATAAAAGGAGATCTACCTGCGTCTCACCAACACTGGCCACTCATTTTCTACACATCAAGCACTTTGAGGGAAGAGACTAAATCTTACCTTCGAATTCTCTTAAATTTTAGAGATGTGAACATTTTAGACTCACTAAATGTCTAGTGAATGATCAAAGATGGGCATACTGGCTTTCTTGAGATGTTTGCTCACATTCTGATTGCTTTTCTTTTTTAAAAAAATTTCTGTATTGTTTATTGTT
The DNA here is from genome assembly GCF_052094955.1 of Ictidomys tridecemlineatus. Taxonomy (NCBI): domain Eukaryota; kingdom Metazoa; phylum Chordata; class Mammalia; order Rodentia; family Sciuridae; genus Ictidomys; species Ictidomys tridecemlineatus. The sequence goes on along the minus strand of NC_135488.1, from coordinate 41,398,961 downwards.
TTCTGTTCCCCTGGCATCTCTCCGGGCCTTCATCATTCTGTAACTGAGCTTCCAGAAACAGCAACGTTCTCCAGGTGTGGTCTCATTAGAGTCTCTGAGCTGTGAGGTCATCCTTCTCTTCATAATGATGCCCTGTTCTTACCTGGCACCTGACAAATAAAATCCTGTGCGGAGGAAGAACTCACACACAGGCGCGCGCGCACCCGCACGCACGCACACTCACTTCATTCCAAGAGCTGAGTAAAAGTAGGTTACCAGCTCCTTCAGAAAACAGAACTGCCAGCCACGTGCCCCCACTTTTTTCAAGGGACCCACTTAATAGCACAACGTGTTTCTAAAGAAAATTCATAGTATCACCTTGAAATTTTAGCCTTTCCTCTTGAGTTTCCAAGTACAGGTGGAAATTTGAGCTTATCTTATATCATCCCCATGGGAACCACACTCCCACTTTTGAAGGTGACCTCCTTAGTTGGAGAGTAAGGTAGGAAGCTTTTGGGAAAAGTTTCCCCCACAGCCCCAGAGGGTGGAGCTTTAGAAACAGTGTCCAGAGTGACATCAGTGAACTAGCGAGCGTCCAGGAACATGGCTACAGAGAAGACTGAAGAAGCTCAATTCACTTCTGGAAATTGTAACTTTTTGAGAAGAAACAAGTAACTCCTGGAAAAATGGCAGATAATGGGAATTTTCTGGCTTCTCAGGCTGCTGTGGAGTTACTTGTAGCTCACCACTTCACATGACTCAGAAATGTGCAAACATTTTTGGTCTCAAGGTCAAGTGAAGGAGAAACAGGATTTGAATATGTGTTGAGAGCCACAGCCGAAGGGGCCCCAGCAAACTTCGAGCTGCCAGCTGATGATTGGCTCACAGCGGCCCCAGCAAACTTCTAGCTGCCAGCTGATTGGCTCCTCTGCAGTGATGCTCATTGGGCTGTTTCCCTGCCCTTTCAGACCAGGAGCTGCTCATTGGGGGACTCTTTTGGCTCCACCCACACGACCCAGCCAATCGCCTCAAGAGCAGGAGGAGTGGGGGGGTTGAGAGGCTTATGGGAAGCCAGTGGTGGCAGTTGGGCTCTGAGGGAATTCCTGAAGAGCTGTGTGGTGCAGCGTGTGTTCTAAAAATAAAGTTCGTTTCTTCTTGACAAGTGGCTCCTGAATTGTGCCCAGCCAGACTTTGAGTGAAGGAGAAGTAGGATTTGAATATGCATGTCAATTTCCTAACAAAGCTGAAGGTCGAGTTCCATCTGGTGTGGATGACATTAAACTACTAAGTTTGGGACATTGGAAGAAAATTCCTGATATAAATCCTGGGAGAAAACATGAATTTATGTTGTCTTTCATCTGGCCACCTTACTGTTGACTAATTCCCTCCATGTACTCCAGATGTTCCTCTGGGATTTAAAAACACTAAAATCAGGCTTCCTTCTAGTCTTGCTAATACATGTGTGTGAGATTTGACACACTAAAATCTTTTAAAGAGGTGCTTATTATGAGACAAAAGTATTATCTATAGGACACAGTTACATGCATCAGGGCTGAACAGGTTCATCTACCATAAATAAATTAATTTAACATTCTGCTCAAAGACACTGCAGGCCATACCAGAGCTAGCCCTCGTTTCTTGGATCTTCAAGTAACTTTTCATGATGGACAAATGAAAATATAATTTGCCACCTCTTGTGACCTTTACAGACGGATGTGGTCATGAAAATACCAAGATCGTCAAAATTTCTGGTTAAAGCTAATGGATCGGACTGACACCAGGCTGAATCTTATGGAGCATGAGAAGGGAAAATCAGTCATACACATGCTGTCTTCATTTAAAGTTGTGGCATTTTGCTCATGGTGGATTTTCACATTGATTCTGATTTATTAAAAGGTTGCATTAAATGTTATTTGTCCTGATGACTTTTCGGTGCCCTCTTAAGTTTTGCCACCAAGGAAAGCAAGGCAGCCTCGTCTTAGCCTGGACTTGGACATGTGACTTTAGCTTCACTCCTCCTGGAAGCCCCACCAAAATGACTCTACATGAAAACCCAGGGACAAAGGGCAGTGGAGGAGAACCGGTTCAGCCACAGACCGGAGGTCTGTCTTCTGGAGAGAGTACCCTGAGGCCATCTGAACTTGGAGGACCAAGCGCATCTGGAGAATGGGTCGGAACCCAGGGAGAGTAAGAAGCAGCCTGCCCGTGAATGTGTGCTGTGGTTCGGGCCTGGTGTAAGTATGCTCCCCAAGGGCCCATGTGTTAGATTCATGGTCCTCCGTGTGACAAGGTGGGGAGGTGGGGGAACCTTTAACCTGTGAAGCCAAGTGCCAGGTAATTAGGTCCTCGGGGATGCTGCCCTCAGAAGGAATTAAGGTAGTTCTCACGGAACCTCAGTGAGTTGTGTTAAGAGATAAAGCCTGACCCTTAAGTCCCTCTCTAGCTTCTGTCTTGCTATGTGGTCTCTCATGGCTGAGAGAGCCCTCACCAGAGCCACGCAAACTTCCAAACTGTGAGATCAAATGAACTTCTTTTCTTTATCTATAACCCATCCACAGCAACAAAGGTTCATACAATGTTTAAAACTCCCATCTCCTTCCAATTTTAGGATGGGGAGGCAACCAGCCATCTACCCTCTGGACAAAGAGTGGAAGAACTTCACTTGCAGATGATACCAGTCCTTGGGCCTCCCAAGGAAATGGTCAGCCTGATCGTCTACAGTGAAGACCATAGGCGGCCAGCTTCGCGAGGTTCTCATCAGTCCTCACTGGCCCACTCTGCTGTGCTGATCACTGAGGCAGAGTGGGTAAGATGCTTGGGAGAGCATCTCGCCACAATAATGGGGTACAGAGCAAAAATGAGAAAGCACCAAGAAGAGAATAATAATAACCTCAGAGAACATTCCTCCCTGTTTTGTGGCCACAGCCACAAAACAGGGAGGAATGTATGTGATGGTTTGACTATGGACAGTGTCCCCCCAGCGCCCATGTGGCAAAGGCTTGGTCCCAAGGTGGTGGTATTGGAAGGTGCTGTGGACTTTCAAGAGGTGAACTTCAACTTCTGCTGGTGAAGTTCTCCCAATCTTCTTCCCAGAGAGTATGTGGCTAGTTGGGTCCTCATCTTGGAAGATCAGAGTTTTAAACATTGTATTAGCCTGGTTTTTATTGCTATAAGAAAACATCTGAAAATGGATGAAAATATAAAGACAAGAAGTTTATGTATCTCACAATTTTGGAGGTTCAAGAAGATGGCACCAATACCTAGTAGGAGGTCCTTTGGTCACTCTGGGAATATGCCCTGGAAGGGAATTATGGAACCTGACCTATCACTCTTTCTCTGTTCCTGGGTAACATTTGACATGCTGAAGCTTCTCCTCTTCTGCTGCAGGGTTGGGTCTGTGTAAGCTGCAGGCCTCTGTAGCTGAGAAACGCTGGAGCTCTTAATGGTGGGCTGGGCCCTCCAGTGTTGCAACAGACTCCAGCAGTTCACTGCCAATTTCTTCTTTCTGAGTTTTTGTCTCAGGAATTCAAAGAATTAAATCTGAAGAATGAAATCCCCAGATGAGGATGAGTGAGTGTAAGAGCAGGATTTATTCCCAGGGCAAGAGGGGACCCCAGAGGGGTTGCCCACTGAGTGTGCAAGTCTAGGGGTTGCTGTAGCACTGGGGTCAATGCTGCTGATTCAAATGTTCGGTAATCAGGGTTTGGAAAGTGCTGGCACTGTTGGTTAACCTTGGGTCTGAACTTCCATTCCGAGCTGCCCACTTCCCTTCCCCACCGTTCACCTGCAACCTCAGCTTCCCAGGAGGTGGAGGACAGCAGATTGTAAATTTGTGTCTGCTGGGTGAAGGAGGGGATTCAGAGCTGTGGCGCTGTGTGGAGGGAGCATCCGCACAGGGCCCCCCCAGCTGACCACCATGGGGTGTCAGGTTGGCATGTCCTGGCTTGCCTGGGCCCTGGCACACCTGCTGGTACAGCGGGCTCTGTGGGGACACCACCAGCGCTCCAGCCCACCTGGGCGCTGCTTTGCCACTCCACCACTGCTTCTCAGCTAAACAGCTTGGCAGCCGGGAAGGCATGTCACGGCCATGATATGCTGTCCCTGCCCAGAGGCCCAAACCAATGGGGCCACATGATCTGAACAGGAACTTCCAGGAAAATGAGGCCAAATAGGCAACAACTCTTTACTTCATCCATAGCCTGCATCCGGCACTTTCATTATAGTGACCCAAAGCTGAACAATTTAGTGTCATATAAGAGAACATAGTCAAGGGAAAACAAAAATATGAGAGCTGCAATTTAAAACTCAGTAAAAAAAAAATAATAGAAAACCAATGCTGAAGAACCCTCCAAGAAATAACCAAGAGTAAAAAGACAAAGAAATTGGAGAGGGAAAGAAGAATAAGAAAGTTAGAGGATCAGACTTGGCATCACGAAGCAGAAAAGCGAATTATAGGAGTGAACCATGATCAGAAAATAGTAGGGAGGAAACCCTTAAAGAAACAGCAGAGGAGCATTGTTGGAAGGACCCTCTTTTCTGGATTAAAAGGGCCCAACAGAAAACTTGCCCAGAGTCTAAAAATGACTGACACTGAGATTTGTATTCCAAAATTTTAGAAGTCTCTAGACAAAGACCGAAAACACTTCCAGAGACAACCAGGAGTACACAGGTCAAAAATCAAGAATCAAAATGGCATCTGACTTCTCTGCATCAACTTCAGAGCTAGAAGACCACGAAGCAAGGCTTCCAAAATTCCGAGAAAGGATTTCTGCCTGTATTTCTGTCCTAATCGTAAAATCAAATGTGTGTGAGGGTAGAAAATGGACCTGTTAGGGTATGCAAGATTTTACGAACTTCCTCAGGAAGAAATCACTAAGGAAGCTACTACAGGAACAATGGAAGAAGAAATGGATTGCAGAAACCTAGGCCCAGACATGAGCGGGACCTCAGGAAGAATGAATGGATGGATGGATGGATGTGTGTCAGGAGACGGACACAGTGAGACCAAATCTAGGTTGGGGCAGTAATAACTGCATAGAAAATTTCACATGCAAATATGCACACGAATCCCCACAAACTCAGGAGAACTCCACGCTGCAGGGTAAACAAAATCTTCTACAAGAAAGGAAAGGAAAGCATAGTATTGTATGAGAAATGAAAAGTACTCTGTGTGACTAGCCTGCGAATGGCATTTACAAGTGTAATTAGGTAAACACAAAATACCAAGATTAGGATGGTGTTCCAAATGAAGATGACCAAATTAGGTGGTCCCTCTATTGATATTGAAAGGAAGGTAAGATGAGGAACGTGTCTGAGTGGAGTAGGGATTCAGTGGTTAGCAAAGGTTATGAGAAGCCAGTTGTGATCTTCCATAAAGTGAATGCAACAGACAATGCCCCGAAAATAGAAGCCTTGAGAAAGAGAACTGTAGGTGTGTTATTGGCAGACACGAAAGATCAGAACCATGTGCTACCTCTGGGTTTAGCGTGATGCATTGTGCGGTGGAAAGTGCTAGGGAGATGCTGCTGTTTTTCATTTAAAAAGCCTTGGAGCACCATTTGACTTTGAAATTCGTGCATATATGATTTGGATAGGAAAGAGACTAAATTGGACAGGGAAGAGAATGTCGATCCCTAGGAGCAGTTCATTAAGCCACAGCAGGACTGGGAGGGAGTTCAGACCTGAGCCCTTCCACACGTGCAGTGACTAGGCCTCCATGGGAATTTTCAGTGACACTTCATTCTCCTGGGGACGAGCAGGGACCTGGCTTCTGGGACCTCAACACTTCTGCTGGTAACAACCCCACTCCACTCCTGCTACTGCCTGATTGCTTCAAAAATAAAGTGAGAAGCCTGAGTCTGTTTCTAGGGTAGGATATGGATAATAATTAGAATAAAAGGCACAAAGATTCCAATGTTAGCCTGGGTAGATGAGGATTAATTATACATTTGATTAAAGAGATTAGAGTGCGTTCAGAGTTAAGCGTTCTCGTTCCTCCTATTTTGATCTCGGGTTTGTAAGTGGGGTGCGCTTTTATCGAGTGCATCCTGCTCGAGATCCTGAGCCAACGTGGGTTAAGTACATCCTTCCCGCCCTCCCCGGCTCTGTCCTAGGAGCCATGCATAATTTCCAAGCACACGCAGTGAGAAAATCTCTTTAATCCTCACCGCTTCCCCCCTCGGGCCTGCTGCACACGCTGAACGCTGTGAATTTTTAATTAACCTAGAGTCGGAGGATGTATAGGCGGGGATGGATTCTCCAAGATTCAGATGGTTTTTCTTGCTCCGGTCTGAATGGTACTTTCTAACAAGCTGGAAAGCAAGCAGTCTGAAAAATGAAAGTGCTAAAGAGTGCTCATTTTAGAGAATCGAAATCGGCAATTATCTCAGTTAATATTGGCAGAGGGAAGAGCGATGGAACAAAACCAATTGGTACAGTGGTGCTCTGCCTCTTTCCATTTGCCCCACCAGGCCCTCATTTGCCAGTACCCCTGTCCCTTGGGCCCCAGCACTCAAAACCTCATTGGCTGCTTCCCTTGAGCTCCCTGACCCTTTGACCTCTAGCCGTAGGCTTGGGTTCCACGGGGAAGAAGGAGGGCGAGTGGGTGCTGGCAGCATTCCTCAGTTACTGCTCTGATGTATCTGGCCCAAGCTTTCTCTGAGTTCCAGTAACACCACTCCCTCTCTCAGTCCCTTCAGGACTAACGATGATGTGTCAGTCCAATTTCCATTGCTAGAACAAATACCCGAGGCTTCCTTTAACTCCATCCAACACTCTTCTTTCAAGAGTTGTTTGATGAAACTCAGCAGACATGCCATCTATTTTATGCCAAGACCCTGACTGATCTGAGCCTGGTTTTGAACCATGGCATCCTCTGGTCCCTCAGGTTCTGCCCCATCTCTGACTGGCTCAGCCATCCCTCTGTCCCCCAGTGCTTACATCAAGGACCAGTGTGTTTTTGGCATTCGGTATCTGATGGATGTCAGGAAAAAAAAAATGCATCAATTAGAGAATTTCTATATGTAGTGCTTTGTTTCTAAGAAAACCAGTTGGATTTCTTTAACGCATCCAGACCAGGAGATGTGAATGGAGATGGTAAGTTCTGGACAGAGACGTCGACCAGTCTGTGGTTTACAAGCCTCCCTTTCCCACCCCACACAGATGTCGAGGTGAGAGGACTATAGAACCAGCTTTCTCAGAAACTGTCTCATCTGAAGATGAAGATAAAGGTCTAAAGAAGGCTCTCATGTGCACAAAGCATGGTAAATACCAAGCCTACCTGCCATTTTAGGTGCTCTTGGCCATTAGCAGCATAGAATTAGAATTTCCAGAGACTTAATAAGAACCATCCTTATGTCATATAAAATTTCCACAGGCTCAGAGACCTTCTTCTCTGCCTTTGTTCCTTGTCACGTGTCTCCTGCCTCCCCCAAAAGCCAAAAGCCCGCGGCCACTGCTTTCGGGAAACATTGTCACACAAGTCCACCATAAGGCAGGAATGACGGCTCTTTCTTCTTGCTTTGCTTTCTTAGGAAGTCCTTCAGCAGACACACTCCTTGGTCATCGCCTTTGGTTGGCTCTCCTGCCCATAACCTAGATGCCAAGAGAAGCTAAGAAAGCAGATATCTGGTGTTTCCAGATCTAGAATGGGACACAATCTTGGCCTGTGTTGGGAGTGGTGTTTTGTGTCCCCCTCCCTCAAATTCAAAAATTGAAGTCCTAACCCCTGAGGGGCTGGTCATGAGGTTGGAGCCCCTGTCCAAGGGATTAGTGTCCTTATAAGAAGATACACAAGAGCTCGCTCCATCTCTCTGGTCTACACTATGGAAGAATGCCACGAGAAGAGTCCATCTATAAGCTAGGAGACAGCCCTTCACCCAACTCCGAATCTGCCAGAACCCTGCTCTTGGACCCCCCAGCTCCACGTCTGAGCAACAAGCGTCTGTTGTTTCAGCACCCAGGCTACGCCATGTCATTACCACAGCCCAGGGAGACTGAAACGACCAGCAAGGAAGCAGGAGTGGAGGATGAGCTGTCGGATGAACCACAACAGTGTCAGAAACCAAAGAAAAAGAAGGAAAGCCGGAATCTCCAAAGATCCCATGCCTACTCATGTGGGAAAGTCACGGGATGGGAACATTTAAGTCCATTCTACACGGGGGTCGATGTATTTGAGTAGAGAAACTCCAGGGACAGACACTGATGATTTCCGTCCGAGACCTAGAGCCGTCTCACAGATAAATACGGAGCATGAAGAAAATATAGGGCATTATGAGATGCACAGAAGAAAGCTGCTACAAGCACTAGAAATACAGATGAGACCTTTGTCCTTGACACTGTTCTCACCTCATCCTCAGCTGTGTTTCCATGGTTTATTCGATTTACTTGCGTTTTACAGTGATGACATTTGACATGCCAAAAAGTTAACGTTTGTCAGCAATTCTGCTATAGGCCTCCCCTTGCCAGAGAATTGCTTAAGCAATAAAAATCCTCTGCAGGTTAAATCTCATGGTATAATATCATTTTACATGCTGTCATCGACATGCATATATAAAATTTTATGTATAACATTTAAAGTAAAGCAGTAAGGCACATTCTTCTCTTTCAATTAAAAAAAATTATTCTTTACTTCTTTAAAAAGAGGAAAAGCAAACATGGATCACTTCTTTACAGCTGAATGGGTTGCATCTTGGTGCATAATGTGTGCTCTCGAAAGGATCTTTGTGGCAGCCTTGTGTCTGGGTTGTGCATTTTGTGTGTGTATATGCACACATGGTGTATATGTGTGTGAATGGTGTTCATGTGTGTGATGTGTGGTGTGTGTGTAAAGTGCTGTATGTGTACAGAGTATTATGTGTGTGGTGCATGGTGTACGTGGTACTTGTGCATATGTGTTGTGAGTTGTGTGAGCATGTGTAGGGTGGTATGTGAGAGCTATATGTTGTATATGTGTATCCGTGTGCAGGGTGTGTGTATGTGTTAATGTCCCTTTTGTACAGTGAGGGTCCTGATGCTCAGGACAACTAACACAGTTTATTAGTGGTAGAGACCAGATTTCAAAACAGGTTTATCCATGATTTTTTTTTTTTTACCAACTTCTCCCCCATAGTGTAGATGCAGATGTGACCACACTATGACTGTGTGAACTCAAACAGTCAGTCATAAAACTGAGTCACAGGGTAGAGGGTGAGTGTATTTGTTTCCTAAGGCTGCTATAACAGACTGAGTAGCTCAAAATAATAAAAAATCTGTTCTTTCTCTGTTTTAGAGGCAGAATTCCAAAATAAAGGTATCAGCAAGGTTGGCTCCTTTTGGAGTCTCTGAGGGACAATCTGTTCCAGGCCTCTCTTCTGGCTTCTGGTGGCAACAAGCAATCCATGACGTTTCTTGGCCTGTAGCTGGGTGACACCAATCTCTGTCCCCATTTTCCCACAGCCCTCTCCTTTCTGTGTGTCTTTTTTTTTTTTATAAGAACAGTAGCCACTGGATTTAGAATGCATTCTAATCTAGAGTTAGTTTATCTTAACTGAGCTAATTATGAGAGTTTCCAGGTTGTCTTCGTGCCGTTTGTGTTGTTATAATAGAATACCTGAGGCTGGGTGATGCACATAGAAAAAGGGCTTTATTGGACTCCAGAGTCTATGGGCTGGAAAAATTCAATATGGCGCGGGTGTCCAGCAAGAACCCCTGGCTCTGTGACAACGTGGTGGGTGGCATCACATGGCAGGAGCAAGATCAAGAGGGTTCACATGGTGAGAGAGAGAGTAAGAAAGTGAAGAGCAGCCAGGATGGCTCTTTTATAACAACCCACTCCCTTAGGAGCTAATCCACTCCTGTGAGAGCTAACCCACCCCATGAGACCAGCACTAATCCCTTCACAAGGGGGTTATGACCCAGTCACCTCTTGCTTTGCTTTATTAGGAAGCCCTTCAGCGGACACACCCCTTGATCATTGCCTTTGATTGGCTCTCCTGCCCACCTCTCAGTAGGCCCCGCCTCTTAAAGGTCCTCCACCCCTGAATACAGTTACATTGGGTCCAAGCTTCCAGGCCGTGACAAACCACATCCAAACCATACACAGGCAGACGTGAGCTTGGGGTAAGGGGCCACCAGTAGAGAGGCTGGAGTAACGGAGAAGTTGAAAGAATCTCTTTTCACTATCAGCTGTCTGCTTGGATCAGAAAGTCCTCAAAAAGAGCAGGTGGGATCCATACTCCCTCATCTATTCAATACCCATGCTGCACCTGCTAGGCGCTCCAAGCCCTGGGGTGCAGGAGTGAGCCAGAAGGGGAAGGTTCCTTGTTGAGAGCCACAGCCCAAGGGGCCCCAGCAAACTTCCAGCTGATTGGCTCCTCTGCAGTGATGCTCATTGGGCTGTTTCTCCGCCCTTTCAGACCAGGAGCTGCTCATTGGGGGACTCTTTTGGCTCCGCCCACGTGACCCAGCCAATCGGCCTCAAGAGCAGGAGGAGTGGGGGGGCTCTGAGGGAATTCCTGAAGAGCTCCTGTGGTGCGTGGTGTGTGTTCAAAAAATAAAGTTCTTTCTGCTTGATAAGTGGCTCGTGAATTGTGCCCAGCCAGACTGCTGCAGTTCCTGGGCTCCAAACTTTCTTATCTATTCTTTGCTTTGCTGGCTTAACATCCAGTGCCAATGGGGCAAGCAGGGAGGCAGAGCTGGAGCCTTCTCCAAGGGCCTCCTTCTCCTTTACAGCTGTTCAGTGTGAAGTCCAGCAGCCCCCAGCATGAGCATTCTCACTCCCTCACAGTTCACACCAGGCTGTTGCATTCTCTCCAGAGCACCTGGCAAATGCTCTTGCCATGATGTCCATCTCAATGATGAAACATGCATGACCCTCCGCCCTCTTATTCTCAAACCTGTGCCTTTTCTTTTCCCCATCTCCGTGCTGTTGCAGTCACGCAATGACATGTGGAGACCGCCGTGAACTAGAGGCATATATTAAATACAGACTCAAACTCAATTTTTGTTGATAACATGCCAAAATTACCATGCACTTGTCCCTGGACTCAGCAATTCCACTTCTAAGAATTTATCCTCATACACATGGGAAATAACCCAGTGGTCATCGACTGGAGATGGGTGAAATAAATGGTGATGTGTCCACACAAGGGGTTAGCATGAAGCTGTTTTAAAAGCCACAGTTTTAATGTACTAACCTGGATCTGTCTCAAGGATACCCAATGAAGAGAAAAGAGCATCTATGCAGAACAGTACATATTCGTCTGCACATTTGTGGAGTACCTCTAAGAATATTTAAGAAACTGCCAATATTGATTGCCTCCAGGGAGGGAAACTAGGAAGTGTTTTGCAAATATGGATTTTGATTTTTGAACTCTGTGAATATATTTCTTATTTTTTCCAGGGGGGAGGATATGAGGGATTGAATTCAGGGGCACCTGACCACTGAGCCACATCCCCAGCCCTATTTGTATTTTATTTAGAGACAGGGTCTCACTGAGTTGCTTAGCACCTTGTTGCTGAGGCTGCTTTGAACCCGGGATCCTCCCGCCTCAGCCACCCCAAGTCACTGGGATTTACAGGCATGTGCCACCATGCCCAGCTTCTTATTTTTAATAATGAACTAAAATGCTGTTTTGTCTAACAAAAGCACAGGGAGAGGTAGTCTGGGCTCCGTTCTGTGATCCCCTTTCCAGGCTGTGTGACAGCACTTTTCAGTCTTCTCTTCCTCCGCGTGCCTTATCAAACTGAGAGAGGAAGTTTGCCTCAAGTCTGGTCCTGTCAGTGGACAGAGTTTAAAAAAATAAAAATAATTTCCCACCCACCTTTCTCTCTAGATTCTAAAACCACCTATTTGTATGTGTGTGTGTGTGTGTGTGTGTGTGTGTGTGTGTGTGTGAAATCATCTGAAGAGCTGAGTCCAAATCTTTTGTGGTTCAGGTGAAACAATTATATAATATACAATTTAATACTTGCATAATTATAAGCAACCAAGAATTAACCCCACTGCATCTGATTTGTACAGGCTGCTGTGCTTCTTTATGGATAATTATGATTTGCTTCAGAGATCAATGCAGTTTAAAATCTCCTGTATCATGAATATGCATTTCAAAGGAAACTTCTAGAGAAATACCTGAGGTCAACAGGAGGCTTGAGCATAGCAGGCCCTCACGGAGGCAGCAAGGGTCTTATTATTGCCCTTGTGATTGCCATGGCCGCCAACCACTGCACCTCCAGAACAAGTCAAGCTCCCTGCTGGGTGGCCTCCTGTCAGTCTGCTCTCGACGCCGCCCTGAAGGAACCAGAGCTCCAAATGTGAACAGAAGCAGTTGAATGTTGGAAAAAAAAAAAAACCGCGAGAAAGGAGAAATGACTGGTGAGGAACCAGCATGACATTCCACAAGATGATAAGAGACTCTGGCCACACGTCCCTGTCACCATGTGGCACTCTGGCAGGCCCACGCCCGCCGAAGCACTGCGAGGCAGAGATGCCAGCATCACTGCCAGACGGTCTGCTTGCTGCCTGTATGCGAATGAGCGAGGAAGCTCAGCAGGGTCTCCATGGAGCCCCTTCCTGCCTCATCAGACCCTGGCGTGGGAAGGTGCATGGAGGTAGGAAGGAGGCAGGCTGCTGGGACCCAGGGCTGACCCCCATCTCTGCAGTCACTAAGGCATGGAAGATCTGGGCCCCTTTTCTCAAAAGTGGATGAATTAAAAATTAAATTTAAAATTAAAAATCTTCTTCTCAGCAAAGGAAACAATCAATAACATGAAGAGACAACATACAGAATGAGAAAAAAAAAATCTTTACCACACGCACCTCAGATAGAGCACTAATCTCCAGGATATACAAAGAATTCAAAAAACTTAACACACCACACACACACACACACACACACACACACACACACACACAAATGACCCAATCAATAAATGGGCCAAGGAACTGAACAGATACTTCACAGAAGAAGAAATACAATTGATCAACAAATATATGAAAAAATGTTTAGCATCTCTACAATTAGATAAATGTGAATCAAAACTACTCTAAGATTTCTTCTCACTCCAGTCAGAATGGCAGTTATCAAGAATACAAGCAACAGAAAGGTTGGCGAGGATGTGGGGGAAAGATACACTCATACCTTGCTGGTGGGACTGCAAATTGGTGCAATCACTCTGGAAAGCAGTACGGAGATTCCTTAGAAAACTTGGAATGGAACCACCATTTGAAGCAGCTATCCCACTTCACAGTCGATACCCAAAGAACTTAAAATCAGCACACTACAGTAATGCAGCCACATCAATGTTTACAGCAGCTCGATTCACAATAGCTAAACTGTGGAAGCTACCTAGATGCCCTTCCACAGACAAATGGACAAAGAAACTGTGGTTTATAGACACAATAGAATATTATTTAGTTTTAAAGAGGAATGAAGTTATGGCATTTGCCAGTAAATAGATGGAGTTGGAGATTATCATGCTGATCGAAATAAGCCGATCCCAAAGAACCAAAGGCCAAATGTTTTCTCTGATACGTGGATGCTAATTCTCAATAAGGGGGTGGGGGGCTGGGGGAAAATAAAGTACTTTTGATAAGATAGAGGAGAGTAAAGGGGTGGTATGGGAGTAGGAAGGATCACAGAGTGAGTCGGACGTTATTACCTCCTGTGCATACGTGATTACATCATCAGTGTAACTCTACGTCATGTACAACCAGCAGAATGAGATGTACGATGTGTCAGAATTCATTCTACTGTCATGTGTAACTAATTAGAACCAATTTTAAAAATAACTGGATGAACAGAGGTCAGGTAGCCCTCAGCCATAGTGGCCTTGGTCGTACTCTGCAGGGAGGGCAAAGTGACGGAAACCAATGACAGCTTCTATGACATTGCTTCTGCCTGGACACTTGTCTTGACCGGCAGGCTGGGGGCCGGCTCTGGGGCCAGGCCCACTTCCCACAGCTGCGCAGCCCTGTCAGTCCCGATCTCCACGCTGTGTATCGTAGGCCCTGCCTGCTTCCCCTACATGGGGAAGACTTCGTTCTCCCTCCATTCCTGCCTTCCGTTCCCTCCCTCCCCTTGTTTCTGGAAGAGTAAGACAAAAACTAAAAACCATCTCTCTCCACTGCAGAAATGCACGGAAAGCCCCACATCAATTACCTGTCATAGTCTGTTTTCTGCTACTATAACAGGAGGCCACAGACTTGGTCATTTCTTAAACAAAAGAAGTTTATTTCATGCGCAGTTTGGAGGCTCAGAAGCCCAAGACCGTGGTGAAGGTCTCTGGGACACATCAGAACCTGGCAGAAGGACAAGTGAGCCTGGGAGAGTCGGAGAGAGCAAGAGTGAGCACTGTCACACACTGTCACAAAGGGGTGACGCCTCTGCTATGTGAATCCCTGGGGACAAACCACATCCAAACCACCACAGTCGGTCATTGTTCTGAAGCACAGTTCTACCGACCAGGGAGGAGAGAGACCTCACTGAACCCAACCCATGTCGGCCACTTCTCCCTGACTTCAGCCTGCAGCATGGGCCAAGCTCAGGGCCCATGCACAGCACACAGGAGGGGTGACGTCCAACAGGGCGTTTTCTGGACATCTTGCTGACACCAGGATGCAAAAGGACTGCTCAGTGAAGCTTCCACGAAGGGTGAGAAAGCGCGTGCCCTGCCTGGGAAGAGCTGCAGGAAGCCACCGGAACACACTGGCTCCAGGGGGTGGGTCAGGAGGGCTGCCCTGGGGACACAGGAGGACAGCGCTGCCCTGGGTGGCAGGGCCAGGAATGGGAATCTACTGGGGAGGGGAGGAGGGGGAAAGGCCCCATCGACTCAGGGCCTCGATGACAGCCGAGTCACCGCTCTGCCTGGGGGGGAGGGGGAAACAGACTCACCCACCCTACAATTTTGCCGAGAGCCAGCCCCGCATTTAACTTTCCCAGAAATGAAGCTGTCAGCAAACCCGGGAAGGGCTGTTTGTCATCTGCTGGGTAGGCACAAGCCCAGGTGGCTGTGGCTGCACCTCTGGCCCCACTGCCACCTCCTCTCTCAGGTGCAAGACGCGACAGGCTTGGGTGGGAGCCACAGTCAGGGCAGCGGAGAGCCTCCGCTCTGACCAGAGGTAAGGGAGGGCCACTTGGGCACGATTCCACCGCCCTGCGCCTGCAGAAAGGCAAGAGCCTCTCCTGTGAGGACGCGTGTGGGCCTCGGGAACCTTCGCTGCTTAGAATCGTCATTTCTTTCTTCTTTTTTTTTTCTTAATAGAGGAAGAGAAGAGACCATCTGGCAGAGCCTCGGGCTGCACGTGAAGGAGACTGGAGTCCTCTTCACTGACCACCCCCTGTGGCCCCTTCAGCTCCCTCCCCAGAGCCCCCCACCCTCCAGCAAGTTTCCAGAAGCTAAACCCAAACCAAAAAAGAATCCACAAAACTTGACGCGGCTCCCTGGGCTATGGGCCTCCCTGTACCACTTCTGAGCTGGGTGGCACCCTGCAGTCTGGCTAGCCTCTCTGGTTTTCGGTGGGTTTATTAAATAAATAAGTGAATAAAAATAAAGATTGAGTTCACCCAGATGCACTCCAATGTTTCTTCAAGGTCTAACGTCTCATTCTTATTTTGTTTAATTGACACATCATGATTGTGCGTACTTATGGGAAATCTCGAGACACATCAACACATGTATGGATACATTGCATAAAATTCAAAGGGTAAGCATATCTATCTCTTCAAACATTGTTTTTGGGGGGGTGGGTACCAGGGCTTGAACTCAGGGGCACTTGACCACTGAGCCACACCCCCAGCCCTATTTTATGTTTTATTTAGAGACTGAGTCTCCCTGAGTTGCTTAGTGCCTTGCTTTTGCTGAGGCTTGCCTTGAACTGGCGATCCTCCTGTCTCAGCCTCCTGAGCCCCTGGAATTACAAGCATGCACCACCATGCCCAGCCTCCCCAAACATTTCTTTGTGTTGAAAACATTAGAATCCTTTCTTCTGGCTTTAAAAATACATACATGCAACATCTATAGCTGTCCCACCTTGCAGTGGTGTCTCAGGGCTTCCTCCTCCTAATAGCTGTGACCTGGTACCCACTGGCAGCCTCTCCCCAGCCTGCCTGCCTCCCTAGTCTTCTCAGCCTCTGGCACCTTTCTGCCCCCGACCTTGACAAGATCAAGTATTTTAGACTCTACATTACGAGTGAGATGGTGTGGCATTTGTCTTTCTGGGCCTGGCTTATATGACTTAACGTAAGAAGCTTTGACACGTTTGATCTCAAGATCTCGGGGATTCAACAATGTCAAATCACTGACCGTTTCCAAATAATATGGAGATCCGTGTTCAAATGTGCCCAGAAGAGCTTCTGGAACAATGCTGTTTCTTCAATCCAGAGGGCCCAAAATCTTTGGGATAGCACCTGACATATTTTAGTGGTATACAAGTTATTCAATCTGTATGAGGCTTCTAATGAGTCCAGTATGGAATCTAAAAACATAATAGCTATGAAGGCATGCTGAGGGTAGACCCAACTGCAATGTCTCTGTGAACACGCAGGAAAGAGAGGAACACAAATAAAGCAAGGGTCTGGGTGCAGTGGCACAAGCCTGTAATCCCAGAAGCTTGGGAGGCTGAGGAAGAAGGACCATAAGTTTAAGTCTCAGCAGCTTAGCAAGGCCTTAAGCAACTTAGCAAGAACCTGTCTCAAAATAAAAAATAAAACAAAATAAAGAAGGATTGGGGGATATAGCTCTGTGGCTAAATGCCCCTGGGTTCAATCCCTGGTACCAAAAGAAAAATAAACTAAAACAAAGCAAGGAGATTTATCAATCTCTCTACAAGGTTACTGGTAGGTGGGAAGAGGACTATCCTCTAACTTTTCTCTGAAACAGACTTCAACAAATGGATACTTCCCTTAGAAGGCAGAGCTTTAAAATTCTTGCCACGTGTTCATCCCTTTACCCTAAAAACAGGGGGTTCAATCATGGCCAATAGATAAGGTGTCAGAGAGGATGCTCTAAGCATTTCTCATTTCTCTTCTGGCTTCCATACTACACTTTACGACACCCAGCATTAACCACTTAGTTACAGAGTCACGTGTTCGCATGACTCTTTGTATATATAACAGTGGACCCGTTAAGATTATAAAGCTGAAAAATTCCTGTTGCCCACAGTATGTTTTACCATACCTCTAGGTTTAAATACATTAGATACACAAATAACTTTGTATTACAATTCCCCCACAGTGCTCACAATAGTAACCACCTGTGCAGGTTTGTAGCCTAGGAGCAGTGGTCTACACCACACCGTCTAGGTGCGCTGTAAGCTAGCCCACTGAGGTTTGTGTAAGTACACTACTCTATGATGTTCCCACAATGACAAAGCTGCCTGACAGTGCATTTCTCAGAATATACTCCTGTCATCAAGGGAGGCATGACTGTCCCTAAACTGCAAATACGGACTGCCAGGAACCAACGTGACAAACTCTGAATATGGTAATAAGAAATTCGTTAATGAGCAACACATTGTGGAGAGCCTCGTCGAGTAGGATGGACAAATGTTCGTCCAAGAGTTTGGTTATGTGAAGTCGTGATTCACTGTATCTTAATGTGTCTTCCTCCCAAGAAGACCTGGTGGAGCCAGAGGAAAATCGAAGTCGACCACAGTGACTCCTTTTCACAACTGTATAATGTGAACCGGTAGCTTCAGAGAGGAGCCTACAAGAATTCCACACTCAGCTGTAATGAAGTGGACGGCACCTTTGCCTGTGTGACATCTGGCTGTTTCTTATCATCGCTATGGAGATGGGACATCTGGCACCAGCTAGAGACATTTTCTCTCTCAACTCATGGAAGATGCTCATTGCAATTTCCATCAAGGTGAGTGGGAGGTGTAGTTCCCATGGTGTGGCTAGTAAGTCAGGTGGTAGGGGTGTGCTGCACAATCCCATTTTTTTAAATTAATATTTTTAGTTCCAAGGCAATGGCTTGAAAATGGTTATAAAGTGATCCTTTTTTCAAATAAAGTCTAATGCAGAAACCCAGGAGGTCAAAAGATTTTGTCAACATGAACCCAAATATTACGTATAAACTGTATGGCACTAATGAGCAGGGTGGGGGCGCTGACGAGAAACCCAGCATGCCAAATAGAACAGTAGAGAAGCTCTCGCTAAAGGGATCCAGGGGTGGGTGGATCTCTGCTTAAAATGGGCTCTGCAGCCTTTGAGATTCTGTGGAACACTTTTGAGATCTCTGATCAGATTAGTTTATCACGTTCTCTCCATGCTGCTTTGAGGGTACGAACAACGGTGAACCTAGAAATTACTTGATTTGCTGGAAAGCTAACCAGCCAGTCCACTGGAATATACATATCCACATACAAAAGCAACATTTTAAAGACCATATTGCAATAGACTTCAACTGGAGCTACCCAAAAGCTCACCGTTTGGGGGAAAGGTAGGGATATGATTTTAATTCAGTGATATGACAACTTTTCCTCATACTGGCTGATGAGAACCATTTGTTAAATGTCTAGGAATTTTCCAAAATGATTGCTACACACAGCCATCATCAGAGATTAAACTACGGATCCAGCAATCATGTACTTTGGGATTTACTCATATGAGTTGAAAACTCACACCCACACAAAAAGCCTGTGTGGGGGGTGATACAGCAGCTTTATTCATAATTGCCAAAACTTGGACGCAACCAAGATGTCCTTCAACAGGTGAGTGGATAAATAATAAGCATCCGTAAAGTGGAATATTACTTAGTGCTAAACAGAAATGAGTTTTCAAGCTATAAAAAGACAGGCAGGAATCTCAAAAAAAAAAATGCATATTACTAAGTGAAAGAAGAAAATCTGGGAAGGCTACAAACTAGGATTGTAATTCTATGAAATTCTGCAAAAAAAAAGAACATTTCAGAGATAGTAAAAAGTTCAGGGGTTGCCATGGTTGGGGGAGAAAGGGGTGAACAGGCAGAGCACAGGACTTTTAAGCAGTGAAGTACTCTGGGTGACACCATCATGGTCATTCATTTATCCGAACCCACAGAACGTATTTCAGAAATTGTCTCAGAAATCCCAGCAGATGTGCTGTACTGCCACACGGCCTTGTCACCGGAGCAAGAGGCAGAGGAGGTCTGTTCACCTCATGGTGGCCTGGAAGTGACAGAGAAAGAAAGGAGAGGGCCAATGTCCCCCTCAGGGCACATCCCGATGACCTCACTTCCTCCCCCTACATCACCTCCCAATAGCACCACAGGTGGTGGCCAAGCCTCTGACACCTAAGGCCTTAGTGGGACCCCCCAGATCCAAGCTCTGGCAACCACCAATAGTGGATACCTTGCTGAGTTCACATCAGAGGGTCAGTGACACGTAGGTACCTAGATGGTGTTGGTCAAGGTCTGGCTTCTGGAAGCACAGACCTGCACCTGTGGTTGATAGAAGTGATTCACCCCAAGGTCATCCAGTGACCTCATTAAAAGGGTTCCAAAATCCCCTCTTCTGGAAGCCAGGCACTCCGACCAACCTAAAGAATCTTTCAAACTTGAAGAAGAGAAATATGCCTCAGGAGTAGCTCCTTGCCATCAGAATTACTCAGATCCCGTTCGGAGGGATGGGTCTTAATTGCCAAACCGTTTACTGTAATTAAGTCTATCAGCATGGTTTTCTCCTGATGAAAATAAAATTTGGTATATTACGTCTTTGCAAAAGGACTCTCTTATCTCTCTTAAATTGCAAATCTGAGTCAATAAGAGTTCTCTTCAAAATGTGATTATGTTCCTCTCCAAGGATATGAAGGACTTTCTTCTTCTTCTTTTTTTTTTTTTAATCAAATTAGTATTTTTTTTTCCACCGAGAGAAACAGGTTTCAGGCATCATTATTTCACAGGAATACTATTATATCACACGACATCTCATCAATAATATTTAAGTATGTCTGAAGAAGGTGTCAACCTTTAACCAACCTTTGCTTCTAACCATAAACTATGCAATTCTGAAATAGATTCCAATCTGTCCAAGCCACTTTGGGGTCAGTATGATGGTGCTATTGTGCAGACCAAAGATGGAAGGACACCTTTGGTAAGGAGGCGTCTCACTTCTAACTGGCGTTAGCAAAACTGTTTCCTTGTAGCCCTGTGGCTCTCAGACCTGCCTACATCTTAATATCTGCATGGAGGGTGGAGGCTCAAAAAAAAAAAGAAATACTTAAATTCAGGCCTCATCCCCAGAGATGGGGTCTTAAGATAGTGGAGGGCATCAATTGATAAACTTCCCAGGTCGTTCTGATATCCAAAGGTGAAGAAGTATGATTTGAATCTATATAAAAGTCACTTGATGCAATTGATATGAAGCTGCTATTTGTCCATGGGAGACATCGGGGAACAAGTCGGATCAAATAGCCTCACCCTCGACAATAAGAGGATCTGTTTCTTTCGGTTTGTTAGTGAAAACTGGGTGGTTGATATCAATGATATCACAGTACTTACTGTTTAAAGATGTCACAGTCACTTTACCGTTTGACATTCCCAATGTCAAAGGGTAGGTGCTGTAAGTCAGCTCAGTGACGTCCCAGTGAGAGTCCACACTGCAGCCAGCAAGCAAGCAGTAAAACTCAATGCACCACTGCCTTCTAGGATATTCCGTGGTATGCTTCATTCTGCTCGTCTCCTGGCAGTGCCTTGCCTCTGACCCACTTTCTAAGCCAGATCTTGCAGTTTCCTGCCAATCCTGTGAGTTTTCTATCCTTCAAAAAAAAAAAAAAAATCCTTCCTGCACCTTCTTTTTGCTTAAAATAGTCAGAAGCACTTTCTGTTCCTGGCAAGAAGGAGATCTTTAACTGATGCTTTGTCACACCCCCAGGAGGAAATAGAAAACAGTGGTGACGAGTTTCATCAACATTTCTGATCCTATGAACATAAAAGTTCAAAAAGAAAAAAGTTGGGAGACTTGATCTACAAAAAAAAAAAAAAAAAAAAAAAAACCACACCCAAGTATTGCAAAGTACATACAAGAAGATCAATGGAACCAAACAGAGAAACCGGAAGTGGACTCAGGCATTTAAAAACTTAAGATGTAAGAGAAACAGCATTATATGTGCAAGAAAGGCTAGATGACACAGTAAACGATGCTTGGGAAAATTCATCCTCAATGTGGAGAAAAAAAGATAGATGACTTTCTGGTGTACTAAAATATCAATGCAAAAAAAAAAAAAACAACTTCAAAACATTTGGAAAGGAAAATATTTTCATGCCATTGGGCTGGAAAAGGATATTTTTAAATGAAACATAAGCTCACTCAAAACTGAAAGAAAATGACCAATGAATTTGACTACAGTTAGGTAGAAATATATGAAAAGATACCGCAAATAAGGTGAAAAGACAAGTCACAAGTTAGGAAAAGATATTTGCAATTCTTACAAGCTGAGAAGCATCAGAAACTAGCATAGATCAAGAATCCCTACAAATCCATAAGCTATAATAAGCCAGTAGAAATAATGGACATGGGATATAAATGGGTAGAACACAGAAAAGTGGAAGAGCCAATGAATATATGAAAACATGCATATTCACTAGAAAGGAGGAAAGTGCATTGTTTTATTTTATAGTCCAAAGTATTGTCAAATATTGGGCTCTCTCAAGCTGATGGGATATATGTAAATTGGCTCAACAACTTCAGAACACAGGGAAACCTGTTCCACCTTGCACTCCCGCCATTACGTTCTGTCTTGCTGCAGGCCCAAAGCAACAGTCAACCGACCACAGACTGAAACCTCTGAAACCAGGAGCCAAGATAAACCTTTCTACCTTTAATGTTGATTTTCTCAGATATTTTGTCACAGCTACAGAAAACTGGCTAAGGCGGACATATATAAATGTGCTCATTGTAATATAAGCGTTGTTTATATTAGAAAAAAACTTTTTTAAAAATAAAAATGGCTATTAATAGTGAAATGCATGATCGATGGCATATTTATATGGTAAAATGCTGTACATATTGTACAGGAGCGAAAGTTAATGAACTAATGCAACATACTTCACTGTGAATAAGTGTCAAAGACGTAATATCAACTAGGAAAAAAAAACAAGCTGCAAAATTACATCAGTTAAATCAATACCAATTATTTTAAATTCATCCAAACAATATTATCTATAGGCAAGTTACAAAGACTTGGCCAGGAAGTACGTTCACTCCCTGCTGCGTAGTGGTTGCCTCTGGAGAAAAGAGAAGAAAAGTGAGACCAGGGACCCAGGGGCAATTAGATTGTATCTGCAGTTTCTGTCCCCTAACAAGAATCTGAATTCAATATAGTAAATCTGGGTATGGTGGGGGGGTGAGATGGTAGGATATTATTTTCTGTACTAGTTTGTCTGATTTTAAATATTTTTATTAATTGTACGTCTGAATGGGATTCTATGGGATAGTTGCATGTGTGTATGCGTCATGCCTTGATCAAAGAGTGCCGACCAAGCTTTATCTCCATGAAACTTCGATCCTGTTTTGAACAGCTTTTTGCCACCCGTCTCGTGCCCAAACTTGTACTTATTCAGCGAGTTGTCCTCTGGGTCTTCGCCCTCTCTGTTATCTCTTGCTTCAGTTGTAAGTCCCCTGCCCACAGCCTGTGATCAGCCTGGCCTGGCATGGAGGCAGACACCCACGAAGCAACGACTACTAGCCTTTACTCATCCCAACAGTCAACAACCTGGGATGGCGGTTAACGGCAGGCCGTTGCTGCCTCATTTTCTGCCTGTGTTTGCTCTGCCCTTTTATCTCTTCCGACCACACTTACCCCCAGCTCCATGCCAGCTCACGTTTGTGCAATTGGTTGGCACTCCTTCCTTTTTTTTTTTTTTAAAAAATAAATCTATAGTTGACCCTTCTACCTCTGGATCCTATAATTTCCATCCTCTTTCTCTCCCATCTGCCAACTTTAGGAATGCTCTCTATTTTATTCTCCAGGCCACTGATGAGACCGTTCATGTCAGGCTGGGAAAGGCACATCTACGTAACAGGCCCAACATGCCCACGTTCTCTTCCGCAGATCAAACAGCTACCCACTGACAAGAGTCTCCGGGGGGTCCATCCAGACATTGGTGCACCTCTTACAGTTGTGAAATACAGCACATGGTCGTGCCTTGGTAGAGGCACAGGGGGTCGGTTCCAGGGCCCCCTGTGGATGCCAAACTCCATGGATGTTCAAGATCCTTATATAAAATGGTGTCGTGTTTGCAGAGAACCTGTGCACACCCTCTTGTGTACTATGCATCACCTCTAGATCTTTGAGGATACGTAATACAATGCAGATGTTCTATTAATCATGTTCTGCTGCATTATTGAGGGAATGATGACAAGAAAAAATTCTATCCATGTTCAGTACAGACACCATTTGTCTTTCCAAATATGTTTGATCTGTGGCTGGTTGAATCCGTGGATATGTAACTCATGGATATGGAGGGCCAGGTGATATATTTAGATGCCTGCCATTTATCTAGCTAGATCTAGGCTAGATCTGGTGTGATTTTTAGCATTGCACTTTAGCAGCAATATAAAAATAATTATGTGGGGGTGATAGGTAGTAGAGATAGCTTTATTCAAAGGAAAACAAAGACCATATCTATTGCCATATACATTTCCAGATATCTTTTCACTATTTTTTTTTCTTAACCCAAATTATATTGTGCTTCTATGGTACTTTGAAGTTTACCTTTTGCCTTAAAAATTCAGCCCAGGCACCTTTTTGAGGTCAGTGAATTTGAGCCATCATATTCCCAGCAGCACTTCCAAACTCCAGACAAGACTGTCCCCAATGTGGCACCTCTGACCCTTTTGTTCCTCTAGGCCTACCGCATTCTGCCCCCAGTATTCCTCCCTGGTTTGGGGCTGACCCACTGGGCACTGGCCACAGGACATTTGCAGGGACCATGAAGGAGGCCTTCCTCCATCCCGGTGTGAACAGAGTAAGGCAGCCATGGGGTACGCATGTCCAGCCAGCAGTCGCTCACTCCAGGCAGTCAGGGCCAGGGAATGGCAGGGTTCTCTCTCGTTTAACAAACATCTACAAAATATCCTCGACTTTGCCTTTTGGTCTGCAAAGCCTAAAATATTTGCTATCTGACCCTTTACAGAAAACATTTGGCCATTTCTGAAAGAGCCTTTAAAAGACTGTGTAAGAAGGAAATGAACTCTTCATTTCAACTTCTGTAGAAGTCATCTTTAAAACTTCCTGGCTTGGTGTTTCCCTTGTAATAACATTGCTCACCAATGATTCATTTCTTTCAATGTTATTAAGCTATTCCTGTGCATAAACACTCACGCACTGCGCAATGATGTTTCAATGACAGACCACATATACAAGGGTGGTCCCGTAAGATTATATTGCTTAGTGACATGGTAGCTGTCTTAGTTTTTGTAAGTCTACACTATGACTTTTGCACACTAATGAAATCATCCAATAACAGTTTCCCAGAACATAACCCTGCCGTTTACAATGCATGACTGTAAATATGCATGTATGTATCATCCACCATTTTAAATGGCCACAGTTTTAACCAGTTCCCTAAGACTGAACCATGACACTAATGCCAATATTTATGGTCTGATATCATCTAGAATGTTTTTGTAAGACTGTCCTTCATTCTGCAGGCAGCCTTTGACCCTATCCATGGGTCAAATGACCCCTCCTGGGCCATCTTCTGAGGGCAGCAAGTTTGCAAGAGGTGTGGGCTGGGCTTTGACCTGGTTGAAGGCATTCATGCAGATTTGCTCCAAGTCTTGTCCTTGCTGAGAAAAGAGTGTGGCAGACCCCGAAGCTGAGGAATCTAAGCATCTTGGATCCCGAATTGGTCTCCCTCCCAAGTGGACAAAGAGATGAAAGGGTGCGGCCTATTTCATTTGTTTGTGAACTAGATTTATAACTTAAATATTTTAACATGGGCTAGGTAAGCCTCCCTTTGTCTTTTTGTGTCTTGGCAAACATTCGCAGTAGATCTGCATCTTCCCACAAATCGCTTGGGTGCCAATAGCCTCCAGCAAATATTTTCAAATCGATGAGGGAGTCATGTTCTTTCCAGCACCAACTTTTCACGTTCATTGAGGACACGTAATACCATGTAGGGTCCACCGCCTTTAAATACCTATATTCGAATCATGCTTGGCAGATTATGAAAATCGTTTAAATGATTTCATTGGATCCCTACAGAGTTCTTCCACACTGGAAAGACAATTGCATCTCTTCTCTTTCTGCAGAAGAGGGTTTCACAGGTCAGTGAGGCTCAATGTCCTGCCCACGTCACATGCCTTCAGTGTTTTTCTGTGCCATCCCTGTCAGAGCCTCTCTGGGGGCTTTGGTGGTGGGAAGTTCTTCTGAAACCCTTTCTAGAATGGCCTGCTTGGGAATTGCTAGATTCTGTTTCTACAAATGCCCAAAGCTTGCTCCACCACCGTTTTTAGTTCTGAGTGACTTATGCCAAATCGCTCTTCCTGAGGATGAGTCTCGTCATCTTGGGGGGCCAGGAAAGCCACTGTCTCCAGATCCGATTCCCCAGGGCTGTGCTTCCTAGGAGGCAGCTCTGCTCAGGCAAGTGAGGAGACCATGGATGATGCTGCTTCTTGGAATCAGCAGGACTGTGGTGACGCAAAGAGGTGAATTTCTCAGGTGCCAACAATAATCTTTAAAAGCAAATACTCTAGAAGCTTTTAATCTCTTGGGTCCTTTACTTTGTGTAAAATTATCAGTAACAGTGTCATAGCAAGAGCTTTTGCAATTTCAACCTGGCACAGCTGCAGAGGAATTTGTCTTCTGCCTCTTTGATATAACTGTTTCCTCCTTCCTTATATCTAGATCCTCAATTCTATGTTACCCAAGATCTGGATTTCTCTCTTATTCTTTTATCAAATAAAAAAAAATCCTGTGTCCATCTGTCACTAAGATTGTGGTAAGGGGTTCACCAGACTACTCAGTGACAGTACAACTTGTGGTCAGAAGCCTGGGTAAGTTTCTTTATCTTCAAGCTACTGACTTATCACTGCATAGTAGACCTCAAATAGCACTGTCATTCTGAGTGCCTTAGTCCATTTTGCGTTGCTATAACAAAATACCAGAGCCTGGAAACTTTATAAAGCAGTTTATGTAACTGTTCTGGATTCAAGAGCTTGACACCAGCAATCTTCTTAGTGAAGGCCTCATGGTTACAGCCTCATAATGGTGGAAGCATGTGCAGAAGATATCACAGGGCAAGATAGGAAGCAAGAGAGATTTCAAGGAGGAGTCAGACTCCATTGTATCAACTACACTTTTGGGAAGCATGGAGCAGGAATGCACTCCAGGAGAAAAGAGTTAATACCCTTTTATATTTTGGAGCCAGTTGTCAAGCATTAACCAGCAGCATGCCATTGTTTATGATATACACAGGAAAACTATAGTGAAAAGATGGAAAGATGGTTACAATGGATGTGTATGATTGCAACTTCCCCACCCTGTTCAGGAACTGATACAGCCTTCACTGTAAGAGCACAATGAAAGATAAAGGATGACTATTTTGATCCTACAATAATGGATAAAAGAATAATGCAAAGGGGAAAAGCTAAAGAATCAGTAAAATTGGTTAAGAATTTCCAATTCTGACCCAAAAAAAAAAAAAAGAGGGAACAAAATGAAAAAATGGCATTTCACTACAAATAATGACAAAGCATTAATCCCTCTTAGAGCTCCAACCACCTCCTCCAAAACCCTGTCTCTTAAGGGCTCTGCCAACTCAACAGTACCACACCAGGAACCAAGCGTTCAAAACACAAGATTTTGGGGGACAAACTCAAACCATATGCAAACTGTAGTACAGTCATTCCCTTGTTCTTTTCCTTCCTCCAAAGTATATTGGAATGAGCTGCTACAAACATAGTGGCTCAATTTACAATAGCTAAGCTATGGAGCCAACCTAGGTGCCCTTCAACAGATGAATGGATAAAGACAATGTGCTCTATATACACAATGGACTATTAGTCAGCCTTAAAGAAGAATGAAATTACAGTATTTGCTGGTAAATGGTTGGAGCTGAAGACTAGCATGATAAGTAAAATAAGCCAATCCCCAAAAACCAAAGCCCAGATATTCTCTTTGATATGTGGATCCTAACACATAATAAGGGTGGGGGAGAGAAGAATAGAAGTTTCTTTGGGTTAGACAAAGAGGAATGAAATGAAGTGAGGATTGGAATAGGAAAGAGAGTAGAATGAATTGGACATCACTTTCCTAGTCCGTATGTACACGAGCAGTGTAACTCCACCTCATGTACAACCGGAAGAAGGGATCCAAATTAAAATAAGTCATACCCCATAAAATATGTCAACATACCACTCTATTGTCATGTATAACTAAAAGGAATAAATTACAAAAACTTTTTTTAAAAACAAAGTACACTGGAAACGTCTGCATACAATTCTTCTTAACTAAGCAACTTCTTTTTTCTTGCAAAAGCTTAAAGCAGGTCAAGCGCCCTTAACAACTCCCTCTCCACCCCATGACATGAGTTTTTGTCTCTGTTTAGAAATGACACACAAGTAGGTCTCTCCCCAAAAGTCAGGGACCCAACCAGCCGCTTCCCCACACATCAGTTCAAAACTCTTCCATTAAATGTGAGTTTCCAGGAATCAATCGAGGGGTCTTCTCCCCTTCTGTCTACGTGGGGCCCCTTTAGAGTAACCCTTGGATCAGTCTTGTCCTCACGCTGCTCAACTTGATATATTTATGTTCCTGTGGACACATCACTTGGGTCATTCTTGGCTACACATCTCTGCACTGGACTAAGCTGACAGGTCCCTGTGAAAGCCGGACTCCCTTCTGCCTTTGCACCAGCTCACAGATGCTCCAGGAACAGCCAGTCAGCCATTCTGACACTCTCTGTTTATTACATGTTCTGGAGGTGTCAGGCACAGTGCTAGGCCCTGGGGCTCGACAAATAAAATATAATCCTTAACTGCAGGGGAGCTAGTCCAGGAGAGAAGACTGAGGAGCCACTAAAGGTCAGTGTAGATGACAGAATGATCACAAGTTGGCATTGGAAGTAGGAAGGCCAGGGGAGTGTCCTCACTGGGTGTGGTGGTCATCCCAGCACTTTTGGGAGGCTGAGGCAAGAGGATGGCAAGTTCAAGGCCAGCTTCAGCAACTTGGGGAGGCCCAAAGCAACTTAGTGAGAATTTGTCTCAAAATAAAAAAATAAGAAAGGGCTGGTATGTGAATCAGTGGTTAAGTAACCCTGGGTTCAATCCACGGTACAAAAAAAGAAAGAAAGAAAGAGACAGAGGGAGAGAGAGAAGAGAAGGGAGGGAGGAAGGGAGGGAGGGAGGAAGGAAGGGGTGTCCTCAGCTCCACAGCAGAGCTCCCAGGCGTACCTGCAGAGGTGACCCAGGCCGGGAGCCTGCCTGTCCCCTCCCCACCCTCCTCCCAGCCGGCTCTGACCAGGCAGCTGCCTCTCCAAGCGTTTGTGACTGTAAACCCCAAAGAGGGCTGGAAAGAGGATGTTGGAAACAGGCGAGGGGTAAAGTTCGGGAGAGGCCGGGGACTGGGAAGCGGCCAGAGTTCTGTGTGAGTGGACGCTCTTGGCTGATGGGCCGCTTGACCTTTGACCTGAGCCCTGGGAAAGCTCGGCTTCCTGTCTTTCATTTTATTTATGGCTCCGTGCAAGCTTCCTATTTATGTGAACGGTCTGACAGAAGAGGGCTTTCATTTGGCCAGATCCCCAAGCTGGGGTTTTGTTTTTTTCTTCTTCTTCTGTGTGACCAGCTGCCCCTCTCAAGTGGGTTTCAAGGTCTTGTGTGGGTGTGCTGAGACCTTCTGTGGTGTGGTTCTGGAAGTCCCTGCCGTGCCGTTCTCTTTTTCCCTATTGTCACTCGAGGCCACCGTTCCTGTGGGTGGGGAGCCAGTGCCCATCTACTTCTGTGGCAATAGGGCACAGAAGGACAAAATAGCAGATGAATGGGGTGGGCTCCGCGCATGTCTGCCCACAGCAAATCCCGCAACCGGGTGAGATGAAACACCCGTGGCTTCACTTGGGGTTAAATTGGGTTTTTTTGAAGGAGGATTGAAGGAGGAGAGGCCAGGAGGTCAACAGGAAGAGCAGTGTCTTCCATGACAAAGAAAGGCCAAAAGAAACCCAAAGCATGCAGCAGTGCTCATCGAGGCCTCTGTCTGAAACTGAGTGGTAACCCAGCCCCGCTTCTCTGCTCCAGTCACGGGAACCCGAAGGAGCTAGAGACAGCAAGCCTGGACCTTGCAGAAGCGTGAGGACCAGGCTTGGCTTCCAACCCCAGCGAACACAGAGCCAACCCCAGGACCCCTCCGCTGACTACCTGGCCCAGAGCAGCAAACCAGACATCCCCATGTTTAGTTTGCAGGAGGAACGAGTGAGCTCTCCTAAGCAGGAATTTGCTAACAACAATCAGGCCTTTGTAAAAGGGCTGAAATCAACCTCGGAGATGGAAGGCACCGGAAACATTTGCTGTGGTCAGTGGGAGAAGACATTCCACAGACAAAGCTGGACCCCCCCTCAGTGAAGCCGCCCCCCCCCTTCACTAGCCAGATATGGGAGGGATGCCTTTCTTATTTGCAGAAAGGATTTGCCTGATTTTGTTTTATTAGTTTGCCTTCCATTCAGGAAGCAGTGTGTTGGGCAATCGCTAATTACTCCTTTACTCTTTGTACCTGTGAGGCTGACGCACCCCATGTTTCGAAGGAAATTGGCACGAGGGATAAAGGAGTTTGCCCAAGCATGAATCACCTGGAATGAATCAAGACACAAATGATCTGTGCAAAAATAAAGGATCTGTTGCAACTAGTGTCCTTTTCTGGTCATTACTGGCTCTGGGCTCCATCTCTTTCTGTCCCCTCTGTCCTCTCTTCCATGCTTGGAGACGGCACCGTGAAAGTGTGTTCAACACAGAGGACGCTGTTTGGAATCAACCCTCTGAGATTAAAAAAAAGCCATTTGTCTGAATCAACCTGTTAGATCTGGTTCATTCTACCACCCATGTTTCCCAAGAAAAGAATCAGGGATAAAGAGAAATTTGGAAATTTGAAATAAAGGAAGATGATAGAAGAGAAGAACAGTGGCAAGAAAGGAATGCAGTTTATTGTGGCACAATCTGGTTTCCGAGTCAAAGGAAACTACAAAGAAACGTGAAGACGCTAATATGTCTCAGAAATTACAGAAAAATACTATTTCTGTAGCCAAATGCATGACACATTAGATAGAATGAGCCTCATCTTCGTAGGTTAAAAGGTCGTGAATTATCAAAGAATTTAAAACAATATTTCTTTACTGCTCAAAAATATTTATAGTTTTAAAAATGTTTCCAATTCTCATTAGGGAAGGAAATACTCAAATATTCAGCCTAGAGGCTGTTTTTTTTTTTTTTTTTAACACAGAATATACAAGCTATCCCTTTAAAAGAAAAAAGAATGCCTTTCATGTTTGACTTGTACAACTTCCATATGTTTTAGCAATAACGTAATAACAGATCCCTTGAAGTCTAGGGGGAATCAAGGTTAAAGCCAATACCTATTCAGAGTTTTAAATAAATGTACAATTTTTTGGAAAACTGTAGGTTGGTGGTTCATTCTCAGTCTCTAGGTATAGCTGTCAGTCATTGGGATGGGCACTTCTGCTTGTCAGGGCTGGATGCCACCAGGAACTTGCAGGCGACGAATCCTGGCTTGTTCCACGACCCCGAAACCCTGGCAAGGAAGAAACCCAAGCAGCCTTCGTCACTCACTTGGAGATACTTGGACACTCATACCAATGATTCCGACTCAGACTCCAAGAGCTGGGGTCCCGTAGGAACCCAACTCCGAGTCAGGCTTTGCAAATCTGGTTTCAGGTCATGACACGTTGCTCTCCTGCCTCTGTGGGTTTGTTTATGAGGCGACTGCACATAAAGAAGTGGGAGTAGGAATCGAGATTGGACAGACACCTATTCTTAAACTGGTCAAACTCTTCTACTTCTCAATCCCAGGGTGGAGTGTCTATGGGGAAAACCGGAGGGTGAGCCAGAGTGATGGGTCCCCCTTGGATAGGCCCGTCATGACTTCCTATATGGCAGACACTGGACATGCGACCCGACCCCCACTTTCCACCGCTAGCTTTCTCTTCTCCCTCAAACTACTCAGCTCGCAGCTTTAAAAAGATGGGCAGTAACTGAGAACTCTAGATCTTTAGCCAATAGCCATGTTTATAGGTACAGAGCTCCTGCCTAGTCAGCCGCAAATCCCAGGTAGTACCGGCAGCCATCAGGGATGAGATGGTTCACCTGTACCATGCCTGATTTTCTTTGGGAGAATGCAGGCATCCATGCTCACCAATGAAAGTTTATATTTTTAAGTAATATCTGCAAAAATATAAAGATGGAGTAACGCAATTGTTCCATTGATGAGCAAGGCCGTCTTAGAGCAGACTCAGGAGATTTCTAAGACGACTTTTTTCGGGCCATGAATAACCTTGCCCTTGAACATGGAAAGCAAGCCCAGGTGAGGCTTTTTACATTCAGGGCTTATGTCTTGTTGTCCTTCATTCTGGAGCTTAGCACAGTGACAGGCCCAAAGCTAGTGTCCAGTGATTGTTCACACAACCTGCTGAGAAGCTTCCTGCCTGGTGGAACTTGCTCCCTGTTCATGCTCTACATTACTATTGTATTAACTGTCCTGATGCATTGCAAATGAGAAGGACAGGGACCCATGCCTCTGGCTTCCCAAGGCCCTATCTCAGGACTTAGAACCTACTATTCTTTCTTATGTATCTTTTCATTATTTCCACGGTGTTTTCTGTGAACTTTTCACATACATGCAGTAGCATGTATTGAGGAGTAGGAGAGACAGAACCTACCCACCATAGAGGGGAACCCACTGCAAATCCGTAAATGATCACAGCATAGAAGGCAAAGTTAACGCCGGAGGAGAGGAAGGGACCAAAAGGCCAGTGGCAGATCCCTCTTTCACCCAGCTCTTCTGCTCTCCTCACCCACGGGCTGCCCTAGATCCTCAATTCCTGACCTTCCACAGGATAATTCTGGGGTTAAAAACAGTATTTGGATATTCACAAACAGCAAAGAAGTGCCTGGATTTGACCAACGCAGAGTCAAGTAGCCGGTCTTCTCCGGTCATTTGCCACAGTGTGGAGGACACTAAGCTCAGTGAAAGAAGCCAGGCACAGAAACACAAAACCTGCGTGATCTCGCCTGGGTGTGAGAGCAAAAGCAGTCCAGCTTCCAGCAGCAGAGAGTACAACGGGGCTACCAGAGGCCGCAGTGCAGGGGGAAGGAGTCGGAGGCTGGGGAGATGTTGGGTGAAGGATACAGAATTTCAGTTAGACAAGAGGAAAAAGTTCAGAAGGTCCATTGTACAGCCTGACAATTATCATTAATCACCATGTGTTAGGTACGGAAAAAACCGGAAGAAAGTAGATTTTAAGTGTTCTCAGATTAAAAAGAAATTGGCAACAATATGACTTGTTAATTAATATGTATATTAATATGTATGTATTTCAGAATTTTGCATTGTGTGCCATAAATACGTGCGGGAATCCCAGGCTCTGCTTTCAACAAATCATGTCTCTGTCTTGTCCTTTATTCTGAGCCCAGCACAGTGCAAAGCCCAAAGCTAGTTAGTGTTCAATTGTTCATACAACCAAGTTGGAGAGCCCAATAAATTCTAATATATAGTCATAAAATTTTTATTTTTTTCCATTAAAAAATAATTAAAGAAAAATAATGATTCAAAATTTAATTTTTTTAAAAATGAGGGAAAATGAAAAGAACCAAGGAATTCACTTTAACTTGAAATAGTACATGCAGTGTGGAAGTTAATGTGCAAAAAATATATATATTACTTGAATATCTAAAAAAAAAAAATCAGTAATAAATAATATTTTTTAAAAATTCAAAAAAGATGAGCGGTTCCCTGAGGGGAGCTGGAAGAGTAAAGACAAAATCTGTGTTGGCCATGATCTGTTATGGTTTAGGTGTGAGGTGTCCCCGAAGGCTCACGTGTGAGACAATGCAAGGCTTACAGGTGAAATGATGGCGCTGTGAGGGCCTTCACCCAATCAGTGAATTAATCTCCTGACAGGGGTGAACTGAGAGGTAACCGAAGGTGGGTGGGGTGTGGCTGGAAGAGGCGGGACATTGGGGGTATCCCTTTGGGGTGCATATTTTATCCCTGACAAGTAGACTCTCTCTCTCTCTCTCTCTCTCTCTCTCTCTCTCTCTCTCTCTCTCTCTCTCTCTCTCTCTACCTCTACCTCTATCTCTTCTCGGTGGCCATGTTTTCCTCCCTCACATTATTCTGCTATGATGTTCTAACTCACTTCAAGCCCCAAGGAATGGAGCTGGTTATCCATGACCCGAGACCTCTGAAATCATGAACTCCCAAATACACTTTTCCTCCTTCAATTACTCTCGTCAGGTCTTTTGGTCACAGCAATGAAAAAATCTGACTCAAACCATGTCTATGGGCTCCAGGTCCATGAATTCAACCAAGCATGGATTTAAAATATTTGAGAACCGGAAACGTTGAAAGTGCTTGAGGAAAACATAGGGTCAACACTCCAACCTATTGCTCCAGACACTGATTTTTAAAATAAGACTCCCAGAGTTCAAGAGATAACACCAAGAATCAACAGGTAGAATGGCATCTAATTAAAAAGCTTCTGCACAGCAAAGGTAACAGAGTGTGAAGAAAGAGCCTACAGAATGGGAGAAGGTCTTTGCCAGCTACCCTTCCAACATGAGGTTGATGTCAAGAATACATATAGAACTCAAAAAACTTAACTCCACAGAAACGAATAACCCAATCAACAAATGGGCGAATGAAATAAACAGACATTTCTCAAAAGAAGAAACACAAATGGGCAACAAATATTTGAAAAAAAAAAAGTTCATCATCCTTAGCAATCAGGGAAATGCAAATCAAAACTACACTGAGGTTTCAATCTCACTCCAGTCAGAATGGCAGTCATCAAGAAATACAAATAATTATAAATGATGGCAATTCATGATAGGATAAAAGTACATTGATACATTGTTGGTGGAACTGCAAATTGCTATAGCCCACTCTGGAAAATAGTATGGAGTTTCCTCAAAGTCTAGGAATGGAACCACCATATGACCCAGCTGTCTTACGTCTTGGTATTTATCCAAAAATCTAGAATCAGCATACTCTAGTGACACATGCACAGCAATGTTTATAGAAGGGCAATTCATAATAGTCAGGTTATGGAACCAACCTAGGTGCCTGTCAATAGACAAATGGATAAAGAAAATGTGGTATATATACACAGTGGAGTTTTACTTAACCGTAAAGCATGAAATTATATCATTTGTTGGGAAAAGGATGGAACTGGAGAACATCATGTTAAATGAAATAAGTCAGACTCAGAAAGTCAAGGCCAAATATTTTCTCTCATATGTGGAAGCTAGAGAGATATAATGAATTTTTAAAAGGTGGGTAATCTCATGAAATAAAGAAGGAAGAAGAGTGGAGTAGATGAAGGAGAACCACAGGCGGGAGGAGGAATGAGAAGGGAGCAGTAGAATGAAATTCACCAAAGTGTCATGTGCACATGTGAACATAGTACAACGAATTCTACTTTTATGTATCACTATAAAGCACCAAATTAAAAACAAAATGAGATATCTGAGAAAAAATTGCATCTGTACTGAAAATTTCTTGCCACTATTTCCCAAACAATACAGTAAAACAGATATTTATATAGCAATTATATTGTATTAGGTACTATAAGTAATCTAGAG
The DNA here is from genome assembly GCF_052094955.1 of Ictidomys tridecemlineatus. Lineage (NCBI taxonomy): Eukaryota > Metazoa > Chordata > Mammalia > Rodentia > Sciuridae > Ictidomys > Ictidomys tridecemlineatus. Next base: position 41,364,220 of record NC_135488.1, on the reverse strand, counting down.
TGATTGAAAGTGTACAGTAGGGTGAATGTGGGTTGTGTGCAAATAGTACATCATTTTACATTAGGGATTTGATCATCTATGGGTTTGGTACCTGCAGGTGACTCCTGGAACAGATATGGAGGGATGACTATATGTTTTAAATCATTGGTAGGCACACAGGGGCACATTATTCCTTATATCATGTGTGGGTCTCAGATTATTTTCAACAACGTATTTTCTAAAAAATAAATCATCTTTCTTTTAACCTCTCTAGGCTCTGTGTTCTGCAGTTGCTGCTGCCTCTCATGGCTGCTGCTGACACACTTCCTTCCTCCTGAAATCCAAGCCATCTCCATGCCGCCAGGTGATGTTCTGCATCTGCTTAGGCTGTGAGTGCTTTTGCCCCACTGTTGTGGTTTGGGCGCATGGTATCCCCCAAAAGCTCAAGTGTCAGAAAATGCAAGAATGTTCAGAAATAAATGATTAGATTGTAAGAGCTGTGAGCTAATCAGTGGATTAATCCACAATTAGGGATTCACTAATCCCTAGTAGTAACTGTAGGCAGGTAGGGAGTGACTGGAGGGGGTAGGTCATGTGCCTTTGGGGTTTATATTTTGTCCCTGGTGAGCACAGCTCTCTCTGTTTCTCAGATGCCATGTCCTGAGATTCTTTCCTTCCACCATGATGTTCTGCCTCACCTCGGGCCCAGAGCAATGGAGTCAGCCGTCTACAGATGAAACCTCTGAAACTGTGAGCCTCAAATAAACTTTTCCTCCTATAATTATTCTTATCAGGCCTTTTGGTCACAGCGACACAAAAAGCTAACTAAAACACCTACACGATACTCTTTCAGCAAATGGAGAGAAACAGCAGTTAAGATGTCTCTCTTCTTTTCTGACTTTGTCTAGAAAGATGGTCTCATGGCCCAGACCCTGGTTTCTTCAGAAGTTTATCGTCCCCAAACTGCACTACACACTCCTAAGAACACCAGTGCTGGGTCTTCCTTGTATCCCAAGAGCCTTTGCACACTCAAACAAACACAAATCTTGTCTGTGCCACTGAGTCTTGCTTTTGTTTTGGTGGTGGGGAAAGAGGAGGGCTAACCTACCTTCTGGGGGCATTTCCTCTACGTATTGTATAATGTTAAAACTATTTGCATCTCCACACCTTCCCTGAGACTCAGCAAAACTCCTCCAGGGCATCAGCAGGGATCAAGCTTGGGTAAGGGTATGCCAGGCGGAGCCCCTAACAGCATCTTCTCCTGCACCCATCATGCTGATGCCTTCTGGGGCAGGTCCACAGTCAGAAAAAAAAGTCTTTGCTTTCCATTTCTCCTTTTCCTGGAACCCGTCATTACCAACAGCACCATGCTGAATAGACCCCCAGATCCCTTTTGGATCGCTCTTTTTAGCACCGAATCCTTTCGCCACAAAACTTTCTCTTCTGACTTTCTGGACATCCACGCAGCCCTGTAAATGCCTTTTTCTTGGAGTTCCATTTTGCCTCTTTGCTGTGGCGTTTCTTGGCTTGGAAAGGCTGATGTCATCTCGGAGCTTTACCACTTCACTTCGCCAGCTGGGTGCGGTGGTGCGTGTCTGTAATCCAAGCTACCTGGGAGGCTTAGGCAGGAGAATCTCAAGCTTGGGTTCGGCTTCCGCAATTTAGTAAAACCGTGTCTTAAAATAAAAAAAAAAATTTAAAAAAAGAAAAGAAAAGGGCTGAAGATGTGACTCAGTGATAGACCCTGAGTGCCATCCCGAGCATCACCAAAATCAAAACAAAACAAAACCCTTCGTGCTTACACATCCATCCATCCTCATTCTCAGCTTCGACATGGAGATGGTCTCTTCCAGGAGGAAGCTGGCTTGTCCTTGCAGGGTGCTGCTCATGGTCCCAAGAGACACTCAATGCCTGCTTCTTAGGCCTGCACGTCAGGTGCCAGAATTCATTTCGGCCCCTGCTGTGTGCCAGGGCAGCATTTTCCAAAATCATCTTAGCCACCGGGACTTCTATACAAATGACGTAAATTAACTACAAACCCGATAAACTGGAAATCCAGGGGCGACTGTATCTCCCAGGCAGGACCTGAGGGTGCCCGCCCATCATCCTGTGCCTTGTCACTTGCTGGCCCCAGCATTGCCATTGTAGCTGACCTTGAAAGAGCTCAGAGACCTTCATCTCCTGCTTGCAGGACCCTTCCCAGGATGGATCCCTTCACTGAACAAGCCCTGACCGTGAGACAAGAGGAATTCTTTGGCTACTGTTTGAAGTACTCCACTCAATTCTCAGATACAGGTGACTCCCGCACCTGGAACCTAGAAATTGACCCTGATATCGGGAACCTGGACCCCTGCACCTGAGGCCTGGACACTGACGTCAGGCCCAGGATGCAGGCAGGGTCTTCCAACCTCCAACCTTCCAGCCCTGGGACTCCAACTCAAGGATTTTTCCACCGAGCTGTTCTTTTAAATCTACAAGACACAAGGAGCCCTGCTGCCCTCACCTCCTTCCCTCAGCCACGGGGCTCTCCCCACCTTCAGAGGGCAGCCTTCTCCTTGGCTCCTCCTGGGTGAGGTTGCCTTCAGTGACTCCATCACAACCGAGCAGAGGACACAGCTCAGGAGCAGAACCTGTGCAGAGGCCTCCCCACTGCACCAAAGATCACACACACACACACACACACACACACACACACACACACACACATAAATAAATAAAATAAAAATAAACAAAGCCAGGCAGATTGGGGGTGGCCCACAGCCACCTGGGAGCCCGGGGGCTTCCTACAGCAGTGTGGGAATTATGGCCCTAATGGCCGCCCGTGTTTCTTGAGCTGCCGGAGTCTTGCCCTCAACGGCTTCTGAGGATCTGTGCAGTCATCAGCTACCATTCCCTCAAAATCGCTACTCATCCCAGACCAGGACATTTGGAATTTGTTCAGGGGGTGCTGATGTAAAGAGAACGACTCCAGCTCCTTGGGGTCTGCTCTGCTGATAGACGGGTTGCAACCCCCATGAGAAGCCGTCGCTGTGTCTGTGCCCTCATCGGCTCCCACACCTGGGACTCGGGATGCACCACCTTGCTCGGTAGTTCTGCCACTCCAGCCATTGGGCCCTTTTGTGTCTTTGAGCCTCTGTCTCTTTTTCCATTCTGCTGCATGTTATTAGCACAAATGTTCAAGCCACCATAGGCTGAAAATACCCACCCTACACCGCAGAGCATCGGTTGTTCACCTCATGATTTTGCAGGGGCTGATGGAGCTGCAGGCCACTGCTGCTGCCCAGAATCAAGAGGGAGGATCATTTCATGTTCCACTGGCCCAAGAAAAGGTCAAAGTTCAGAATTCAAAGCATGGCTTCTGGTTGCATGCAGTTCTCTCTATTTTGCACCATTTTAAATTTGAAAAATCATTAAGTTGGATTCTCATAAGCCAGAGACTGTATGTACTTACTTATTGTCTGCTTCCCAAGCCAGTGGATCCCTTTGAGGACTTGAGGATTTTCCTAACCCATCCATGCAAAAGACGTTTGTTTTTTTGGACACCTTCCATGTGCCAGACACTCATGGTTCTGAGTCCCAGATCTCATTGTCATTCATCTTTGCACACCTAGAGAATCATCTATTGAAATCTAAGTCCTGCCAAGGGACAAAATTGTCTTTATTCTATAAAATGGAGCTGCAATCATCAATATTACAGATAACAATGATTTCTGGTGAGCATGGGAGAATAGAATGCACCAACTCATTGTTGGTGTGTGATTAGTATTCCTTCAGAAAGCTGTATGGAGATTCCTCAAAAAACTACGAACAGAACCACCATATGACCCAGTTATCCCATTCCTTGGTATTTATCTAGAAGAATTAAAATCAGCCTTTTATAGTGATATGTGCACATCTATTCACAATAGTCAAGTTATGGAACTAGCCCATCAATAGACAAATGGATAAAGAAAATGTGCCAATATATTCACAATAAAGTTTTACTCAAACTTTATGGTTCATTCTTTATGAATGAAATTACATCATTTGCCGTTGAAAGGATGGAATTGGGGAACATCGTGTTAAGTGAAATAAGCCAGGCTTGAAAAGTCAAGGGTCAAATGTTTTCTCTCATATGTGGACGTTGGAGAGAGAGAGAGAGGAATTTAAAAAAAAAAAAAAAAAACTCAAGAAAATAGAAGGGAGACCAATAGAGTAGAGAAAGAGGGTAGAGAAGGAGGGACAATGGGGAACAAAGTCTACCGAATTATGTTATATCTGCATACAAATATACCATAAATGGAGTCCCATTTATATATTATAATTATAATGCACAAATTAAAATAATAATAGAAGGGAGATCAGTGGAGTACAAGCAGATCAGAGGGTACAATTATGGCATAATGAATCACACTGGTATATATAATTATAATGCACCAATAAAAAAATAAAATAATTAAATAAACAAGAAAACCAAAAAATGATGATACTAGTAATAACCACTGCATGAGGTGAGAACCGAATTAGTACAAATAAGGCACATTTGAAAGAGTGCCTGGCATTTTAGCAGTCCTGACGATCCCAGTATGGACTATATATGGAAAGGAGGGGACGGCTAGTGTGGAGCATGGCACAGTGCAGCACCCACGTCCTCTTGGGATGAGGCCCACATTCCTCCAGGGCCCAGGGGATGGCTCCCGGTCACTCCCAGCTTCGTGTTGCTCTGGGAATTGAATTGGCCAGAGAAACCTGCTTTGTCTAAGTCATCCCTCTTCCACTGGGGCAGTCAGTATTCTCAGAACAGCCAGAGTAGGGGTACAAGGTCCCGACCCCTTCACCTGGATTTGGGATAGTTCTAAAGGGCTTCCTGGTCCAGAGCTCACTATGAAATATGAGCCTTTGGTGCAAATGCATTACAGCCCATTGTCCCCCTCTGCCCAGTCCCACATCCACTCCCACTGGCCACCAAGCTTCCTTTTGCTAATCCCAGGAATCTCAGAACCTATTTTCAGGGACCTACATCTCAGCCCCAACATGGTCACTGACACCTTCTACAATCAAAATCTCAAAACAAGCCTCCTCTCAGCCAGAGAGGGCCGTGACAAAATAAGACACACTTGAACAAGATTTTAAGGAATTTGCAGTTAGAGATAGGAAGAAGCATTTGGACTAAGATGGTTCTGGAAGGTAGGGCAAACTCTTGTGTTTTGTCTCCTCTCCTTCCAGACCCCCCAATAATTAGTCACAGGGAAGATTTATTGAGAATCACGAACAGAAGGAAGGCAGAGATGGTGAGGTGTGGGCAGTTGCAGGTTTATCCAATTTCTGGGGGGATCTGAGAAAGATGGGGTGCCCGTGGGCCCAGGAGAGATGCTGAGCCTGAGGCACGGAGCTAAAAACAGAAGTGTCTCCGGGAGTGGTAGGTTTGTTGACCACTTTTTCTTTCCGTGATCTTACAGATTTTTACTATTTCACTGTTTAAACACCTGCATGTACGCTGCAATTGATTAACAATTAAAAAGCATTTTATGTCAAACAAGACAACTGTTTTGAAGAGAATTATTTAAAAATTCTCCCTACTCCCTCTTCAGACCAAGGAGAATCTCAAACGAAGGCCAAACACTAGTGTCATCACAGTGACGTGGGCAACGGGCAGGAAGGGGACAGGGTTCTCTCCCCTGCTAGCCTCTCTCCCATCTTCCTGTGGGGACCCCAAGCCAGCTCTGTGTGGACAAGAGGTTGAAAACCATGGTGTAAACCTAAGAACTAGAGAATTCCTCTGCTCCTAAGCCGTGTGCTTGGTCTAGAGGGAGCGTGGGTTATCCTTTCTGAGCACTTGGTGGGGTATCCTATGTAGAATTGTTTCTCTAGTCACTTTCCTATCAGAAACCAGAGTCACTGGGGACTCAGAGGTAAGAGAAAAATAACATCCTGAAACAATTCACAGAAATGGAGAGCCCTGAGAGCCTTGTGGGGTTGGCCACAGTCACGTGCCTTCTTCCAAGCCAAGGAGAGGAGAGAGATTCTTCCCAGGAGGAAGTGCTCAGGATGCTTTGGAAGGAAGTTGTTGGCAGGAATGTTCATCCTAAACCTCCTGCCACTTGAGCTGGGCCCCCGCAAAGGAGCTGGTGCAAACGTGGCGCAGGAAGGGAGGCATTTCCAAGAGGAGGTAAGAAGTGATGGAGTGCGTGCCAAGCTACAGATGATCCGGGATGGTGATTTGGAATGGGATCGGGGAGACTGGGGTGCTGGGAGAAGAAGGTCTGTGTTTTACCCAGGAGAGCTGGTGGGAAAGCAAGTGGGGTCCCTGCCCCATGTGTGATCCGCTGCCCCCAGACATTGGTGGAGAGACACAGTTAGTTGCATGTGCCCTTCAGCAAACAGGGAAATCCATTCCCTTGGCACGTTGAACAGCATTTCACGTCAAGGTCAGGCATGGCTTGCTCACAGCGTTATTTTAAAGAAATTACAAAGGTTTGTCAAAGCAGGCTTAAAGTGACCACTCAGGGACAGGAGAAATCAGTGATGCAGGCTCTGACAGTGGTGACAGTTTATGTCCTGCTGGTACTAATGACTTCTGCATGCTGAGCTCCATCTGTACCTACCTGTCCTGGGCTCCCACACTGTAGGTTTTATTTGAGTTCATGGCTCTGCAGAAAAGTAGAATGGCAGGTCAGATCTTCACGTTGCATGAATAAGCAGAGACTCCCAGGGCCAGAGGGCTTTGCTAGTCAATGATAGCTGCAGATGTTGAAGCTGAGGTTCTTTTTCCTGCTGCAGGGTCCAAGAGCCTACTGAGGCTGGGCCTGGAGGAGTGCATCCTCCCCAATTTGCCAGTGATGCAATTCCCTACCCTTCCCTATGTTATCTACCCCCCAAACTGCCTCTCTTCTACTTGGTTAGCCTCTTCCCTCCACCGTCCACCATGGCTCTGCCACTAGGCCAGGCTTCCAATCCTCTCTGACTTTTCTACCGTCTGTTTCCTTGCCGAGCCCCAGCCCTGACCTGGAAACTTACCTGTTCTCAGTCCTTCCCCTTCATCTACTGCTGATGGATTAATGGAACCTGATGGATTAATGGTGGGAAAGTGCCCCTCCCCCAGAGTGAAGGCAGGTTCATTCTGGTTGATATTTTGTGTGGACAGTGCGTCAGGTCAGGGGGAAAGCTCGCAGTGGCAGAAGACACTTCTGGGCAAGGTGTCATTCCTTGTGTTTCTCAGTCCATTCCTCGGGAATGTCCAGAGGTGGCTTCCTGAAATGTGCCTCTTATTTGTGGATGGTTTGGAGGCTACCGGAACTTGGGTTAATCCAGAAAACCATAGGGCTAGTGGCAGCCACCATTTCTGAAGGAGATCCCCAGAGCAATTCGTGCTGCTAGTTGGTCACCAACAGCTTCATGGCTGCTTGTTGTTTTGGTAGCACCTCTTACTTGAATTGCTCTTGGGGTTTTCAGAGGTCAGGAGTCAAGGAGAGGTGCACTAGACACTTGTCCCTTCTTTCTCCTCCAGCTATTGGATCCCTATAATTTTCACATTGTCTTCTTAGATGCTCAGAGTTTCGTTGATGAGTTAATCATAGACCATCTTCCTCTGATGCTGGATCAAGAATGCACTTAAAGCCATCACTCCCTGAGTACTCCATGCTGCAGGCTTTATGTAATAAAGAGGGCTGTAATTATCGTCCTGACGGCATGTCAGGCCTCACCACACCCATGCCTGGCTGGGTGGCTACACTGCTGCTGCAGACATGCCTGCCCAGGCCTGGCCACATGCTTATTTAATAAAGCATGACCATTTCCTCTCCTGTTATGGGTGACAGCCGGGTCTTCCCCTCACTTCATCTGCAGGCATCAAGAAGCATGCAACACCTGGTACTGGAAAAGCCTGGTGTTTGTGCCCAAGATTATTCATCTAAAATGGGGAGGGATTGAAGATACCACTGAGAGCATGCCAGGGGATTCCACTGGCTTCTGGAAAGACATAATCTTTGTCAGATCAGTTGCTGCAGATCACTTGTGACTCAAGTTGATAATATTCTTTTTTTTAATTGAAAGAATAAGAAACAGAAGGTTTATTGAACACCATCATTTTAAATTATATATTGCCAGGCGCGCTGGTACAGGCCTGTAATCCCAGCAGCTCAGGAGGCTGAGGCAGGAGGATGGCAAGTTCAAAGCCAGCCTCATTAAAAGTGAGACACTAAGCAACTCAGTGAGACCCTGTCTCTGAATAAAATACAGAATAGGGTTGAGGATGTGGCTCAGTGGGTGAGTGCCTCTGAGATCAATCCCCGGTACACCCCCCAAAAAAGTGAAATGATATGTTATGGTCCCATAAAACACTATTGCATTTCACATATGAATCTATATGCAACTCAACCCTTGGAAGTTTGGTTAAAAGAACTAAATGAATGGGGTTGGAAACAGCTGATGGAGACGTGATAAGAAGTACAGAACTGCAGAGACCTCAAAAGGACTGTGATTATCATGACGGTTGGAACAGTATTGAAATGACTGAATTTCTTCAAAAATAAATTAAAGGAAGGAATAAAAGAAAAATGGAAAGCAGGGAAAAAACAGGCTGAAAGAACTCTGTTAGAAGGAAGAATAACACTTCAAATATTAACATGGTGAGAATGAGAGCTGAGTCCAAATTTGACAACCATAATTTCCAGCAGATAGACTTTCTGTTTTGGTCCCTACCATTTCCTCTGCCCTGGATGGATAGTGAAGAGGAAGATCCAGATGACGGATTTATGATCGTGACTCTTTGTGGGTACATGTTGTGCATCTCTAGCAATAACGCAGAGTCAATTTACTGTCCTGGAGCTGTGTAGGTGGAGGTCTCACTGGACTGGCCTTTGGTTTCTTATAAGCAGGCTAGAGTGCTCTCTAATCTGCACCTCCTCAGCCGCTGTCTATCACAGTGTTTGTAATTTTGTATCTTTGAATTATTTCCATGGAAGAACAAGGTAGGAATACCTAGGTACTAAAACTAATAGGAGAATTACAGAATCAGCCAACTCCTGGTAATAGGGAGCACTGACCGCAAATTATTCCATGGAAGTAATTTGAGTTGATAATATTCTCCATGCGAATTTATTCTAGGTCAGTGGTTCCCATCACTGAGAGCTCCAACGCTAAGCCGTGTCCCCACCTGTAGCCTAGTCCTCTCATCACCCGGGAACTTGTCATACAAACTCTCAGTCCCCACCCCTCAGGTACCCATTTAGAAACTGTGGTGATGACGGGCCAGGAAATCCACTTTAACAAACTTTTTAGGTGATTCTAATGCCCACCTAAATTTCCAGATTGTACCCCCATCTCAGAACAATGAATTCAGAACGGCTGGGGTGGGGACTTGGGTGGAGACAGCCTTTGCTTAAAGTCCCCCTGGTGAGTCAGATGTGCAATGAAGTTTGAGCTGGCAAGCACACAATAAATGTGAGTGATCATAGAAATGAACAATAAAATAATGACCCTGGAACCTGAATTGAGGTAAGAAGCAGTGAGTCAAATATAACTGAAGCTTTCAAGCTTCAGAAAATCATAGAGCCACCGAGAGAAAAAAAAGTCGATGAGTGGGTGGGGTGGGCAGGTTACTCTGGGGCAAAACCGTCTGTTGGAGCAGCAAAGGTCACCTCCGAGGCTGGACCGCATTTGGTGGAGGGAGAAAGAGATGTTAGTGGCAAGGAGACCAGTGATGTCTAGAGACAGTATTTGGATCAAACAGCTTTGTAAAGACCATAGAAAGATGAACTTCTGGATGACAAGTAGAAAATTCTCCAGAGAAGTCCAGGAGCTCAAAGCCCTCATCGAAGCCGTCGTATCACTTTGTTCTGTGATCACCTGGAGTAATAAGACCAGGATAACTCCTCCTCTTGTCAACGCGCCTGGAGGATCTGCTTGGGGTGGAGACCACCTTGCACAGTTCTACTGTTATAGAGCTGACGTGATGTTTAAGGCAATGAAGCACGTTTCCACTGAAGCGTTGTGTAGGTACCTATGTCGGTGGATGTTACCACCCTAGAGAAAGAGTCTCAGGATTTCCCCTGCTGGGTGTTTTCTTCTCACTTCTTCATGGTCCGTGACGCCCGCTGAGGCTGTCAGTATAATGGAATTAAACGGAGGGGATGGGAGCAGATTCTTCTGCCCATTTTTCTAGGTAGTTGGGTTCTAGATATCCAGCCTGGATGTGATCACCCCATGCTTGTTTCACCTGGGTTCTGGGGCTCCCGATAATTCTCCCAGCTCTGTGGACCTCTGCGATCTCAGAGATCTCACACTCACCAGGCTTCAGCATCAAAGTCAGAAAGCCACCGTGACTTTGGAGCGCAGCCTAACAAAATCCTGGCACTTGCCTCTCTCTTTGGCATGGTCGGTCGATGCTCTCGAGAGCGTCAGCCAGGACTTTCCTGCGCTCCATTGTGGCCGTGGAAAGATGGTGGAAAGAGCTCAATGGAGAGCTGAATAAGGCATTCCCACCTGAATTGCACTGAAACACAGAGATAGTGTGGGCAGGGCTGTGTCTCTGCCCGGCTGTCCTGGAGGAGAAAGACGGGCTCAGGTCCTTCTGCCTTGTGTGTTTGGACCCCTGGCTTCTGTTGTATGTGTTACTCGCTTTTCTGAACAGAAGGGTGCCTACATTTCTTCAAAGCCTGCCCTATCCGGTCCGTTTCTTAGGTTCCCATTTCTCGGGTTCTGGACTCCCATTGTCTCACCCCTCTCCCTGACTCTGACCTCCTGCCTCCTTTCTTCCCTTATCAGGACTCTTGGGATGACATTAGGCTTAAGCAGAATCATCTTCCCATTTCAGTGTCACTCAATTGCAACTACAAAGTCCCTTATTAAGGTATATAGTGATGGTTCTGGGAATTAGAACATCAGCATCTTTGAGAGTGGAAGTGGAGACGCCAAGACCACCCACCATTTCTCCATGGGCAGTGATACACACACAGGCCAGGCTTATAGGGGAGTCTGCACTTTTATTAAGGTATGCAGAGGTGTGCAAAGATGGTGTCTATCCTTGAGATTCCTGACTGATATCGTGGAAATTGGGGACAACTGCTTTTTTACTGGTGGCTCACTCTAGTTTCCTAGTGAGTAAGTGAGTATTGAAGGTCAGTGACAGTCAGTGTGATAAAAATGTGGTAATTTTGGTTTGTGCACTTCTGCCAACAGGGAAAGTGAGCTTTCCTGAGCTTGGGCAACCCTGTGAGGGTCAAGAAAAGTCATTAGCTCAAGAATGCACCTTACAGAATGCTCAATCTTCAGATACAGTCTAAGAACCATAGATCAAACAGCCCTGGGACCCAAGACTAACTGTAAGTCCCAGGTTCACCACCTCCTTTGAGACTGAAAGAGGTGATAGAGGTGATAGAAACTTCCTAGAGCTGGGAAATGGCTTTGAGTATGTTTGACTTAAGTCTGGAGGGTGGGGCTTTGTGTCAAGAGTGGTGGTAGACATAACTGTTCTAGTTAGAAGCATCTAGGAAGAAAGAGAAGAAATGAAATTCCATGTTCATTTCGTTCTGTTGCAATATGCCATTTTCCCTAGGACATTGGTTTGTTTGTATTATTATGATGAAATACCAGAGGAAGGCTACTGCATTAAGAAAAGAGGTTTAGTTTGACTTACAGTTCTGGAAGTCTAAGGTTGAGGGCCTGCATCTGGTGATAGCCTTCTTTCCAGCAGAGTCCTGAGGCAGTATCAGGAATCTCATGGCAAGAGACAAAAAGTGTGCACACACCTGTGTATTTTCTGGTCTCTCTCTCCTTCTTTTGGTAAAGCCCCCAGCATTCAGTAATGAAGGCTGCACTCTGATGGCCTTATTTTATCCTAGTAACCTCCTGTAAACACCATGGATCGTTTCCACTCTTTAAGTGCTTCACAATGGGGGTTCATTCTAAAAGCATGAATTTTGGGGGACTACCTTAAAACACCTTCAAATCATATCACCCAGGAAGATAGTGTTGTTGGAAAATCCCCAGGACACGTGCATTTCCTCCCGAGGCGTGCTGGATTTGCCACCACGGACCATGTCCAGCCCCACTTTGCTCTCTGCCCAACAAGCCATGAATATGCGTGTCCTCTGTACGGTGCTAAACGGGAGCAAGAAACCACCCAGGGATGTCCTCCAAACTGGGTCTCTGTTCCTCCGGCCCAGGGTCCTCTGCTCTCTGAGATTCTGCACCCAAAGCTCCACCAGGGCGCTTGCTCTCCTTTGGGCTCAGCATTGCCCTCTCTGGGTGCCCAGGGAATGCTCACCTTCTCGGGGTTGGAAAGATCAGAACCAATTCTCATCTTCATTTGCAGTTCTACCTGGAGAATAAGGTGGGCTGGTACCAGAAGAAACGCTGAAATCTGGACACGGAAGACCCAGGAAACTCCTTTATTCTGGATCTTGGATCCACTTGGTGCTGGGCTTAGCACACTCATTGAGTCCTGTTGACAACCCTATATTCTTGGGTATTGTGATCCCCATTTCATAGACAAGACAACTGAGGCTCATGAGTCCCCCAGCTGTCCATTACTGGTCTACCTATGTGGAGAGTGGACCTGAGATGTGGCTCTTCTCAGAAAAGTCTGTAATTCATGAGCCCCGAAATATTTGTCAGGACCTAATGCTTCTGAGCAGAGGTCAGTAGACTCCTAGGGTTTGTTAGATCTCATGCAACAGGTTGTTTTGCTTTTGAAATGCTGGGAAAAAAAAAATCCCTTTGGTAGAAAATGCAAAATGAACCTGATTCCCATACACACTGTGTGTGGTGTAAGCTCCTTCTGCGATTTGAATGTTATTCAAATAGAGGATTATTCAGCAGCTTACATTACCATTTTCAAATGCAAAAACAAAAACAAAAAATCCAGTGTTGTGAACAAGGGGTTTGTTATTTGACCATAAGAAAGAAAGGCATCTTTCTGTTTAACTCAAAATAATGGAAACCTAGGTAGGAAAAGCACAGAAAAGAACATTCTAGACTAATCCCTTCTCTTTGCCCTGCCTCCCACCCATACAGAAGCAGGATCTCTTCCCAAATCCCTGACAAGTGACGTTGAACTCCTGCTCCAGCGGTTGGCAATCGCCCTCTCCTGAGGCCTTTAGCTCCTCTTGGTTTGATGGTAGGATAAGTTTATGATGAATATTTTAACGATTTAGTGAGAAGCAGAGGGGTGGGTTTGGTGCCCTAGTTCTTACACTCTGCCCCTCCCCCAAGAAAAGAGACCTCTCTTCCGCTCCTAGCGCTGACACAACAAGTTCAATGGCTTAAAACAACTGACACTTAGAGTCCTACGGATCCAGAGGCCGGGAGTCTGCAATGAGTCTCGCTGGGTTAAGAACGAGGTGTCGGCAGGGCTTGGTATCCCTTTGTAGGCTCCAGGGGATAATATTTCCTGGCCTTTTTAGCTTCCAGAGACCACCTGCCTTCCTTGGTTCAGGGCCCTTCCCTTGGCATCAATGACAGCAGCACAGCGTCTTCAGACCTCTCACTATGTCATCTGTAGGGACTCCTGTGCTTCATGCGGCCCACCCAGGAAAATTCAGGATACTATAACCGTCTCAAAATCCTTGATCACTTCTGCAAAGTCCCTTTTACCATTTAAGGTCACGTACTCACAGGATCCCGGGCTAAGAAGGTGAACACCGCTGGGGGACACTCTTCTCCCTATCACAGAAGCCTCACCTTGGTTTTAAAAGCAAGCAGAGAAATTCCAGGTGGAACCTTCCCGGGTGGGGCGGGAGGAGATAGTGACAGGCTTGTAGGGGTACAGGAGGAAGCTGACGTGGCACCTCAGTACCCCGGGAAGAGGCGGGACCTTGGTGGGAGGTGCTGGTTATACCTCCCTCTGGAGCAGAGGAACCCCAGACCAGCCGTTCTCAACCTAATCCCAAACAGTCCTAATCCCTAGTTTAGCATGGAAGCAATAGAGACTCCTTTTAAAGGATTCTAGGACTTAGATGATAAAGATGCCCACAGGGAGAGGAAACCCGCTATCAGGTCCCTTCTTGCACCGCCAACGTTTATTCTTCCATAATTCCTACTTTTAACATTCAAAAAAAAAAAAAAAAGAAAGAAAGAAAAAAGATATCCATAGGGAACAACATAGACTGGAGAACAGAACACACTTCTGAGAAAAGTTCCAGGGCCTTTGGGTGGCTTGGAATGGTGCAGGAGGAGCCTCCTTTAGGGCTAGGCCTGGATTTCTTTGCACTCCAGCAACTGAGACTTGAGCATGATTTTACAATGAATAATAATAATAAAAAAAGCGAGTACTGTGACATTTCTCCACTCAAGCACAGACATCCCTCATCTATAAACGCTCCTCACTGATTGCTCTGCACCAAGAATGCTTCTCAGTGGGCTGCTAAGAATCAATCAGCCAGAACATTTCCTTCCACCGACAGGAGTGGAGAGACAACTCAAGACCCACCTGCAGCACCACCTCCTCTAAAATTCCTTCCCAACGCCTCTAGCTGGAGAGACACATCCCTCTTCCCACAGCACTTACTGGCCTTGGCTTTTATTTGGCATGTGGCACACAGGCCCTGACGGTCTAATCACACCTTAGAGCACACGAGTTTTCCACCTTCACAGTGCAATTGGAAACAACCAGAAGGGCCCATTTTCAAGTTTTTCCTCTTGAGCACCCTTGAGAGCCTGGTGCCACAGCTAGCATGGAAGTTTCTAGAAAAACCTTTGTAAGTAAATATAAATGATGATTCCAAAGAAGCCCAAGAGGATCCCATTTGGAAAGTACAGGCCTGTGCTATGGAAACAGGAAAGCCACATGAAATTCGGGGTTAATGGCATTGGTCTCCATACCTTTTATGCAGTTTGCCGTTTTCCTGTTACCCCGGATTTCTCCACTGCCGTCCATCTTTGGTCCATCTCTTGCCTGGCTAGTGTGACCCGTACTTCGAATCACTCCCATATTTTCCCATCCTCTTCCTGCTTCACCTGTCCAGAGTTCCTTCTGCCCTCCCTCACAACTTTTTGCACGCCCACACTTTTGCCTTCATCTTTTTTCTTAGCAAGCTCCTCAGGGTCATTCAAGACCCTCCCCAGGAGTTGTGCAGCCCCTCCTAAAGCTAGTTACCAGTTCTACCCCCATGCTTCTCAGGCCTCAGAGTGTGCAAATCTCCAAGGGGCCACTTGCTAAAATGCAGGTTCTGATCTAGGAGATCAAGGAACCACACAGAATCTGCATTTCTTTTTTTTTTAAATTTTTAAATTTGTTCTTGTTATATATACAATAGACAAATGGATTGAGAAAATGTGGCCTATGCACACAATGGAGACTCTGCATTTCTAACAAGAGAATCAATGCACCAAGTTCAAGGCACATGCTGAGGAATCGGGGTTTATAGAACAAACAAGACCTTCACACGTTTTACTATCATTTGTTAATATGTAAGCCTCTTCTACAGAAGGAAAGAGGCCTGAGGCAGAAACTTGAGCTAACTAAGCATCCACCGATATTTATAAATAAAAGAATGAACCTCCGGGTTTATCTACTGTTTAGCTCGGTGCATGAAACACAGCAGGTGTTCATTAGATGTTTATTAAGTGGAGGAATAAATGGATGCCACAGGTTTTTAACAACAGCTGCCTTTAAAAATCCTTGGGTTAATTCCATCATCAGTTTTCAAATAAGAATATCTGGGAGTATACGTGTATGTTTTAATATAAATCAACTTTCCATTGTTACAACAATAAAAAGTCAATTATTTCACAGAAGAAACCTAAGATGTGCTGAGCTTAGCCTTCATTTCCTCATTCACTGAGATCAGGGGATTAGCAAGGAAGAAGACAGTGTTCCTGGCTTTCTAGACCCTTCTCTTCTCCCCCAGTACCATCTGATGCTCTTAGTACTGCTTGTAGAAAAGTGAGGTCTCTGGCTGATGATGTTTCACTGACGACAAATGAAGCTGAAGAAGGCCAAACTGATTTATATATATTTCCACATCTATTGGTATCAGTGAGTATCTTATAATTCTAAAACCTCCACGTGCCAAGCAGGCACACTGAAAAATGTATGGAAATTTCTCATAGTTTTATTTAACAGTCACATTCTTTGACTCTAAAATACGTGGAAGATGGGATCCATGAAGAGAACATGCCACAGTCGGGAAGAAGGAAGCCAAATGTGACTGCTGTGGGGTGGACCTGGAGTGTCCCCAAAAACCCATGTGGTAAAGGCATGGTACCCAGGGTGGCATTATTGGGAAGTGGTGGTATCTTTAAGAGGCGGGGCCTAGTGGAAGGTCTTTAAGTTATTGGGGCTGTGCCCTTGGAAGGGATGATGTAAATTGCCCCCAGCCTCTTCTTCTCCCTGCCTTTTACTTCCTGGCCATGAACAGAACAGTTTCCTCTATCACGTGCTCCTGCTATGTATCATATGTTGCCTCACCCAAAGCAACAGAGCCAACCTACCATGAACTTCAATGTCTAAAATTGTGAGCTAAAATAAAACCTTTTTTTGCTTTACAAGTTGATTATCTCAGGATTTTTTTTATAGTAATGGAAAGCTAACAGAGATACTCACTGAAGAACAGGTACATGCCCATGTCCCTCCTTAGGATGTGTTAGTCATTGATACTTTGGTCAAAATCCATAAAAACTTATTTTGTCTCACTTAATCAGAAAGGACAATTGAATGGAAAATTGGGAAGTAGCTGACAATCTGAGAAGCTGAAGGACATGACCCTGAGCAGATGTGGGACGGAAGGTGTGGGAACCAAAGGATCACCTGCTGCGGGTATGCTGTTTGGATCATTCAGCTATGTTCCATCCTTCCATGACTCCTCTCAAGAGCCACATTCCCTGGGAGAAAATTCAAGGGGTCCAGCTTATGTCACCTATGCGTCCTTTCATCTTTAACTGAAATGCCACCAACCATGCCTCCTGCAAGGTAAGTATGTAGCGGGGGCTGTTCTCAAGAAAAACCAAGCAGTGACATCAGAAAAAGGAGGAATGAAGGCTGAGACGAGACACACCTCCCACCATAAACAAAGCTTGGCTTCACTCCTAGAGCCCTGGAAAATGCAGTGCCAAGTTCAAAATACAATCAGTCCCCTTTATTTGCAGATTCTGTATTTATGAATCCATCTACTCACTGAGATGTGTTTGCAACCCCAACTCAATGTTCTTTCAAGATCAAAAATCAATGTGCTCTTGCGGTCATTCACAGACACAGGCAGTGAAAAATGTGAGCTGTCTGGCATGCAGGTTCCCCGCTGAGATGGAAGTCGGAGAAGCTCTGCCTTCTTGCAGTGCTCATGCTAGAAAAAGTGTCCTCTTCCAAGTCTAGTCAATGCCACTAAACTCGGCAGGTTGTGCTGTTGGGCGTGATTTCACTGTCTACAAGGACCTCCAGGTAGAGGCCTGAAGGGCTGTCTAGTGTCTGTAAGTGCAAGACTGTGACTATGCAGAAAGGACCCATGTTAGATAGGCTTCACAAAGGCAAGAGTATGATGCTCCCGTCTGTAGATCCAATGTTAGAGAATTAACAATTTATATGACATTAGGTCTTCAAGCAGCAACACAGGTAAAACAAGGTTTCAATCGACAGAAATGTCACCAGAAGCACACAAAAACCTAATCCCCTGTGTTTGATAGTTCCGTGTTTGCTAGTTCAGTGTGGAACGTGGCTTTTTGGAATGTCATGTAAGTACTGCAAATAATGAAAACCAATGGGAGATATGTTTGGATTCTTGGTCTTTGGTCTTTTGATGTCTAAACTACATTTTTTCTCAGCATGGTGATTATTTCATTGCACTTCAGACCAGCTATTTCTCATAACTCTTACATATTTATGAATTTATTGCCTTTTAATTTAATGCCAAGTTAATAACTGAAGCCTCCTCAGCCCAGTGCAGGGAGGGGAAGCATTGATCAGAGAGACAGGCATCAGGCATGGCCTTCCCATCAGCTTTAGCACACAGCAATCTTTTTCCCATTTAAGGAAAGCAATCAG
Organism: Ictidomys tridecemlineatus; assembly: GCF_052094955.1. Taxonomy (NCBI): domain Eukaryota; kingdom Metazoa; phylum Chordata; class Mammalia; order Rodentia; family Sciuridae; genus Ictidomys; species Ictidomys tridecemlineatus. Next base: position 41,346,288 of record NC_135488.1, on the reverse strand, counting down.
CTCAGCTTGCAGAAATGCTGTATTTCCCTTGCAAATGAGCTCCATTACCAGCTTGTATTATGACTCTTCCCTTAGCTAGAGTGAGCTTCGTATGGCTTTGTATCATAGAAAATTGTCCCAGCCCTGAATTATGTTCCCATCTATACCTACATTTAATTATGAACTTCACCGTGAGGGTGTACTGAGAATGCTTTTATGTAAGAGCATTTTGGAAGGAGCTTCTCTGATCCAGAGGGATTTCTCTCAATTAAATTCTTATCCAGGGTTTATCAAAAATCTTCATTTTATATGTATGGTTTATCTTCAATATTAAACGGATTAATGCAAAACTTAGCATTATTAAGAAAGATTATCAAGTGACAACTCGAGCTAAAACCAAAACCAAAAATCAAAAGTCAGGCCAAGAGTTTGGATTCCTGTTATTCCCTACTGGTCTCATGTGACTTGATTATTAGTCTTCTACTCTGGACATAGAATATCATATAAATATCTTGTTTGTTTAGCAGGAGGGGGGGGGCGGAATTGTCTTGCAATTGTACTCATAGAAGTTTTATTTTAAATAATAATGTTTTCACGCTCAAGCTATCTTACTCTATGGATACTCACATGAAAAACCTGTAACAAGAATGAGTTAGCAGTGTACAAAATACAAGACGCAAAGGATCAATAAACATAAGACATGAATGAGTTCACCTAATAAGGACATAACATCAGAAATCAGACACATCGTAATTGCTCACCTATTTGATAGATGACATGTATTAAATAATACAAAACCAGGGGGTATGTAAGTACTTTTCAGTGCATGATGGCTTGGCCTTATTGTTTAAGGCCTGTGGTGATACAGTACATCACAACAGCAGCACCTGGTGGAAGAGACCGGCTGACCTCATTGAAGCTGAGAAGCAGTAGACTCCCAGAAGTTGCTAGGCAGTGAGTTAATGGGTCTGTGCACCTGAGGGGGACATGTGGCAATCTGTCTAAGCACTTTGGGTGATGTACACCTCCATAAGTTTATCTCAAGGAATTGTCATCCATCATTTGGTTAAAAAGTTTTGTTCAAGGATATTCAATGAGGCATTGTTTTCACAGTAAAAACTTAGAAACATACTATACGGACAATATTTGAGTCAATAAACTGTGATCTTATCATAGAACATTATGATGTATTGATTAAAATTGTGTTTTTTTTTATGAAATGGGTCAGTGATCAGTAAAACCACAGATATGTACCATTTTACAGCCATAAGACTGGTAGGTAGGCACAAGTCTGCTGATCTGGGTTTTACTCTAAGTGTTATGGTTTGTACACGTGGGGCCTCCAAAAACTCATGTGTGAGGAAACGCCAGAGCATTCAGAGATGAAATGATTGGGTTACGAGAGCCTGAACCTGGCCGTGTATTGACTGACGATAGGCAGGGAGTATGTGGCTGGGGGAGCTGGGTCACTGTAGGGATGCGTGTGGGGTTTATATTTCAGCCCCGGTGAGTGGAGGAGTCGAGTTCTGTCTCTCTCCTCTCTTCTCTCTCCGGGTCTCCCTCCTCTGCCCCTCTCTGTCCACTCCCTGGTGGCTGAGCTGCTTTCTGTCCCCCACGATGCTCTGCCTCGCCTCAGACCCAGAGCAAAGGCACCAGCCATTTGTGAATGGAGACTTGTGAAATCACGAGTGCCGAGTCAGCTTCCCCCTCTAAAATGGTTTTTGTCAGGTCTTTTGCTCACAGCAGTGGAGAAGCTGACGGAACCACCAGACAATGTGGATTTCGTGCACTGGTTGTCAGAATAAAACCGTTACAACCACTTGGAGATCAATTTAACGAGATCTAGGGAGATGGAACGTGCATCTGCCCAGTGATTCCACCCCAGGTACATTCCTTAGAGAAACTGGCTCATTTATGTGAAAAAAAGAAAATATGTCTAAGAATACGAGAACAGTGGTATTTGTATCGGGGGGAAAAAGAAAAGAAAAGAAAACCTTGGAAACAACAGGACTGAGGAGTGGATACATACAAAGGAAAAATATAAAAAAACGTTTAGGATAATTATCCACATCCAAAAAGAAGTAGAGAACTTAGAGGGACAGACAGGGTCTTTAGTTGTATTGGGTTTTTTTTTGTTGTTGTTGTTGTTTGTTTGTTTTTGTTTTGGGGCTGGGGATAAGGGAGCATGAGCCTCATATTCCTATTTTTTTTGAAATGTTAAACATTATATAATATTTTTAAAAAGAATATGATGTTATGAGAAGATATAGTATCAACTAAGAAAGGAAAGATATGAAAGTACATTCCACACAATTTCGTATACATGTGCATAAATGTGCAAATAAATTTATAATTTATATGTAATATATACGCACACCACATATCAAAATGCCCATAGTTATTATCTCTAGGTATTGGAACTACTGGTCGTATTCATGTTCTTCTCACATTATTTTAGTCAGCGTTCTGTTACTGTAACAAATGCCTGAGATAAACCAACTTAAAAATAGCAAAGGTTTGTTTTGGATTGTGTTTTCAGTGCATGAGTACTTGGCCTTATTGTTTAAGGCCTGTGGTGATACTGTATGTCATAGCAGGAGCATCTGGTGGAAGAGACCAGCTAACCTCCCTGAACCTGAGAAGCAAAAAGAGAGGGACAGAAAAGAGTCAGGGTCCCAATATTCCCTTCAAGGGCAAACTCCCAGTTACCTAGCTCCCTTACAGAAGCCCCCACCTCCTTACGTTTCACCACCTTCCAATAATAGCACCAAGCTGAGGACCAAGCTTTTAGCACCTGGGTCTCTGGGGGATACATCAGATGCAAAGAATCACATAGGCATTTCTATTAAATATTTTCTCTCTGTCACCAGAACTTCTAGGTAGCTTTGATTTGAATTTCTTAAATTTAAAACTCAAATCCTATTGGGTCTCTGGTGTTTGTCTTAAATCAATTTCAGTTGCCAATTTTCCAGAAGCTTCCAGCAAATATCACTTAAAGTGAAACTCTAATTCCAAGGAAATATCTACGGAAGTTCTTAATTATGAGTAATAGTCCCCTTTGAGATAAAAGTAATCAAAGTGGTCAGAACGGAGGAAAGACCCTTAGCAGTCTTGGAAAGCTACTTATTAGTGAGGGACCCCGTGCCGCAGGGTAGAAGGGGGAGTGCTGGCTTCAGTCCCTCTGAGTCCCTGTCCACTTCTAAGGAAAGCAGAGGGGAGACAGCTTCTCGGAATGCTCAGGAATACTTCCCAGCAGGCACCTCATTAGCGGAAGGAAAGGAGGCTTTCCTCCTGGCTTCTGTTTTTCTGTAGGACCTCTTCACAAAGCTTTCATACCAATCAAAGATTTTACAAGAGGAAGCAGAGTTTGGTGGATGAGAGGTCTTGAACCCCCACCTCCTGAGCATCCTTAGAATTGAGTTTACACTCAGACAGATGCAGTGATTCTTCACATCTCCTTGCTCAACATACACTCTTTTTTTCAGAATTGTTTCAGAATATGTAGGTCACACAAACAAGCAGGATAATAGCATTCAGTTTAGCTTTGCTTATAAACCGAGAAAGATTTCCAGCAGGCTAAAAATGTTCTATGCATCATTGAATGAGCAGCGCTTTGTATCCAAAGCCAGGGCAGGAATATCATGAGACTCAGTGTGGGAGAACCGAGAGCAATTTTCCCTGCTTTTGTCTGAGGTTGCCTCTTCTTTCCGCCAGGTACACCAAATTGTATCTGCTAGGAACATGGCAAACCACCTCTCCGGACTCCCTTGGTGATGTGGTGGCCTCAGTGAGCCCAAGAGCAACAGTGTGAACATCAAGGGTGCGGCAAAAATCGGCCACCTTGCCTTGTCCAGGAAGCCCCAAGATTCCAGTTTAAGCAAGGAAAGAAAAAAAGATTTTCCTGAAAGCTGGTGATGCTCTGATTTGTATAATATGGCCCTGGGTCTCTTTTTATCATTTGACTGCGATATAACCATCGCAAAAACATTAATATGTACCCCAATCGCACAAGATGGCCCTAGGTTTTAAGTGGAATAATATATGCAGAGAAGGACCGACTCATCTTTCCTTTTGCCCTCAAGGGAACGTGCCCACTAGTGAAAATCACTGCCACGACGTCTAAGCCAGAGCTGAAGGCAAAGCAAACCAGAGGACGCTGCATTTCCACCCGGCAGGCCAGTGGAGCCTATCCAGCGGATACCTGTGAACTGAAAAGTCTCAGCAGGAAATGCAAAGCCAGCTGGAGTGGCCACAGGCCACTGTGGGAAGACCCCACAGCTCCTGCGTGCCACCCCCCCGCCCCCACCCTCAGACCCACGTCCTTGTCCACCTCCCATTTCTCTGCTGTCTCCCTCCTTTGCCCTCCCCCACCCCCGCTTGGAAACACACTAGAGAAAGAAATGTGGTAAGACCATGTGACTGGTGTGCATCGCAGCCCAGGACAGGTGGAGGAGTTGCGGGAATCTCTGCAAGGTGCCTCTGGCTGCCTCTTCCCTCCCTGTTGCTCTGATACCAGGTTCTTCCTCCTCCTTCCCTAGGGGCCTGGGTGAGGAGAACCAAATGGTGTGGCTTTCAAGTCTGTATTGATGATGTATTGCTGGGGACATGTGGGAGGTGGCGACTATTTCACTGCTTTTTAATTCCCTAACTCGGGCTCTGGGTCAATGGAAGTGATGGGAAGTGGGGAGGGCTTTCTCCTGCCAGGGCCACCGTGAAGTGCCACTGAGAACCACGGCCAGCAGCCCGGAGAGTATAAATACTTGAGCTTTCTTACCTTCTCATCAGGGCTCTTTTAAGCGAGCCTCACTCTCCAGAGCCCCTTGGGGGACAGAGGGGACTTTGTCCACAGAGGGCCTTTGCTTTATCTTGCCACTCTGCTTGGTCTTCTTCCTCCCCACTCCCCCATTACACAGCGTTTTCCCGGGAATGCCAAGAGACCCCTCTGACATCTTGGTCTGCTTCTGGGGAATCTAAACCGAGACTATTTGGACTCAAAAAATAATTTTGATAATCTGACTTTTCGTGGAACTCAGAAAATTGATCTTAAACGAATCTCCATTATTGCTGGGTGGCAGACGATTTCCAGCCACAGTTTAATCTGAGGACATCTGTGAGTTTTACCGGCTTAACGATGTTCGTGGAAATCCTGCTCCGAGGCACGATGTAAAAGATGTCTGATGTTTAAAAGGATAAAATCTTTTGCCCTCAAAATCGTTTTAGCCAAATTCCCTTCTGATGTGTGACTCAGGCTCCATCAAAATTTAAGACAGAATTTGAGGTCTCCGGAATCTCCATTGGCTCAGCAGGGATGAATCCCCAAAGGATAAGGGACAGAGTGTGTGTACAGAGATAAGGTTTATCTCTGCGCCTCATGAGGGCTGCATCTGCCCTGCGCTAAAGGACCCCTTGCCAGATTCTGCCTCCCAGGCCCCACAATAATCTAGGGTATCCACTCTGCTACCTGCATGCCCATGTGGGACACACCTGACCTTTCACCAGACAGAAACGTGAGGATGCAGTGGAGGGGACAGGCCCTCCCGCTGCCACCGCTTCTCTGTCCTCTGATTTCATCTCCTGTGCCACCTGGGAGCACCAAGGGAGCCAGGAGCAATTCATCTTCATAGACGGGTGGCGTTTTGCTACCATGGTCCATTCCACCTGTAAAATTCATGACTTTTTAAAAAAGAGGGCTAAATGGATAAGATATTTTTATCTAAATATCTAGTTCTTTTTTGGGGGGTACTGAGGATTGAACCCTGGGGCGCTTAACCACTGAGCCACATCCCCAGCCCTTTTCTGAATTTTATTTAGAGACAGGGTCTCGCGGAGTGGCTTAGGGCCTCGCTAAGTTGCTGAGGCTGGCTTTGAACTCAGATCCCCCTGCCTCAGCCTCCCGAGCTGCTGGGATTACAGGGGGGTGTGCCACCGAGCCCTGCAATATCTCGTTCTTAAAGGGTATTTTGTTGTTGTTGTTGTTGTTGCCAGGGAAGCTGTTTGACTTAGGCTTTGTGGGGATCTTATGCAGATGGGAGGATTGGCTCAGAGAAGATAAAAGCCAAGGCGCTCTGCTGACCCAAGCAGATCCACTGCTCAGAAGAAAGAGCAGCTCAGCCAGAGCCGTCCAATTTTAGAATAAGTAGGAAATCTTCTTTTACAGTCTCCTCAACATTGGATGTTTTGTATGAAAGAATAAAAAAGCAAAGGATAAGCATGGATGGGCCCCTTCAACCCTGGGCCAGGGACGGATGGAAAAGAATAATCTGTGTCCTCGCTCCTTCTTCCCTCCGTTTAGATAAATCACCTGGGAGGTCAGTAGGCAAGCAGGAGATGGAGTCCCATAAACATCTAGAATCACTCCTGCCTGGTTATACCCCATATGCTGTGCTAGGTGACAATATTCACTGCCTAACTACTGACATTTGGGGACCTATTTATTCTATTGACAATGGCTAGCTTCCCCCACCCTAAGTGAAATGATGCCAAAAGTGGAAACATCCATGCCGGACCACACAACAGCTTCATGACAGTAAAGACTCAGGAAAGGAGCAGTGTGTCCTGGTGAAGGGGGACAGCCAGGGCTCCCCTCTCACTGGGTTGAGCTCTGCTGGGAAGTGGCTGTCCATGTCTATTTCCTTGACATCAGGAGAGGTTGTGGGACTAGTGCTTGCCCATGGAGTTCAAAGAAGCAAGGCATGTCACTTCTCATCCAGCCAATGTGACTGTCCTGGGCTCTTTCTCCCCAGCTGCCAACCAGTTGTCAAGGCCCCGGGGTTAATTGAAAAGTTGTGCTGAAGGCAGAAGAGATTTCATCAGCCTGGGTCCCCGAGTGACTACATGGATTCCAGCCCCACAGCACTGCTGATTGGACTACCTGATAAGGAGACTTCTGTTGTGTTCAGCCAGTGAGAGTTGGGGTTCACCTGGTATCGTTCACCAGTTTTCCTTTAATACTCGAGCAATTTTTGACTTCTTAGATTGTAGCTTCCATGTATTGTAACCACCTCAGCAAGAGAGATGCCTCTGGACTTCTGTTCTGAATCTAGTCTACAGTCTTGCTCTGTGAAGACGGATGAAGATACTTCCCTAGAGCTTTGCTGCTCAACATGTGTTCCACAGGTCAGCAGTGTCAGCATCACCTGACCTTTCAGGAAAGCTGAGTACCAAGCACTATGGAATCAGAACCTGCCTTTCTATAAGACCCCCCAGATGATTGATATGCACTTTAAAGCTAGCAAAGAGCTACAACCAACACTGAGGATGTCCTTACCAGCCGGAACATATTCTAGTTATTCAAACCCTTTCACCATATTGAGTGCCCCCCCAGTATCTGGGGGAATTGGTTCTAGCACCCCCACAGATACCCAAATCCCCAGATGCTCAAGACCCTAACAAACAATGGTGTAGTATTTGTATAAAACCTATGCACATCCCCCGTACATACCTTAAATCACCTCTAGATGACTTATCATGCCTGATATCGTGTAAATGCTTTGGAATTAGTTGTATTATTTTATTATTTAGGAATAATGACATTAAAAACATTCTATATATGTTCGGTACAGAGGCAGCTTTTTCCCCCTCGAATATTTTCAATCTTTTGTTGTTTCAATGAATGGATCCAGAACCTTCCCACATGGAATCTGTGTGTACAGAGAGCGGAGTGCATCCCGAAGTGAGCTGATGTACTACCTGCAGACGTCGGAGGTGGTGTCTCTGTGGATAAGGAGGTCTTGTGGGCTTTCGGCATTACTAGGATCCTAGAGAGAAGTGGTGAGTTGGCTGGTTGGGGGAAGTGGGATTTCAGAGGCCAGTGAACAAATCAACAAATTAGACCTGCTGTTGTGACTTTAGGTTAGTAAACTCTCTGTTGGATTTTTATACCTAGGCTTTGTGATATAATTACCTGAGGCAAAGTCACTGTTTTTCTTTGGAGAATGTGACACACTCCCTGACACCCCTTAAAAGTTGATTTTTTTCAGAGTAAAACATTTTGGGAAGGAGTGTGGGACACTGTATAGATTGTATCCTTGACACACACTGCTCTGAAGTGTGGGTTCTAGCTGATTGCCAAGGTAGCCTGGGACTTGACTTTAGATAACTGATGATATATTATGCTTGGGAGGTATTTGTTTTGCTTTTCAACATGTCCCTCTTTTCTAAGGCAAAAAAAAAAAAATTTTTCCCTTTAGTACTGCCACTAAATGTCCTGAACATTTGAGGACGAGCAAGGAACTTGTCCCTAACATCTCATAACTTGCTTTCACATTATGTCAATCAACAAATAAGAATATAAAAGGGAAGAGAATGATTCCTTGAATGGAAAGTAGGTCAAATGCTTTGGAGAGAACTGCTAGCCTCAATTTTCCACAGCCCACCATTAACTTACCTTTACAAGTACAGTACATAACAACACAATGCAGTCATTTTTTAAAAAGGTCGACTGTTGAACTCTTTCCAATAGGGGTTAGAGTAATGGTTAGTAAAGTCACAACACAGACATATGACAAAAAGGGCCAGTTTGTAAAAGAAGCTTCTCTAAACACACAGAAGAGTCAACCCCAAGTATTTATCAGAGAGGCAAATCTACTGTTCCACGTAGAATTTACTGATGGAGAAAAAAAAAAAAAGTGTAACTCGACTCTTGAAATGGGTCTGTACTCAAAAGGTTTCTTAAAGGAGATTGATCCACACCTATTAAAAGCGCTAAGCTTCATTAATTCCTTTAAACTCAATGTTCCCACTTTGAGTAATTTATTCTAAATAAATCACCAAATATTTGGTCAAAGAGGTATGCAAAGACATTTGTCACAGCATCGTTCCAGCAAAAGATTTGACATTACCCAAACATGCTAAATAAGGGTTGATATACCTGTGGTCCACAGATCCGGTCTGCAGAAGCACTCTAGTCTAGAATACAGCCCTGAGAGTTAAGAGTGTCAGGTATCAGGGAAAAGGCTCATTCTGTGCTGGGAAGAATGCAGGGTGGTTCTAATGTTGGTGAACTCATGACCTCACAATATTTCCAAATGACTTTTTCCAGATTAACTTCACTTTCTATAAAGAAAAACACTGGGTTTACAGAGCGATTAAAGCCAACTCTTAGATGGGTGAATAATTGACACGACCTTGTCTTCCTCCAGATTCTCCTGGCTGGATCCTCTCAGTTTCTCCCTAGTGTAAAACTACCCACCTCTGGTTCTAATGACTCCGTGTGCTGCCCCAAATTAAATTTAGCCTGGAGTTAATAATACAGTGCGAGGGTGATTTCTTTCTACTTAAAACCAACAATTTCCCCAAACAAGAAATTACCAAAAAACTACAGATGGATTTCAAAATGTCTCCAAATACGGTAACTACAAAACTTCATCTGTGAGTTTCATAATTAATTTTGTTTCCAATTAAGCAACCCAGAAAGCAGCTGAGTGCTCATTCCAATCAACATCACTTAATTACCAATAGTTCTTTGTTCAGTTATCCTGGTTTTTCCAGACATGACAGCCTGATATATTTGGAATGATCTGTACACTAGAGAAGAAGAAATGAATGAATAGAATAGAAGTTCATATTAAATTCAGAGTCCCAAAGATCACAACTTCCACTTATGCATGGAGAAGAAACATGGGTTTAGAAATGGAAGTACTCCAAATTGTCCTTTGCCTAACTAAGTTAAAGTATTATTCAAGTAACATAATATTCAATTTTCTTAAAATTTTACAGAATTTTCCACTCCAAAATAAACACCATTTTAAATTAAAAAAATCAGTCAATTTTATTTAATAAAAAAACTAGTAAATTTTATTTAATAAAAAAATTAAATTAGAAAAAAATAATGCCTGTTGATGAAACTGGGGAGACAACTTGTCTTTTCTTCTGAAAAAAAGCCCTGCAGGCTTTAGTTAACCATATGCTTATTTGGAGGCAAAAATGGGCCATGACTGCCAAAGAAAGCCTGGGCGATTTTAGGCTGTATTAATGAGTCCAGTGTCCATTACAAGGGGGACAATAGGCCCACTGTTCCGGGTACTTGTTGGAGGACGGCCCATCTGGGGTGCTGTGACCAGCTCTGACAAATGAGGCCTGCCAGGGCAGAGGACCTGGCGTCCCCAGCATCCTGGAAGGACTTCAAATGATGAGCACATGCAAGGGCTGAGAGGGGTGGGTGGCAGATGGCATCCATAATCTAACCTGTGAAAACTTGTCACAGCAGAGGCAGAGACCCCTGGATGTGTCCTTCAAAAGACAGCAAAGAGCCAAATGTGGTGGTGCACATCTGTAATCCCAGCAGCTCTGGAGGCTGAGGCAGGAGGATCATGAGTTCAGAGCCAGTCTCAGCAACTTAGTGAGGTCCTAAGCAACTCAGCAAGACCCTGTCTCTTAATTAATAAAACCCTGGGTATGAGGCTCAGTTAAGCACCTCTGGGTTCTATCCCCAGTATTAAAACAAAGAGCTAAGAACCAAAGAACGGAACTAACCAGTGGGGAATTTGGGGAATCGACGACACAGAGAGCTTAAAGACAGCTAACAGTACAGGCGTGTCATTAACTAGGAGGAATAACTTCCATATTCTCCAGCACAGTACAGGAACCTTGGTGGACAGCAATCCATCACATCTCTCAAAAAAGCTCCTAGAGGATTTGGGGTGATCCCAACACAAAGGAATGATAATCGTCCAAAGTGATAGAAAAGCCAGTCAGCCATTGTAAACGTGTATTGAAATGGCATACGTACCCCATAAATACACACAATTAATATTTTGTCAGTTAAATTTTTTCTTTGATTTTTAAAGAATTTCAGCTCTACATGACCAGGCCTTCCAGACAGTAGAGTAAATGGAAGAGCAGAGCCCCCAGTGGCCACAGGGTGGGCCATGATGGGGCAACCACGACAACTTTGAGGCATTTTGATTCTATCATTTCATCTTTTCTTACAAGAAAGAATATTCTCGGTTTCTTCAGAGGATTGATTCCAGGACCTCCCAGAGATACCAAGATCTGGCGATGCTTAAGTCCCTGATATAAAATGAAGCAGAATTTGCATAGACCCTACACATCCTCTTGTGTACTTTAGATTCCTCGTAATCCCTAATGTAACGTAAATGCTGTGTAAATAGCTATGATGCTGTATTGTTTAGGGATTAACATGAGGAAAGTCTGTGCGTGCTGACTAGAGATGCAATTATTTTTTCTAATATTTTTTCAATCTGCAGGTGGTTCAATGTGCAGATTCAAAACTGCAGGTGAGAAGATCCCTGTGAATAAGTGTTTGCTAGCAGAAGTTTAGTATTAAAAGAGACGCCTAAAGGTCTTCTGAGATAATCCCCTCACCTTGCAAAGGAGAACGGCTTGAGCTGGACAAGGTGAGATTAGTTAGACAAAATGGCTCAGAAGGAACTCCTGGAGTGGGGCGGAGACAGGGACCCAACTCTGCAGATGGCTGAGGCCGGAGCCCTTACAATAGCTTTATGCCTAGCTGGGCCCAGTGGTGCATCCCAGTGGCTCAGGGGTCTGAGCCAAGAGGATCACGTGTTCAAGGCCAGCCTCAGCAATTTAGCAAGGCCCTAAGCAACTCAGCAAGACCTCATCTCTAAATAAAATATTAAAAAGTGCTGAGGATGAGACTCAGTGGTTAAGCACCTCTGGGTTCAATTTTTGGTACCAAAAAAAAAAAAAAAAAAAAAGAGTTGTGTGGTTTTATTTTCATTGAAAACAACCATATCTGTGTCTCTGCCGTTCATGTACCTATGGTGTGTGGGATGACTTGAGAATGAGCAAACTCTATGAGGTCCTTAATATCTGCGAAGCATAATGCTTGGCCATAAAATGATAAAACATGAACAAACAATAAATTATATTAGTGGTTGAAACTGCTTATTTCAGCATATTGTTGTCATTCTACTTTTCTCTTGTTGTGATGATGTCTTAGTGTGCCCAGTTTATCAATTAAGCTTTGTCTAGATGTGTCTGTGCAGGAGAAGAAAAACATAAGACATATCAGGTTTGGTTCTACATGTGGTTTCAGGTACCCCCTGGAAAGTCTTGGGATTTATCACCCACGGATCAGAAGACTAGTACACAAATGAAAATAATCCTTTGCAAAATAATCTGCTGATTTGGACCTGATTTGCCCTAGGAATTTCAAGGAGGGGAGGCTGGCTGGAGCGAGGGGACACTTAATGACTGAGTAAGATGTAAGCAGGTGCGAGAGAGAGAGAAGATTGGAATGGAGTGAGGAGGCAGCCCATCAGCCCCATGGCAAATAACACCTTCGATGATCAGCACACAGTCCTGAGGTCATTGGGTAGAAAGGAGCTGACCCACAGTGTGGATAACTGGGAAGATGCACCTCACAGCACACCTTCACGTCTACCCCTCCTAAGGACTTGCTCTGGTGTGACCCTGGCAAGGGCTCTCAAGCTCCCGGAACTAGATGGGTTTTTTTTTTTTTTTTTTTTTTTTTTTTTTTTTTTGCTAGGATGGTTTGGATTTCATACGAGGACATGCAAGGATCTACATGCAACACTGTGCAATTGAAGAAAGGAACTGGAAGATGGAAATATATGGTCACCCATCACTTAACGACAGAGATCCTACTGCGAAACGGGTCAACGGGGGTGTGTGATGTGTTGGTCAGCTTTTTATCACGGTGACCAAAATGCCTGACACGAGAACTTAGAGGAGGAAAAGTTCATGCGGAGCTCACAGTTTTAAAGGTTCAGTCTGTGGTTGGCTACTTTCATGGTTCTGAGACCCAAATGGGGCAGAACATAATGGTGGAAAGGTGTGGCAGCGGACAACTGCTGTGGTCATCATGGCTGCAAGGCAGAGAAGGAAGCCTAGCTTCATACAAGGGACAAGATAGAGTCCAAGACCACACCCCAATGACCTACTTCCCTCATCCCTCCCCCACCTGCCTATACTGACCACCCCTCAAATGGATTAACCCACTGATTGGGTTAAGACTCTTATAACCCAATCAGTTCTCCTCTGAACCTTCTGGCCTTGTCTCACCCGTGAGCTTTTGGAGGACACCTCCCATCCAAACCATAACATTACCCAAACCTAGATGGTATAGCCTGCCACACACCTAGACTCTATGGCACAACCTATTGATCGTACGCTTCAAACCTGTCCAGCACAATACTTTATTGGGCACTCTAGGAAATGGCAACGCTGTGGTATTTTTGTATAGTAAAAATACTAGGTGATAGGAATTTTTTCAGCTCTACCTTGGTTTTATGGGATCACTGTCATGCATGTGGCCCTGAATTGATGGCAACATCATGATGGATCGTGATCATATTCACTTCACCCAAACCCAATCAGGCTGGAGATAAGCGTTTGGGTTCATCTTGGAAAGCATCTCCAAAGTACTTTTGTGGAACCTCAGAAACTCAAATTGACAACTTCCGCTACTTCTAGCAAAAACGAGGAGCGTATCAAGACATGATATCCAATTAGCCAAAGAAAGGCAAGCTGGACGCCTCATTTAGTTAGAAAGAGATTTTTCTTACTGCCAAGCCAAGTCGAGAATAAATGACACACTCTGCAAGTCAAGGCAGATGGAATGACCGACAGCAGCCATTAGATTCCCTCAAGGCCAGAGCTTTTCTCTTTCTCCAAATAATTCGGATGAAAACAAGACAGAATAGGACCGCAAGTGAGGATTTTACAAGCTGCGTCTCTTACATGTCGTGTCTTTTTTTCCTCCAAACTGAGTGATCACCCACACCCTTCATCATGAAGTGATCGCAGAAGCACAGCTCTGTGTAAACGGTCCAGCCGATTTTCACAGCAGAGCACCCGGGGTGTCTATTAAATAGCTGTGAGCTAGGAAGAAATTTTAAACAGCTCCAGGTGTTCAAACGAGGAACATTCCCTCAGATGCTTCTGCCCAGAAGGACTTGGGTGTTTCTCCCGGGAAAAGATTTTTAGTCCAAGGAACAATTTTCCTTCTTCTTCTTTTTTTTTTTTTAATGAAAGTCTTATTTATCTTCTACTTGGTTGTTTTCTAGCTCTTGGAAGTGGGGTTGTGTGGGAGCTGTACTTTTAGGCATCCTTGAGATGACACTTTTCTTCCTATTTCAAAGCACCTGTTTGTGTTTATCCCCCAACAACACAGTGGCAGTTTATTCAGTGACAATCAAATTGCAGTTTCTAAAGGATCCTGATTCCAGGGAGAGAGAGAGCCCTATTGTAGTCCCCTGTCCACATGCTTGTCTGTGGGAGAGGAAATTAATGACTTTGGAGACAGACATTTCGGCAACCCTTGAGAGTGGGGCAGTTCCCTGGGTTGTTTTGTTTTTGTTTGGTTGGTTGGTTTGGTTTCTTTGTTTGTTTTGTCGTTGTTTGTTGTTGTTGTTGTTGCTGCTGATCAGAAAACCTGGTGTGAGATATCTGTATTGCGTATTGAACTGTTCTGCCTCAGGGATGCTATTTTACCTAGCACGGGATGGTGGATAATCCGAGAGGAGGAGGAGGGAAACTTCTCCCCACCTGACTTTTTGTTGTGATGATGACCCATCCCTGCTATGGTTTCCAGAATCCCAAAGACACATGTCACCTGCTCGTGCTGAAGGACCTCCAACAAACTGCACGTCCTCTATGGCCCAGACTGCGTGCGCTCCAGCGTGAAAAACCAGAGGGAGAGACATGAGCCAGGCAGTGGGTCCGGGCAGCTGCTCCTGAATGAAAAATTCACTAGACTTGGCGCCTGAGAACTCGAGTGCGAGACAGTGCCTCGCACACAGCAGATGTTTAATCCAAACAAAATCACGTCAACAATGAAGGCATGAAACTCACGGTGAGAGAAACATAAACAAAATACCAAACAGGATGACTGTAAGGTTCAACGTCCTTCCTAAAGTACGTTTCCTTCTTGTTCGGCGCTTCTCAATTTTGAAATCCACAGCAGCTCTCCTCTTTTCGGGCTCACTGGTGTGCACTGTCTGTTCTCCACTGGTTGCATTAGAAATAAACCTGCATTCAAAGCCGGGCTCTGCCATCTCCCAGCTGTGCCACTCGGGCTGGGATGGCTAATTTCCATCTTTGTCAAAATGTGGATAACAGACACCTCCTGGGCAGGTTGGAGAGCCACTGTGAGGACAGGGGAAGGGGTGCTTTCTAACTAGGACGTACTGTGCCCACGAAAGGAAGCCTTCTATAAAATCATGTGATGTGGGAAGAGAAGGAGGGGACAAAGGACTCCCTTCTACTGTGGAGCAGAAGACAAGGTACACCTTCTATTCCTGCCTGGTGGGAGATGAGCCACAAAGACCAGCCCCCTGCCCAGGTCTCCCTGGGTCTTATTCTGAAGGTGTCTATTTGTGGTGGTTCATCATGACCCCAATTTACTAGCAGGATCCAGTGCCTGCATTTTGTACTGCCCCCGAGGTCATTGCAAACAGAGATCTCTCCTAGGTCCTCTCAAGGTCTCTGAATCCTGCATCCAGCAGGATCCCCGAGGATCTGAGCTAAGCTCCTGGCTCCCTCCACTCCCCTCCCAGGCTCAGGGGAAATGTTCACTCCCTTTTCCTCTTTGCACACCCCTCTTGTCTGGCGGTGGCCCTGACATTACTGCTGAGTCCCGACAGCTCTTGGCACGCTTAGTGGCCCACATGAGAGAACACACTTGACACTGATCAACATCTTTGGGGACCTATTCTTTAGTAGGTGGCTCTGGGGAAGAGGGCACAGAATTTGTTCCGACAGCAAAATTGTCACAGCCCGTGAGAAGTGTTTAGCTGGAGAAGTTGTCTTCAAATCAGGGAATCTTCCGTCTTTCCTCTTATTTCAAATTGTGTCGCGCAGTCTTGCCTGCCTGCCTCCTTCACAAGATGTCATCCGTATCAAGTGAGAAACGAGAACGTTCTCAGAGCCTGTGAGGCACTAGGCAGATGGCCCCTGTTACTCTCTTGCCCCATGGTGCCAGGCTTCCTGGCTGGCCTCCATCTCCACACGATCACTTCCTGGAAGACAAGGGGGGCATGGGAGATTCTTGTGCATCTTTTAGTTTCTGTTTTCTAGCACATGCCTGCTTTACATGAATAAATAATAAATGAATAAGTACTGAAACACATGAATGAATAGGGCTGCTGTTACAAGGACAGGATCCAAACAGCTAGCAAGCTGGAGTCCTTGTCAATCAAAATAACGGGAGGAGTTACAGCAGTCAATGCACCTCTTTAAATGGGCACCTACTGTGTGCAGGAAAAAGGCCTTCACTAGATTCCCCTCACATAGTTCAGAAACGTGTTTCCTTTTTTATTGATGCATATTACAGAATAGTAGGTTTCATCATGGCAAACTGTGTGTGCCTAGACCATAATTTGATCAAGGTCACACCCCAAGACCTCCCCTTACCCTCTTCTTCTCCCTCCACGGACCCCCACCTTCATCCTAATGACCTCCCCTTCACTTTCATCAGATACACATTTTTCCAAAGTGGGTATTCTAAAGCGTTTCCCTCACATCAGTTTCTCCCTGTGGCCTTGGAGAGAGGCGATGATAAGAGAGGAATTTACTCATCTGATAAAAAATTTATTTTAAGACTCCCTTGGACTAAAGGAAGCTGCCTCTCATCAGATCCCTGGCACACCTGTTTATGATGTGGAACGAGCAGTGCCTGCTCCTTGGCTCTGGTCTCCAAGTGTGTTAGGACTCTTCTGCCGGGAGCTGCGTCCCCCGCACCGTGAGGTCAGCATCAGGTATGCAAACTGATGGATGGCATGACAAATGTCCCAGTTGATTTCAATATCTTCAAGCCAGGCCACTCAGGGCAACAGTAAACTCCACCGTCTCTCCACACATGAGATCATTTATCTCTAGTGCCCAGATGGTAGATAAGAACTAGACTGTTTAAGACCCGGCAGAGAAGATTCCTTGCTAAAATAAGTACTGACGGGGATCTGTTCCCAGTCTATGGAGAAGGTCCATGCCAGAGTGGAGAACATTATTGATCTATCTGAAGAGAGTGTGGCTCTCATTTATTTTAGGACTTTGGCTATTTGTCTTCAGATGTGGCCCAGGAGAGACCAGGTACCTAATAAGGAAAAAGAATTGCTTACACTGAAGCCTTCGGAGGTCAGCCCTGGCTCAGTCTCTCCACGTTCTATTTGTTGGAAGGTCCACCAAGGGTTTATCATTGTAAAATAGAGTGAAGTGCTTTTCACGCCATGGAGATTTATTCAGCTGATTCAGTGCAATGATTCTAGGGGCATTGAGGACCCCTGAAGAGACAGTCATATACTCTTGCACTTTGGCTCTCGGGCTTTAGCAGGCATGGAAATCACATGGGGAGGGGTCTCTAAAGACCCGCAGTGTGCAAGCCCCTAAAGCAGCCCCCTCACCAGTCTCTGATTCAGTAGATCTGGGGGTATGGCTGACCATCTGCATTTCTAAAGTTCCCAGGTAACACCGAGGTGGCTGGTATGGATGGGACAATGCTTTAGGGCTGGAGATGTAGCTTAGTGATAGGGTGCTTGCCCAGTATGCACAAGGTGATATCCATGGATTCCTAGCACTCTGCATGTTCGTGTGCACACACACGAAGAACAAGGAGAGGGAGGAGAGGAGAAAGTAAGGGAAGGGAAGAGAAGAGAAGAGAGAATTAGTACCCCGAGTCTAGAAGGTTTCATGGTACTAGGGCGGATTGTCAGGGGTTGAACTCCTGGTTCCTCTCTTCCTGGGTTTGTCTTGGCCAACTTCCGCAGACCTTTCAAGGTTCAACTTCTTTATCTGTAAAATAAGGACAGCTTCCCACCTCCTTCACAGAGGGTTGTGAGAATTAAGTGAGAAATTATGAGCAAGGTGCAGCAACCAGCACCTCTTCAGAGATCAACCTGGTTCGGGAAAACTGTCTGTCATTCTGATGAATAATAGGAAGGTGGGGAATTTCACAACTTTTATGCCTACAGGAGAATCCAAGTGCTGCTCCAGAATTGGATGCTTGAGAAGCGAGTGAGAAAGCACCAACGTCAGAAATTCTGCCTCATGAGGCTTCGGGGAGCAGAAGATCAGATGTCCCGCAGGGTGACCAAAACAGGGAAGATGGAACTCCCCAGGAGTAGGAGGACAGAATCTCATGTGGGCCCAGGCCATGGCCTCAAGGGTCAGGAGGTTGGCATCTGGTCCCAGCCTCAGTGCTGACCAGCTTTGTGACCTTGGCTTCCAGTTCCTCATTGGCTAAATGAGGAGGTTAAATTGGATGACTTCATTCAACCTTTAAAGTTCTAAGCCTCCAACATGGAGAGTCTCTGGCTTGAGAGGCGGGAAAGGGACACAGGAAGAGATGGCAGGGAACGAAAATTTCCTTCATAACTGTCCCAGTCTCCCTTGATAAATTCCATGGGGGAAGGAGCAGGTTGTCTTGTCTCAAATCTAAATTAGACTGGTTTCCACAAATGGCTCCTAAGTCTGGTGGGAAAAGAGAGAGGGGACATGGGAACCATGCATCAAGGCCAATATCAGAGAGAGAGTTATTTTTGTGCCAAAAGGACTGAGAAAAAGCACCCAGTTCCAGGTATCCCTTAGGGACCTGTGTCCTCCACAGAGCTGGCACCTTCTCAGGAGTCCCTGTGGACCTGGTTAAGGCAAGTCCAGAAGCCAGAATTGATAGAGATGTCTCTAGTTTTGAAAGAACAACTGTGGGTTTTAAAAATATTCCTATGATGTTTACTATGTTCCCTTCTTGCCTTTTCTTCCTGGAGAAAGAGGGTAAGCTATGTGAGGCAAAGCCGCGGTTTTCCAATGGCTTAAGTTCCAAAGGGCTCTAACTTTGAGGTCAGCAACCCTTTGCCCTTCAGTCATTCAAAGTGAGTCACAGATGGATGATAATAAGGGGTCTTTGAGGATGGGAAAGGTTCCTTCCATTTCAAGTGGAAACCAACCTTGGGTGGGGAGGAGTGAGAAGGGCTTTCCAATGGACAGTCTTAGCTGGAAGGGGAGAAAGGCGAAGGAGACAGGGAGGCAGCTTATGGTACTTCTAAGAGGCCACCGACGGACACAGGATCAGAAGCCAGGAGACCAGAGCTTCAGGTAAAAGGAAATACCTGGGGCAGGAGGGAGGAGAGGTTGCTTGCCCTAACCCTTGGCAATCACAACTGACCCCAGACTGAGCCTCCTTGAGGTCAACAGCTCTTCTGTGACATGGCATAGCTCATTAGATCCTCAGAAGGACCCCATCTTCATTGTCCCTTCTTCCCAGAAAAGGAGCTGGAGGAACAAAGGAGCTTGGAGACTTATCTGAGACACAAGGCTGGGGAGGGCCACCGCTGCTCCAGGACCTTTGCCTTGAGCCACCAAGCTGGACTCTGGTCCTTTGAAGCAGAACAAAGGACAGCAGAGGATCAGAGCTGGTCACTAGGTGGGGTGGGTGGTCAGAGAAGAGAGAAATGCCTGCAGCTGTGAAGGGGAAGCCCCCTGCAAGGGCTTAATGGACAAGCCGGAGAATACTCAGACTGGATCATCCAGAGAGGAAGGTGTGACATCCATCCCCAACATGCAGACCGAGTTCTCAAGTCCTAAACCACGTCCGCCTCAGTCTGCCCGGGGCACATTGTCAGGAATATAAAGCCGGGAGAGACTTTCTCCCTGGGAGTCTTCTGATAGCCCCGATTTCTCACGGTTCCCTAGACATGCCCCCATCTCCAGGGCAACAATTGGTGGACCAGCCTCCTCCGTGAACCGGTTGCGATTTCAGGGAGCTACAGTGGTACCATCCGAGAGAGGGGAAGCGATGGGACCTGGAGAGAGAGGGGAGGCCAAGATTAAGAAGCCAAATGAAAGCCGGCTTTGTCTTGGCTTCATCTGCCACTCTGTCTTCTTCTCTTGCTGGTCCTGTGGCGTGATCACTGGAGCCGAGCTGAGACCAGGGTGGAGGTGGAGGAGGACTCACTGTCCTGCTGGTTTAGACCTCACCGGAGCTTAGAGTCAGCAAGGGTGAGTGTCCCCCAGGAAAGATGTTGACACGAGGTGAGGCCCTGTGTGCTACAGTCCCACTCCTTACCAGGGCTCCTGGCCCTTCATTCCAAGCCTGCAAACGGGCAAAGCATTTGCTCTCCCTGTGTGCTGGGCTTTAAAGTCAGCCTTCCTTCTCTTCTGGAAGGATGGGTGGCTATGGATTATGGATAAATGTGTGTGTGTGTGTGTGTGTGTGTGTGTGTGTGTGTGTGTGTGTGTGTGTAGCTAGTTAGCTATCACTATCATCCTCCACTTATCTACTCTCATCTATATCTCTATCATCTGCCTATCATCTCTATTTTTGTCATCTGTCACCTCTCTCTCTCTCCCCCCCAGTAGAGACCTCCCATCCTTCACCGTCACTCCCATGTCTTCTAGAGCACTAATTCCTATATTTATAAATACTTCACACCAGTTGTCATTAGCAATTCCACCTCAAAGAGTCTGAAACCGAGAATTCTCAATCCCTCTCTTCTAAAATGCCCTTTGAACTCTTTCCGTCCCCTTCCCCTTTAGATCCTTCTGGAACAGATGTTTTCCGCCTCCCTCCTGGAGTGGCTTCTGGCCTCTTCTGGCCTCAGGGACTTTCCACCCCCTGAAGACTGGATCCCAACTTCCTTGTGGTAGCAGGACCTTCCGGGTCCCCGCCCCCCCACCCCCGCCATCGTCTCTTCCTGAATGTCTAGCTGCACATGCACATGCTGTCCTCGACGACCACTAGCTCCTCGTCATAGCTCCTCCTGGTCTCTCTCTGTGCCACCCAGGGCTGATGACATGCACCACAGCACCAGGCTAGTCCGACCACTGACCGCCTCCTTCTGTGGGCGCTTCCTGGGTGTTGATGTCTTACCTAGTCAGCGGGCTCGCCATGTCGTTCTTTCCAAACCTGGGCCAAGCCGGAGTTTCCAGAAGATCCTGGGAGGGTCAGCCTCTGCTCTGCGTGTGGGGTAAGTAGCTGACTGTGCATCTCTGTGTGGATGCAACTGAGGTTTATTACAGAAAACTGGAAGTATCTGTCAGTCAGCAACTGGACAAGATGGAGATGAGATCACCAGGCACTTTGTAAACAAACACTCTCTTCTCCCTGCGCCCGTGATTCACGTCAAGCAGAGAGCTAGAATGTCTAATCTCATCAGACCCAGCCTGTATTTTTTTGTGGGCTGTCTGCTTCTTCTCTTTTGTTTACGGTAAACAGCTCCTTCGACAATTTAGTCCACTCTAACTGATGTTTTTCTTTGGTATCTTTGATTTTTCTTTTCAATTTTTTTTTTCTGGAAAGTTCTTTGCCAGCATCTCAATGATTAAAGCGTGGTCTGTCCAGTTTATTGTCCTTGTTTACTTTTTTGATTTCATTCCACTGAATGTACAGCCAGGTCAGGTCCAGAGAAGACACAGGCAGGAGGTGCCAGGTGGGGAGGCTCAGCGGCCTCCCAACCCCAGGTTGGAAGGCTCTCAGATCTGACCGGTGTGAACGTCTCATTCCGCAGCGGGGACCCAGGCTCTCAGGGAGGTTTTCTGACTTGCATGGGCCTCCTCAGCCAGGGACAGAGACAGAATCAAACCCAGGGCTTCTGACTCTTAGCCCACGGCCTTTCCCCTACATCAGGTCCTGAATCTCTCCGACCTTTTCTCACTCTGAGCTACCCCAGGGTATATGCCTCCTGGTCCAGCCCAGGGCACGCCCCTCCCTGCCTCAAGCTGTTTGGTTTGAGAGTGAACATTTCACACTCCCCAGCACAGAGAACTGAGGTCTCACCCAAACAAGCCCACCCAAGAGGAACCTAAGTTCTTTGTAGAAAACTGAATTGAGCAGTGGAAATGGTCTTAGCTAACGATGCAGGATATTTGCTCCAGATCTTCTTTTCCACCACAAACCCAAAGACAGAGGAAATTGGGGGGGGTGGGGGGGAGGGAGAAATTTGTAGAAAGTATCAGCAGAAGATGCATGCCTTAAATAGTGTTTTCACTTGATTGAAAGATACTGTTTTCCTTTGAAAAATAAACATCAGCGAGAAAACCTCTAAGGATGTGGGCTGAGCCAGCTGCCACCCAGAGAACTGGTAACGACTAATGGAGATGCCTCTTTGAAGTATCAGCTAAGCAGACCAGCGTTGCCCGCATGGGGAGGACTGGGAGTGATTCTATATTGGTCCGTTTTGTTTACTATGACAAGAACCCTGAGGCTGGAAACTTTATAAGTCATGAGGTTTATTTGGCTCACAATTCTGACAGTTGGTCCAAACAGCACAGACCCTTTGGCTACATGACAACATGGTGGAGAAATAGAAAGGGAAACGACCACCTGCAGGAGGGGCCAAATGTGTGGGGTGGCCTTGCTTTTTAACAACCTGCGCTCACAGGAATTAATTCACACCTTCAAAATACAACTCAGTCCGCAAGATCAACAATACAGAACATTAATCCGTTCACTAGGGTGGAACCCCATGACTTAATTACCTTCTAGTAAGCTCACCCCTTTTTTTATATTTGTAGTTGCATAAGGGGTAAAAGAGGTCCTTCCACCTCAACATCACACAATGGGCTCCAAGCTTCCCATACATGAATCTTTGGGAGACACACCATATCCAGATCATAGCAGATCTCTAGCTCCCAGGAGCAGCTTTTTCTTAGACGAATCTAAAAGAAGCTTCCGCTCTCTACAGGAAACACATGGTGAGTAATTTCTTGTACCATAAACTCCCCACACTGATAATTCTGCCTTACCATAGGCCCAAAGACAATAATA
The DNA here is from genome assembly GCF_052094955.1 of Ictidomys tridecemlineatus. NCBI lineage: Eukaryota > Metazoa > Chordata > Mammalia > Rodentia > Sciuridae > Ictidomys > Ictidomys tridecemlineatus. Next base: position 41,323,607 of record NC_135488.1, on the reverse strand, counting down.
GTGCCAAGTAACTATGGACTGAAACCTCTGAAACCATGAGCCAAAAAATGAACATTTCCTCTTTATAAGTTGACTTTTCTAGGTACCTTGTCACAGCAACAGAAACAGGACAGTAAGAGTGCATGCACTGTGTAGTACCTGTGATTGGATAGCAGGTAATTGCATAAGGGGTAAAAGATTAATATACAGACTCCTGGGAGCTGGCTGTCGTGACCAGAGCAGATTCCATGCAGGAACTTGAGACTTTTGGCCAGAAAGTTGCAAGGGCCTAAGGCCTGGAAAGATAAGAAACTTGTATTGAATATACTCTTGGGGTAGCCAGTTACATGGCAGCAGATGTGGTTTCTATGGATAAAGGAAACTAGACCCTGACAAGGTGACCTCCATAAGATAATCTGCAGAGAGGGGAAAATTAAATTTTTTTTTAAAGAAGCAAAGATGTTTTGAGTTTTCAACCCCCTGCCAAAGCAAGGATAATTATTAAGGCCTTTTCTTTTTTTCTTCCTTTTAAAGTCAATTTTTAGGTGGAAATCTCATTATCCAAAAATACAACCTTATCAAAAACAGGATTCCAGAATTAAGCTGCAAGAATATCCCTGTAATGATAGAAAGCCACATAAAATTTTGTTTATTGTTTACTTGGTTATTGTTTTCTTTTGTGGAATATGTCTTTGTAGAGATTCCTCTTCAATTCCAAATTGAAGGTCTATAAATTTCAAATATGTTCTTAGTAACTAATATCAGAAAAATATGGCTGCTGAAACTAGTTCATGCATTATAGGGTCAAAGGACAAGCTTTGAGGAAGACCCTGGTAAAACTTCACTTTCTTTATACACATCCAACTGTTTATAAGATAATTTTTATGACATTTTAACCACAAGCTGCAGATTCAATCTTTGAGATATTTCCTTTTGTACAAATCTTAGCATTTAGGAAAAGATTTTATGTAATCAAAGAAGAAAGCCCTTTATTTTTATTATAACTGACAAGATAAATTTGGCATAAAATTTTCCATTGCTTTCTAGGGTGGTTTTAAGTGAGAGGGAAGGGGACTCACCTTAGTCTAACTTCTATATTCTCTGACTTAATGAATTTAGCTTTTGTTCTAAAGTTGTATTGCTTTTTAGCTAAATATTCAGTAAATATTAGTCTCTCTAGCATGTCTCATTTATTATCTGAAAATTTTAGCATTTTCTCTTTAAAAGTCAATTAAATATTTTTGTATAAGCATATAATTAAATACTTGGACATATGCATATCTCATAAAAATATCCAAAAATAATTGTCTTCATAAATTTTCTTCCACATTTTCCATCAAGAACACTTCAAAAAGTTTTAATTCAACTAGGGAATAAACACAGAATGCATTTTAATAAAATAAATCTGTGATCCATAATTTAATGTGTTTTTAAAAGCAAGCTTCTCAAATCTATTTTACATGAATTTCATGCTAGAAACATATTGTAATGACATGGATATTCTAGTACTTTCTCCTCATTTAAAAAAAAAATCACCTTAACATTGTAATTAAAACTCCAAGGAGGCATAAACCTTATAATTATAGCAAATCATCATCATAGAAAGATTAACTCACACTTTCAAGAAAAAAAAATTCGAGTGAATCAACAAATTGCATAAAACATTATATTCTGAGTCGCCAAGCCGGTCCTCGACCCTCTAGTTCCTGTCCCAAAGCTTCACCCAACACGCCGGCCAATGAGCAGTCCCAGTCGCCCGCTTCCTGCCTCAGGTCTTTCTCTTCCCTTGCGATCAGTTTGTTGGGAGTGTGAAAGGAGAAGGCCCAGGGACGTCCCCCACCCCTTTTTCTGCCCATCACAAGTGCCACTAGCCATGGGCCTCACCATCTCTTCTCTGTTCTCCCGCCTCTTTGGCAAGAAGCAGATGCGTATTTTGATGGTTGGATTGGATGCTGCTGGCAAGATGACCATTAAACTGAAGTTAGGGGAGACAGTCCCCACCATTCCTACCATTGGTTTTTAATGTGGAAACAGTAGAGTATAAGAACATGTGTTTCACTGTATGGGATGTTGGGGGTCAAGATAAAATCAGGCCTCTCTGGAGGCATTACTTCCAGAATAGCCAGGGTCTTATTTTTGTGCTAGATAGCAATGATGGTGAAAGAATTCAGGAAGGAGCCCAAGTCCTGCAGAAAATGCTTGGGGAAGATGAGCTGCAAGATGCAGTGCTGTTGCTTTTTGCAAACAAACAGGATTTGCCAAATGCTACGGCTATCCGGGAAATGACAGATTAAATGAGGCCTTCAGTCTCTCCATAACAGAACATGGTATGTTCAAGCCGCTTGTGCTACACAAGGAACTGGTCTGTATGAGGGACTTGATTGGCTGTCGAACGAGCTTTCAAAACGTTAAATGAACTGGATATCTAACCAAGGACACATTTTGATAGAATTGGTCTAGGCTTGTTACAACAAAATTAGTTTGCATCTTGGATATTAAACTATATCTGGGACTGGTTTGGGCTGAATGTTACAGCCTTTAAACGTATTTTGTTGCCAGTTATTGTTTACCAAGTATAATGTTGCTCTTTAGCAATATGCTTGGTTTTAAAGAAATTCTCCTTGGGGGGGGGGAGTATCCTCTTTTAATTTTGACTTCCTTTAAACCTAAATGCCTGGACATAGCTATTGTGACACCTTTAAATAAATCAGTTTTGAATGTTTTTTGAGCCCACAACAAATGATGTTTTAAAGTTATCCCCTTGCTACTTTACCGATACCTGTATCATTCCTGGGACAGTCTGCTGATTTGAACATGTAGCATTCCATTTGTATTTATTTCCATCCCTTGCCAAAAGGATTTTCTAATACTGCTTGTACCAGCCAGGGAAATGCTCCAAAACACTATTCAGCTCTCTTGCACGGAGGAACTTAATATTTTTTTCCCTGTTATTGACTCCTGGCTTCCATCAGCCAAACTTAACCTTGGTGTGGTTTGGATTTGTTAGCTAATTCTGTGCTGGTTGCGAAGAGTTCATATTGAGATGGCTTTGAATACTCAGCAGATTGTCTTTCTTTATATTATTTTCTTCTTTCGCATGTTGCTTTTGGTATCAGCCTGACTCTTTGCCCAGTATATGATAGTTCTGCTGGTGTTTTGTTTATTGATGAACATATTTTCATTAAGAGTTTTTTTTTTTTTGAAAACTCAGAAAACACAATGAATAAGTTTTCTTCATAACCCATTTGAAATTATTCCTAATAAAATGATAAAATATAAAAATATATTCTAATGGCACATTTTCATGTCGTGCACACAGAGGTGAATGGTAAGTGTGTTGGTTGCGTTGGGAGATAAGAGAAGTCCAAGTCCGTTCTCTTTGGAGTTGCTTGTTTAAGATAGTTTTCTATTTTCAAAAACGGTTAGGGAATTACCTTGTGCAGAATGGCATCAGATAGCATTAGCTCCCTCTCTCCCTTCCTAGATACAGAGCCAGGAGTTTTCTGTAGTGGGATGGAGAAACACAACAATCAACATGACCTTGCCTGTGTGTGTCATTCTTGGGCCTGGAGTTAGGCACAGCATGTAGATGAAATGTAGGTTTTCTTTTTTTAAAATATATATTTGTAATATGTATGTTTTTAATTTCTATTTTACTCAAATGTTTCTCAATATTAACTGCTATAGAAAAATATAGCTTAATTTATAATATTTTTTTCAAAATGGAACAGGGTTGAAAGAACTGAGAAAAAGCAACCTTCTACCTTACCGGTTATCATGAAACTTTAAGAGAAAATGAAGGCATTGCTATTACAGAATGATATGCTCAATTGTATTGAAGGTACACTCATACATGGTGGGACTGCAAATTGATTCAACCACTCTGTAAAGCAGTATGGAGATTCCTTAGAAAACTTGGAATGGAACCACAGTTTGACCCAGCTATCCCACTCCTCCTTTTATACCCAAAGGACTTAAAATCAGCATACTACAGTGATGCAGTCACCTCAATGTTTATAGCAGCTCAATTCCATAGCTAAACTATGGAACCAACTTAGGTGCCTTCAAAGGATGAATGGATAAAGAAATTGTGGTACATATACACAATGGAATAGTACTTCGTTTTAAAGAACAATGAAATTATGGCATTTGCTGGTAAATGGATGGAACTGGAGAATATCATGCTAAACCAAATAAGCCAATCCCCAAAATCCAAAGGCCAAATGTTTTCTCTGACATGAGGATGCTGCTCCATAATTGGATAAGCAGTGGCTAGGAAATAATGGAGGAACTTTGTATTGGGCATAGGGAAATGTGGATTTTCTGTTCCCAAATATGGAGGGCGGGGAGAAGCCACTGAAAGCTGATTCAACTAGGATCCCAAGTCTCCACAAATTAGTGGAGGTCTTAGCCAACTTCTTCTGCAGAAGATAGAAGCTGATTCTGCACCAACACTACATATGTAAAGAGGCCAACTGGAAATGGAAATCCAGTAGGGGTCTGAAGACCTCGTTTCTCCTTTTTCCAGTATTTTCACATCCACATGACTTGGGGTGAGAATTTATTCTGGAGTTTTGAGGATTTTTTAATCTGTAAAATGAGGGCTAGATGGTCCATGAGGTTCTCCATCCTCTTCTACTTTAAAATAACCAGTGTCTGGAATTATGCATCAACTAGAGGAGACCCAGCTTGCAGACCAATCTCTGGGTGAGAATTCTAAGCTGTTATTTTATTTCTATGTTAAACTTGTTAAACGTTAAGTTTCCTAAATTCAAGTGAAAATTGGAAGTCAATGCAAGGAAGCATGAGTTGTAAAATAAAAGCTAAAGGAGACAGTCATACCAAATGATAGGAGTGGCTACATGGCATTTTGTATTTTTTTTTGATAGAGTATGCATTTTCATTGTATAAATCATTGGAGCCTGTTAAATAAGAAGGAAAACAATTTTTTTCTTATTGTTTCCAGAGTTTTTTCAGTGACCACAAGAATCTTCAAGTAAGTATTTCTCACTTTTAAAAAACAAAAATGCAACTTTAAAGGGATTATACACCATGATTAAGTGGAATTTATTTCTGGTATGCAAAATGGAGCTCAACATCCTAAAACTGGTCAATATAATATAGTTATTAATGGATTGAAGGAAAAACCCACATGATCATCTCAGTTGGTGAAGAAAAATAAATGGACCAAATTCAACACCCTTTTATGATTATAAAAAAGCAATCAATAGGCTACCTCAATACAATAAAGGCCATATATGAAAATCCCATAGCTTGCGTCATACTGAAAGTTGAAAAATTGAAACCTTTTCCTCTAAGAACAGGAATAAAACAGGATGCCCACTCTCCACTCTTCTTTAAAGTTCTATCCAGAGCAATTAAGCAAGAAAAAAGTGAAAGAACTCATTCTTGCCATTGAACATCTTTCCTCCAGCAACCCGAGCTACCCTGGTCATCTTCCCTAGCACTGGCTCCTAGCCATTGGTGGACTGTAAAACAATTTTAGAAGGTTTGTTTTAATTTTAGTATTATTAACACTAGGAAATACTCAATTACATAATTATATATAATATATGTGGATAATATGTATAGATATAATTAATAATAATATATCAGTAGCATAATTCAGCTGATATTATGGGTCAGCAAGCATCATAAATGTGCAAAAATTACTTCAGAGAAATCAGAACCAAAGGAATTTTGAGGTGTGGGGCAGCTTGAAGCTGTGATAGGGTGTGGAGGGTTCAGAACATCCAGTGGTTACTGAGAGGTGGAAAAACACAGAAACGAGCAGGAGAGAATGTTTTCTAAAGACAGTTTCATTCCTTCCATTCGTCTGTTCTGTGGAGTTGCACTCCCCAACATTCAAACTACCAGCTCAGTCCACCCAGAGGTGATATCATATGTTCAACAGAGTTCTTGTAATTTACTATAGCATCTTTCCTCTAAACCTTAAAATATGATGAAAAATGTAGATCTGTCATTGACAATTTATAGATTTATTGTTCCTGTTCTTGAATTTCATATAGATGGAAGCATACAGTATATAAACTTTCATGTCTAGCTTCTTTTCATCAAAATCATTATTTTGAGAGTCATCCTTCTTGTTGTACGAATCAGTAATTTATTGCATAATATTTCTGAACATAAACACACCACAATTTGCTTAGCCGTTCATCTGTCCATGGATATTTGTGTCTTTGCAAATTCTCAGCAGCTATGTATAAATCTGTACAACATGTAAACATTTTTATACAAGTATTTTGTGGAGATTTTTTTCCATTTCTCTTAGGCAAATACCCCAGAGTAAAGTTGTTACATCATGTAGTAAGTGCACTTTATCAGAAACTGCCAAAGACTTTTCCAAAATGGTTGTACAATTTTACCCCAACACCAACAAAGTATGGAGGTTACAGCAGCCCCATATTTTCATTGATATTTGGTGTTGCCAATCTTTTCAGGTGTAGCCATCCTAATGGATGTGAACTGGTGATTTTTAGCTTGCATTTCACCTTTTCATAGACTGTCCACATATCTTCTTTTGTGAGACGTGTATTCAGATCATTTTCTTTGTTGTTGTTGTTTGAGTTGTTAGTGTTTTCTTTATAATCTGGAGGCATTCTTTATATGTTCTAGTTATGAATCCTTTGTCAAATGTATATATAGTTAATAGTCTCTGCCAGTCTGTATTTTCTTAATGGTCTTGTAAAGGATAGGTCTTTAATTTTTACGAAGTTCAATTTGTCAATTGTTCTTCTTTTGTGGTCAGGGCTTTCGATGCCCTTTCTATGAAACTTTTACCTCCTCAAGGTCATGATGATATTTTCCTGTATTCTTCCAGGAGGTTTAGAGCTTCATACATTAAGTTCAGACTTATTCTTGCTCTCAAAGTAACCTGAATATGGTGTGAGGTAGGGATCAGCTCTCCTCTGCCCATGTGCATACATAACACATGCACATTTATCTAGCTGCTCCCACATCATCATTTTATTTTTTTTTAATTAATTGCTCTTATTTTTTAAATACATGACAGCAAAATGCATCACAATTCTTATTTCACATATCGAACACAATTTTTCATACATAGATTATGTTCACACCAATTCATGTCTTCATACATGTACTTTGGATAATGATGTCCATCACATTCCACCGTCATTGCTAACCCCCTGCCCGCTCCCTTCCCCTCCCACCCCTCTGCCCTATCTAGAGTTTGTCTATTCCTCCCAGGCACCCCCTCCCTACCCCATTATGAATCAGTCACCTCATTTAAGAGAAAATATTCGCCATTTTTTGGGCGGGGATTGGCTAATTTCACTTAGCATTATCTTCTCCATCTGCATCCATTTACCTGCAAATGCAATGATTTTATTCTCTTTTATTGCTGAGTAATATTTCATTGTGTATATATGCCACATTTTTTTTCAATCCATTCATCTCCTGAAGGGCATTTAGGTTGGTTCCATAGTTTAGCTATGGTGAATTGTGCTGCTACAAACGTTGACCCACATCATTATTTTAAAAGTCTATTTTTTTCCCCGATAAATTGTTTTGGCATATTTGTTAAAATTCAGTTGACTACATGAGTGTGTCTAATTTTGTCCCACTGATCTGTTTGTCTATCATTACGTCAATATCACACTAATTTAATCATGAAGCTTTACAGAAAGTCTTGGAATCAGATATATTAGTCCTCCAACATTCCTCACTTTTCAAGAATTTGGCTACGCTAATCCCTATGTCTAGAATCAACTTATAAATTCTAGAGTGAAGTTTAAGGGATTTTGATGAATATTGATTTGAATTTATAGATTTAAAATGCAGAGAATAGACATGTTATCCTTAATGAATCTTCCAATCCATGAGCATGAACTATTTCTCTATTTAACTAATAATTTACTGATATAATTAAAGTGTTTTAGCAACATTTCTGTGTAGAGGTCTTACATGTCTTCTGCTAAATTGTCTAAAGTACTTTTTATCTTTTAGTAGGAAAATAAAATGAAACATATGTAGAAAATAAAATTGAATAGAATTTTTACTAAAATTGTTTTTTGTATATTAGCCTTATGTGTTACGATCTTGTTAAACTTATTGGCTTCTTCTGGTAATTGTTTTGGGTCTCATGGGCTTTTTCTACAGGAATAGTCACATCATCTGTGATTCACGTTGGTTTCATACTTCTTTTTCAATCTTGGTTTCTCATTTCTTTTTCTCACCCCCCACATACTAGCTAGACCTTACAGCAGCACATGGTAGCTTGTTTCTGAGCATTTAATGTTTACTATTAAATAGATTAAGTAGCTATTGGATTTTTCTAGATGCCATTTATAAAGTTAAGGAAGTTCTTTTCCATTTTAGTTTGCTGATAATTTTTACAATGAATGGTGTTAGGTGTTGTTAACTGCTTTTCTTTTTCTTCCTCTCTCTCTCTCTCTCTCTCTCTCTCTCTCTCTCTCTCTCTCTCTCTATCTCCCTTTTTGTCTCCACCAGGATGACTACTGGTTTTTCTCTATTTCCCTGTAATATGACAAATTATGCTGATTGATTTTCTTATGTTAAACACAAATACCCATTTAAGCATGTTAATTTTCTCTTTATCTATTAATGAATTTGATTCTCTTTTCTTGATGAATTTTGCATCTGTATTCATAATGAATATTGATCTGCAAGTTTCTTTTCATATAATCGTATGTCCAACTTTCTTACTAGTGTTATACTGATCCACAAAAGAGTTGGGAAATCTTTCTTCTTTTCCTTTTTCTAAAATTTTGTAAGATGAACAACATTTTTCGTTAATGGTGTGGTAGAAGTCCTGAGTAAAATTATCTGAGCCTGGAAAGAATTTTGCAGGGGAATGTTTGTTTTTGTGAGCAAGTGTTTTTTGGTGGATTTTTGCTTGTTTTTTTTTTTTTTTTTGTTGTTCATTGTTTGTTTTGGAGGGGTACTGGAGATTGAACTCAGGGGCAGTTGGCCACTGAGCCACATCTCCAACCCTATTATTATATTTTATTTAGAGACAGGGTCTCATTGAGTTGCTTAAAACCTTGCTGTTGCTGAGGCTGGCTTTGAACTCGCCATCCTCCTGCCTCAGCCTCCAGAACTGCTGGGATTTCAGGAGTGCACCGCCATACCTGGTTGCAAGTTTTTGATTATGAATTCAGATTCTTGACTTATTGAATTAATAGTCATAACACCAATCAGAGTTTTTTTGCTTTACATATCAGTTACGTTGCATTTTTCAAGGAATTTGACCATTTCATCCAAGTTATCAAATTTATTGGCATAGTTATTTATAATATTCCCTTATTTTCCTTGCAATGCCACAGTCTGTAAGGATAGCATTCTTGATATTCACAATTGGTTTTGTATCATTTTCTCATGGTTAGTGTTGCTAGGGGTTGACCAATCTTACTAAACTTTCAAAGGAACTAACTCATGACTTTATTTTCACTATCATATTAATCTTGTTTGTTTCACCGATTTCTGCTTCAAGCATTGTCATTTCCTTCCTTCCAATGACTTTGACTTTAATCTGGTTTCCTTGTTCTGGTTTTGTAAAGCTTAAAAAGTTGATTTTGGGCCTCTCTTTTTTCCTAATGCTATAGACATTTAGGCTATGCATTTCCCTCAAAGCACTGCATTAGCTGCTTCCCCACCATTCACTCTCTCATGATTTCATCATTATTAAGCTTAAAACATGTTCTAATTTTAATTTCCCTTGTGATTTCTTTGACACATGGGTTATATTGAAAAGTGTCATTTAATTTCCAAGTACTGGGGCTTTTTTAATTTCTAATTTAATTCTGTTGTGATTAGATAAAATAATTTTAACCTTTAGAAATTTTGGTGGCCTTGGTTGATAGTGCAGCATATTTCATGAGAATTCTGTGTGCACTTGAAAAAAGGTGTATGTTCTGTGGTTATCAATCTAAGTCAACATTGACAGTGTTCAAATTTGCTACATCCGTATTGATTTTGCCTAGTTATATTACTTTCTGAGAAAAGGATGCAAAAATCTCCAAATTGAGTTGCACATTTTCTATTTCTCCATCAAATATTTCAGCACTACATTATCATCAAATGCATAAAAATACATAAAATACATTCTTATCTCTGATAATACACCTAGTGTTGAGGTGTTCTTTGACTACTGTGTTTTTCTGGTACCAGGGATTGAACCCAGGGGCACTTAACCACTGAGCCACATCCTCAGCCCTTTCTTATATTTCATTTCGAGACAGGGTCTTGCTGAGTTGCTTAGCAGCCTTGCTGTGAATTGCTGAGGCTCTGAACATGCAATCTCCCTGCCTCAGCCTCCAGAGCCTGGGATTTCATCTGCTGTTTTTATAGCCACACAGCTTCCTCCTGCCTGTCATTTGCATGCATATCTTCTTCCAGTCTCGTTTTTTTAACCTTATTGATTCCTGTGGTGTTTACCATAGAGCTATATCTTGTTTATCCAGACTGACAATCTCTAGTGTTTGGAGTGTTTCGTTTAATTAGATTAAATTCAGTCAGTTACATGGTAGTATTTGAATTTTTCATTTTGCTGCTTATGTTCTATTTATCCCAAGTGATTTTTGTCTGTTTCTCCTTCCTTGCCTTTTTTTGGTTTAATAGGATATTTTTCACCCTAGATTTTAATTTCTCTGTCAGTTTTTAATGTATGTCTCCCTCTATTTCTTTAGAAAATCTGATATACGACTTTAGCTTATTATATTCTACACAGATCTAATATTGTGCCACTTACAGAAAAAACATTTTAAAAAATTGCAGTGTAATTCCACATGCCCCCTCCTCTGTGCCAATGCTCTCATGTACTCTTCATCAGCATACAATTAAAACCTCACAAAGCAGTGCTACGAATTTTGTTTTACACAATTTTCTTTTAAAGAAGTCCAGAGGGACCAGGTGTGGTGGCACACGCCTGTAATCCCAGCGGCTCAGAAGGCTGAGGCAGGAGGACTGTGAGTTCAAAGCCAGCCTCAGTAACTTAATGAAGCCCTAAGCAACTCAGCAAGACACTGTCTCTAAATAAAATATAAAAATGGCTGGGAATGTGGCTCAGGGGTTAATTGGCCTTGGGTTTAATTCCCAGTGTAGAAAAATAAAAATTAAGAGAGAAAAACGTAGTGTTTGTTGTTATTGTTTAACATACCAACACATTTGCATTTTGTGTTTCTCTTTCTTTCCTGTAGATGCAACACCAGTTTCATCTGGAATCATTTCCCTCCACCCCAAAGAACTTCTTTTGACATCTCTTGTAGCAACAAATTCTCTCAGCTTTCCTTTATCTGAAAATATTGCTTATTTCACTCTAATGTGTAAAAGATATTTTCCCTGGATGTAGAATGTAGCCTTCACAGTTACCGTTTTCTTTTGGCTTTTGGAAGATGTTGTTCCGTGGTCTTCTGGTCATCGTTATTTCGAGTGAAAAGTCCTCTGCTTGAAAGGAATCTTTGTCGCTGGCTGTTTCCAAGGTTTTCTCTCTGTTTTTGGCTTTCTGTGGTTTGACTACAGTGTATCTACATGCAGTTTGTTTGGTCTTTACTGTAGTCTGTTTGTTTTGATGTTTATTCTGTGTAGTTTTCAGTAAGAGTCTTAGAATCCTAAGTGGATGCTTTTCATCAAAACTGATATGTTCTTCCATAATTTCTTGACATATTGTTTCTGCCTCATTTCCTTTTTTCTCTCCAATTATGTGCATGTTAGTTTGCTCAGTTATGTCCCACTGGTCACTGCGATTGTGTACATTTCTTTAATCATTCTTCTTTCTGTTATTTAGATTGGATACTTTGTTTGTTTTTAATCTGTCATTCATTTGCCACTAAGTGTATCCACTGGACTTTTCAATTTAGACACTGTACTTCTCAATTCCAGAATTTCCTTTTTGTTTCTTTTTAATTTCCTTTTTTCTGCTGAGATTTTTTTTCATGAAGTTCATCTCCTTTAGTACCTTGACCATCTTTAGACTGACAGCTTCCAAGTTCTTAACTGCTAACTCCAGTGTCAGATTCATCTTGGGCTCACTTCTTATTGATAGTTTTTATTCTTGGTTCACATTTTCTGAATCTTCATATACTTATGATTTTTTTTAAAGATATTACACTAAGCACTCTGGATGATGCATTATAGAAAACCTACATTTTTTTTTTTGCCTGTCTCTAATCAGTGCAGCTTTTGTTCTAGCAGGCAAATAAATTACTGGTTGGTCATCTTGAACTTGTGGAGTCTTGGCTTGATGCTCTGCTAGGGTAAGTCTGTTATGGTTTTGCTGTCAGTACTAGAATGAATCCTAAAGGGGCACAATATTTAGCTCAAGTTCAATCTTTCCAACTCAGATTCCAAACTCTGTCTCCCTTGAGGGGACTACGAGCTAGCATCTGGTGACTTCTTTCAGCCTTCCAGCTGTTGTTTTCTGACAGACTTTTCAGACCCTCCTGTAAACATGAACAGCTCGGCGGTGGTCAGCCAGGGATTTGAGGCACATGTATGTATAAAATTAGGGCTCCCCCTCTTGTGGGTCTTTCCTTTTTAGGTTTCTCCCTTACAGCACAGGCAGAAATGACACAATAAGCTAATATGAAGTCTGCAAATCCTAGCTCATGGACTAGGAATACTCTTGGGAAGAAGCTTTAAACATGGACCTCTTCAAACATAGTTCTCCTTTGCAAAACCCAAATCCCTTACCATTTCACCCCGTTATTTATTGCTTTCATGCCTTCAAGTCATTATTTTCTTTAATACCTTATTCAGATTTTAGAGTTGTCCTCTGCAGGAAAGTTAGTCCAATATGAGTTATTTTACGATTTACCAGATCACTGAATTTTTATAGCACATCACTCTGCTGATGTTCATGATAGAAATCCTCATAATACAAAATTGCATGTAAAAAAAACAAATCAGTCTGCTTACACATTTCAAAAACAATTACATATTTTCAAAATTTAGATGTACAGCTTATCACTTGAAAATTAATTTGGATTTTTAATGAAATTATCTGAGCTTGCAGTCAAAGACAGATAAAAAGCTAAAAAAATGGCTTGAAAGTAGAACAGTGATCACTAGAGACTGGGAAAACTGTGAGGAGGTAGGGGGAGAGTTGGGTCTGATCAGCGCACACTCTATGCATATATGAAAATATCCAATGGAATCCTATTAACATGCATAATTAATGTGTGTTAGTATAAAAAAAGATACATGAAGATGTTTGCATTTGTTTTCTATTGCCGCATAATAAATGGCCACAAATTGAGTGACTTAATGCAACACCCACTTGTTACCTTACAGATTTAGTAATGTCAAGAGTCTAGGTTTAATGCAACCAGCCCCATTGCTTAGGGTCTCCTTAACCAGGCAAGGATTCTCCCTGGAGCTCAGGAGCCCTCCTAAGCTGATTTGGGCCATTGAAAAAATTTAGTTCCTCACAGTACAGAACTAATGGCAGATTTCTTCTTTGAGGCCAGCAAAAAAGTGTCCCTCGGATGCTTCATATTCTCTTAAAGGGTTGATCTGATTAGGTCCAACTCACTCCAGATGATTTCCTTATGATTAACTCAAAGTCATCTGATTAATGACCCCATCATGGCTCCTGCCAACACTCAATGGGAGGCATTAGAGGCAACTTTTATGATGGGGATGAGAAGCTTGGAATCATTAGAACTCTGCTCCACCACCACGTTCTCTGCAGTGTTGCCTGTGGTAGCAAAACATGAGAAATTACCAAAGTGTCAATCAGTGGGAGATGATCAAATAAATTATAACAATTTTATACTAAAGTTACTGAGTAAAAAGGATGTTTAAGATATTTCAAGTGAAAAAAGATACACTCACAGATGACTCTGGTGTGTATTACATTTGTGTAAAAAAAAAAAAAAATATATATATATATATATATGCATGAGAAGTGATATACGTCTTGTGCTGCTGTTCACTATATGGAGCCCAGAATGATATCTTGCATTTCTCCAAGACTGAACCAAATTTGGCTCACAAATGCTTAGGTCTGCTAGCAGCAGAAGGCAAACCTGCTTATTTTAAATGTGGGAAATGCACATTTAAATTTAAGTCAAATCATAAGTCTCCCTCTGCCCTGTTTTCTCCTTTGTTCTTCTCGGGTAGCCGCCACCCCTAGAGGGCTGTGTGCACTTAGGTAGCAGAAGGCCTGGGAGCCTGCTCTGCGCTGGCTGTCCTTGCTACAGCCATCACTGCTGCCCTTGGTGTTATCCACACTGATATGTGTGTCCCCCACAGCCCACCATACACCTACGCAGGCCCGCAGGAAGTGTCCCTCCACCCTTCCATTGCCCTAGAGAACTCACACCCAGACTGAGCCTTAGCGGGCGCCATATTGGATATGAACTTCACTCTGACACTCACAGCCTCCCAGGATACACCCTGGGAAAATCAGACAGTCGTCCCCAAACTTCCCTGGCACTGCCATCGCCTTCTCCCAGCAGTTTTGCCTTAGGGCAGACAAAGTGAAGAGGCTTTTTCACAAATGACCCCACAGCCTGCTGCCTACAAACTTCGCCCCATCCTGCTCTACACACAGCCCCATAGAAATTCTCCTTTTCTTTTCAGAGATAAATGCCCCAATCCACATTCTTTTCTGCTCCGTGGATTTGGCCATAAATGACATGGTTTCAGCTATGGAAACAAAGACCACTCTAATGAGAAGAAGCAAAAGCTGTTTTATTCAGAGATGGTAGAGCAAGGGAGTCTGCCACCGTCTCTTGCATTTTGGCAGAGGCTGAAAAAGCAGGCAGAGGAAGGGGAGAACTTACAGCAGAGGAAAGGGAAGGCACCGGGTCTGCCCTGGTTGGGAGCTGTGGGGTGCAGGAGCTGCAGTCAGGCTGACTCCAAACAGGGGAGCCTGTCGGGCTGTTTTTCCAGCTAGTCCTAAGGTGGAAGTAGGAGGAAAAAAATTAGGGAAGGCTGTAGTTATTAACCATGTCTTGCTTGCTTGAGCCAATTTATCTGAGAATTGTTTTCTGGCTGTCTGGATTGTTGCTGAGTAGTGGTCTCGATTCCTATGAATGAGATTTATAGATAGTAGGGAGGATTAGGACAGGTTACTGAAGAAGCAAGTTGGCTTCCTCTGCTGGTTGGGCGGATAGCGGGTCAAGGACCATTTTTATATAAGCTCTGGCCATTGTTTGCTTATATATTCAGGCTTTCACAGTTTTTCGCTCCTTATGTCCGAAGGCTTATCCCTCAGAATAAAGCCTGGCTTGTGCAACATCCATCTACTTCTCAGCATCAGTCAGAACCCACTTAGGAAGATACAAACAAACCTACATCATTTAAACCCGAGGAATGTGATACAGGGAGTCAGTCACGTGGGTGACCGAGGGATGAAGGCACAAGCAGAAGAGGCCGAGGTAACAGAACACTAACCTCAGGAGCAGCCTCTGCCCTAATACCAAAGGAAGGTGGGGGGAGGCGTGGTGTTACCAGGAGTTAGGGCCAGGGCTTTGGCGGGGGCAGCTTTCGGCCCCTGGTGCTCAGGACTCTCAGGCAGGGCTGTGACCCAGGACATGAGGGAACATGGCACCGCTTGTCTTGGGGCACCCAGTGAAGTTGTTACCGGCAGTGAGGTTACTGGCGGTGTTGAGAGAAGCCCAAGTCTCCAGACACATCTGCTACTGCTGGGCAAGCCTGGCATCAAAAAGAGAACAAGTCTGGGAATACACCTGCGATCCCAGAGTCTCAGGAGGCTGAGGCAGGAGGATCACGAGTTCAAAGCCAGCCTCAGCAAAAGTGAGGTGCTAAGCAACTCAGTGAGACAAAACAGGGCTGGGGGTTCTGGCTCCGTGGCCGAGTGCCCCTGAATTCAATCCCTGGTTGGTACCCCCCCCCAAAAAAAAAAAAAAAGAAAAAGAACAAAAGTCTTTTCTCCCTCCTTTCATATGCATGCTTCTTTCTAGTGCCCTCTCACCAGCAGAAACCAATTGGAAGCCTGATGGAAAGAGGTTCTGGAAAATAGAGGTTTCAAAGTCCCAGCCTCTGGACTACAGAGCAGAGACTAGGCTTGGACTCAGGGCCTGTGGTAAAGGAACCAGCATGGTGGCCCAAGAGGGCAGCTCATACTGGGGTTGCTGTGACTAATTCCCTGAGAATATATGTGCAAGGAGAGAGGACAAGACTTCTCTTAAATAGCACCAAAACCATCCTGTCACATTAGCATATGCAAATTAACATGATCACGCATGATGTGTATAGTGCACATTAACATATGCATGAGCTGGCACAAATTTCCGTATACACAGGAAACAACCAGAGGGATATGCACATCATGCTAATAGTTTCCTCTATTGATGAGAGCGAAGAAGAAAGGACAGGGATGTGACACAGTTAACATCAATCTATAGCACTTGGGTTTTCAAAAAGTATATTAATACTACCAACTTTCAAAAATCAATGTCTTGAGAGTGCCTGTTGAAGCTCCCTCTGTCACAGGTTGCTGCAGGAAGGCGTGTGGCAGAATTCCCGTATTTTGTGGTTGGGAGCCAGCGTCTGCCCAAGGTTTCCACTGTACACATCTCAGTGGCAAGAAGGGAGCAAGGAAGAAGATCTCTGATAGATGTTCTGCGCAAAGTGCCTGCAGTATGCTAAAACAGAACCCTCCAGAACATCTGCAGGAACTATGCATCTGCTGACGGTCAGGTGAAACATTGATTGTGCCAGAGGGTATATATAGTTTTAAATTTTATTCAAAGAAAATGTGGTGTGCATATATGAATACATAACAATGAATGCCACGGTTATGGTTATGTATAATTATAATGCACAAATAAAAAGGAAAAATTTTGTGAGAAATATGATATTTTTCTTCATTTGGTTTTGCTCATTTTCCAATTTTTCACATCCCTACCCTCTCTCTTCTGGCCATTGTAATCTCCCCCAGTACTTTTGTTTTGTGTCCCTAAGTGAACTTGAGATCCATGAAATATGCAGCTAGAGAAGTGGGACTCCTTGTTTATAAATGTATACTCATTTATAAGTCCATATTCCTGAATCTTAACCAGAGATCCCATAAGGAAAGGGTAACCTGCGCTGCAAGTGTCCTGAGTGGCTACAAGGGCAATGCTCAAGGACCACAATTTGCAAAAACTACTTCCGAGAGAGAAAAATATATATAATTCAGGGATTACCAGAATCTATTCCCACATATGGCAACACTATTAGAGGGAACACACTATTTTGGCTCCACTTCTATGGGGCATGTATTTTTAAAAATAGAGGATATTTAATGTATTTTTGCCCTAAAACTTATGGCTTTGTCAATCTATTTGAGCTCCCTAAAACAGTGCTGGGTTGGGGCTATAGCTCAGTGATAGAGTGCTTGCTTAGCATGTCCTGGATCAAACTCGAGAGCTGCAAAATATAAAATAAAATAAAATATTGTTTTAAAAAAGAATTTCCCAGGTGGTTTATGGTAGCTAATGTTCACTTGGTCACATTGACCTTTCCAGGACAGGTTGCATGGTCTCCACAGGTCAGGCAGGACAGCAGTTGTAGAAACGGGCAGCTAGGAGGTGATACTTCATGTAAAAAAAGCCGCTGCAAACATGTCATCACCTGTCAGCTGCGCTTTCATGCTGCTTCCCCTCCTCTTGTATTCATAGGAGTTGATCTTCTAAATTAGAGCTTTTGATCCTGCAGCTAATTCTCTCCTTTCATCCCAGATGGAAGTCATATCCCTGGGATTGCATCACTGAATTATTGCTGCTTTCATCTCAGCTATCCATAATGGCCGATGCACAGAACGGTAATTTTCCTTGAAGGTGACGTGGAGGTACCGTTGTCCATCATCCCCACGGATGCACGGAGCACTATTGTTTAGCACGGTCTGCATGCGTGTGGCCTGCTGGGTAGTAAGGAGACCTAGCAGAACTGTGCTTTATCTCAAGGCAGTTTCCATTTGTAGTGGCACTAGTGAGAAGAAGCAAAGATTTTAGCAAAGAGGATGTGTTGGTTAAGTCTATTACAGCTGTGCATGGCTTAATGGCAGGGATACATTTCAATAAATGCATGATTCATCATTGTCTGAATGAGACAGAATGCACTTATATGAACTTAGATGGCAGAGGTTAATCATTTGGCACAGGCTCTTAATGCAATCAAGAGACGCCATAAGAACAAGAACGAGGCCACTCCTGGGGTAAGACATCATACCATTTTCCAGTAAAGACTTTTGATAAGGAGATGAGTACAGGCTAAAATAACATTATCATTATCAATTATTATATGTTTCACATAATTGTATTGCTCTACTTTGTTGTGGCGGGTGGCAGAGTTTGGTCACCCCAGGGTCACCATAAACGCATGAGGAATGCATTGAGCTGGGACACTAGATGGGATGGCTGTGACATCACCAGGCATTTTTCAGCCCCATTATATCTTAGGGATCACAGTCAATTGAAATGTCCTTCTGTGGCACATGAGTGAACCGTTTGCTTTTGGTTTCAATTCTGATCATTTTGTTGATCAGTTGCTAGGAAGCCCCAAGCCAAGAGTTTCATGGCGACTTTTCACTGATAAGACTGCACAGTTGGCCGGGGAGCATCATGAAGGACACACTATGTGCCTCCACGTGAAACCTTCATTCAAGAATACAGAACTCGTAGACAGAGTCTTTGTGAGAACAAATATAGACTCTGCCATCTATCTAACCATCCTCTGTCAATCTATCTATCTGTCCTCTATCGTCTATCACCTATCATCTATAGTCTACCTATCGGAAACCAAGTTGTTCATATATAAAAATAATTAAGTGTGGCACAACAGGGTTGGAAGTGCTACAGGAATTCAGAGTGGCAAAGGTGTCTGTGAGCTAGAGAGGAGAGACGTGGTAAAAATGAAGGGAATTCAAGGCAGAAATGATAATAGTTTATGTACAGATTGACCACAGACCAATACAAAGAAGAGGCATGGTAGGGGGTGGTTAAAAAGATAGTGAATTTAGCTTGAGCCACAGTGGATCTGAGATGCTACACAGATGTTCCCTGAGGAACAAAATTGACACCCCCCCCCAGCATGCGGACCACTAAGTTAGACTTAAAAGAAATCCACAAGCAGCGCCTTAAATGAGAAGGCTTGTTTCCCCCCCACACACACACACAAAACAGAGAATCCAAGTGTCAGAAGCTCAGAACTACTGGTTAAAACTGTCTCCATTCTCAAGACAGTTAATACTTAATTTTAAACAAGAAATAGAAATTAAAAGAGAGGGAAGTTCAGAAAATTTTTCTTAATAAAGAGAAAAAAATCATGAAAATTATTTATACAGAAAATTACAAATTCATCAGGTTATATTATTACAAACATCTCAGAAGACTGACCGCTCAACTTGTGCCGGTCATTTTTTTGTTTGGTTAAAACTTTTAACTACATTATCGTAATCGTAAAATTTTTACTACTCATATTTTGTGTAAAACCACTTACAATACACAGTATTTTCAAATGCGAAAACATGTATCAAACTACACTTATTTTCAATGTTCACAGGCCATTATAAAGCTGTATCTTTAAAATACTTTCAGGAAAATAAAGATTCAACCAGTTTTCTCAGCTTTAAAAATAAAATTAGAATATAAATGGGCATTTTAGTGAAAAAAATCAAAAAAGTAATAAAATGCTTATTAATAATAAAAAGAAAAAAAACTGTCTCCATTCTTGCTCCACCAATCCTCTCTCACAGTCGCAAAGGGGCTGCTTGACTTCTGGCGCCACATCCACAGAGCAGGCAGAAACAGAAGGAAAACGAAAACAAAAGGTCTGTGGCAACCAATTCTATTTACTTTGACAAGAGAAAGCACATGGCTTTTCCCTGGAGGCCCAATCTGGGATCACCTATGTCATCAGTACCACACGCCCCTGCCACCCCAGAGATAGCAAAACTAGGGAAAGAAGAGTTGTCACTTGGCTACTCAGAAGGAACACAGACTGTGTTAGGGAAGAAGGGGAAAATGACGTTGGGTGGTGACATGGTCTGGATGTGAGGTATTTCCCCAAACTCCTGCGTTAACGCAGGAGGTAAAATAATTAGATTATGAGAGCCGTAACTTAACCAGTGGATTCATCCATTTGACAGATCAATCATTTGAGTGGATTAGCTGTCAGCAAACAGGATCAACTCCTGGCCTGCTAGAGAGGGCTCCTGGGGGAGTATCCTGGGGATGTTGCAGCCCTCTGACTCGGTGCCATGGTGGGCTGTGTTTTCGTACCTCTGCTGTGGGGGAGACTCCAGGCAGGTGGATCTGGCCATTCAGCATGAGGTACTGGGCTGCCCTGATGTCTAGCCCCTGCTGGAATGAAGGAAGGCTTTGTCTACAGGCAGAGGACTAACATGCGGCCGTATTTTGTTACATTTGCAACCATCAATTTTCCAGCCAATGGGAAAATACCTGTGTCTTGATTGAAAAAGACTCTGGTTTCCTACAAAAGAAACCAGAGCAGGACCAAGAAGACGAGGCCTATAGATGTGGTTTTCAGGGTGGCCATGACTCTGAGCAGGGCAGGTCCTGGAAGCTCTGAAAATGGAGCCCACTAGTCTCTTGCTTCTTGGGAAATTAGGCTCATGTGCATCAATTCTAAACCAGATGCATTTTCTGAGCCCGTGTGTGGCACCCTTCCCCCATCTGTTGGCCAGGGGCATGGCTGCTGTGGACGGAGGAGCCCTGAGCACCCAGCAGGAAGCCAATCTTCTGCTGTGCACCCTCTCCTTGGACAGACAATCCAGGCCCCTGTTAAGCACTTCCTCTACTCACTGTCCTGCAAATTTAGTTAATTCATAGGTACTGGGCCTTCCCCCCATTCATTCTTTTGAAATCTGGATCCATTGCTAAGGAAGAGGAAAGCACTGAACTGCAACATGACCTTTGACACTTGAACACTTTTCTAGAATCCTTGATCTTGTGAATGGAAATCTGAAGCCAGCCTTGCTACTCCTTGCTACTCCACAGATAGGAGTCTAGGGCAAAGTAGTTTATCTGAAAGGAGAGGAGAGAAGTCCCCAAAGAGGAGAAGGAAAGGATAGGGAAGAGAAGGAGCTAACTAGGGAGTGAGTGTGTGTGTCCCCCCAGCTTCAAATGTTGAAGCCCTAACCCTCCAGGTGATGGTTTTAGGGAGGTGGAGGGTGAGTAGGTCTTTGGGGTAGAGACCTTGAGAGTAAGATTAGTGCCCTCAATAATACAGACATGACTCAATAATGCTTGCTTCTCTCTGTTCAGAGCAGCAAGCTGCCATCTTTAAATGAAAAATGAGCTGTCTCCAGGAACCAACTCAGCCAGCACCTTGACCATGGACTTTCCCCAAGTGTGAGAAAGAAAGGGGTGCTCTTTGAGTCTCCCAGTCTATGGTATTTTTGTTACAACAGTCCTAGCTGACGATTAAGAACCTATCCTTGAAGGCAACTGGTGCTCAGTCCATCTCTGGGAGGCCCGAGAGACCTTCTGGAATTTGTGCCTCTCCGTGGAGAGGAAAAGGAGCTGTAGTATTTATTTATCAACTCAGTCAGGTGGTTGCAGTTTGCTGGAGGTGGGCAAAGTGTTCATTTGCTGGTCCTTCCAATTTGACAGGGCTCTGGAGATCAGAGAATGTCCTCAGGCTAAGTGCTATAGCTTTCATCTCAAGTACCCACCAAAGGCTCATGCATTAAAGGCTGGGTCCCCAGAGTGGTATAACTGGGAGATGGAGGAACCTTTAAGATGTAAAGCCTAGTGGGAAGATTCTGTGTCCCTGGAGATGTGCTCTTGGAGAGGACTGTGGAACCCTGGCTCCATTTTCTTTCCTAGGATAGAAGGTAGCCAAGAGTGATGAGAAAGAGTGCTGAAAATTTAAAGGCATGAAGGAGTCAACGCAAGCAGGAGGAAATGGCTTCATCCCACTGATTAGGGTGGTGATTTCTACAGTAATGAAGTCCGAAACACACAAGTCCACGTCACAATGCGATGCCATACCGTGGCACTCAGGAGACCATGTTATAATCGTTAGCTGAGAATTTACACTGCATGTACCATAAACTGCTTACGTGATAAAGGCAACAGACAAATATGTAAATACATGGATGAGTACACCCATCAGTCATTCCCCTGTTTTTTACCAGGCTCATCACTAGCTTCTTCTATCAAAAACCAATAAAGGAAAAAAAAAAAAAAAGTCTGCCTGTCTCCAGACACTAAGGGCTACCTGTCTTGCAACCATCTGAGGAACATAAAAATAAAACTCAATTCCCATAAGTAACGCAAAGGCTAGATATATGGTACCATTCAAGCATATATTAGCAGGAATGAGCCCAGCCAGGGAGGTTAGGCAAGAGTTCCCCCAAGGAAGTGAGGATGCAGCTAAGATTAGAAGAAAGAGTAGGAGGAACCAGGGTAAAAATGGAGGGAGGAGCCTTTAGGAAGAGGGAACATTCCAGACAAAAGGCCGTGAGATGATATTTTCCTGACTTATGTTGTGCAATCACTGCATATGTAATAAAGATAACAGACATATGTTGCACACACATATAGACACACACACCCACCAGCCAGTCTCAGTTGGGAAATGATACTGCAGAATGAGAATGGGGCATTGGGAAAGTTTTCCTTCTAATTAGCTTGCAAATATTTAGAAAGGAGAATGACGTAGACTCCATGATGAGCTGATTAACGAGAGTACAGCACATATGGCAATTGGCCTGCTGCACCCTTTCAGGCCTAACCCTGTAGCCAGAGCTGTGGACAGCAAACTTCCACATTAGCCTCTCTCAGTCAGCTGTCTGTAACTGAAACAAAATACCTGAGACAATCAACTTATAAAGAGACGATGTAAAAAGCTATGGCAGATTAAGAAACTTGCTTTTCTATTTTAATCAGATAAACACACAGTTGGCTTTCAGAGAACCAAGCGTCCTATCTTCCTGTGGAAGAGAATGGCCGCAGATGGTGCCCACTCAATACCTCACATCACTCCCCACTCTCTGGCACCCTGGCTGCAAGCTCTTGGGCATTTTACCCAAGGGATCCTCCAGCTGCCAGAATCCATGCCATCCACCCCCAAACAGGCCAGAATTTCGAATAGCCCCTGGCCAATGCCTACGCGGGCAGGGTGGATTGACTCCTGCGCTATGAAAGGCAACAGCGTGGGACCCACAGGGACTTGCTTCACAGTGCACCTTGTATTGGCTCCATTCCTGCTCTCTCTCCCCTTCAAACCCCTGCCAGTGTTCCCAGAGAATCCCCTTCCAAATATGGCTAAACCTGAATCTTTGCTTCTGGAAAAAATAACCAGGAAGGGGAAAGCATTCTGAGAAGTTTCACATTTACCTAGCATGAGTTCTTTCCTGGGTGTGGCACCATCTCAAAAACTAGAGCCGTCCTGGCTCCTGTTCACTGCCCACCTACTACTTCATTGTTATTATGGTTCTCCTTGGTACAGAATGATTTACAGTGTCCAGAACGCATGGAAGGAAACTGCCTTTCCCCTAAATGGAATTAAAATCAGGCTTCCCACTTGAGACATCTCAGACCCACCTCTGAGCTTCCAATTCTGCTTGGGGATTTCTCACCACTCATTCCTGTGGCCTCCCCCTGGCTCCTAGGAAGCAGCGTCTCTCTGTATCACTCTCGTCCTGTCCTGAATCCCCAGTGCCCAGCAGAAGCCAAGTGGGAGTGTACTGACAGGACTGCACTCTGCAGATGGCTGCTCATGGGCTGGGTGAGCCTGACCTGTGCCTCCGTGGTCTTTCAATCTCTCAGCACACGCAGCTGCCCTCCTGGTCCACAAGTTCCACATCTGTGCATTCAACCAACTGCAGATTGAAAGTATCTTGAAAAAAAATTGTATCTATACTGAACACGTGTGTTGAGAGCCACAGCAGAAGGGGCCCCAGCAAACTTCCAGCTGCCAGCTGATGATTGGCTCACAGCCCCCCAGCAACTTCTAGCTGCCAACTGATTGGCTCCTCTGCGGTGATGCTCATTGGGCTGTTTCCCTGCCCTTTCAGACCATGGAGCTGCTCATTGGGGGACTTTTTTGGCTCCGCCCATATGACCCAGCCAATCGGCCTCAAGAGCAGGAGGAGTGGGGGAGGTGGAGAGGCTTGAGGGAAGCCGGTGGTGGTGGTTGGGCTATGAAGGTTTTCCTGCGGAGCTGTTTTGTTTGGCTGTGTGGTTCTAAAAATAAAGTTCATTGCTTTTGACAAGTGACTCCTGAATTGTGCCCAGCCAGACTGCAGCACATGTGAGATTTTTTTCTTGTTATTATTCCCTAAACAATACCATAGCAGAACAAAGACTGACTTGCGTAACACATTGTTTTAGGCAGTATAAGTAACACCTTGCCAATGAATTTTTTTTTTAACTAATCAAACTTTAAACTAACTTGGAAAGCATTCAAAATGTCCTCAAACAGCTGCAACTTTTTACTTTTTGCAATAACAGGATTGCATTTGGTTAACAAAAATTATTTTGTACAAGCTGCATTAGAGACAGCTAAACACAAAAAACCCACATACCTCTAATTTGTGCTGCGCACCAACTAGACCTCACTTTAAGTTTCCATGCCAATTTACAGCCCCTAGTCTACACCGGGCAAGGTTAGTGGCTTTTGAAAATACCAGCAGAGCTGGTATTACACCTGTAATCCCAGTGGCTCAGGAGGCTGAGGCAGGAGGATCAAAAGCCAGTCTTAGCAACTTAGTGAGGCCCTAATGCAAATCAGCAAGACTTTGTCTCTAAATAAAATACAAAAAGGACTGAGGATGTGGCTCAGTGGTTAAATGTCCCTGAGTTCAATCCCTGGTACAAAAAAAAAAAAATAGAAGAAGAAAAGAAGAAATAAAACACCACCAGGACAAGGCTATCTAGAGACACATTTATTTGGTCTTGTGTTAACTAGACAGAAAGAAAGAAAGAAACTCGCTATACAGTTTAAACACAAATTTTATGCAACCTTATATTTCAATCTTTCTTTAAAAGAAGTAAGTTGGGTATAGAGGGCTAAAAAGCTTTATATACCCATCCCACTGGGACCACCTCAGTCATCATCTTCTTCATCTTCCTGCTCTTCCTTCTGTTTCTTGCCTTCTTCAGCCTTGACACCTCCATCTTTTGCCACACCAGGTTTTCCTTTAGCAGGGAAAGACAGCAACATCCTTCCCATGCTTTTCTTTCAGCTCCGTCTTCTTTTCGTGAGGCTGCTCGTCACCTGCCGGTTATTCTGTATCTCTCTCAGTTTCTTTGCAACATCACTGTTGAGTAGGTCGGGATATTTTCCTCTGATTTGGGGGTGGATCTCAGAACAGAAAGAGAAATGGGCCAAAGGAGGCCACTTGAATGCACTGGGATCCTGGACCTTCTTTCCTTCGTGTGTGTGTGTGTGTGTGTGTGTGTGTGTGTGTGTCCATCCTTTGGCAGGGATACAGGTTTTCATTTCTCTCTCCTGACAGGCCTTGTCCACCTTTGCCTTGTCTTCCAAGTTCCCTGTCTCCTTAGCAGACATGGTCCTCCCTTCTCTGAGCACTTCTTAGAAGTTCTGAGAAACTGACGGAAACATTGGGTGCTTCTTCTCATGCTCCGACTGGCAAGTTTTCACCATGAGCCTGTGAGGACATTTCCCCCTCTCAGTTTTTAGGGTCTCCTCTGCCTATGTTTAGTTGTTTTTCCTCAGTGGGACCCAGGGTCACTCAGTGCCCATCTGTTTCCCACTTGCCCTGGTGCTATCTCTAAGGAGTGCAATGTACAGCCTAGAGATGATTTAAAGTCCAGATGCTCTTTGACTTATAATGGGATTATATCCTGATTAAACCCATTGTAAGCTAAAAACATTGTAAATCAAAAAAATGCATTTAATATTCTTACCTTCTACACATCCTAGCTTAACCCAGCCTATCTTAAATTTGCTCAGAACGCTTCCGTTAGCCAACAGTTGGGCAAAGGCATCTAACACAAAGCCTATTTTATAATACAGTGTTGAACATTTCATGTAACTTATTGGATACTGCACTGAAAGTGAAAATTGGAATGGTTATATGGGGGCTCTTTAGCACCACCATAAATCCTAAATTGAACTATTTTAAGTTGGTAACTGTGTACAGAAGGATGTATGTAGGTTCTATGCAAATACTTCACCATTTTTATATAAGACACTTGAGCATCTGCAGATTTTGGTTTCATGAAATGTTTTGAAACTAACCCCCTTTGATACCAAGGACTAACTGTATTTAACGGGAACCACTCTTTCAAGCACTATTCTAGGTGCTGAGATTGAGCTGTGAGCAAAAGATACATAAAACCCTCGCCCTCTAGGAGCTCACAGGAGAGGCAGAGAAGGAGATTGGGGACTGGGGGTGGTGTAGTGCTAAATGAGATGACAGGGAACTCTCACCAAGGACATAGATCTGAAGAGAGGTTCTGCAGGCAGTGAGAGCATACAGGTGTCTGAGGACAGAGCATCACAAAGAGGGGTTTCAGCAAGTGCAAAGGTGCCCGGTGTATTCTGGGCCCTCAAGGATGTCGTTGCAGGTGGAGTAGTCCAAGAGTCCAGGAAAACATGGTTGAGTGAAAATGGGAGGTCAGATTATTAGGGCCCTGCAGGGCACGGGAATGACTCAGTAGGTTAGTGAAGTCATTGTAGGACTTGAGCAGAGCAGTGTGTCCTGATGCTTGCTATATACAGCCCATCCACCCTGAGACTATACCAGAGGGAGGAAGGGTGGAGGCAAGGAGACGTCCCTCCGAGGAAGCTACTGCAGGGAGATTCTGGACCAAGAGTATTGCCAGAAGGTTCATCAAAAGTTGTCCCAGTCTCTTTGTGGGTGTGTTTAGAGGACAATTGCATTACAGAAAATGCATGCAGAATATGCCTGATATTCTAAGTAAGAGCTGTTTCTGCTGCAAGGAAGGGAAAAGATGAGACTGGAGTTTATTATAACAACTGATCTTCTTCGGGAGGCACGAGATCCAGCCCCAGCTCTGCTGTTACCAAATATCTTAGTTATGCAACTTGGGGGCAAATCAATTGATTGCCTTAATTTTCAGTTTTCTCATCTACAAGATGAGAGAGATCACTCTAACTTCAAAAAACCCCAGGTTCTTTTTCGTTGGTATCCTCACTGATAATGGGATTTGTCACCGCTGCTGGGATCACCCAGAGGGGCAGAAGCCTGCTGTCCTGCAGCCCTTCATCCTGATTCCTGGTTCTCTACATCATGTACACTTACTGTCTTGTTTTCACTCTGATTACATTCGTGCTGCCTGGTTAAGAGGTAAAGCATGAGGCAGTCACACAGGGCCCACGATGAGCCTCAGCTACTTTTTAATGTTTTTATGAGTGCAATATACGTAATATTCACAAGACTTAGCTAATTTTAAAGACCCCAGATTTGGGGGAGGTAAAAATCTGGAGAAAAAGTAATGGGAACATAGAAGTAGGGGCATCAAAAATACCACGTCTTACAAAGTGGGCTCTAGATTTGAACACGCCACCTTCCAAAACACAGTTGTTGAAACTGAATGGCCAACATGATGGTAATATAAGGTAGAGTTTTAAGCGGTGATTAGTTCATGAGGGTTCCTCCCCTTATGAACAGGATTAAGACTGTTCATGTAGCCTGAAGACTCCATCCAACAGCGGGCTCTCTTGTCCTGTGAAGACACAGCGTTCCTTCCCTCCAGAGGATGCAACAAGGCGCCATCTTGGAAGCAGACAACAGCTCTCATTAGACAATGAGACCTGCTGGTTCCTTAAGCCTGGCTTCCCAGCCTTCAGAACTATGAGAAAGAAATTTCTGTCCTTTATAAATCACCCAGTCTCAGGTGTTTTGTGATAGCAGCACAAGTAGACTGAGTCAGTGGGAGAGAAACAATGGTGTCTGGTAGATAAAACAAGAAATAGAGATTTGAAGTTACAAAGCTTACCAAGGATGCAGAGAGGGGAGAAAGACAGGTGTGAAGTAAAGGAGCAAAACCCTTGTCCATCATAGCTGTCATCAATAACTCAGTCTAAAGCGTTAAAGAAAGAAATCTTGAGACTTGTGTTAGGTGGTCACATGCATAATCCCAAACAGAAGAGTTCAAAGTCATTGCCTCTGGGGAGTAGCACGGGGGAAAGGAGAAGAAGAAGTGTTGGCCTTTGGGCCTCTGGGAGACTGCACGAAGCTCTGAGACCTGGGAGCAACATTGAAGAAGATCTTCTTGACTACCATTTGAACTCTTGCTAGGTGCTAGAGTGAGCTCACTTCCTTCCTCCTCTTCTGGCCCATGAGGGAGGGATCACAGAGTTATTGGAAACTCTTTCAGGCATGATAGGTCACAGAATCCAAAATTTTTCTGATATTTTTTTTCCTGGGGGAGGAGGGTGGTACTAGGGATTGAACTCAGGGGCACTTGTCCACTGAGCCACATCCCCAGCCCTTTTTTGTATTTTATTTAGAGACCGGGCCTCACTGATGTGCTTAGCACCTCACTGTGGCTGAGGCTGGCTTTGAACTTGCGATCCTCCTGCCTCAGCCTCCTGAGCCACTGGGATTACAGGCATGCTCCACAGTGCCCAGCCAGAATTTTCCTGATTTTAGAATGGAAACAGGATACAAATATTGTATATGTTCCTAAGCCCTCGGTGGAGGCTGGTGCAGCCTCTCAACTCCTCATAACAGGTTGGGATTGAAATATAGGATGTATTCACGGGATCAATAAAGATAATAAATAGCCCCTGTCTGGGTCTAGCCAAGGTTTGCCTGGACTTTTTTCAAACTTTCTAGATTTCAAAATTGAAGATGTGGGACTAAGAGTAGCGGTAGCTGAATTTTAAAGATTATGAAAATGAACTGCCCAAGGTCACCACCACAGTGGGGTCAGGAAAGGGGATTGGGGTCCAGGCAGCCCAGATGCACTGTTCTCACTCCTTCAGCTATTGATTTCAAACATAAAGAAACAAACAAAAAGCAGCCAAATTAGCATTCACGAACATTTTGTTAAATGTCTATAAAATGTATCGTGAAGTCACCTTCACTAGTTATTAAATTCAGTAGGCACAAAAAAAATTTAATTAACTTGAAAACAACTTATAGATGTTTTACTTGGCAAAAATCCCCTATAAGGTACCATGTTTTCTGAGTCACTTAAAGAGAAATAATTTTGAAAGTAGAACTATAAATATTATTTTAATTTTTTAGAGCCAAAAAATACATTTAACAGGGAAATAGGTACACTTTAATATTTTTAATGTTTCATGTGTAATTTAAAAAATAATTAATAAATAGTTAATTGTATCTAAAATACTTAATATCTTAAATATCTTACAACTTATTTTGGAAGATGTAGGGAAATATTTCCTTGTATGATACACTCTTTTTTTTTTTTTTTGTATCAGGAATTGAACCCAGGGGCACTTAACCATTGAAGCCATATCCCCACTCTATCTTTGTATTTTATTTAAAGACAGGGTCTCATTGAATTACTCAGGGCCTTACTAAGTTGCTGAGGCTGGCTTTGAACCCACAGTCCTCCTGCCTCAGCCTCCCAATCCCCTGAGATTAGAAGCATGCACCACTGTGCCTGGCGATAAACTTTTTATTCTATTTTATTTTGACATTATGTCTGATATTGAGGGTTTTCTTAAATATAGGAGAACGCTCAAGCAGAGTAGAAAGGTGGTTTCCAGTGGCTGTGTGGTGGGGAAATTAGGAAGTCCTGGACAAGTGTACAAAGTCACAGTTCTGCAGGATTAATGTGCAGCCTGGTGACGATAGTTATCAATACTATTTTGAATACTTGATATTTGCTAAGAGGGTAGATCTTAAGTGTTCTCACCATACACACACAAAAATAGTAACTATGTGTTTTAATCAGCTTTTTCATTACTGTGACCAAAAGACCTGATAAGAACAACTTAGAGGAGGAAAAGTTTATTTTGACCCACAGTTTCAGAGATTCAGTCCATGGTTGGCCAACCCCATAGCTCTGGGCCTGAGGGGAGGCAGCATATCAGGGCAGCTTAGGACATGACAGCCAGGAAGAGAGAGCGCTCTGCTCAACGGGGACAAAATATAACCCCCAAGGTCACACCCCAGTGAATTACTTCCTCCAGGCACACACCCTATCTGCCTAGTTACTGCCTGGTCACGCCGGTCATAACCCAATCATTTCACTTCTAAAACTTCTTGCATTGTCTCACTGAGCTGTTGGAGGACACCTCATATCTAAACCGCAACACTATGTGAGGTAACGGAAATGCTAGTAATCTCCACTGTGGTGATCATTTCACAATGTTTACATATGTCGAACCATCACCACGTTGTACGTTGCATGTCTTAAATTTATGCAATTTTCTTCAGTTATACCTCAACACAGCTGGGAGGAAAGGACAGAAGGAGTTACAAACTTAGAAAATCAGAAATTTCTAAGTTTCCTATATTCTATGAAGGCTTATAAGTACAAAACTGTGCAATTAGGATATTTTATGATAATATTTTTGATAAAATGTGTTTTAACAAGTCTTACCGAATAACTCACATTGAATCTTAATGAAATTATATCAAAGATGATCTGTGCTCTTCATGGAAAAATGAGTTGAGATTTAAAAAAAAATTTTAGAACCATCCTAGACACAGCAGTAACAGTATGTTATGGACTTATATCATCACTCACATCTCTAATCAGCCTTAACTTGAGGCCTGCAATGAACGGAATGTATTATAATGGTGGCTGATAAACCAGTACATCACTATTAACTCTATAAATAATGGAAAAATCAAATGCTTGTTCCCTGATAGAATATCCTGACTGGTTCCTTTACAGTAGAGCTTGACTCTTATTCCCATAGTTTGAACAGGTCACTAAGAGGCTCAGAGTATTTGAAGGAATTTGAAGTGCACACACAAAAGCAATCCAATTGGTAATAACATAGAAACCACCTGAATATTAACCCAGGACAGAAATTTGGGGACCTTCCTGGGCATCTCCCCCCACATTCAGTCCATCTAACCACCATATGTTCCTTCCCATGTTTAGCCAAATCACGTCCCTGCTCCAAACAACACGGCTTCGCACTGTGCCTGGAAGAAAGCTTTTCTGTCACAGCGAGGCCCACAGAAACCCCACAATAGACTTGACCTCAGCTTCCCCTGTGCCTAGAGCATGTGGCCACTTTGCCTCCCCCAACTCGCACCGCCCCATGCAGACGTCAGTTTAAAAAGGTGCTCTCCCCACTCATCAAAGTCAGGTAGCACCCTAGTCTCCCTTCAGAGCCTACACCACCCCTTTTGCTAAGCCACATACTGGAAAGACTATGTGCCCTGCAGTGTAAATATCTCATTTAGAAACGCATTTCTAATGAAATATTACTGTTTCCAATTAACAAAAATGCATATCAAAATCTATAATATATTTACGGCGATTCAAACAACTGTGTGCAATCTTGTGCCACATAACAACATTCTGGTCAGTGACAGATGGCATACAGTTTGGTGGGCTCATAAGATTATGAAAGAGCTGAAAAGCTCCCGTGCCCAGTGACAACCTAGTGCAATGGGTGCTTGAGTATCTGTGATGTTGCTGGTGAAATTACCCTACTGCTGTGCCAGTCAGATAAAAGTATAGCACAGACAATTATGTGCAGTACATTGGAGATGATAATGATAATAGATGATTCTGCTTATGTATTTGCTATATGATGGTTCTTATGGTTATTTAGAGTATACTCCTTCTAGTTACAAAACAGGATGCCATGTGCCAGCAGCACCTCAGGCATGCTCTGGTTGTGGGTCCATAGGCCACACTGAGTGAGTGCCCTGTACCGTCTAGGTTTGTCTAAGTGTGCTGCATGGTGCATGTACATGGAGAAAACCACCTAAGGGCGCATTTTTCAGAATGTGTCCGGTGGCTCAGTGATGTACCACTGTTCCAGCAACCCAGTGACAGCAACGAAACTTGTTAACACATGCATGCAATCAAATTCAATTTCCAAATATTGGTTTTGCACAGAAGTACACTAGACACACAATGACAGACTCTAAGCATAAAATAGAATACATTAGGATACAATCTATGGGGAAAGTTCTTTGGGTATTCGAGGGCAGAAGGGAAAGGCATCGAATTTCTGTGTATTAAGAGCTTGTCTGTATATTGTGGTTTGTAATGGACGAGGTAGGTATCAAATCTCAGTGCGTTGGGATTCCCAGTTGGTACGTTTGAGAGAGTGAAGCGACGGTTCATTTTAAAAGTCAATATTTACAAATGCCGGGAACTTTTTCAACATGATAACATTTTTCAACGTGATACCTGAGAGGCAAATGAGGTGTGAGACTTCACTTAGCGGTGGTTTCCAGCTTCATCTGAGCTCTCTGATGATGGGAACGCTCTCAGGCCAGCTGGGCCTGCCCTGAGCTTGTTCAGGTACCCCTGCCTCAGGGCTGCAGTGAGGCAGGCACCCCTTCCCTTGGCTTGGTCACCCACTGCAGCTCTGTCGCCTGCTCAGACCTCCCTGTTCCTTTCTCAGGAGCTGAGGGAACCTGAGTCCTCTCCCACCTCCTGCACCTCACAGGCAGTCGTGGAACAACTCACAGCTGGTGGCACCCCTGGCGTGATATTGTTGTCCATATGGTCATCCTAGACACACCATGACCACAGGGGACACGCACACCAGACTCTGCAGCACTGTAAGCACCCCACATGGACACCAAGATGCCAGGGCCCTTCTTCCTTACCGAAGATTTTCTAGAAGCTCTCCTCCACAGGGAGACAAAGGAAAATCTCTCGTGGCACACCAGCCTCCCCAAAAGCTAGAGTGTGCGTGTTTTATGTATGTGTTTGTGTGTGTGTGTGTTGTGTGTGTGCTTTGTGTATGCATGTGTGTTGGTGTCTTGCATGTATTTGTATATGATTCGCACATGTGTTGACTATAGATGCTTTTGTATGTGCGTGCTCCATGTGTGAATGTTTATGTGTGTGTTGTGTGTGTCCAGGTACATGACTATGTTCGTGTGTGTTGTGTTTGTTTTGTGTGTGCATGTGTGTGTTGAGAGGAATTGCGGTGCCCTGCCTCCCATGATACTTTCAGCTCTAAGTGCTAGTTTCTAACTCTGACTCTGGGCAGCTCACATCCCTTGGAGCACTCCACTCTTTATCACAATTGGAAATCGTGGGTGATTTATTTACGTGTCAGTTTATTTAGCTCATGTCCCCCAACTGCTGTAAGAGGACAAGGACGGCAGGCACTTGTGCTCCACCCGAAGAGCCCAGCCCTGAATGGATGGACGGGTGGCTGGGTAACTGAAGTCTTCAGAGGTCTTTGTATGTACGTAGATACCATGTTTTTATGCTTCTTTATTTTTTTAAATTAGTCATTGTTGAGAAAAATTTTAATATCATTCTCACTATTAACAAATATTCAATGCCACTCATTCAAGGAGAATTTTCTAACATTTTGTGACTCAGCATTAGAGCCCTTGCCTAGCATGTGTGAGGCACTGGGTTCGGTTCTCAGCACCACATATAAATAAATTAATTAATTAAATAAAAGGTCCATTGACAATTAAAAATATGTATTAAAAAAAGAAAATGACGGCTTTCATTTCAATGTCTCTGGTGTGGAAAATGAAATGAAAAGGGTCAGTTATCATTCTCATTTCAAAAGGGAACTTTAAAGTGATATGCCCAAATGAACACAGTGCTGCATAGTGAGAACTGAGTGTCATTTTCTACACGGCTTCTTATTTCTTGTACTTGTCTTTTTTACCTTGCATCTGCAAAATAAATTTAGATCCATTCTTCTCAGACCACACACACCCTCCTGTTGTGAGTGGCCTCCAAATCTGCAAATAAGAAAAAAATGAGGGTGAATTTTCTTAGAGAGTTTTTCCCCCCTTCCTATCAAGAAGATCATGGGGATTGGGATGTGGCTCAGTGATGGAGGTGATGGTGTGCACTGAGGAAAAAAAGAAAAGAAAAAAAAGAAACCATCCCATCTATTGATTCTTGATTTTACTTCTTTTGCTTGATAAGTGGGTGCTAACATGCAATAAAGGGGGGATAGAAATTCACTGGATTAAACAAAGGGTTGTTATGCTCGAATTCAGGACCCCCAAAGACCACCAGAGACCCAAGATCCACGCAAGCAGCAAAGAGGTGTTTACTGCGAGCTAGCTCCGTCCTCCGAGCGCACACACACACAGCAACTGGTGACGCTGAGAGGCCCCGAGCCCAGGGTTTGCAGCAGTTTTATACATTCTTTGGAGAATGCAGGAACTTCACATCCGTCATAGCCTCTCTTAGCAAATCATCACACACCGCGGGAAAATCAAATAACAACTCTAAAACATGATTAGCACATTCACTGGCGGGAACAAGTTGGGGAGGGGTGATTGGTCAGTACAGAAGGGGGATTCGTTTGAACTGATTGGTTTAAGCCAAGAGGGGTGTACGTGCTGAACTACATGGTTTCCCAACACGTTATTAACCACCATAAACTACTGGGTCATCTGGCATCCCAGGTATTTCCCTGTCTCATGCTGATGGGTGGCTGCTAGGGGGTTGCTCTGGGTCCCCACCTAGCCTGACTGAGTCAGGACACCTGGTGCAGCAGATCTCTCCTGTTATTTGTAGATAAACAACTCAGCAGGGTGGGAATGTGCCTAGGAGTGCTCTGTGGGTCTTTCCAAGGACAAAGGTCATGCCCCCTTCCTTGGACAGGCTTTGCTCTGAGGTAGAGGCTGGTTTTTCAGGGTAATGTTGTGAATAGGAAAGACAATAGAATCAATAGGACATAATTTTCCTATGTTCCTATGTGAAAACTCCACCAGTGAAACTGTACATCATGTAAAACCACAAGAATGGGATCCTAGTTAGGATTAGTTATACTCCATGTATGTATAATATGACAGAATACACTCTACTGTCATATATACCTGAAAAGAACAAATAATAATAATAACAATAATAATAATAGCCAAAACCTGACAACCTACAAGGATATATTGGCCTATTCAGGGGACCCAAGCAAATATAAAATCATCAATTGCATAGTTAATTTATTTCATGCCCCCAAAACTAACATAAAAGACAGATATCAAGCAACTCTAGTTGTGGGAATTGCACACATCCTGTACAACCGATATCAATCAGGTCTTCAGTGGAAGGGGGGAAATGACTAACTCTGAGTCACCCCCTGGATTCAATTTTGCTTGTAACAAAACAGACTTAAAATGATGAGATTGGCGATCTGAACTAGAACTGGGGAAGCCCACTATGTGCACCCTAAGAAGTCGACGCATGCGCACTGATTTCCCAGAGCACAGCCAGAGGGAACCGGACTCTGCTCTATTCCAACCGTAGAGCTGCAGTTGGTGCCTCTCCGCGGGATTCATCTAGCATTCCGTTTGGCGAATGCTGGCTGAATATCCAGCCCATACACAATCACGTTCCAGACATTTGGAATCTGTCGGAGCAGACAGCAAATCCCTGCTCCTCATGGAGATTTCATTTTAGCTGGGAGAGAATGACAAACAACCACTCCAAACAGAACAAATAGAAAATGCGTTTGAGGTGCTAGGTGAAAAGGAAACGAGTGTATTTGTAAACGTTTTTTTAGAAATATGTCAGAGAAGAAAGGTAGGCATGGGTGGGGGCTGGGGAGTGTGAATGTAGCTGTAACAGATTTTTTTTTATTTTTAACTTAATTTTATTTGAGACAGATCTCACTATATTGCTCAGACTGGTCTCAAACTCCTGGGCTCAAGCAATCCTCCAGCCTCAGCCTCCCAAGTAGCTGGGACTACAAGGTGTGCACTATCATTCCTGGCTGGTTACAGTTATTTAAAGGGAGGTAAGGATGGGCTTCAAGGTGACCTTTGAACAGTGGCTTGAATGTGGTAAGCCACATAGGCATCTGAGGGAAGAATCATCTAGGCAGAGGGAACAGCCAGACAAAAGCCCTAAAATTGAAGGTGGGAAGTATCATGGGATTCCCGGGTAGACGAGGGTGTGGGAATCAGTGGGCTGCAGGTCCTGGTGGGGGTCAAGGGGATTCTGGAGTGTTTGAGGAAGTTTGTGCACCAGATCTCCATGTGGGAGGAAAGCCAGCCTCTGATCAGGATGTGACTCCATACTGTTCACCTCCTTGGCCTGGGCAGGGGAGGCTGGTTGCTGAACTCCCTTCAGGTCACCTGACCTGCTTGTGCAAGAGCCCACAGAATGGCTACCACTTCTTCTCCTGGGAAGGAACAGTGCTTTCCTGCTACCCCAGAAGTCTGTCTCTGGGCATCTCAGAGAAGGTTCTACTGGCTCTGAGGACCAGCTTACCCTGACACAAAGACACTGTGCTTCCTTCACAAAAATAAGCACAGTGGTTTAAACTGGAACCAATCCCTGGGAACTTGAAGACTTGGAATTTCCCTCAGCTGTGTCTTTACTTACTGATCAAAACAAAATAAATCCTTAGTGTGAGCAGCAGAAAGGTGAAACCAATACAGTAGCCTCCTGTTTCAACAGTTTTGCTTTCCGTGGTCAGCTGAGGTTCAAAACTACTGAATGGAAAGTTCCAGAAATAAACAATGCATAAGTTTTCCATAGCTTTACCACAGTATATTGTTATGGTTGTCCATTTTATTATAAGTTACCATTATTAGTCTCTTATTGTGCCTAATTTATAAATGCAACTTACTTTATCACAGGTATGCATGTATACAACAAAAGAATATCTAAGGTGTGGCCCTATCTGAGGCTTTGAGCTGTCATTTGGAGGGTTTCAGAACATATGCCCTATGGGTACAGGGGGCCCCTCTATCTACTTTGTTTATTAGGAAACTTCTGAATGAATGCATGACTTTCTGGAATATATTTTACTTGTATTTCCAGATTCTAGATGTGGATGCAGAGGGTATCAGGCACTCCTTGCGTTTAGGCAAGATATCTCACCAAAAATGCTGTAGGCCCTGCTCCATGCAAAAAAGAATTACTTGTAATTATTACAAATGATTACATTAAGTCATATTTTTTCAATGCAATTTAATCAGGAATCTCTTTAAATTTTTGCTATGGACTCAGGTGTGCATTTAAAATTATGGCACAGGGCCTCAAATTCCACATCTCAGAGGTCCCATGGTGTCAGTTTTGCAAGTTTCTGATGTTCTTTAAAATCCTCTACTAGGCAGACAAAATGTCATTCCTGGGGACCATTTATCTTCACTTGGTCAGAAAAGTCAGAGCCAGCCATAATCTCATTATCTACGCTTCAAGGATTTTCCCCCTTACCAGATTCTGCAGATTTTGGAGACAATTTTTAATCTAATTTAAAATTCTCCACTCTATAGACCTTTCACTACCTGAGAGTCCGCTTGGAGTTTTGATGCTATTTTAGGAAGAGATTTCCAAATTTCCTAATTTGTTCTCTAATTTGAGTGCTAACATCCCCAAATCAAGAACTTTGTTCCCATTTCTCCTGCTAAATCGACCCTTTTTTGGAGGGGGCACTTAGTCCTTAACAACAAAAGACGTAAGTTCGTGAGTCAACATAGCTCCTGGGTTGATGCTCGGTCAGACTAACCTTGGAAATATTTCTATGAGGATAGAGGGGAAATGGTCTTTACCTTTCTGATAATCCCACCTGATATTTTTTAACCTTCAAAGAGGGTGTCCAGATTCAAGGATTCTGAGTTAATTTTGACCTTCAAATTTTTTATCAAATCAGCATAACATAGAGTGGGGATTTTTCCATCATCTGTGGAATTGTTGAAGAGTAGAAGGTAATCCTTCTAGCTTATCTGGACTGAAATGCCATCCAGTAAGAACCGCTTTCTATATAAAAAGCAACTCAAAGCTACACATTAGGTTTGGTTCAAAAAGAAGTTTCTATTTTTTAAAAAAAAAATGAAAGAAAGGAAAATTATTTAGTGTGTTAAGAAATCCATTAATTTTTCCTGTGCAATTCTGTGTTCTAAGGGAAGCATTGGTGCTTCATGGGCGAGTGAACATAAAATGGTGGAACATTGGTGTTGCTGAAGAGATGATAAATGCTCACAGCCTAAGACCCCACCACCAATGAAGGAAGAAAAGCCCAGTGGAGTGCCCATTGTTGACCCTTTCTCAAACCCCTCATTGGTGGGCTCATCCATCCTTCCACTCAGATCCAACATGGAATCTGTGCACAGAGAATCAATATTCACGAAGAGACCCCCGCCCTACTTCCATACTCAAATATGCTTGCAAACTTTAACCCTTTCCATGTCAAAGACTTCTTGCCATAGCTCACTGTTTTCCCTTCTGGTAGCTTCTGCCAGAGAGATTGCACCATAAGCCTCCTACTCTTGTTCCGTAGCCACCCATGTGGGACTCTCACAAGCTTTTCTGAGGCCCACGCCCATGTTCTTTTCAAACTATCATTCTGCTGAGAAAAAAAACAATAGGCAGACCTGAAGTCATGGAATGGGAAGACCTTGCACAACTGAAGGCCATCTTCCCACAGCAGCTCTGGGCTCTCCAACCTTGACGATGCCTCTGAATTCAAAAGGCAGGGTAGGATCTGCTGCTGCTGCTGCTGCTGCTGCTGCTGCTGCTGCTGCTGCAAAGACGTGCCCCCCCCCCTGCACCTCCACAGTTCACCAGTCTCGTGCCTTGCAGAACAGAAGCATGTTTTTCCCTAGTTAACCAGAAACTTAATTTTGAACAAAACAATCCCAAATATTCAAAAACACTTGACGTTGTCCCCAGATTGGCTTCATAGTATTTTTGTCTTGCCCACACCCTTGACATCTACTTTTGCAATTCATTTTCACATCTATTCTGATTTCCTTAGTCAGAACAGCTGTTAACACATCAGGTGCCATCTATTATGCTTGACAGAGCATCTTTTTTCCCCCCATATATTATCCA
Source organism: Ictidomys tridecemlineatus (assembly GCF_052094955.1). Taxonomy (NCBI): domain Eukaryota; kingdom Metazoa; phylum Chordata; class Mammalia; order Rodentia; family Sciuridae; genus Ictidomys; species Ictidomys tridecemlineatus. Next base: position 41,284,770 of record NC_135488.1, on the reverse strand, counting down.
ATAAATTTGGAGTTTGGCTCTGTGTCTGATTTTGGCAGTTGCATCCTGAGTATCTGAGTACTGCTAACCCACCCACACTTGGAGGAAGAGAGGCTTTGATCTTCATCATTTGATCTATACAAGATTTCAAGGGTGCATTCTCACCAGAGTATCTATCCTTGAAGAAAACAAGAGTTTGTCTGTGAAAGGCAAGTGACTCACCCGAGACAGAGATTCAACCAAGAGATTTTATTGGGGGGCTGCCTGAAGGGGAAGAAAAGGAGAGGCAGAGAGCAGAGAGAGGAAAGGAGGAGGGCAGAGAGAAAGAGAAAGAAAGCAGAGAGAGGAGAGGAAGAAGAGGAAGAGGGCAGATGCCGCAGTCCAGCTGCAGCAAAATAACCGGGGGGTGACGAGCAACTTGTGTAGACTGACACAGCAGGAGTGGGAGCCGTTTATTGTAGGACAGGAGGGGTATATATACATTCCACACAGCTCATCTTAATTAACATTAACTCGATACAGCAGTCAACCAATAAGGAATCTCCGCACTTAATGGCTCCCTGGCGCCACCTCACAAACCACTCCCTCTGGCAAAATGCCAGGCGCCATCCAGATTTGTTTACAGACTCTAACAGGCAGAGAGTGTGAGCTTGCAAACTTCAGCTTAAGAAGGGTTGCATAAGTGATATGGCAGGTGCTGATTGACAGGTTGACTCAGGAACCGCAAGCAGGCACTATGTCCTGCGGGGATTGGTCAAGAAAACTTTTGAATTCGGCGCTCTTTGGGTTGGCGCCCTTTGGAGAGGAGGGGGAAGGGGAAGGGATTCCGTGATGTTCTCTCAAGACAGAAACTTCACTTCATGGGGAGTCTCCCACACACCCAACAGTCTGGATCTCAGACTTAAGAGCCATAGGGAAACCACATATTTCATGGAAGACCTTTTTTTTTATTTTTTGCAAGTTTCCAAAATATTTTTTAAATATTTATTTTATTTTTTCCACATTTTAATTGGTGCATTGTAGTCATTCATATTGATGGGATTTTTTGTTCCATATTCATACATGGACACCGATATAACAATATAATTTGGCTATGGGCTTGTTAGACGCGTCACTGTAGACTTTATCTTACAACACCTTTATGAGGACATAGGTTGAAGTTGGCTCACCTACCCTCCCCACCCTTCTCCATCTTCCTATCTTGGCCCTAAGTAAAACAAAAACATGCTGAGAGCCATAGCCAAGTAGGAATGACTTTGGGTTGAAAGGTGACCCCAGCTAGCCATTGAGATGATAATGACTGTGTTAAGATGTGCATTCAATTGGATATTAGACCCCTGCTGTCCGCCTCACCTGCTACTTTGGAGCTCTGTGGGACTCCCGGGGAGTTCCCATTGGTTGGGGAAGTGTGGTAGGAGGGAATTTGGGAGGAGGGATTTCCTGTTGAGTAGTGTGTCCCGGGAGGAGCCCCGTGGTGTGGCGTTCGGCATTTTTCCCGGGAGCGTGTGTGGAGTGTGCTGGTGGAGTTCAGAAATAAAGTCTGTTCCTACTTCAGTGGCTCGTGATTTGTGCCCAGATAGACTGCGGTAAAAACAAGTGGGGGTTTGGCCAAGGTCCAGCTAATTTTATCAATAAGGACAGGTTACCTGAATAATTCAGACTGCAAAGTGGATTTTTTTCTTAGACACTAAGCCATTCCACCTTGCTGGTAGTGCACATTCATCAATTAAGTGGAACAATGCCCACTTCAGGGCAATGCTGTAAAGTTACAGCCCCACGGTACTGACCAGGTGGTCCTGGGTTACTTGAGGTCTGTGATAAAGACTGAAGGAGAGTTTCAGTTTTTGATCCCATCATTAAAATTAGGGCATATTTTTTTTTTTTGCCAGAGGTTTCAAACTGAGTCTTAGCTGTGACATCCTTCTATGAATGGAATTGTAGGGAGAAGTCCAAGAGGTAACTGGAGCTGCTTTGACGGGCCACACCACCAGCACCCCACTCAGCTTAAAGAGCGTTTTGAAATGCACTGATTTCCAGAAAAACGTATCGTTGACAAATCCAGTGAGAAAATTTGCATGGGCTGGGGGAAAAAGGATGGAAATAGGTGACACACTCAACTAGGGATACATGTAGGAAGTTTCATTTACAAATAGACCCTATATTAAGATGTGGCACAGTTACAGGAGAGACACCTGGGCGGTGCAGGGATTCTGACTGGCAGCAGTGGGATGGTCACCTTCCCTGTACCTAGAGGAAGCTGGGAAGGGAGAGGTTATCAGAACCTAGAGGGGAGTCATACAGAGCAGGCCACTTTGAGAGGATCAGTGGCATTTTTTGAAGTATAAGGGAGACATAAAGGGAAACCAGGTAATAAGTACTGGGATCCCACTCCTTCTAATCTCCCCACTGGTTAAAGCAACCCAGATGCCAGAAGGCCAATGGTGGAGCCCTGTAGATGAGCCTGGCAGACAAGCCAGCAGGTTAGCTCTGCAGAGGGGATCCGGCAGCCTGCTTGTCTTCACGGTCTAGCTCTTCCTTCCCACTCCCCTGACACAGTCTGACAAAGACGGACAGCCTTTCAGATTATCTCAGATTATCTCAATGTCAACCTAACAACAGCGCTTCCCAATTTCGTCTTTTTCATGAAATTAATTGTCCTTGAATATCATGGAAGGACGAGGTTGGAAAACTGCACGGGGAAAGTCCTTGTTTATCTCCTTTATGTCACTTGGAATGTGCCAGAGCAGTCCGACAAGTGACAATAAGCTATGGCTAATATATGTCTTCACTCCTAGCAGAAGCCCATTTCAGTTTTCTGACTCTGAGAATTTGATAGGTCCCTAGTGTTAAGCTAAAACTCTCTTCTCAAAAACCTGTGCCCACTGGTTTCAGTTACAGGCAATGTAGAGAAGAGGAAATTCTCTCTCTCACACAGAGCCATTCTCTCAGTAGCAACCTGCTCGGACTCTCCTGCCTTCCCTTCTGTTGGGTGATCCCTGTCACTTCCCTGCAGTTGCCCTACATTCTGCAAACCGGCCAGCTCACTGCTTGTGGCTTTGCTGTGATGCTCCTGTCACACAGAAAGCCCGTAACAGGTATCGCTAACGATGCAATGCAAGTAATTTCTTCTCAGTGTTTTCCTACTATTTAAATTATTTAAGGAGTTAAGTAATGTGCAACTGCAGCTGGAGACTCCTGCTGTTTTATTAAATGCTAAGACTTGTTATGCTCAGCGTTATTCTGGACTCCAGCAAACAAGCTTTGGTGTTTTGTTTTGTTCAAACTGAATAGTAGAATCTTATAAAAGAGACAAGTGTATTTGCCAGACAGGTGGCTTAGACAACAGAAATGTATTGTCTCACAGTTCTGCATTTCTGGAGATTTCCTAGACATCAGATCCAGACATCAAACAGGGTTGGTTTCTTCTAGGAGCCTCTCCTTAGCATATAGATGGCCATCTCCGCCCTGGGTCCCTACAGGGTCCTCCCTCTGTTGTCCTAATTTCCTGTTCTTACAGGGATACCAATCATGTTGGATTAGGACTCACTCTAAAGATCATGCTATCACTGAATTACCTCTTTAAAGATATTATCTCTGGGGGAAGGGAGGAAGAAGAGAATTTCATTGGATTAGACAAAGGGGAATGAAGGAAAGGGAGGGGGATGGAAATAGGAAAGACAGTAGAATGAATCAGACTTCACTTTCTTATGTTCATATGTGAATACTGGACCAGTGAAACTCCACATCATGTACCACTGCAAGAATGGGATCCTAATTAGAATAAGTAATACTCCATTTACACATAATATGTCAAAATGCACTTTACTGTCATGTATACCTATAAAGAAAAAAAATAAAATAATAATAAGGAAAAAATGTTATCTCCATAGAAGGTCACATTCTGAGCTACTAGGTGCTCCCCAAACTTCAACATATGAATTGTGGGAGTAGGGGACATATTAGCATATAGAAAAGAGTCGCCTAATCTACTCATTTGCTCTGGTTCCTTTGCAGGAATGCCTTCCAAAATATCAGTCATCAAAGTAGCCAGATATGTGCTTGGGTTCCTGGGAGGACAGAGAGCCTACCACCTCACAAGGTAGCCCATTCCTTTGTTGGACAACTCTGAGTTTTTGCACTTGTTGGACTAAAGGATGCCTCTCTACAATATTCCCCTTTGGCCTTCGTTCTTGCTCCAGGAATAGCAAAAGGGTCTCTCTTCTCTCCCTGTGTCAGCTCTTCACTGATGGAAGGACTCAGTAGTGAGGCAAAGGAAATGCTTGACTAGATCCTCCACGGAGATCTGACAACTTTATTCCCCAATTCACAACTGCTCAGCTGGAAAAGTCTGAAGAGGTCTCTTTTCTCATGCGAAAGTGGAAAATCAAGTTATAGAATCAGTGCTGGATGTGTGTAATAAGAATTGTAATGCATGCCACTGTCATTTGTTGTTTAAAAAAAATCAAACATTTTATTCTTTCTTTAAAAAAAAAAAAAGTTACAGGATCAGGATTCTCTTCCTACCCCTGAATTTTCCCAGGGGGCCACAGTTGTAAATAACCCCCTTCCCTCCCACTCATCTACCAATGATTGGTCCATTCCTGAATCCCACACAGGAATTCAGAATCTGCAGATCCCTATAAGTTCACCTACATTTTTGTAGGGCTTTGATGTAGACACAGAGTAAAGCAATCCATAAACTTTGGTTTATTCCCTCCACAACTCCACTAATAATTAAGACGGAGCTGTTTTCCCACAATGGACGACTGCAGCTAGCTAACAGTGTCAGGGCAGTTGGGGGCAGATCACCCACCGTTCTGCATTTCATGTCAGGGAGGCAGTGCCTCAGCTCTAGAGCCAAGACCAAAGGGCATGCAGAAAAATCTACTTTCTTCTGGCTTTAATCAACTACATACCAATATTTCCCTCCACTTACATTAATTTTTAACATGTGATGGTTTAAAACTTTTTAAAGTATGGCTCTAACCTTGACTTTCCTGCTCAGAAACCACCAGTGGTTCACCATCGCCTCCTGAATCCAAACAAAACTCCTCACAATACCTTTATCTTCCCCTGACTATCCAGCTGGCCCTCTGCCCCTGCGGTTCTGCATCCATGGATGGAAAAAATACCTGGGGGAAAAAATTGCATCTGAACTGAACATGTACAGAACCTTGTCTTGTCATTATTTCCTAAATACACAAGGTGATCTAATAATTTTTAACCTAGCATTTACATTGTATCAGGTGTGATAAGTAATCTGGAGGTGATTTAAACTATATGGGAGCTATGTTGAGGTTATATGCAAATACCATGCCATATTATATAAGAGATTTGAACATCCGAGGATTTTGGTGTCCCTGGGGGTCCTGGAACCACTCCCCGTGGATCTCTGTGACAGTATTCTATTTGCCCTCCCTCCCTGCCATCTCTCAGACCTCCTCCTTTGCCTCATGCCTACCTCTGCTCTTTGGGAGGCTGACTCCTGTGGACCATGTTGTAGTCTTTCTCATTCTGTGGCTTCTGACTGCATTTAACCAACTGAAAGAAGCAGAAAGAGATTGACAGATGGGAAGAGAGAGCAGTCATGTTTTCTTTCTCTGTTTCCTCCCTGCTCAAAACCAGGGTTCTGGCAATGGCTTTGTTCTTTGAAGACTGCAGCCCCCACTGTCTGGATCTTCTTCCTGGATCCTGCATTTTCTGGGTTCCCACATCTCTTTCCTTCCTTTTCCTCTTTCCCCTCCAGAGTCACGGACAAGGGGCTTCCCTCTGACTACATCATCAGGATGCCTTAGTGTCTCTGGTTGAATTCTTTAATGCTGCCCATCGCTTCTGGGTAAGTGATGTGGGTGGGGGATGGTGGCTCTTGAATTGCCTGTCTGGGACTCTGTTTCCTTCCAGGACAGGTACAAATGAGAATATGATCTGTTTCTCCATTCTTCTCTCTGACCTTGTCTCCCACCTTGAACTTTAGTGACCTTGAACTCTTGCACCTGCTGCCCCCAAATGAGAAGTCTTCAACTCTACTCAGATTTACTGGGGGAAAAATGTACTGTCACTCTATTGGCCCCACCCTCAGATATTGGGGGGACTCAGTGGCCCCAGGGCGGGACAGGGGTGGAGAAGAACGGAGTGGGCTTGAACCAGCAGAGTGTGTACAAGCCATGAGGTCTGCCTTGGTCTTCCCAGTTTCCCAGGTGATTCTGATATGTAGCCAAGACTAAGCCACTGTCCTAAATATCTCTTCCCCTTAGGACACAGTTGTCCTTCTGTATGCAGCAGGTCCCTTTTTGTATTCTATCATGAAATCCTACTTTCAAGAATATTTCAAATGAGCTTCCCCAGGGAGCTTTTCAAATCTCCTTCTCCCCCTCCCCATCCCAAACAGGCCTGAAATTCTAGTCCATTGAAGGCTCTTGGTATTTATTATCCCCTGGTGACATTTCTTTCCATTCACCTCACATGACAGTAGTGGCCCAGGTGGCTTCATTGCACAAGGACCACGTGAGATGCTGTGGTGTGTTTTTTGGAAAGAACCTCAGAGTCCTGTCATCCGGCTTCCCATTTAACCCCAGGAAGCGCAGGCTCCTGCAGTGTTGGGTCTAATGTCTCTGGTGTCCCAGCCTCGTGCTCTGTCTCTGCTTTTCCAGATTAAAAAGCCTGGCGTTGATTCCAGTTCAGATTCTAGGCCTACTCTCCTTACATCTCCCTGCCCGTGCAACTGCACATCTCTCTGAAACGTTTTTGTAGAAAATCAGTTCTATAATCATGTTGTAGGACAGAGGTGTTTTGTTTAGTTGTTACATGGGAGTATTTATTAATTGTAACAAAATCACAATCAATAGATACAAATGCTGTATTCAAAACCATCCAGCATTTCCTATAAAACCCTGACGTACTGGGGCTGGGGTTGTGGCTCAGTGGTAGAGCGCTTGCCTAGCCTGTGTGAGGCACTGGGTTCAATTCTCAGCACCGCACATAAATAAATAAAATAAAGATTAAAGATCCATTGACAACTAAAAAATATTTTTAAAAAACCCTGATTTACTTGGATTTCTGGCTCTAGGCACATGCACCAAATTGTGCGTATTTTCTAACCTGCTTCTTTGCTTCTGGGAGGTGAAGTGCTGTGACGGTTTCCCACACTGGTCTGGAGCGATAGCTCTCCCCAGATTAACAATGAACAAGACAGCCCTGTCTTCCTTCTTAGCCTTCCTTCTCCCCACACGTTGATGTTCATTTAACCTTGTCTAGAAACCTGTGTGTGTTGGACTCTCATGCTTCCATGATGGGGATCTGACAGCGTGAGTGACTGACAGCCACCTACTCTTCTATAATGGTCTCCATGTTCTGTTCACTTCATCCTTCCATCCAGGACACCAGCAATTGGAACATGCACCATGATTTTCGGTACCATTATAGAAGGAAAAAAAAATCTCCAATAAATGCACCGTGCAAAGCTGTCCACAAGTGCCATCTATTCCAGCACACACCACAGTGTCAGAGATGTTAATATATGACACAATGTGTCTTAAAATCTGAGGACACCACGGATGTCTCCCCGTGCTCTGCACATTGATCCCATTTCTACCTCCAGTGATTGTCCAGGGTGGACTCTGGGTACCAGAGCGGTGGTCCTTAATCATTCTCTTCTTGCTCTGATGAAGTTACTTTGCACCCAAGGAGACATTTCTTTTCTTTCTAAAGCGAGTTTTTATTGGCACAAGAAGTTTTTATCTTCTATGGTTATAGCATAGAAAAGGAAGCAGAAGACATTGTCTTTGAAACAGCCAAGTTCATTGGCAACATCTATCAGTCCCTCTGGGAGTCTTCTCTGACATCCTCAATTCCTACAGTGATGGGAGCTAAAGCTATTTGCTGTGTCGGAAAAGTTCACATCGTTGATAGCATTTTGAAGTGCCACATTGTTTCTCAGTTGAAAAAGAGTCATAAATAATAGTGCATCTTTATTCTCATGTTACCCACAAACTCATATCTCTTTTTTTTTTAGTTTTGACCATTCTCAACTAAACTTTTTCTATGAAATGGTACAGAATATAATTTTTAAAAAGGTATTTTTCCAATGCCCAATTTTTTTTTTCTTATAAGATTTCCCACCAGTTCTAAAATGTTCAGAGACATTAAAGCAAAGACTGAGTACTTTGGAATGTATTTTCTGCCATTTGACATAGAGGGGCCATCCTCTAAAAATAGAGCTTGATGCCTATTCTAGGCAACGGGTTTCATGAGATGCTGAGAGCAGTGTTTAATGCTGAGCCACTCCACAGCCGTCAATCCTGATTTTCCTTTTTTAACTGTGATCATGCTTTCTTTTGATGTTATTTTTTTTTTAAATCTATTTAATTTGATCTTGTTCTAAAAGGCTAATTTCTGGTCAAAGAAAGACTTGAGAACTTGCAAATGGAGGATCCAGCCTCCCCGTCACTTTTTTTCCCCCCTTGCAGAATATACCAGAGAGACAGTACAGTTCATGACTGAGAGTCAGAGATCTGAATCCATTCAGAGATCATCCAGTTACTAGCTGTGTGCTATTGAGATCCTCAGTTTCCTTGTCTATGAAATGGTGACAGTAATAGTTATTTCATTGTGTTGTTGCAAGCATAAAACAGGACAAGCATAAAACAGGATATATATATATATATATATATATATATATATATATATAATTAGTAACAGCTATCAACCTTTCAAATGCATCTACTTATGGGAGTTTGCATCGCAGATATACTGCTTCAATGGCACAAACATGGGTGCGGAGAGGTTGGATATACTTCTGTGTGTGAAAAAAAGTACCAGAAAGAAAATTAACAGGCTATCTATAATGTGAAGAAAATATGGAAAAGGATAAATACTCTTCATGTATGAGAACTCAACTTAAAAAAAAATCCTATTAGAAAAATGGACAAAAGCAATACATATGATTGTTTGGATAACAGAAGAAATTTAGATGACTATCAAACGTGAAAATATGTTAACATTCACCAGCCATTAAAACATACACAAACAAGTGCAATATCAAACAAATTAATTCCATCAGTTGGTTTCCAGTTTGTGTCTACCTCCAGCATATCAGCTCTTGGAGGTCAGAAAGAGGTAGGCTCTGTTTCCTTCCTAAGGAAGCCCGCACAGTGCCCCTAGCAGTATGAGTGTAGAGAAGGGGAACTTTTTTTTAGAAGAAATTTTGGATGTTTTATTTTTTTAATAGTTAACTCTACATTTATTTGAGTTTTTAATCCATATTCACTATAAGCACAAAGAAACTATAGATAAAGATTATTTTAATTTTATTTATTTATTTTTTTTTTGTATAATTCTAACCCCTGCTTTTGGCAGGGGGCACATTGAAACCATAGCTATCATTTTCTCTGCTGTCATGTGGGGGTAACTTTGCCAAGTCTACATTTTCTAGTAAAATATGGTAAAAGGGCCCAATCTCCCCTGGCCATTGTGAAGAGACGATTTTGACGGACATTTGACCAAGTAGATAATTGATACATTTGTTGTTATCCTTGGGTATCCTTTCAATGTTTAATTTTTGTTGGCTTTAATTTTTGTTCTACATGGGGTTTGCTAATTTATCATATTTCCTTAACAATGATATTTGATTACATGTTCACTCCTTGAAAGCTAGGATCTTTTTTTTTCTCTCAGTAAAGGCTAGATGTTCAGTGCCATTCAACTGCGTAGAGTAAGTAATTGACTTTTATTCCTTCCCTTCTGAGAAAACCCTATAAGACCTCAAGTATGATATGTTCTATTATATTTCAGCTTTTTGATTTTGTTTAGAAAATCATTTTTCTATGTTTTCATATGCATTTTTTTTCTAACAGTATGAAAGTATTTCTAATCCACATTTTGGTCTTTGATCCTTTAGGAATTGATTTCTAAATGTGTGTAACATGGGAAAGGAATTCAAATTTATCTCTTTCCAAACTGATACCCGATTAATAATTATCATTTATTCAATAGCCCCAGGCACACTGCCTATGTTTATAACTAGGGTTGTATTGAAACACAATCTCATCTAATCTTTCATATATTATTTATGATTGCTTTTCCACCACAGTAATAGAGTTGAAAAGTTGTAGCAGAGGCTATATGACCCATCAAGTCTAAAATATTTATTATATGACCCTTTACATAAAGCTTGACGGTCCCTGGAGTGGTCTATTTTTCCTCCATTAACCTGTAATTCTTTATCTACTATATATGGAGTAACTCATTTATTTCCTACTTTTTTTTTGACTGATCTTTCTATTCTATTTAGTTGATCTGATTATCTATACTTGCACTTATTTTATATTTTGACACTCAATTTAGCATTATTTTAAGTATTGATGTCTAGAATGTAGTTCTTCAAAAATGGATTTAAGTAGGGTACATGATTGTGTGTGTGTGTGTGTGTGTGTGTGTGTGTGTGTGTGTGTGTGTGTAAATCAACTAGTCAAGTTATGTGAAAGTATTTTGGGATTTTTATTGGAATTTCATGGAATTTATTGAATAATTTGTAGGTAATTTGTATGTTTACAAGATTAATTCTTCCTACGCATAAACATGGTGTATTTATATAGTTCATTTGTCTTCCATAAAATATTTCAATAAAAATTTGAGGTTTTTTTCTGTAGAGTTCTTTCACTTTTTTGTTTGATTTATTCCTAGGGATGTTAATTTTTTGTTTTTGCCATTTTAAGTAGTATTTTTTCTTAAATTATATTTTCTGTTTGTTGTTATATAGCAATGAAATATTTTCAAAATATGTCAACTATGATGTACCCTTTTTCTAGTTGGATATCTCACGTGAACAATAATTTTTTTTTCTTTTACATGCTGTTACTTGGTACATATTCTTTCAACATCAGCTAGGATTTTTAGTACAATATAAATTAGAAAATGCTATACTGAACATTCTTGATCTTTCATGATTGTAAAGACAAATTCATATAATCTTAGCAACAAATATGACATTTATTACAGGTTTTTATAGCAACAATTTTCATTTTAGCTAAGAATCAATATGATAAACAGCTTTTGATTTATAAAGTACACTTTTGAACTAACATATTAAAATGATTACTTTTTCTTCTTAATCTGCTAATACAGTAAAATAATAACATCTATGTTAATAAATGAGTATGACCTACAGTTCTCCTGTCTTATAGTGTTCTTATAAAATTTTATTATCCATCTTATGACTTCAAAAATGATTTGGAGGGATTCCTGTTTTTCACTTTTCTTGCATAAGATTAGAATTTTTTGAATATGGGTAGAGCTTGCCTGTAGAACCATATAGATTCGTGTTTATTTTGTGGGGAGATTCATAATACTGATTCAACTTCTTATGATACACCCCAGTTTTCCTCTTGAGTCAGTTTTTGTGATTTTATATTTTTACTTCCTTTATCTCTTCATATTATATTTTATGAATTATTTACAGATTATCGTGGGACAGAGAGCATGATATTCAAAACTAGCAAACCCTGTAATCAAAATGAAGTTCTTAGTAGTGCACAGCTATGTGTGTGCATGTGTGCGTGAGTGTGTATATGTTTGTAAGAGAGAAAGCAGTCATTTTAATCTCTACTTTTTCAGCCACAGAAATCAGCAGCTACAGCAATTTGACTAGCTATGATTCAGACTCTTCTTCACCCTGCCTCACTAACAGACTGCTTCCTGCAAAGATGGCATATTTATGTGCTTTCTCTGTCACTACTTCCATCTGGGGAAGAGGAATGCCTTCTGAAGGGTTATAAGCTTCTTTCCCTCCACTTAAACCACGTTGAAGCATTCTGTACCACTGACTATGTCTAAGTTCAGAACAGCAGGCATCATATATCTGTGTCTGATCCAATATGTTTGTAGCTCTTGATCATAAATTTTAAGTGGGATGTACTGATTTCTCTATTTTATTTTTAGAAGTATCTTAACCTGTTTGTGATTCTTTTTTTTTCTTTAATTTGTGGACATTTCCAAAGAAAGAATGTAGTACAGATATCTTCAGAACACCAATTTAAAACTGGGTGTCTGACTTGAATATGGTTGTTCCCCCAAACTCATGCATGAGTTTAATCTCCAAAGTCTTATATCAGTGATACTGAAAGGGTGAAAACTTAATTCTACTATGGTGTATAAAGGTAGGACCTTTGGAAAATGATGAGATTAGACTAGGTTATTAGGGGGCATCCTTCAAGATTGAATCCTCATGATTTTATAAGGAGAGGGGAAAAAGACCACAGGGCACAGAAGTATTCACACACTCCTTCCATGATGTAATGAAACCCAGGGGCACCCTCACCAGAGCTTACAAAATGCTGTTTTGACTTTCAGCTTCCAAATATGTGGGTTAAAAAAATCATCTTTTATTTATAAAGTAGATTGCCTTGGGTTTTTCATTATAGTAATGAAAACTGACAGATTCAGCATCATTCTGTGTTCTTAAAAGGAAAAATATACCTAAAAAATCATGTCTTAGTCTTTATATCACTTTCCTACACTGTCCCTTCTAATATTTGTTACCATTTCTCCCTTTGCTCTACATAGTTGTTATACATTCGTAATGATGCATTGGTTCCCATTCACTGTTTCACATTTTGCCTATTCTGAACATCATAAATTATACAACAAATTCTCTCTACCTTTTTTTGCTTGCTTTGTTACATTTAATAATAAACACTGAAGTGTCTTCTGTAATGATAAATTCATTCTTTTCAATCACTCAGATGCTCAAAGGTTATCAAAGATGATAAAGGGAAGCAAAAGACCAATGGTTTCCTCCATTAGCTGTCATGAGAAAGGCAAAAAATTTGAGTCCTAAAGATTCTGGTCTCAAATTCTACTTTATCCACTCACTAGCCCTAGGAACCTATTCAGTTATTTATTTATTTTAAAGCTCTCTGAACCTTAATTTACTTCGTTGCCAAGTAAGGATAACAACGATGTACAGATGTTGCGAGGATTAAACGATTAAAAATCTCCATCTAGTACCTAGCACGCAGGGCTCATAAATTCTCCCTTTCATGCTCATTATCACACCTCTGCAATTCTTCAAGTGCCGATGCCACCTTTTTCGAGTCATGTGATTTAGAATCTCCCTGTGTTTTCCTGTGCACTTCGGTTTGTATAAGTTAGAAAGAGCACACATGAAAGAAAGAGTGTGCAGATGGGATGTGCCAAAGGCAAACCAAGGCTGGGATGTATGGGACGGATTCTTAAGTTCCCACTGCCTCTGCCCGAGAGCTCATTCTGCCTGAAGGGCTACAGGGGAGGGTTGGGAGCAGACCCTTCTTCTGCAGCTCTTGCAAAATGAATTTGTCAGTAAAAGTCATTTTATAGAACAGCCAAAGACTCCCCATAGATTCAATTATACGGAACAGAATCTGCTGGTGAATGCAAGAAAAATGTTGCTGAATTGAATAGGGGAAATCAGTGATTTGATTCTCACCACCTCTCAACGGCTGCCTTCTGTTTTGGAGACACTGGAAGAAACTTCTGGCACATCTATATTATATTACGTACCTATTGGTTTCATCAGAACAATATGCTTCCCTCGTTCTAGTTATTTTCCTCTGTTATTTTATTATGGTATGGATTTAAAGGGGCATCTGGGCAGGCTCCAGACACTAAGATGGATTAACTCACAGATGAGCCGGTAACTTAGAAGGGGACAGAAACAGCCTCCCTTCATTCTCTGAATTTATCAGAAATCTCCATGGATTGAATTTAATTTTCATTTTTATTTTTATTTATTTTTTATTGTAGTAGAAAACACATAACAAAATTTACTTTTCTAACCATTTTAAGTGTGCAGATCAATACCATTGAGGACATTCATCCTACTGTGCAACCATCACCACCATCCACCTCAGAACTTTTTTATCTTCCAGATCTGAACTCTGTGCCCATTAAACACTAACTTCCTGTTTCTCTCCCTCCGGCCCCAAGGCAACCACCATTCTACTTCCTGTCTCTATGGATTTAACTCTCCTAGCGACCCTGCATAAGTGGACCCAGTGTTGTCCTTTCCCAACTGGCTTATTTCACTTAGCATAATGCCTTCGAGATCCATCCATGTTGTAGCATACGCCAGTCTTTCCTTTCTTTCAAAGCCTAAATATTTCACTGTGTGTGTGTGTGTGTGTGTGTGTGTGTGTGTGTGTGTGTGTGTGACTTTTGTTTATCCATTTATCCATCAAAGGACACTGGGGTTGCTTCCACTATTTGGCTATTGTGAATAGAGCTTTTATGAAATGTCATCTAACTTTTGAGAGAAGATTGGTAAGAACCTGAATAACATTTTAAAAGCTCACTGGGGATATAGCTGAGTGGTAGAGCACTTGCCTATCAGGCACAAAGTCTTGGTCTAACCATAAATTTAAAAAAGACAAAAAAAAAAAAAAACTCATGGGGGTGACTGGTTTTTAATCTAATAGAACAAAATAACCGTGCCCACAGGACTACTGGAAAAGGACACAGTTGCATTTCTGGTCTCTGTTCTTCGTCACTGTATTGACTCATCGTTGGCCTTGTCCCAGTTTTCTCCCAGAAATTTTAGGAGGAAATTATCTAGGGGAGGCTTCATGGAAGCTCTGCTCACCAGCTTCCACATAGCTTTGTGTGACACTAGCAAATACCAGGATCATTTGGAAACAGATTGCACAGGCATTGACACATCTGTCACCCACGGGACACTGAGAACTTCCAGACACAACTTTCACAGGTGACATGTTTAATATGGAATTCTCAGCGTGTGTATCTTGATTTAGGCCATTTGCCCTTGTGGTTTGGGTAGACATTCTCTTTTAAAAGGCACAATCGATACTGAACCTAGCCTTTCATGCTATGATCTGGTAAAATAGTAACCAAAGCCAAAATGCAACATCAATTTAGATCAGAAAGTTGGCATTTTGGAAGACTTAGTGAATATTATGCAAGAAAGGTGTCACTATGGCAATATTATGCAGACCAAGGACTGGTGTCGCAGAGATCCTATTAACTAACATCTGTAGAATCTCTGCAGCCCTCCTAGTCTTGTAACAATGCTACCGGGTGGGTTGTGTTACCCATACCTTGCAGGTAAGGAAATTGAAGACTTTGGAAATAATTTCTTCAAGTCCACAAGCTGGTAATTGGCAGAGGTGGGGGTCTAGCCTACATTTGTCTTATTCTAAAGCAAATTTTTTTTTCTCCACCGTAATCCAGCTCAACTGGGTTTATAAAAAGTAGAAGAGATTCACAGTCCATGATCAGTGGTTTTTTTCAAAGTATGGTCCACAGACCAGCAGCATCAGATTGCCTGGAAATGTTGTAACTGTAAATCCCTGGGGCCCAGGTTTTTGATTTCCAAGCTGTGGGGTGCACTGAGCATCTGTCTTTAGTAAGTCTCCCTATGGAATCTAACATCCACCCAAAGTGATGTTAGGTGATCCCCTCTGCTGTGAGCAGTGGATCATCTATTGTTTCACTGTGATCAGGTAAAAGAACAGAGAGTGCATGGGAATCCTGAGAACTGGAACATGGATGGTGTAATGCAAATGAGGGGCCAGGCAGTATTTTGATCCCCCAAAAGATTTGAGCTTCTTTAAGATTGCACTGTGAGTTTCACAGGGGAGGGGGAAAGTTTTAACTCTGATCTGAAGTTTAATGTAGCCAATTCTCCTCCTCCTCCTGGCCTGCCCCCGCTGCCACTTCCTGTAATGAGTGACCTCAGGCATCTGGCATTGATTGAATAGATCCTACCTTCCGTTTTTTGGAGGAAGGAATGTGATTCTCATCATCCAGCACTGTGCTGTGGTCTTTTTTCTGCACTCCCACGTGCTGGAATTTCTGGACAACAATTTTGGTTCTGTCTATGCACGAAGCTTCTGGAGGCTTCTGAGCTTCGGGAATTGCTGATGGAGCCATCTGATTGGAGCTATTTGTTGACAACCTCCAGGGCACCAGAAACAATAAGTCAGAGGAGTCCAAATGTTTGAACAAGATTCAAAGGCAGTTTTCAGTGGGTCAGAGGTCAACAGCCCTGAAAGAGATGAATCTGGGGCCTTCGCCTTTCAAAGCCTCACGGAGCCTAGCGAAGTCCTGAGAGAAGTGCTCTGAGATTTAACACCTTCCAGCATGAGGTACCTGTGACACGCTGACATGCCTCTGGAATGCTTCAAGGCATTGACTTGCTCTGGCTGCTGGAGCCAGGGGACAGAATGTGACCAGGCAGGATGGTTGGCAGAACATAAGCGATGAAACTGAAGGAAGCTGTTTCCTAGAGTCACTCTTGCGGGGCTGGGCCACCATAGGACAAAAAGGAAGGACCACTGGATACAACCGTTTGTCTGGACAGTCCTGCTGCAAATCTAGCTTCCAGGAATGCTTTGCTTCTTCTAGGCCACTTGTTTGCCAATGTCATCCTAAGTACGATCATCACACCGGAAGGGTGAAAAATAGACATGTCAGAGTCACTGTGAATTAAGGTCTCTGCATGTGCCTAGTCCACAGGGATGACTAAGCAGGGGCTACTTGTGCATTTGTGATATGAACATCCTTTGATAGGGTGGCCCATGTCCCCAAGGAGGGAGTGTGCTGAGTAGATAAGCAGTCACAGAAAGGCAGGGTGGTAGAGTGGGCACCAGCCTGTGAGTCAGAACCCTGCGGTGGGGTCCAGGGGTTGCATTTCTGACATTTTGGGATCCAGTGCTCACAACCTGCCATGTTGGTCAGAGTTCCATCACTGGGACAAAATACCTGAGAAAAACAACTTCAAGAAGGAAAAATTTATTTTGACTCACGGTTTCAGAGACCTCCATCCATGGTCGGCTGGCCCCACTTCTTCAGGCCTCAGGTAAGGCAGGACATCCCAGCAAAAGGGCTTGGTGGAGGAAAGCTGCTCCGCTCATGGCAGCCAGAAAGCAGAGACAGGAACAGGACAAAATACAGTCCCCAAGGGCATGTCCCGAAGGACCCACTTCCTTTCACGAGGTCTCACTTCCTATAACTTTCACGCCCCCCCCGAAAAAAAATCCATTCAAAAGTCATCAATGGATTAATGCACATCAATGGAGGTTAGATTCCTCCTGATCCAATCATCTCCTAAGATCTCCATCTCTGGACCTCACTGTGCTGAGGACAAAGCCTTCATCCCATGAGCCTGGGTACCAGTCCAGACTCACCCATAACACCTCGCCTCTCCCGGGTCCTGTCTGATCCATCACAGGGGCACTAACTTCCTTCCCTGTGACTCTTGATTCCCACTGTTAGCAGGGCAGTGATTCTCTCTTCCCACCTCTGAAGCCTGTTGTATAACTGTGCATCAAGCCTGTGCCCTGGGATGGAACTATGTAACCGTCAACTGTCGTCACACATATATTCGGCCTGGTTATTTGAGAACCAGGATGAGACTTTAAGGTCTATTTGATATCGACAAAATCTTTTGCAAGCCACTTTCATGGGGGATTTATCCTATCAGTAACACCTCCAATGTTATAATATCAAAAGAGGGAAATTAATATTCACTGAGCATGGAATGTGTCACTTACCCACGTATATGTTCCAAACTTTCAAAGTCTCACACACACACACACACACACACACACACACACACACACACACACACACACTCACTCACTTGAACCCTGTAGGTAGTTTTTTATTATTCCAGTTCATAAATAAAGACACAGAGATGTCAAATATTAAGAAATTTGTTTTGTGTCACAGAGGATATGGTCTTGAAGCCAAGATGACTTGTGCTAGATCCCCTGGGTACTGGCACACTCTTGTTGACATGTTCTCAACGTCCCTCAGACCCCCCTCTACCTCTCTTGTCCCAGCCCACCACCAGCAGGTAAAGATGCTGGGCTGACACTTCTCTTCCCACCACGGTCACTGGAGCTCCACTTGACGGAACTAGCTTCTTGTCTAAGAGCTCAAAGTTTCCAATGTCAGGAAATATACAATGAGCGATTCTGACTCATCTTGGTGGAGGAAAGGAGAGAATCCAGCCGTACTTTGTGAAGCATCACTAGCAACCGTAGGTAAAACAAAAGCCACGCAGTGGTGGTTTAGATACGGTGTCCCCTGAAAACTCACGTGTGAGGCAATGTAAGGAAGTTGAAGGTGGAATCGTTAGGTTCTGGGAGCCTTAGCCTCAACAGTGCATTGATCCCCTGATGGGGATTAACGTGGTAACTGTAGGCCGGTAGGCGGTAGCTGGGGGAGGTAGGTCACTGGGGACGTGCCTTTGGGGTGTATGTCTTGTCCTTGTTGAGTGGAGCTCTGTCTCGGATTCCTGTTGCCATGGGCCCAGCGGCTTCCCTCTGCCCCCCCCCTTCCACCACGATGTCCTGCCTCATCTCAACCCCCAAGGAACGGAGTCAGCCATCTATGGACTGAGACCTCTGAAACTGTAAACCCCCAGATAAATATTTCCTCCTCTAAAGTTATTCTTATCAGGTCTTTTGGTCAAAGTAGAAAAAAAAAAAAAAAGCTGACTAAAATACAGTCCCAGGTCAGACTCTTACAACCAATATATCTGCAGTTCATTTTGAAGGTAAGAAAAATAATGGATTTCTGAAATTTAAGAATTGTTCAAACAATGTAAGCCAACCATGGACTTTCTGAAAAATGTAGAGGAGAACTATCAGAAGCCCCACACACACACACACAGCTTCTGCCATTTGAGGATATTTGCTTTCTCAAGTCTTTGGAAATTTCCCCCAAAACAAAACATGTAATAAAAAGAGGGAGGTGGGACACAGAAATTGGAGGGCCCCAGACAGTCTGAATAAGTTATCAAATTGTGGAATTCCATGGCTATTTAGAGGAAGTACAGGGACATGGGTCAAGGCTGTGGTTTGCATGTGTCCCCCCAAAATCCATGTGTTAGACACTCAATTCCTCAGTGCAGCAGTGTTGGGAGGCAGGGCCTAGGGGGAGGGGTTTGGGTTATGGAGGCCCTTCCTTGTGAATGGATTCACACTTTTTTCTTCCCTTTTCTTGTTGCAGTGCTGGGGATGGAACTCGGGGCCTTTCATACACCAAGCATGTGCTCTACCACTGAGCTACAGCCTTAGTCTAATGTCCTTCTCTCATGAGTAAGTTTACAGCTTCCGGAGCTGAATTGATTACCACAAGATCAGGCTGTGATACAGCAAGACCACCTCCCACGTTCTCTCTCTTCTACACATCCCTCTTGCTTTCCCCATGAGGAACTAGTACGAGTTCCTCATCAGAAGGCAGCAGTTAATGACTCCATGCTCTTGGATTTCCCAACCTCCAAAGCCAAAATAAACTTCTTTTCTTTACAAATTACCCAGTCTCAAGTATTTTTTTTTTTTATAGCCACAGAAAAATAGGTCAAGACAATCTGGATGAGTTGCAAAGGGTAGGAGAGGGACAATGGTAGAGATTGGGCCTAAAAGGTAGCCCAGGCCTCATTGGAGAATGGGTATTGTCTCCTCTTGCAGTCCACTGGCTATACCATAGAAACAGCACCCAGGGTCAACAGACTCTTCAAGGATTTTAAGACCTGAAAGGTTGACTTTAAAACAAGGGGAGAACTGCAGTGGAAGTGAAGAACATAACATAGTACTAACTAGTCAATAAGAAGGGACTCTTCGAAGGCTAAGGATCCATATTAGCCCCCATGCGTCAGAGTCTCCAGGCACCCATCTACACCAGACCACTCCGAGGTCCAGCAGGCATCTCAAGCTTCACATGTCCACCACAGCTCTGGACAACTGCACCCTTCGTTTGCTCAAGTCATGAAGTTAAAGTCATCCTAGCTTTCTCCTCGTCACCCACATATCTCATCAGGACCTCTGTAGCTCTACTTCAGGAGAGTCAGAACCCACTCTCTTCGTTCCACCCCAGCGTGAGTCACTGTCTTTAACCTAGACTGCCACCTCCCAACTTGTACTCTGACCCTTTCACTCCATTCTTAGCTACCCGCCCCATCTTATGGACTGCAGCTTACTGGCACCTGTTTCCTGTCCCTCTCTCTGACTGTGACGCAAGCCCTGTGAGATCAGAGATCTTGGTTTCATGCCATGAAGTAGACCACACCTCTGGAACTCTTCCTGGTGAAGGATTAGGACTCAATAAATATTTGTTGAATAAACAGGGAATGAATTAATTTGGCAGAAGTGTAGAAGATTCTTGAAATGTAAGGTGTGCCCAGGTGGAAATAGCCATCCTAAATCCAGGAATATGTTGCAAAGACAGAACGGGACTCATGATTCAGAATGGACAAGGGAAGCACAAGAACTGTGACAGCAAAATTAATGTTCACACGCTTTTACTACCTTAAAAAAAAAAAACCACATCAATCTTCTTGTCATTTGTTGCAGTTTTGAGAAGTATCATTTTAAATGATGGCTCCATATTCTGCTGAATGGATACATAATAACCATTTCTCTTTCCTTGGGCCTCTTGATTCTAACTTTTCGCTATTAGCAAGGGTATTGGTGTGGATATCTTCATGCGTATAAACCTTTGCTGTATTTTGCACCATTTCATTATAAAAGATTGACAAAGGCTAGCAAAAAACCAATTTTACAGTTCTCCAAAAGAGTTGTACTCAAATTCATTTCTTTTTTTTTTTTTTTTTTTTTTTTTTTTTTTTCAAAGAGAGAGTGAGAGGTGGGGGGGGACAGAGAGAGAGAGAGAGAATTTTAACATTTATTTATTTTTTCTTAGTTCTCGGCGGACACAACATCTTTGTTGGTATGTGGTGCTGAGGATCGAACCCGGGCCGCACGCATGCTAGGCGAGCACGCTACCGCTTGAGCCACATCCCCAGCCCCCTCAAATTCATTTCAACTTCGCTTCTTCACCATAATAATGGCAACACTGCAGATTAACATACAGAAATGCTGGCACTTGTTTTTTTTTGTTTGTTTGTTTTTTTGTTTTTTTTTTTTTTTTTTTGGTGGCACATGTGTTTCCTTTTCTCTACAATCTTTGTGTCTTTTTCTCATTTACTTCCTGAAACTGTTTTTGTATTATCAGTTTGTATTATTTGCCAATCTGAGAGGGAAAAAAAATGTCATTCTATTTTTTTTTTTTTGAGAGAGAGAGAGAGAGAATTTTTAATATTTAGTTTTCGGCAGACGCAACATCTTTATTTGTATGTGGTGCTGAGGATCAAACCCAGGCCACACGTATGCCAGGCGAGCATGCTACCCCTTGAGCCACATCCCCAGCAATTTTTTTTTCTTATTAAGAGTAAATTAGCCTTCTTGAATATGTTCAAGAGCTACTCTGATTTTCTTTTCTATGAACTGTTGATGTCTTTTGTCTGTGGTCTCTGTTTTTTATTTTCAACTATTCATTCAATTCCATAATTCCATTCTTATGGGATAGACAACATTTCAGGGAATGATAACAGGTCAGGATAGACTGTGGTCCGAGAGATCACCCAGGGATCCAAGCTCCTTCCTCCAATGGCTCTGCCAGCCCCTCGGTGTGGTCCTCATACTCATGGACTCTGCTGATTCACCACTAGAAAGTCTGAATTCTAAGCTATCAGAAGACAGAAAGGAGCATGCAGTTTCCTTTTGTAAAAAAAATCCCAGAATGTTGCACGATTAACTTACCTGCCAGGGAGCTGGGGGAATGTAGCTGGGCATCGAGGTTCCCCACTAAAACCCCAAGGGTTTACTATTAAGGAAGAATGCAAGATTGAATCTCAGGGAAAATATCAGTTTTTACTACAAGGTCTAAGTGGAATCTGCCCCTTCCAGTTGCCAAACCTTCATCCTAATCTCACTTATTAAAGAACACATGACTTTTCCCTTTTTTATGAATAATACTCTCTTAATATAATATGGATTCTCAT
This sequence comes from Ictidomys tridecemlineatus, assembly GCF_052094955.1. Lineage (NCBI taxonomy): Eukaryota > Metazoa > Chordata > Mammalia > Rodentia > Sciuridae > Ictidomys > Ictidomys tridecemlineatus. The sequence continues at coordinate 41,262,953 of NC_135488.1, read as the reverse complement.
AGAAGTGTTGTTTTCTTTGACAATATTCTTGTTACACTGCTCTCATTAGTTGTTAATATTTATCAAGGGGATATAGAGTTTTTGAACTTATCAAATTTCACATAAACATATCACCATTAAATCATTTAATTTGAATTATTAAGGTTTTCCAGGAAAGATCATTTACTTCTTTTTACAGATGCATCAACCAAAGTGAAACATGATTTAATTTCAATGGATAATAACATAGACTCAAAAGACATTTTAAAATTCCTAACTTGTCTTATCAAGGAAAGAACACCATTAATGAAATGTATGTAGGCCTTGTTTAGGGGAGGTATTAGATCCTCTACCCAAGTCCTGATAGAAATTTAATTTATTGGAATCTTGACAACGACATGATATAAGTAGGCTAAATGAGTTTTTGTAATGTGAAAGAATAGAAGTGTCGTCTCCCTATACACTGAAAATGATACCAAGTGAATGGTGAAGGACAGATAAGATTTAAAATTTGCATAGCAAGGGTGGTTAAGGGATGATTTTTTAAAATTAATACAAAATGGGAAAAAACAAAAACATAAATAAGAAAAGCAATTTGCACTGTCTTAAAACATCTCTGCAAAAATGAAGAGTTCTATGTGCTTCTAATTCAAAAATGGCTGCCATAGAGAAGAAAAAGAACATAATTTGGTTTGTATTGTAGATCTTTCTGAGAACAGTACATTTTCATTTCTGGGTGCTACTTGCTGAACTAATAACTAGGGCATTTCTTTTTTTCACATTGGGCAAAAAGTTGGCTTTTCGTATTTTAAATATTTCATCTGTTTTGATAGAATCCACTCTGCTTGCGTACACCACTCAATATATCATATTATTGTATTCTACTGTTACGTATCAAAATCCAGCCCTTTGAAATGCTTAGGGTATGACCATAGTAATTGGCTAAAATAACAAAATTTTATATTACAAAAATAAATAAAGTTGGGAGAGAGGACATTTAATGGACACAGCAGTGCAGGAATAGTTTCTCATGTTCTACAGCACAGTGGGGTAACTATGGTTGACAACCATTAATTGTATATTTCAAAATAATAGAGAAGATTCTTTTTTATTAGTTGCTCATGACAATACAATGATGTTGACATATCATACATCTGATTCAAATGGGGTATGAATTCTCATTAATATTTCTGATACAGAGAAATAATCATGTCCAAGGTATTGGATATGCCAGTTGCCCTGATACATGACACATTGCATATATGTATTGAAATAGTCCAGTGTACAAATGTGTTCAATTACTATGTGTCCATTAAAAATAAAGATATATATTTTTAAAAACGAAGTCATGTTTCTCCTGAGTTCCCAAGGGTTCAGATCTGTGGCTAGGGGTGGCTATTTTCATACCTCATGGAAAACTTCATCTTGTCATCTTGGTCCTGGGAGGAAGGAAGAGGGTAGATATATCATTGCTGGGAATTCATTAAGTATTTTTACATAGGCGGGTAATACCAGGGGACTGAGACTGGAGATTTTTCAGCACTTTAAAAGTAAGTAAAAAATATCTTGGAGAAATAATTTCCTAAACCAAGTAAAATTTTGAAAAGTAGAGCTCTGTGGACTTTTCTCAAAAGTTCTTCAATTAGGATTTTTCCTCCCCTCCTCCAGTGGGGACAAATGACTTGACATCCTACAGTCCCTTTTTCAGCCAGACTTTTTAAGATGTCCTCCAGTTCATCTGGCTGCCATAGGGCAGGACAGTAATTAAAGTCTCTCCTAGAAATGGGAATCTATATTCTTTATCAAACTCTTCGGAGTCTGTGAAACTTTGATAGACTGGCAGAAGTGTTCTCACCTAGGGATGCATGATGTTCCGGGCAGTTAGAATGAGACACAGAGACAGCAAAGAGTCCTAAAGGGCAAGTTCTGAGGGCCTGAAGGCCTACGGGACATTCCAGGCATAAGAGCTGTGGGCCACTCAGCACGACTCCCACACTCCCACAGCGAGGGGGGGGGATATTTTTTCACAACATCAAATCAGAATGCAATTTCCAGACTTGACATGTCGCAGCTGCTCCAGCTGCCAGCACCTGTGCCTTCCTAAACTAGAGAGGTGCCCAGCATTGCCCCACAGTCAATGGATGACTGAGCCAGAAAGTTCTGGTAGATTCTGGCAAAGGTAGGCCAGGGTGAGCAATTCTTTAAGAGAACACAAAGTAGGCCACGGGACGAGGTGGTCGACCCACAAGCCCTTCACCTGTCACAGGTTTGAGCACATCTAATGTCTGTCCGCAGAATCAAATGGAATATAGACTCACTTGGCTGGTGGAGGCCCAGGAGTCAGGGCGAGGGAGGGAACCAGCCCTCTGTTGAGGTCAGAGTCAGAGAAAGGCTGGTGTTTTCATTTACTTTTTATTTACTTATTTGAAATTCTAGAAAATGTAACCGCTAAACACAGGAGAACCTTAAATAAATGAATCTAATATTCATTAAGATCCTGAGGGAGGAATAAGCTCCTAAGCACAGAGGTAATGCAGTGTATATATCATAAAACAAAGTTTTGAGTATATAAACATTTCGGGCTCTTTATGGAAAATCCAGAACACGAAAGTAAATGATTGATTAGGACAAATTCGATAGCAAGATGTTTCTATGTTCATTAGAAAATGTGGTCATAGGAGTAAATGATATTATCATCTCGATAGTTCAATGCAGAAGAACACAGATAGATCATTCACGGGCGGTGTGATAGCTTTTTACGACAAAGACCGGAGAAATTCAGCTTATAAGGAGGAAGAGTTTATTCTGACTGATGGTTTTAAAGGTGTCTGTCTGAGGTCACTTGGCCTGTTGCTTTGGGAATGTGGTACCACAGTGCATTGTGATGGGAGTATATGGTGGGAAATGCTGCTCACCTTCCCAGGAAGCAGAAGAGAAAGACAGGAAGAGGATGGTTTCCAATGTCCCTTCAAGGACAGGTCCCTAGTGACCCAATTTCCTTCCATTAGGCCCCTCCTCTTAGAGGTATCACCCCCTCCCAATAGCACCATGGACTGGCACCAAGTCTTTTAGACTTCAGGGGAACATTCCAGATCCCAGCCACAAAAGACAGGGAAAAAATAGATTCATAATAAAAATTTGAGGGAAAACCCAGTGATTCTAACTTGTACTCAGAGTTTCAGGTAATAAAATCACCAAAGTAATATTTTTCACTCTTTATGTTGAATTACAACATTTATATATCATTACTCAGCTCTAAACAGAGCGTAGTAAAATCTTTAAATTCATTGTTACTGGAATTTGGAAATGTGCATAATGAGTAAAAAAAAAAACTTTATATCCTTGTTTTAATAATCCCACTTATAAAATTTTAGTTTGAGAATATTTCCAAATATGGAAAAACATAGAGAGGAAGACAGTTACTAAATAACTTACATATGTTATGGTTTGAATATGAGAAAAGCTCATGTGGCAGGAATGTTCAGAGGTAAAATGATTTGATTATAAAAGTTGTATCCGCCATTTGATAGGTTAATAATCTAAATGGATCTCTACTGTGTGGTACCTGAAGGTAGGTGGGGCACGAATGGAGGAGTAGGTCGCTGTGGGCGTGATGTTCTTCATCTGGGGTTCAGAGCAACAGAGTCAGCCAGTCCAGGACGGAAACTCTGAAACCAGGAACCCAAGAGAAACTTTGTCTGCTCTAAGTTGTTCAGGTCAGGTTTTTCAGTCACAGCAACAAAAAGCTGGTGAACACCATGTCCAAAAGTCAGCTGGAATGTGACTTCTGTGCAATGAATGGCACAATGTATAAAGCAAGCGGTAATAAATATACCAATATGATTTTATAAAAAAATTATAACGCAACATGGGGAAAATTTGTGAAGTAAAATCATGAGGCATTGTATGGACAATAAAAAGTACAATGTTTTTGTCTTTGGGGGACTATGGCAGAAATACCATAAATGGGGAGGCCTCTAAGTCCTGGCGAATTCCATGTGTGGCAAAGGCCCATTCTTCACAGGATTGAAGGGAGAACGAGGCTCCCTTGAACCTCTTTTATAAGAGCATTACAGTGGTTTGGAGATGATTTGATTGTGTGTCCCCCAGAGTTTCATTGGATGGACGCTTGGTCCCCCGTTTGGCAAGGTTGATATAGGTGGGGCCTCGTGGGAGGCAAGGGCTGGTACCACCTCATGAATGGATCACTGCTGTCTTTGGGGATTTCTCGCTCTCATGGGACTAGATCTGTTCTCAGGAGTGGGCTGTTGTAGATAGAGCAAGACCACCCATGTGCTTCCGTTCTTCTGCACCTCGCTGTTTCCCTTTCTGTTTCTGTGCCATGTTTTCACATAGCTGGGGGCGGAGGGGGCTCATCAGAGCTGGTGCCATATAGCTTGGACTTCCAGCCTGAAGTATTTGGTTAAGGCAATATAAAATAATCTAAGGGATAGGTTTCAACATAAGGATTTGAAGAGTACGCATTCAGCCCACAGCGTAAATCAACTATGAAAGTAATATCCGATTGAGGGGGAAAAAGCAAAAAGAGAACGCCTGGGAGGGAAATAACCCAGAAAGATAATAGGACTGGGTTGTGGCCACTGGATGATCTGAGATCACTTTACTTTCAAAAATTTTGGTGTGAAGCTTATAAAACATTAAATTTAAAAAAAAAAACAGATTTACATAGCAGACTTCTTAGAAGTTGGAATTAGGGGATGCTGGTTATTTAAATCATGAGAGTATACTGGGCTGAGAGAGACCATCCCTACTTGGTTGAACATCTCAAGTGACCCTAAATCCATGTCTTTGGTCCATTCTGTCTTTGAACCCAATATAATTGCTGTAAGATTATTATTTTGAATCAGCCAAAATTCAAGATAATAATATTGTATTAATTTCCCCTGGCTGCTGCAACAAATTATGGAAATTTTAATGGCTTAAAAACAACAGAAGGGCTGAGGCTGTAGCTCAGGTGGCAGAGTGCTTGCCTAGCATGTGGGAGGCACTGGGGTTGAACCTTAGCACCGCATAAAAATGAACAAATAAAAAAGGCATTCTCAGGCCTGAGGCTGTGGCTCAGTGGTAAAGCACTGGCCTGGCATGCATGAGGCACTGGGTTCGATCCTCAGCACCACATAAATATAAAATAAAGATATCGGGTCCACCTATAATTAAAAAATAAAGATTAAAAAGGCATTCTGTCCATCTACAAAAAAAAGTTAAATAAAATTTAAAAATAAAATAAAAACAAGAAATATATACTCTGTTCTGGAGGTCAAAAGGCCCAAATGAGTCTCATGGGGTTTAAAACTCTGAAGTCAGCAGGGCTGAGTTCCTTCTGGAGGCCCCAAGGGAAAATCCGTTTCCTTGTCCTTTCCAAAGTTTAGAGCGTCATTGCCTGCATTTCTCGGTTCCTGGTTCCTTCTTCCATCTTCAAAACCAGCATGTAGCAACCCGTCTCTGACTCTGTTTTCCTCTGCCTGCATGGTCACGTGGACTTTCCTTTTCTCTGATCAAATCTCCCTCTTTTTCTCTCCTTTTTTTTTTTTTTTGAGGGGGTGTGGGGTACCAGAGATTGAACTCAGGGGCACTCGATCACTGAGCCATATCCCCAGCCCTATTTTGTGTTTTATTTAAAGATAAGGTCTCACTGAGTTGCTTAGTGCCTCACCTCTGCTGAGGCCGGCTGCACAATCCGGATCCTGCCTCAGCCCCCCAAACTCTGGTTCCCTCTTTTAAAGGCACCTGTGATTGCATTTAGGGCCCAAAATCCAAGATAATCTCCCATCTAGAGATTCTTAACTTAATCACTTCTGCAAAGACCCTTTCTCCATATGTGGGAATAGTCACAGGCTCCAGGGTTTAGGACCATAGTGTCCCTGGGGGCTATTACTCATCCTAGCTTCCTGTATCTTGTTGACTACAAGTCTTCTGTGCACGGTAGATATGTTTATTTCTCTTGATGGTGATGATGGTTTCTTGGGTATACAAATGCATCAAAACTACCAAATTGCATAGTTTAAAAAGGTGCAATTTGCCAGGCATGGTGGCATATGCCTGTAATCCCAGCAGCTCGGGAGGCTGAGGCAGGAAAATCAAAAGGTCAAAGCCAGTTTCAGCAAATTAATGAGACCCTGTGTCTAATAAAATATTAAAAAAAAAAAATAAAGTCTGGGGATGTGGTTCAGTGGTTAAGTGCCGCTAGGTTCAATCCCCAGTACCACAAAAATGGTGAAAATTATGAAATGTCAATTATATATGAATATAACATAAAAATATAGGATAGTTTTATGCTACATGGTAAACACTCTCTGAACCAACATGACAATGTTCCTCTGGAATCAGTTTTGTATGATTTTTAGGGAGTTGGGGAACTTGTCATGTATAACAGCCAATGAAACCTGAAACTTGGGCATGTCTAATTAGTCTGTAACTAATCTAGTTCTCTTTGGAGGGTGCAATCCCCCGGTGACAGAAATGTAACCCTGATGACTTAATTTCCCCCCCCACACACACACACATGCAAACACACTTACCAACATACAGCCACATTCCCCACATGCATTTACATGCATGCACTGGTGTATGCACACACTCACACATGTGCACACACATGTGCACACAGCTGCACTTGTGCAAGTGCAGGCGTGCACACTCACACATCCACACAGGCACTTTTCCTCAGGTTGATCTTCACATGCAGGTCAGGGGATGGCGCCAGGCACTGTCTGGGGGAGTGGCACCTATCCCTGGGATGTCCATCCTCCTCAGGTGACAAGGAGTCCCTCTGGAACTTTCCAAGTCTCATAGCATCAGGCATCTATTACCCCACCCATGTCACCACCCTCCACTAATCATGCAAATCTGATCTTACACCCTGTGCAGCACAGGGAGACTCCAGAAGCAATCGAAGGCTCCATCAGGCCTCCACCAAAGGCCGCAGAGGAAGGGTTTTCTTCTTCCTTCTGGGCCAAGCTCAGGAGAGCCTTAGTCCAGGGCATCCCTGGCTCATTCTCTTCTTGTACTCCTCTGACTTGCTGGGAACAGGAAACCACCCTAGAAACTTCCAGACCTGCTGGGTTTGTCCAGAGTAGCCTGAGATTTCTGCAGTTTACCATGTGTTCAGAAGCAAAATCCTTCCCATGGGTGATAAGGGTGGGGTTTTCTACATTCACAGACTGGGGGAGCAAGGTTATGTGGGGAAGTCAGGAAGGGATGGGGAGCTTTGGTTAGTACCTGTCGTCATTCAGCCACGTGAGCCTGCTTGTCCGTTACTCTCCTCTTACTCTATGGAACAAACTGACTTCACCTCAATAGCTTGTGGAGCACATGGCTATCAATTGCAAATTCTCTAATCATTGGTCTCCATTATAAAGTTTTCCATGGAAAGATGATTTTCAGATGCTGAGTAGAAGACATTGATGAGAAAAAGGACACATCGAAGACTACAACCTCAAAAGAATTCCAGTTATAAAAAAAAAAAAACCAAAAAACTTAATTCCCTATTTTGTCAATCCTGAATGTTTGAAATTTGTCTTATCTTATCACATTGATTTAAAAAGGAACAGTTATATTAAATGAAAAAAAATTTAATGCTATAAATATTTTGCAATCTGGAAACAGAAAATGGAGATGCTTAATAATTATTGGAGGCACACAAGTGACATTCCATCTAAATTCTGCCCTCTACCTTCAGAACGTGCTGGCTTTACTTAGCACGTTCTACCTTTTAATTCTCTCTTTGGTTTTACTTCTGATCTCTTTCCTTGAATCTGTGGCCACCAGAATTCATTCTCAGTAGAATGATAGATCCCTGGTGCTTATGGCAAGAGACTATGAGTGCTGGGTGTCTCCTAGGTTCCGACAAACTTGAAAAGTCAAAAATAATGCAAATTGGAGGAGCTGGTTGAAGAACTCTAATAGCACCAGGGCTTCAGAGTGGGGATCTGGTTGAGGACATGCCACCAGCTATTGGCATTATGAACAGCTAATTCTCATTTTCCAGAATTTATCTCCTACTTGGCCGAGAAGGTTTTCTAAGACTCGAAAAAAATGCTCGGAATGGATGACAAGGACCCATCAGTTCTCCCTGATCTTCAGTCTTAGGTTGAAGATACAAGTTTATACTTTGGGGCTAAGAATAGTTATGCCTCTCTAGTTAATGCACGTAACCTTAAAATAGCTCTTGACAGAACTCGTCCTCCCCCTACAATCTGTGCTGAGGAGAGACAGGGGGGAGCTCACATCTCATTCAGGGAGTCAAATTGCTCCTGCTACTGCAATCCCCTGCATTGCAACAGAACTCTCAGACTTCTGGCAGGTAGGCCTCACAAAGGCTAGCGAAATCTGAAATTGCAACTTAGCTTTCAGGGGGAAAAAAAAATGATCTTCACTCGATTGAGTCTGGATCCACATACATGTTTTGAGTTATTATGTTACTTGATGAAATCCAAAGTTCTTCCTTATTTAGTGATGCTATACCACCCTCCCTGGGTGGTTCTTAACAGGAGTGACACTCCATCTTGTGCCCAGATGGAGACCCTCCTCTCCTCTTGGATGACTCTGCCCATCAGGACATGAGTCAACACATGACCCGGGCGTTTCTATGTAAATACACATGTTTTTCATGCACACATATTCAGTACTCTGCCTGACCCCATCGTGCAGATGCTATTTTTATTAGCAGTGGTCACTGTCAAGTAATCAAGCTTTGCCCAGGTGGCTCATTGTGCAGCTGCAGTAAACGGGAGGCAGGGACTTAGGCCATCCAGAGGTCTTGGCACTTTCAGGTGCTGCTTTCAGTAGCAGCTTGTTTGAGTCAGCTTTTTCACTGCTGTGACTAAAGGATCTGACCCGCACAACTGCAGGGGAGGGAGGGTTTATTTGAGAGCTCACAGTTTCAGAGGTCTTAGTCCACAGAAGGCTGGCTCCATTCCTTGGGGCTGGAGGTGAGCTGAACATCATGGTGGGAGAGCATGGCAGAGGGAAGCAGTTCACAACAGGAAGCCGAGAAAGAGAGACTTCAGCTCCAGATACAAAATATATACCCCATAGCCACGCCCCCAACTAACCACTTCCTCCAGCCACACCCCACTTGCCTCTAGTTACCACTCAGTTAACACCATCAAGGAATAATTCACTGCTCAGGTTAAGACTCTTGCAATCCAATCATTTCTCCTCCGAACGTCCTGCATTGTCTCACACGTGGACTTTTAGAGGACACCTCATATCCAAACCATCACACAGTTGAAGCAAGCATGGACTGAAACCTGGGTGTGCATCAATTCATAAACTCCAGAAACCACCAAGACAGCTAGTCAGCTTAGCAAAGGTTGGGCTGCTGTGTACCTGCCATCTGTCAACCTCAATTTGGGGAAAGAATTCTTTTAACCTTAAAAAGTCACCTTATATGCAACGAGGCATGGTAACAATCTGACACTGGGGACAAGATAAGATTATAGAGGAAGAGAGGAGCTCTGGGACTCTTTCAGCAGGCCCTGCAATTTCACTGAGTGGCTCCTCACTTCAGGTTTGGCATGAGTTTAGCTTATGATTTCCAGTTATGGTGAGGCATGCCATAAAACTCTTTGGTGTCTGGTGACAGGAGCACTGGGTCCTTGATCATCACCACCACCAACCCCGTGTTTGACTTAGATGGCTACAAAATGCTAGCAAGAAAGGGATAGGGAAGCCATGATTTCCATGTCATTACAGGCACAGATGGATGTAAGCCACCTGCACCTATTTCTTAGTCTATTTTCTGTTACTATAACTGAATGCCACAGACTGGGTAACATATAAAGGCTAGAGGTTTATTTAGATCATGGTTCTGGAGGCTGGGAAGTCCAAGAGCATGGTGCCAGATGCTCACTATATATATATTTTGGGGGGGTGAAGAGAGAGAATTTTTTTAATATTTATTTTTTAGTTCTCAGCGGACACAACATCTTTGTTGGTATGTGGTGCTGAGGATCGAACCTGGGCTGCACGCATGCCAGGCGAGCGCGCTACCGCTTGAGCCACATCCCCAGCCCAGATGCTCAGCATATAGAAAGGTTCGTCACCTTACCTCATTTTCTCCCACTGGATATCTTATGATATCTGATTAGAATATTTTCCAGTCCCTCCCCCCATTTGTTACTTCAGGAAACCTCATGAGAATATTTCCCACTTTACTTCCATTTGTCACTTCAAAATCTGGACCTCTGGTGGGAGCTGTCATGGTGATGGGATTTATGGTAAGCAGGGTCAGGACTCCTCTTCCCATCTTGCACTCCTTTCTCATACCCTGTCTCCTCCATCTCGGTGTCTCTGAACTCCTACCTAACAAGTTCACCTTATAACAAAGCCACTCCAAAGATAACCCACGACTCCACACATGGAGTCATCCATTCATTAGGGCAGGGCCGCCCTCATGGCCCAGTCACTATCGAAAGTCCCACTTCTCCTTGCCTGTTTTTTTTTTCCCCCTTTTTCTGCACTGGGAATTGAACCCAGGGGAGTTCTCACACTGAAGTACATCTCGAGCACTTTTCTATTTTGGTTTTGAGACAGAGTCTCACTAAGTTTCCCTGGCGAGGCTCCAGTTTGTAATCTTCCTGCCTCGTCTCCTAAGGAGCTGAGATCACAGGTAACATACGCACCTGGGCCCACTTCTTAATGCCCCCCAAAGGGGGTTCAATTCCAACCTGAGCTTTGGAGGGGACATTCACACCAGAGGCACCCACTACGTGATTTGGGACTTCCTTCGCTTGCTATCTGCTGGGGAGGAAGCTGGATTGCCTGGGAGAGCAGGGACTGAGGGAGAGGCATGCAGTTTCTTCAGAATATCCTGCGGTAAATGGTCTCTAAGGCGACCAACAGTGATTCACGCCTCCTGGGGGTCACGCCTTTGTGTAACGCCTTCCCCTGGTTTGGACCCATGACTTGCTTCTAACAGGTGATAGATGTCACTTCTGCTATTAGATTACAAAATGTCTCTGCCCAGCCAGGTGCAGTGGCTCACACCTGTAATCCCAGTCTCTTGGGAGGCTGAGGCAGGAAGATTGTGAGTTCAAAGCCAGCGTCAGCAACTTTAGGAGACCATAAGCAACTGAACAAGACCCTATCTCTAAATGAAATATTTTAAAAGGCTGAGGATGTGCCTCAGTGGTTAAGTGCCCCTGGGTTCAATCCCCAGTGCCAAAAAAAAAAAAAAAAAAGAGTCTGTGTGAGTTCTGTCTCACACACACTCCCTTGGTCTTCCTCTTATTCTCTCTGAGGGAAGTCAGACGGCATCTTGTGATCTAATCCATTGAGAAGCCACATGCAGAGGAATTAAGGAAGGCCCCTAATGAATAGCTACTGAAGAGCTGACATGCTCGGTTCAACAGCTTACGTGAGACTGAATCCTGCCAACGCTCCCAAGGGTCAGCATAAAAGCAGGTTCCTGCCTCAGTAGAGCCTTCAGGTGAGTCCACACCCAAAGCCAAGAAAACCAGACCCACAGGCCCCTGATGAGGGTATATGAGGAATTCTGATCCTTAGAAACTCTGAGATAATGCAGGTGTGTGGCTTTAAATGCTAGATCTTGGAGTGATTTATTACATATCAGGAGATAATGCATATCAGAAGGACTCAGTACCATGATCAGGGGTCAACTGTGTGAAATAAGATTTTCTCAGAGTCTTGCTTTCTTGCAGACTTTTTCATATTGCTGAAGGACACTTTAAAATATCATCCCAGTCAATAATTCTAAGCAGTTACTCCACTATAAGCTTTTTATTAGGGGGGTGGGAGTTGTGGCTCAGTGGTAGAGCAGTCGCCCGGCATGCGTGAGGCCCTGGGTTCCATCCTCGGCACCACAGATAAATAAAAATAAAGATACTGTGTCCATTTAAAACTAAAGAACATTTTTTAAAAAAAAAAAGCTTTCTATTAGAATCAACAAAATACCAAAATTACCTGATTTCCATTTTTGTGATTGTTGTTACTTATAAATTATTACATTCATATTTCAGCAAAAGTATGGATGAACAGTGAACCCAGACCAGAGGCCCGAAACAACTGGCCTGGAGGGAAAAACAAAAAGATCTTTCCAAACTGGACCATCAGAACAGTTGGTGCCTCAAATTTAGTCAGTGACTCAAGAATGAAATTGGATTGCATCAGGGAAGGTAAAGCTAAGGCAACAAAGCAAAAACGTGTGTGTGTGTGTGTGTGTGTGTGTGTGTGTGTGTGTGAGAGAGAGAGAGAGAGAGAGAGAGAGAGAAGTGTTTCAGATTTTTGAATTTTGGGGATTTTGGAATACTTGCACTTAATATTGTTGGGAATGGAACCCAAGACTATACACAAAATTCATATATTGTTCATATACACCTTATCCACACAGCCTGGAGGTGATGTCTATATCTATTATCCTTCTTGTGCACCTGTGTCTGGTCTGTGTGTCATCACAAGAGGTCCCGTGTGAACTTTTCCCTTTTTGGTATCATGTCAATGCTCAGAAAGTTTTGGATTTTGAAGAACTTGGATTTTTGAATCTGTGGTTAAAGATGTTCAACCTGTACATCTAATTTGAATAACATGTCAGTCTTTCCGAAAATATAGACGTTTGATTCAAATTCCAATTAGAGGAACTAAGTCTTTAGAAATGAGAGAACCTTAAAAATTCACTAGTTTACAGATTTTCAAAATCTTCTTTTCCCATAGAGGCTTTTAAAACAATGAAATCTTAAGTCTAGCTTCAACATGCATAATAGAAAATATAATATTTTGTTAGCACAAATATATTTTACACATTAAAATTCACAAAACTTACTCATAAGGCAATTCTTTCTGAACACTAATATGAATACAAAATTTAGGAACTTGGGACTGAAGGACATTAGCTGTGGCCTTTTTCAGTGTAGTTGTACAATATTGGAACAATTGTAATTCACAAAAAGAAGTAGTTCTAAATGGTTAAGAGATTGAAAATCAGCTTATCTTGTAATTTAAGATGGATATCAGTTAAGCCAATACAGAAACTTGACAGAGAAATAGTAAAGCAAATTGTATTTAACATCATATAAAATGCTATTCTTCCTTAATTGGTAGTTGTTAAGTTTGAGGTAAAATGCCTTAGTCAATGTTAGTTATCTTTGGGCAGAAAATACTTTTCAAGTGTTTCTTTGAATGATGTAAAATATAAAACCGTGTAAAATTTTCAAAACTCAGACACAGTGATATAGTGTGTAGTAAGATCATAATTCCAAGTTTCTAAGAAGTCTAATTTTCTTTGTTTTGCATGTTGACTCTGAACTTAATCTTTCAGTTTCATTGCTGACATTTTAACTGTCATGGCAGACCTGATAACATAGTGGCCTTACACAGCCAAATTTAAAAATATCACCAAGATATGCAAAACCATGAGGTCATGTCATGTTAGATTTGAGGGTTTTCACTCAAGAGGCTTTTATTAACAGCAGTCATATTTGGTCTCATTTGAAGTAGCCATGCCTCAGTAGGACCAGAGAACTTCAATACCAAAAGTAAATTCTAGAAACCACCGCATTTATTTTTGTAAGTAGCTGAAAAGTTTGCAATGTGAAGAAGACAGTCCTTTAATAAAGTTGTCAATTTGTATGACATTACCCAACACTTAAAAATTAAAGTTGCCTTTTTTTTTGTATTTTGCAGCTAGAACTTGTTATGCAAATGTACTGCTTGTGCACATACTGGTAATGATTTTTATGTGAATATGTATTTTTAAACTACTGCTGTTGCTCATTATGTAGACCTTGCTACATTTTAGTACAATTATGTGTGGTGTCTTATTTGTGCCCTAAGCATTTGAAATTTTCATCTCTTAATAGGTCTGGGGGTGACTGTTTTCTACTGTGACAAATTTCCCTTTTCCTTCAAGAACATATACAAAAACAATCAAAATGGGGAAGTCATCAACATCCACACACTTGCCTATTTGAAATGTAAACATTTTCTTACTTTCAAACTGCAAGCCAATTATATAAGAATCTTGGGTGGGCACGGTGGTGCATACCTGTAATTCCAGGAGCTCAGGAGGCTGAGGCAGGAGGATCACAAGTTCAAAGTTCAGCAGCTAAGCAAGGCCCTAAACAACTTGGCTAGATTCTGACTCAAATAAAAAATAAAGAGGGCTGAGATATGGCTCATTGGTTAAGTGCCCTAAGTTCAATTTCTGGTATACACACACACACACACACACACACACACACACACACACACACACACACACACCACCTTGGATCTGCACTCCGACTCTAATTTAAACCATCTTGATGGACAATAGTGATCATCGTATGATACAAATCCCCTCTCAGAATACATTTTATTGGCAGAACTAATGGCAGAATTTCTTGTACTGCCTAAAAGAATTCAGTAATATTTTCTGAACATGAAATACCAAGAAACATCTTGACTTCAGAGTAGCATCTCATAGTATCATGAATGTTGAGTAGAAGACATGAGATCCCCGAATCAGAGGCAAAGAGCTTTAGTACTCACAGTGCAGCAAAGAGTGTAAGCATCACCTCTGCTTTGGTTCTCGCTGCCTCCTGAGTCCCATGGGGGTAACACAGAGAGACCCCGGTAGATGCTTGTGCACTCAGAGGGTTTATATCACTACTAAGGGACCCAGGACTCAGGGAAATTGAGTTTTCTTATAATAGACCAAATAAACCTGCCCAACAATTGTACTGGAGAGAAACATCATTACATCACACAGCGCACAAATCTACCAGCAGACTTTTGGGAGACACTACCTCTATTTTCCAAGGCTCTTTACTATACAACATTTTTGAAAAGAAAGTAGGAAAAAAAAAAAGTTGCCTAGTTTCCCTGTTAATAAGACTTGCAGAAACATGAGAGATCTATGGAGAATTTCCTCTCATCACCCAAAGGAGTCTTCTTTCCCTTTATCTGCAGTTTTGTAGTTTAATTTGAATGATTTTATAAATGCCTTTCATTTTCACATTTCGCTTTTGTCTAGAGAATTCTTCAAGAGCACGACAGGAACTCTACATTGTGAAAATCACTGCTGTAGTTCAAACCTTTATTTTTTTTTAATAAGGAAACTGAGGCACAAAAACGGCCTGTCCAAGTCCCAGCTATTTACATATCAACTCCAAATAATGGAATTATAAATCCGAGCAGCGCTAGGCACCCGCCAGAATACATTCTCCTTTAATCTAGAAATAAATGGTGTGAAGTACACAAGGGCGGAGAACTTTCCAGGCTTTCCAGGCCATCTTAATGGGGGCTTTTCCCTTCAGCAACTTCTGAGAAACAAAATCTGAAGTTGAACAGGGTCAACTGGGAAGGAATCTCAGGAAAGATCACTAGTGGAGAGGTGAGAGAGAAGCGAGACAACTGAAGGTTTGTCACGAAGCAGGTGAGTTCTGCGGACACCTGGATCTTACCCCTGATGGGTTTATATCACCCCTAAGATACCTCTGGGGCCAGCTAGTGGAAAATCTGCACTTCAGAGGTACCTGAAGGAGGAGAGAGCTGCGTGTCCTCTACATCAGTTCCCATCAGTCTTTGGTAGACATGGTACTGGGAGGTTAAAAATCCTATACTCTGCCCTGCACTCAGGTAGACGAAGCTACAGTGGCCAGAGAGTGCTTCAGGTGGGGACCATTAGAAGGTAGGCTGGTGTGCAGGAAATGGCACGTGGGGAGGGATATGGTGGCACAAGAGTCACCTGCTACAGTAGGACAGCTATCCATTAAGAATCAGTATACAAGCTGGGCGCAATGGGACACACCTGTAATCCCAGTGGTTCAGGAGGCTGAGGCAGGAGGATCACAAGTTCAAAGCCAGCCTCAACAAAAGGGAGGTGCTAAGCAACTCAGCGAGACCCTTCTCTAAATAAAAAATACAAAATAGGGCTGGGGATGTGGCTCAGTGGTTGAGTGCCCCTGAGTTCAATCCCTGGTATCCCCCCACCCCCAAATCCATCCACATTCGAGTGAACCTTCCTTGTCTCGTTCTTCACCTCTGCGTTTAAATGAAGGTCTTCAAGCCTGACGGGGACGCACGAGGATGGAGTTCAGACAGCTTTTTAATGAAATGGTGATTACAGGAAGGGGTAAAGAATATAGAAAAGTGTTGATCAAGGAAAGGAGGGGAAATGTGCCTGAAGAGAATGAAAATTATTGTCTGCAGAATAGAGCGAGGCAGAGAAGAGGAAGTAGGGGACAAGGGAGGCTAGAACAGAAGGGCCATGGGCTCAGGCAAATTCCAAGGGAGGACACTACTTGGAGGGGCTGTAACAGGAAGCAGGTCACAGGTTCTGGTCCCCGTTCCTGCCCAAGGAGAGTCATATGAATTAGACTCATCTCTGGGTGACAGAGAACAATGATTCCAAAGTTTTGTAGAAGGAGCTCTTTTGACATGAGCACCTCCAAAACCTTGAGTAAAAGCTACAATGAATTCAGTAACCCTGCAAAATGAAATGTGTGTTTTATTCATCACCACAGCACGACATGTATTTCAAAAATAGCAGCTTGTATGTGCACAAGAGGTGAGGTATGTTCAGAACCCAGGCTGGGAGATGTACTGGTTCTGGTACCACCATAGTGACTCGTGGGGGAAGATGAGAGCTGGTCTGAAGGTGTTCGTGTTGGGAGGAACCTGAAAGGTCTAACACTGAACTGGTTTAGATAATGTGTCAAGAGAGCACCACGTTGGGTGCGGTGGCACACACCTGTAATCCCAGCGGCTCCAGAGGCTGAGACAGGAGGATCTTGAGTCCAAAGCCAGCTTCAGCAAAAGTGAGGCACCAAGCAACTCAGTGGGACCCTGTCTCTAAAGAAAATACAAAATAGGCTGGGGATGTGGCTCAGTGATTGAGTGCCATCCCTAGTACCCCCTCAAAAAGAAGAAGAAAGAACCTTCATAGGAAGCCTCTCGCTGGGTCATCTCCTGAATTTCTTCCCATCAGTCAAGATGAGTTGTACACCCAACTGCTTTTGTGAAGAACAGTGGTAACGGGGAAGCAGAAAGGAACTGAGAGCAGAGAAAGCAAAACCTTTGAATCGATCCTTGCATTCTTTTAAGGAGAAAGCCTCTCCCTCATACCCCTGCCCTGCTTTTATTCCTAGGTAATGCAATTTGAAGCTGCAGAGAAGCTGGCTTGGGATATCAATGGCACTTTCTGATGCAGAGAAGAACATCTGTGTCAAACCAAATGTGTGTGTGTGTGTGTGTGTGTATTCTTTATAACAACTTTGGGTTGCTGTATGGCCATATGAATTTGAGTTCTCACCCCTGAAATAAGAATTTGGTGAGAGCAATTCATTTGGAACTAAATTGGTCCTCCTCTACTATGATTTGGATAAATGTCCCCCAAAGACCCATGTGTTGGTCCCCAGCCATGACACTATTGGGAAATAGGAGGTAGAGAGTAGTGGGAGGTCTTTGGGGGCATGTCCTCTAAGTGGGTATTGGGGGACCCAGTCCCTTTCTCTTACTCTCTCTTTCACCTGCTTGCCATGAGGTGAATTATGATTCTGACATTATGTGCAGGCCCCAAAGCAATGGTGGTCCAAAGATCATGGACTCAAATTTCCAAAACAGTGAGACAAAATATATTTTTCCTATGTTTAGATTGATTGTCTCAGGTTTTTATTTGGTTACAATCATGGAAAATTGACTAAACACACCTACCCAAATGCATACGCTGAAGCCCCTAACCTCTACTCTGACTGTATTTGGAGACAGCTCCTTTAAAGTAATGAAAGTTAAATGAAAGACTGGCGTCCTCACAAGAAGAGGAAGAGACGTCAGGGAGATGTATGCACAGAGGAAAGGTCATGGGAGGACACGGCAGGATGTCCATCTGCAAATCAAGGAGAAAGACCTGGGAAGGAACCAACCCTGCCAACACCTTGACCTTGGACTTCCAACCTCCAGAACCTCAAGATAACAACGGTAAGAAACTGTTTTCTACGCCCCCCCCCCCAGTCTGCGGTACTTGGTCTTGACATCCCAACAAATTAACCCAGCAGGTGTCCCAGGAAGCACCGAGGGGCATGAGAGGTGAGATGGGATAGAGGAAGGTGACCAGGAGGTCTCAGCTGTGGGGAGCTTCTGGAAAGCCTGGGAGAGACACCTGAGAACTTCCCCTGCCACTGAAAGGGGGAGAAGCTGGGGTACCCGTCAACAGGTGCACATCCCATTGGTTGGGTCACTCCTGGGGCTTAACGGCCGGCATTTCTACTCTGTCCTCATCTGAGGGCCAGGCACCCTTCCACCACCAGAGAAAGCTCCAGCAAGAGCCACCAAGGCTAGAGTAGGAAGCCATGGGCGTGGAAGGGGTGGGAGGCTTGTCTAGCAGCCCTGCTGGTGACCCTCAGGGCGGAGGTGGGGCTGCACTGACAGCATCTGCTGTAACCATCTGAGTTAAACAATGATGTCTACTTTTAGACCACTGAGGCGTTTATTCCGTCAGCGTGGGTTTTTAGACCAGTTTCTCCAACAGCAGTGTTATTTCCTCCGCTCTGCTCAGACTAACTGGAGAGGAAAAGGTAATTTGTTCAAGTGCCACCTGCTAGGTTCTATTTTATTGGGGGAATGCCTCTATAAACAACATAGGGGTTCAGAGGTTTCGGGGTGTAAGGCAAAGCACACTGGGGATTTGTGCGTCTTGTGGAAGGCAGGTTTAAAGGACATTCAGGAGTAGCTTGGAAGAGAAGGGCAGCCTCAATTACAAAGGGTGAGGCCTGGTATACAGAGACGAGGTGGAGTAAGGCAGGGGAGAGGGCTGGGAAAGACCCCTGAGTTTCCATATGGGGGCTCCAACTGGCGGTTCATTTCCAGAACGTGTCACAGCTCAGCATCAGCAGGATGGGGCACACAGACGTGGTCTGAGCATGTCCCCAGGCAGCCTCTGCTGGATCTCCACGAGAGACAGGGGAACCCGTTTCATCCTCCTCTCTTCCATAACTCTGAGCAGTTACAAAAGATTCACCTGCAAATTTGATAGCCACGGGAACGGTGAAGAGGAAGATGCAATATCTCTTCGTCTCCAAACGGATGCTCAGATTGATCCTGAACTCACATCCCAACGAGAAAAATTAGGAAAAAACAAAAAAATATATATATATATATATTGGCGCTCCTCTCTAAGGCTTCAGGAGCAAGGCTGTCCGTGAGACCCTGCGGGACCCAGGTCCAGAGAGAACGTTCTTAAAATGTCTTTTGAGTCCTTGCACTTTCTGTCCTTCATTTCTCTCTGGGCGACTCCTCACATAAAGTGCTCACAGGCAAGGCTTCTGTCTTGGTTTCTCCCGTCTCGGGGAGCTGAGGTCAGGCTATCTGAGAAAGCTGCTGTGGAGACAGAGCAAGACCTGAGTGGCCAAGCAAGGGGCCAGGTCTCAGGAGGTCTTCATGTTGGAAGCTTCCTCTGGAACCACAGAACACACCCCACCCCCTGGTTGGGCCCCCACACGTAGCCAAGTCACTTCCTCCTGTCAAGTGTTATCTACCCAAGTCACATCCCTTTTCCTGCCAGTTTCTCCTGTGACGTGGGCACTGTTCATTAGTCACATCGGACCCCAACCCGTGGCCTCTTGGGGTCCCCCCAACCGCCTGCATCCTACCACCTGACCAATGTTCCCAACACATCAACATTTAATACTTCCATTGAGGCACATCGCCTACCTACAGAAAGCCACATGAAAATACATGCATGTTTTAATGAAGGCCAACACCCTGCTGTGGCTTGGATATGGTTTGAAGGTAACCCTCAAGTTTCATGTGTTGAAATTTAATCCACATGATGAAATATTAAGAGGGTGGAAACTTAACCTGACTCTGGCGTCTAGAGGCCACTGGGAGAATTAAAGTAATTAGGATGGAGTCCCCATGATTGAGTCTTGGTGGCTTTATAAGAAGAGGGACAGGGATCAGATGGCACACAGACATGCTCCTTGTCTTTTGCCATGGGATACTCTGACCAGCTTGGAACTCTGACAGAAAGAAGGCGTGGCCCCTCATCTTGGACTGGAACCATGAACTAAAATAAAACTCCTCTTTTTGTAAGTACTTAGCCTCCAATATTTCAACAGTAATGAAAAAAAATGGACAAATACATATACTTATAGCCACAATCTTTGCCCAGTGTCTCAAAAGTCACTTCTCAAACTCTCTTCTCCTTCCCATCAAGTTAACTCTCTTTTCTTTTACTTTTGGCAAAACATATGAGCACACACCCTGTGATATTCAGCTTTCCGTAACTATGACAAGATACCTGAGAAAATCAACTTAAAGGAGGAAAGAATTACTTTGGCTCATAGTATCAGAAGTTGCCATCCATGGTCAGCTGGACTCCATTGATTCTGGGCCTGAGGTGAGACAGTGTGTCATGATGGAAGGGTGTGGTGGGTCAAAGCTGTTCATCTCAGGGCAGCCAGGAAGTGGATGGGGGAAGAAGCAGGGGCAAGATATACCCTTCCAAGGCATGCTGCCAGTGACCTCCTTTCTCTAACTGCAGTTTCCACCACCACCCAGGAATGCCATCAGCTATGAACCCCTCAATTGCCTGATCCATTATAGAGATCAGAGCCCGCGTGATCCAGTCACCTTCCAGAGCCCCACCTCTGAACATTGCTGCCTTGGGGACCAAGCCTTCAACACCTGAACCCCTGGGGTACATTCCAGATCCAAACCATAACACATCCCTAATTTCCTTGTTTACTTTGGCCTGCTTTCTTTTTTTATTTTTAAATGCATCTTGGGTCTTTTATTTTTCCCAACCGTAGCTAACGTAAGTGTTTACCTCTTTTAAACACGTAGATTCCACGTCCATCTCTTCTTCACTTTGGATCGCAGTATTACTGGAAGGAGTCAGATCTTTTATCCTTTAGGGTCCTCACAGTCTGGCTGTTGCTAATTGCATCCTTAATATAGCTGGGCATGTACTCTGTCCTATGTATTTCCTGTCATTCTGTGGTTGAATCCAAAATATCTTTTTAATTGTGTCACTTCCTTGCTCAAGAAACCAAGAGCTTCCCGAACTCCTCTGAGTGGTTCTTAAGTGGGGTAAGTCCGGAATGGAGGTGGGCTTTGCCCAAGAGGGCAAAGAAAATGTCCTCAGTTCACCTAAACCAAGATGCTTGTGTGGGGGCAAGGAGATGCAGAAAGCCCTCATTTCCATGTACACAGCACACACATTCCCTCCCCCATCCCCCCCACCCCACCCCAGGCCAGCAGATTTTCCCTTCTCTCTACCCTCAGCATGTGACATCCTGGTTATGACCCAAATCCTCCTCAAAATTCCTTCAGGATTTAGAGCCTGTTGCACGAGTAATGAATGTCCCAGGAAACACAGTCCTTCAAAGGTGCTCCCACCCTAAACCCCAGACCTCTGACTAGGTCACCATACACAGCAAAGGGCATCGGTAGAGGTAAGTTAGGGTATGAGCCTTGAGACAAGGGGGCAGTTCTGGACCCTCCAGGTGGGCCCACTGGAATCCCATGAGTCCTGAGGGAGGAAAACCTTTCCCAGCTGGAGGGAGAGAGACTGCAGAACGGAAGCAGAGTGACCCAACCCTGCTGACCACTTGATTCTAGTCCTGGGAATCTGTGTTGATTTCTGACTTAACAGAACTGAAGAATCATGCTCTGTGCGATCCAGGCCCTCATTCTGAGTTCTTTTGTTAAGCTGCTGGAGGAGTCTAACATTCTACCCAAACCGTGTGCTTTACTCTGGCTAAAGTCCATGCAGGTGAAAGCACCTGCCACATCTGTCTCTTTCCTCCTCCCGTAGTCCCCGGTCCAGTATGAGCACCAGATGCATTTAACAAAAGCAGTGAGACATGGGGGAGAATCAGTAACATTGTTAAGAATTCAACATAAAAATGATTTAAGTAGGATAATGTAATAAGTGCAATTTATTTTTCTTGGCTGTAGTCATCAGACATCCTTGTAAACTAAATATTACATATGCAAGATCATGGGGGAAAAAAAAGAAAAAAACAAAGCACTTGCTAACTTTATGACCTTAAGCAAGTTTCAAGTTTTTAACCTGTTTTCTTATCTATAAAATGGGGATTATTATGCATCCTTCACTGGGCTGTAATGATTTGGCAATGTACTTGGCGAGTGGAAGAACACAATGAGTGATGGCTATCAATAACCAGAGTGTTAATGATAACTAACGACACATGTTGAGCATCCCTCATCCAAAATGCTTGGGACCAGAGTGTTTAGGAATTCATATTTTCAAATTTTGGGATATTTGCACATATATGATGAGTTATCTTAGGGATGGGATCTAAATCAAATCACACAATTCAGTTGTGCTTCATTTACATCTTATACACAGATAATTTTATACTATATTTTTAATGCACCTGGATTTTGACTGTGACTCCACATGAGGTCAGGTATGGAATTTTCTACTTGTGACATCAGGTTGGTGCTGAAAAGTTTTGGATTTGGGGCCTTTTAGATTGGAGATTTTTCAGATTCAAGATGCTCAACTCATAGTACTAAACATGTTTTCTATTAAAATTGATGTTTCTAAGTAGTTATTATTATTCTACACCTTTCCTTCAAAAACAATGATTAGCTTCTAACTTTCTATTCGATGTCAGCAAGTTACTCTGGGGAATTCAAAGACATCATTCTCATCTTGGAATATCATCAACATATAAATTACTAGAAAACAGGGCATTTTTGGTCACTTGCCCCATAGATATTCAGAGAATAAGAAGAACTCTGAGGAAAGAGAGGTCGGGGACATGAATGTGAGGAATGCTGTCTAGCAGGTAGACCACCAGGTATTAAACTGCATAGCATTAGGACTTAAACCAGCCAATTTCCAGTTTGAAATTTTCCATCAAATTTACAGAAGCTGCTCTGAGCAGGGAATCCCCTACCCCTGCAGCAGAGTAGAAAGGGTCATGCCACGGATCTGCAAAGCTTACCTTCCTGTTATTTGTTCTTCAGTGACAAATGCACCATCCTATTCCCTAGTGCTCTAGTTGGGAACTGCTTTATAGTTTGGAAGTTTTGCCTTTTAAAACAGACTGGATAATTAGACTTGGACTCATTAGAAACCTCAGTCAATGGAAATGTCTCTATGCAACACTTCACTATTTTATGGGTATGTGTGTGTGGGAGTAGCAAATGCAGACAAACGAGTGATTTTTGTTCTTTTTAAAAAGTAATCTTAGGCTGGGCTTGGTGGTGCATGCCTGTAATCCCAGTTGCTCAGGAGATTTAGGCAGAAGGATTGAAAGTTCAAAGCCAGTCTCAGCCACTTAGTGAGGCCCTAAGCAACTTAGGGAGACCCTGTCTCAAAATCAATCAATCAATCAATCAATCAATAGAATTGAAGCTGTATCTCTGTGGTAAAGTACCCCTGGGTTCAATCCCTGGTACCAAATAAATAAATAAATAATCTCAGCATATGGCTCTGACTTCATGTAAATTCCATCCAATCTGCTATACATTTCAGTAAGGTAAGTATGCATGTTCAGTGTGATGATTCTGAGGCATTAAAAGCCCCCATCCTCAAAAAAGGACTCGTTTCATACTATTCTACGCTTTATAAGTTGTCAGTTTGCAATATATATATTTTTAAAATTTTGCTTTACATTCCAGTTGAAGGGACTTTCTGGCTAATCCTTAACTAATATGAAAATGTCGTTTAGCAGAACAGCTCCTTCCTAAGGCCTTCTGATTAATCAGGAGTTCATTGCAGCTAACAGAAATGTCTCATACATGATGTACTCCTAAAGGGATTTCAAAATGGAAATTTGAGTAAAATCCTCTTAGCTTTTCTAAAGTTATAGAGCTCTCTTAAAGTTGCTTTTATCTGAAATAAATTCTCCCCTGCTGCCAACAATCAAAAACAATTTAAGTTGTGATCATTTTTATTTTTCAGAGAAAGCAAGCCTTCAAGTTTTAGAGTTATGATGTATATCATCTACTACCATCAGAAATGTTTTGGAAAAAACCATACTGAAAGATCCATTAATGTCTGAGTCCACTTACATTCCTTTTCACCCTGTTACATTCAATTTTTTGGTGCGACTTTGTCTTTTTCCCCCTTTATTTAAACAAATAGTGCATAATTGTGAGGGCCTGATCGTAATTCAGAGCTAGAAGCAGGGGAATTTTATCAATGATAAGCAAAAGACATTTCACTTTTGGGGTGGGAAAGCCTTGAGTGAACTTAACACTTTGCAACTGTGTTTTTTTTGGCCAAGGCCTCAGGCATGCTAGGCAAACACTCTAACATTGAGCTACACCCCACCCCCAATCCTACAGTGTGATTTTTTAAAAAAAATGTTTACCCTGCCAGTCACTGAGGGATGGATGTTATGATCTGGAATATTCTTCAAAGTCTCATGTGTTCAGAGGTGCGGCTTTTAGGAAATGATGGGATCATGAAGTCTCTGACCTTATTAGTGGATTAATCCATTGACAGCTGAATGTCCATGCCGGGAATGGGACCTAGTTGTTGGTGGAAGTAGGTCATTGGGGGAATAACTCAAGTGGGTTTATCTTCTTCCCAGCCCCTTCTTCTCTCTCTCTCTCTCTCTCTCTCTCTCTCTCTCTCTCTCTCTCTCTCTCCTTTCTTCCTTCCTGGCTGCCATGAGTTGAACAGCTCTCCTCCTTCATGCCTTCTGCCATGCTGATCTGCCTCACCTCAGACCTGGATCAATGGAGTTTCCCTACTATAGACTGGAACCTCTGAGACCATGAGCCAAAAGACATCTTTCCTCCTCTAAGGTGTCAGATTTTTTGATCAAAGAGGTGAAAAGCTAACACAATGGGTTCATAGATTTTTGAACCTGCTCCCTCTTACGTATGAAGAGGTAATAAGAAGGTCAAAGTAGTTTGGGTAAGAAATCACTGTGCCATCCTAGTTACCATTCTTGGGACTCTTCCTCTCCCCCTTTGCTAATGTAGATGAAAGGAAGTACCAACATCCGCAAGTCTACTAATATTTATTTTGAAAATCTTCTTAGTGAGTTCACAAAGTCCTCCCTTTAGGTCTCTCCACTAATGCTCACAAGCCCCTATTGGCAAACTTTTAAGAAGAGAGTGGAATTTTCATCCACCAGGAAAGATTTATAGTGCCTCTACTCGGTCCTGGGTAGACAAGAAAGGGATTTGAGGTTGTACATGAAAATCAGATGTGGTCCCTACCCTCAGGGTGTTTATATTGATGCAAAGATGGATGAGACAATTAAAGAGCAAGAGGGCTCATTACTCCAATAGAATATTTACAACAGTAACAGCTAATTTTCTTGCAAAAAGTCACCTGAGGGCAGGAGCTGTGGCTTGCTCATTTGTGTACCTCCGGTAGAGCTCTCTCTGCATAGGGACTTGGTAATGAACAGTAAATTCAGCACATATCCAAAAGCAAAATATGCTCATTTTTCACCAACTAATTTCTGATATTGGCACTATTAGCTTTACAGTTACTCACATCCAAAGTCTTGGGTTATATTTAACTTCCTGTTTTTCTTCTCTTTCGTCCCCCACATCCAATCTTCTGTCAAATCCTTTGAATTCTTCCTCTCCGTTTCTCCTAAACCTTTTGCCCATCCATTCCCTCTGTCCGAGTTTGGCTTATCTCTCACTAAGTGTTGCAAACTTACACCTGTTCTTCCTACCGCCAGTCATTTTCAGGTGCATGCACCAGATTTTTCCTGACTGCCAGCTGAGCCTGGAATATGTGCACACTTGGCTGCTTCTACTCAGGATCCTCTCCCTGCATCCCCTGCTCCATGAAGGCAAAGGGCCATTCATTCCCCTTCCCATGAAATCCTCATTTATTTCCTCTCTTTGCAGAGTTCTAAAGTCCCTTCATTGGGAATTTCCCTCCTGCCTCCACCTTCCAAAATCCTACACTCTGTATCATTCTGGGTTTGAGGCTATCAGAAGGGAAAGTGACCCTGAGCAGAACAGAAGAGTTTCCAATGAAGTAGAAGAGATTAGAACCAAGCAGGTTAATTCCTGCTCTAGGGAAGTGCTGGGACCATTTCAGCCACAGCCAATTGAAACCAACCCTCCCTTGTCCTTGTCACCCTCTCCAGTTTCAAAGACTGAGTGGAGGGTCCTAGGGGCCAATCCCAGGTCATTCTCTCTCACAGGACTCCTAGAAAGACCAGGAGCTCCTGCCCCCTTCTGGGGTTCAAACAGGGCCTTCTCTAAAATGAAGAGAGAGTGAGAGAGGGGGAGAAAGAGAATTTTTTTTTAATATTTATTTTTTAGTTTTCGGCGGACACAACATCTTTGTTTGTATGTGGTGCTGAGGATCGAACCTGGGCTGCATGCCAGGCGAGTGCTCTACCGCTTGAGCCACATCCCCAGCCCCTGTGTAGCCTCTTAAGTCCCCTTTCCAACGCCACGCCCTTACACAGAGCTGGAAGCCTCTCTCAATTCTCAGGCTATGTCTTGCTTGGTCTTCTGCATATTTAAATTTCAGATTATAGTTATCTGTGTGCTAATTTTATCCTTTTTGAATCTTCCCACTTGATTTCTCCCAAAACATTTTCACACCCATTCCCTTGACTCCAGTTTGGGTTATTAATTCTCTGGGGAAGGCAAACTGCTAACTGCTCTTTCTACCTTCCCGTGTTCTTTGGTGAATGCACACAATGAATGAATCCTGGATTGCATATTCTACTGCCTTGCACATGGAAACATACAGATATGCTTAACTGGGTCGAGGGTTAAGACAGATTTTGGGGACTCAGTGGGGCACTGTGAGGAGAGAACAGTGACCAAACAGATGGCTTAAATTGTACACAGTTAAAAAGGAGATCATTATGGCAGAACTAAATTCTAGAGGTCTTTAAAAAATGAATCATATGCTATAATATTAATTGGATTTTAGGTAAAACACCTACACTTTTTGCTCTTTCCATACTGCTGTTGAAGACATTTGGATAGTAACACAGTGGCACATGCATGAAGCAGCATGAAGAAACAGATGCTGCAGACATCACTGGATGAAATATAGACTTCAAAGAAATGTCTCTCGTGTTGGACCTTGTCGTGGGTTGAATGGTGGCCCCAAAGATATGTTCACTGGGGAACTGTGACCTGGTTTAGAAAAAGGGTTAAGGATGTTGGGATGAGGTCATCCTGGATTTCTGTGAATTTATAAGAAGAGAAGGGAGAGGACACAGGGGACCAGGGACGTGAAGACAGAGGCCGTGATTGGAGTGAGAGTGCCAAAAGCCAAGAAATACTTGGAGCCACCAGAAGCTGAAAGTGGCAGGGAGGATTCTCAAGAGTTTTGGAGAGTCTGGCACCTTGGCTTCAACTCTGGCTTCCACACTTTGAGAGAATATATGTTTTAAATCACCTAGTTTAAT
The DNA here is from genome assembly GCF_052094955.1 of Ictidomys tridecemlineatus. Classification (NCBI taxonomy): domain Eukaryota; kingdom Metazoa; phylum Chordata; class Mammalia; order Rodentia; family Sciuridae; genus Ictidomys; species Ictidomys tridecemlineatus. Next base: position 41,235,624 of record NC_135488.1, on the reverse strand, counting down.
TTGTTAAGGCAGACCCAGGACGTTAATGCAGGCATCTTAGGGCTAAATTCCTCAGCCTTCCTGGGAACAAATGCTCCCTGCTTCTGCCATAAAAGGACTTTTGAGGTGGACAATGGGGAGTCATGGGAAGTTCTTGAGCAAGTATGTGTGAGAGGCAAGATAGAAGTGATTTTAGGAAGCTTAGGATGACATTCACCTCCAGCATAAGTTGAGGTAAGGGAAGAAGTGAGTGATTAATGGGAGACCAGCGGATGCAAGGAAGAGACAGAGGCAGGGACAAGGTGTTGTGCCCCAGCGCTTTCATTTCCTGTCCTGCTTTTCTTCATCTGTAAAATGGGGATAATAATATTGTGAGTGGATTAGAGCTGACAGCTGCTGGGAACTCAACAAAGCTTCATCATCAGTATTGCTAGGAATGAGGTTACACGTTAGGATGTTGCATGGGAGTCAAAAAGGAAGTTACGGTTAACGATGTTTAAGAATCACAAGGAATCAGAATCATGGAAGTGGATTGACAGGGGTTCTCTAGTCATCTAGCGTCCACTCCTGCCTTCACTCGGGTAGAAGTGAGAGAGGCAAGGAAGAGGTCTGATGGCCAATAGGTTTCTCCTGGGAGCAGAAGTGGACTTTGGGTCAAGTCAGAGACTACGGAATGAAAAGCTGGATTGGAAAGGAGATTACAATTTTCTTTTGAATGTGATGATCTAGAAGAGATGACCTGCAGGGAGTGTAGGTAAGCTGGAGACTTGACAAGTCAACAATACTGCGAGCTTCTAGGGAAGTCCAGAGTAGGAGCCTGCAACAGATGATCAAGTCACACACACACACACACACACACACACACACACACAGAGAGAGAGAAAGTGCATAATATCAGGAAAAAAAGTAAATGGCCACAATTTATTCCTTATGAGGAAACAGACAGGTAAGTGAAAATATAAGAGAATCAGAGCCTGGCATGGTGACACATGCTTATAATCACAGCTGCTCAGGGAGGCCCTAAATTCAATCCCTAGCCCCCCCTCCCACCCCCAATCAGAATGAAATGTCAGGGTAGGATAGACATTGAGCATGGACTAGAGTTTAGATACAGGATGACAATTGGTAACTTTACAAAGAATCAAAGAAGGAAGAGGATTTCAAGAATCTTGACTCCAGTTTGACAAAGTAAACAAGTTAAAAACGGGGTCAGTGTTATCCTGCCTAGATTGAGCAAACTAATTTAAAACCTGGTCAGACTATGGATTAGAATCCTGCTTTCCTTATCAAAAAGCAAGATATTAGCAAGATATCGCACAAAAGGATGAACAGAGGTACCCCACCCCCACCGTCCCCAAGGTCAAAACAGAGAAAGAGGCTGTCAGATTTCCTGATCTAGTAGTACCTGATTCTCTCAATGTCCTGTACCTCCTTCCACCTACTGAGCCATGGAGGATGAGCTACTACCAGGCAGCATGCCAGGTACTTTACATAGGAGACAGGCAAATATTATGTCCTCATCTGATAAATTTTAGAAAGGTTAAGAAACACCTGTGTGAGGTTACACAGTTCAGGAAGCCCATAGTCAAACATTTCACGGTCTGACTACAAAGACACCGTAACTCTGGTTACCCATTCTTGGGTACTTCCTTTTGGAAGGTGGCAGGTAATGAGTCAATCAAATAACACTGCTTGGTCACCTTGGGTGAATTATTACTGCCTTAATAATAAGAAGCAGCTAGGAGCCTAGGAAGGATTTTCACTAACATGGATGCAGCCTATCCTACCAGGACATCAGAATCATTTGAGTATTAGGATTTCCTTTGGGAAACCACATGGGAAGGAGATTGGAGAAGAAAAAAAAAAAACAAAAAACATCTGGATTCATGTGCTTGTGAAAGGGAGACGTGTCTTTCCCCTTCCTCCCGGGTTTAATCTTTCAAGTTTATTTACAGGTTGGCCACCACCATGAGCAGGCGGCCCCACTATTAGAGAGGACTCCTAACTGCCTTCCCACTCTGCCTTGAGTAGGCAACGAGAATCAAGGATCCCACTGGCTGGAGGGGGCACTGGAGGTCGGGTTTCCTCTCTTCTTAGGAAGTGCCCCCATCAGGGAGGATGGAGTAAAAACGTGTCTGGTTGGGAAAGTAAATAGATGCAAGGCAGATAAATAAAAATACCCAGAAGCAATTACAGAGAGGAAGTGGCATTTTTATGTAAGTCACTTTTCTGATGGACAACAGGCCTGCTTTGCTCAAAGTGCCGTGGGAAGGCTTCCAGGAGGGGGACCGTGGCCAAACAACTAGCGCGTCATGATAAGAAAATCAAACAAACAAAACAAGAGGATGGAAAGATCTCCGGGCAGTCAGTCATCTCAGGCTGCAAGTTGCCGCCTGCGTTTTCACTCTCGTCCCCATCACCCTGCCCCCACTGCCCGCGCGAGCAGGTTCAGGAGTGGGGACCGTTTCCTCCCTGGGCGCTCGAATCGCGCTGTGCCGCTGGAGCCGAGCGCTGCCAGAGCCGGTGCTGTTGGGGTGCGCGTTCCGGGGCCCGGCCGCGGGGCCCGGCGGCGCCCGGGTGCGCCCCCAGGTAGGTCCAGCCCCCGCCCCCTGCGCGGCGCCAGGCCCGGCCCCTGGGCGGCGTCACGGCGCGGCCGGGGAGGAGCGCGGGAGGAGGAGGAAGCGCGCGGAGGGGCGGGCGCTGCGCCGGGGGAGGGTCGCCGCCGCCGCCGCCGCCGCCGCCGCCGGGATCGTCAGGCCGGAGCCGCGCGGCCGAGCGAGCGGCGGGCGGCGGGCGGCGGGGAGGGCTCGGCAGTGGAGAGGCTCGCGGCGGGCGCCCGGGCCGGCGGGGTCCGCCCGGGCCGGCAGCGTCCGCCCGGCGGCGGGAGGAGGGAGCCGCGCAAGACAAAGAGCGGCGCCTGGGCGGGCGCAGCGCGGCCGCCGCCCCGGGACCCGCGCCGCTGCCCTCCGGCCTCGGCGGGCGGCCCGCGGGGAGGTAAGCGTGGCTGGAAGGCGCGGAGCGGGGGCCGCAAACTTGGGGCGGTTCGGCAGAGTTGGGAGCGCGGCGGGGCTCGCGGGCCGGGGCGCGCCCGGGAAGAGGTTGGGGGGAGCCGGTCCTCGGTGCCCCACGGGTGCCCTCGGCCCCGTCGCGGCCTGGGCGTCCCTGGCTGCAGATTGCCGCGCGCCTCCAGCTGCACACCTTCCTGCCCGCCCCTCCAGGCTCCCCACTCCCCCAGATGGCACGGGGGCGGGGGCGCCCACCCAGGGCGCGGGCGGGGACCTGGGCAGGGGTGCGGGCTGCGGGGCCCAAGACTGGAGACCCCCAGGGACGCAGGCCACGTCTGGCCTGAGGCCGGGCGGCGGACACCGAGCCCGGGGTGGGCGTGGGGCCGTGGGGTGGCCGGGGTCGTCCGGGCGCGGGTGCCTGGGAAGAATAGCCGAGGATCCCAGGGCCCCAGCGCCGGGACTCGGGAGGCCGGGGTGGGCCGGGAGAACTTACTGTGTTTATGAGAACTATTTATGATCCCGCACAAAGCTACCGTCACATCACATAAAGGAGGTTCTTGCCTTGGCGGGCCGAGCCAAGGGCGCTTTTGTGCCGGGTTTCAGCCCCTGCGTCCTACCTCGGATTTCCAAGACTCTTAAGTCACCTGAACCAAAGTTTCTCCCCATCGCTCTGTCCTCCTGGTTTATTCAGGGCGATTTAACCACCAAGTATTCCTGGAAGCGTTTGTTGTGTGGTTTTTAAATCATCCAGGGTGACTCCCTTTTGAGCGTGGTTAGCTTGGCGTTGTGTGGAGGAGTTTAATTTGCAAAACGCTTTAGTTTGTAGACAGTAACGATTCGGGATGCTGGGGGTCATTGGTTAATGGACACCAGGCACCTGACTTAAAACTCCGTATTGTAAAGAGCTTCAGGGACAAAGCAGGACCGCGTTTGGAGTTGGCTCTGGCCACTTCAGACCATTGAGGTTGGCAGTTTCCTCTCGTTTGGTTTTGTTTATTTTGCCAACAGGTTTGAAGCTGATTCTGCCAAATTTGTGTTCAGTGGGATGAGCAGGCCCCTGTCGGGGTTGGAGGGGCCTCAAACATCGCAGGCCCGCACCTGCAATGACCCCAAAAGAAACCAAACCTAAAGGCCAGTGGGCGTGGATTGCCAGGGCCCCACAGGTAGGGGAGTCCCTTCCTTGTCTCAGTTCAGCGCCAGCTTCTGGAAGGGATTTTGTGTAGAAATGAAAGTAATTCTGGGTGTGTTTCATGTCCCTGCTTTTGATACGTTTATCAACAGTGGTTTTCAACTCTTAGAAGTGGCTGAAAAAAACCTGGGCTGCTTTGACTTATCAAAACAGATCTTAACTGTGCTTCTGAACACACCCTTAATTCACTTACAGAATGTTCAGAGATAAAACGGGTGAATTAATAACAAGATTTTGAAGCATGTGTGGCGTTTATAGAAGGAGAATGGTAGTCAGTGGACACATTGGAGAAAGGATATTTAACCCCGTTTGGGCTCTGGGTGTAGGTTTTTACAAGTTGGCCATAGGAATTCCCTAAGAAGCAGGTGTTATCCTTGTTTGTGAGCGAGAGACTGTGAAGGAAAATCCTTTCTTTATATTTCTCTCCTTGAAGTTGAATGTAGTTTTGATTAAAGAAAGTGGGCCGGATCTGTGGCCATCTGAGACTAAAATTGAGACCTCTAAGCAGCGGGAAGCCGGTGGAGATGCCCACTCACTTCCTCTCCCTGGCACTTAGTTTCTTAGCTGCTCCATTCTGTCAACAGTGGGGTTGATCATGACACACAGGATGAAACTGACCCACAAACTGCCACCTGGAAAATTGTCTACTCTAACTCCCTCTGCCCACTGTGGAGAAACGGATCCTTTTTAAGTGGGTGGGGCTTGTGAAGTGTGCATTTGAAGCAGCTGTGGTCAGTTTTTAAGGCTTTGGATCTTGTATTATTAAATGCTACATCCTTACGTTTTCCTCATCCCTGCTCCATTTGGCCTTGTCATATTTTCACCTTCTGTCATTTACATTGGGGGTTGCTGTGCTTTTCCAACAAACAGCAGATCTTAGGTACACAGTATTTGAGAAATGTGCTATCATCCATATTAAACGCACCCGAAATCATCTTGCGTCTTGTGCACAGACAGGATAACCTTTTGGACTGCCCTGAGACTCCTTGATTGCCCAGAATGACCTGGAGTCCTTTCCTTGACTGCCTGCATTAGCGGAGTTTGCCCTGGCTAGACCAGACTGTGATACTCTGTGGGACGAAAATGCTTCTCAAGGCTGCAGCTGGCTTGCAGTGTGCCCTGAGGAAGACAGGGTTTGTGGAAATGGCTTTTGGACGTTAAAACGGAAGCTTCATGACTCAAGAACTCAAGATTGCTCTCGAGAAGGGCAGGAGAGGGTGGTGAGTGATGTTTGGGAAAAAGTAGTAAGCTAACTTCTTTTCTCAAATCAAGTAGAAACTCCCTGACGGCTCCCCCAGAGGCTTAGGAAATTAGTTTTCCCAACTGGAGGGATTGCAGATGGCACTTCCAAATTCTTTCTCATTCCTAAAATGAGTGATGGAAACCCTTCAAAGGGCCTAAGCTAAAAATGATAAGGTGTGTGTTAAATGCTGGAGTTAAGGCAACTCAGAAGGAGGTCAAGGCAGGTGTTCAACAGGTTATCAAAGGTATGTGGTTATAGTTAAAATAATTTGTCACTTCTTTAGGCCATTTTAGTTGTGCAGTTTAAAAGTTTAGTCATTTTCTTTTACTGCCTTTCACCTGAACATAATGTTTTTTTTTTTTTTTTTTCCTGAGGGTGCCACGTAAGCAAGTTAATCTACTGCCTGATAACACACCAACGACACAGTGGCACAACCGTTCCTACCTCCAGATTCTCAGTCTGGAGCCATGGAAATGAAAGGGTTCTTCTGATTGGCATGGCAGTCTCAAGGTGGTGTCACAGTGGTGACCCTGTCCCAGACTGGCCTTTGTGTTCCCTGGGGGTTCCTTTGCTCCACCCACCCTGGGTGTCTCCAGTTCTCATTCTTCCAGGGGTCACTTCTTCCCCACATCTTACCAAATCTTCCCCAGCTAGAGGTGATGACTTTGCCCTTGAAGCTTCACAGCACTTTGTGTCTGACTTGACATTTGTGACTTTCTTCCATGGGTTGTTTGGCTTTGTATTTTCTTTAGGAGGTTCCAAGCCCTCTGAGAGCCACAGGTGTTCCCACTTAGTGTAATACCTTACACACAGTTAATGTGCAACATGTACTTATTGAATCTGAGCCTGGATTACTGGGGCGGTGTGTTCCCAGCACGCCAATAATGTTTGTAATAACAGATCTCCAGAATCCTTGTACCTTAGAACCTCCGTTACACCACTGATGTCTTGGTCCCCAGGATGTGCAGACAGTGGGACAATTTGGTCCAGTGGTTTCTCTGTTTGATAAAATCTCTGTCAAATGAGTCATTTTTGTAGTCTTAAAGCTAAACGTAACAAAAACAAGACAGAACCCTGAAATTCATTTATTTTTCATATGCACCTTACGCACATAGTCTGAAGGTAATTTTATATAATCTTTTTGTGCACCTGCATTTTTTGTTTTCTTCTTGTTTGGGGGCACCAGGGATTGAACTCAGGGGCACTTGACCACTGAGCCACATCCCCAGCCCTATTTTGTATTTTATTTACAGACAGAGTCTCACTGAGTTGTTTAGTGTCTCACTTTTGCTGAGGTTGGCTTTGAACACATGATCCTCCTACCTCAGTCTCTTGGGTCCCTGGGATTATGCACCTGCATTTTGTCTGCAACAAACCAAACGGATCCAACTACATAACCACCTGGTGGGCTGGCAAAGTGTGTGGTTTTTCAGTAGATTAGTCTGTGCATGTCAGCCTGGACTGGAAACTGAGCAAAGCATTGCTAGTTGTTGAGTGTCTCCCCACTTCATTTGCTGTTGTAATGCTTTTAAGAAAAGAAGCTGAAGGTACACTTAAAATTTCAATAGAGGTTGAACATCCCTAGTTTGAAAGTCTGAAATCTGAAATGCCCCCAAACTCAAAGCTTTCTGCAGTGCCTAAATGTGGACAGGATGCCACAAGTGGAAAATTCCACATCTGACCTCATGTGATAGGTTGTGGTCAAAATGCAGGAACACTAACAATGCGGTATAAAATTATCTTCATACTGTATGTATAAGGTGTATGTGAAACAATTGAATTTCATGTTTAGACTTGGGTCACATCTCCAAGGTATGCATATGCATATATTCTAAAATTAGGAAAAAGAAAAACAAAACAAAAAACAAATCAGAAACACTTCTGGTCACCAGCATTTTGGATAAGGGATACTCAACCTGAATTGCAGTTTCTTCTTTTGAGACAGTTTTGGAAAACAGAATGCTTTTTATGGCCAATTGTTAATGAAGATCTAAAATGCCACAGTGAGATAAAAATCATGTATACTAATGTTTGTGTGATTAATTTATAGTTTACAAAGTACTCTGTACATCCACCACCATATTTAATATTTTGGATAACATGGCAAAGTTGGCTCCAGTCTTTACTTCTAGATCAGGATTCTGGGGCTCAAGGACAGTGCCAGGGATTACAGGACTTAAATTTAGGTGTAAGTCCTTCCCCTTGGAGCTCTGTCACTGCCAAGCAGGTAGTAGGAGAGGAGAGCAGAATTTAGCTGGGTAGAGTTGTTTTCTTATGAGGCACTAGACAGAGCAGAGCGTCATAGCCCTTGGGTGTGTGTACCTTAGCCTTATTGCTGATGTGTGCAGGTATTGATGGGAGCAGATCCTATGTGTGAGTTGAATCATCTGAAGGTGAGCCATTGGAGGGGAGGCAGACAAACACTTTCAGTGAACTTGTGTCCTTGCTTCATTGTTGTAAGCTGGAGTTACCCTGGAAAACTTCCTGTTGAAGAGTGCTTATTCCTGTTGGGTGGGTGTATTATGCATAATGGAATACCACAGACTAGGGGGCTGAAGAATTTATTTTCTTACAGTTGTGGAGGCTGGAAGTCCAAGATCAAGGTGCCAGCAGGTTGGTGTCTGATGTGGGCTCTTATTCTGGCTCCTCTTCTTGCCTTGTCCGTACAAGGCTTCTCTTCTCTGTATGACCTCATTTAACCTTAATTACCTTCTTTTATTTTTTATGTAACGGGGATTGAACCCAGGGGCTCTTAACTACCAAGGCACATCCCCAGCCCTTTTTATGTTTTATTTTGAGACAGAGTCTCACTAAGTTGCTGAGGCTGGCTTTGAACTTGTAATCTTCCGGCCTCAGCCTCCTGAGCTGCTGGGATTACAGGCACCTGCTACCGCGCCTGGCCTTAATTACCTTCTTAAGTGTTCTATCCCTAAATATGATTGACCCTTTGTATTGTGGGTCCTGCATCCGAGGATTAACTCTCTACAGATCAAAATTGCAGATTTTGTGAATGTGCTGGATATGTACAGGCTTTTTTGGGTCATTATTCCCTAGGCAATGCAATATAATTTATGTAACATTTACATGGATTATATATTACAAGTAATCTAGAGATGATTAGAGTATATGGGAGGGTGTGTGTCGGTGACATGCGATTACCGTATGTCATTTTATATAAGGAACTTGAGCATCGGGACCTCGGCATTGTTTCCTGGAGGCAGGGTTTCAGCATTTGAATTTGGAGGGGAAAAGTTCAGCCCGTCACAGTGTGTAACTCTGCATTCCTACACCTGGCTGATTTTAGGAGGTACTATTGCTTTCATCACCCGGGTGTGGAATCAGTGTATCTGGGGACGCCTGCCAGGGATGGTTTCAGCGTAGCGGAAGGAGGGGGTCCTGTCCACTCTTTAAGAGTCAGGCATAGAACCCCACGACAGGCAGGGAGTCTTGGCGCTCCAGGTTTTAAGCAGAATGATTAGAGAGAGAAAAAGCCTTGACTGAGTTCCACTTACAGATGCTTCTCCCAACGCGTGGGCTCACCTGCGGACACTCATTTTGTTTGATACAATATCAGAACTATTGGATAATGTATTGGATTTTGTGTGGAAAGGAAGGGGTTCCCTGTCCCCTGGATGAAGGGCACAGTGAGAGGATGGAGCCTGGGGTGGACTGAGCAGCCTTTGTCCCCAGAGTGTCCCATCCTGGAGTGTGCATGAAGGCGTTTGATGAGATGCCCAGGAGCTCTGTGTGCGTGTTTCTGACCCAGGTCCGTCTGCTGCTCCGGGAAGTAGAGGTGCCTCCTGCCTGCTCTCTCTCAAGCTCTCGTTAGTCTGTGTATCCGTGGTTTGTTATCCATCGATAAATAAATTAATTAATTAATGCATGTGAATGGACCAGCTTCTCACTGATGAGTTGGTTCCACTGAAACTTTGAGTGTCCCAAACTGTATCATTTCCTGGCCTGTCTGTTCTCTGGTTGTTTTTTCCTCATCATTGATTGACTCATTCATCCTTGAATTTCCCCTTGAATCTCCAAATCCGGTTATCATCCCCTATTGATTCTACCTCTGCAAGATCTCTGATATCTGAGCCTGGCTCTTCTTTCTCTTTTTGACTTGGACATCAAAACAACTTTCTAATCACTCCTGCCAATCTGTCTGCTCACTCCACCCTCACGTTCTAGCCTGACCACCACCTGCACTTGGTGGCTCTCCCGTCATCCTCAACTCAATATTCCAAGTCGCCAGCAGGGCAGGTGTGGGCCTGTAGACTGGATTCCCTCACTGGTTCCTAGCCTTTAAATACACCCCAACCCCCAGCCCTTTAAGCTACAAAGTTATCTGTGGTCACATACTGAGCAGCAGTTTGCTAACAATGGTTACAGAACAACAAAGTTTATAATCAGTTTGCTTTTAGAGACTTCTATCTATTGGGGCTGGTTCAGGGTTATCCCTTGTAACAATAGCTTGTCTGCACAGGGACCCAGCATGAGCCTGGCTTTCCCTAAGGGCAGGAGAGATCAGAAGCAGAAAATGAAGTGTGTGCATCTTTTATTTGCAGTGTCTCCCTGCAAATGCCCCTTGAATTGATTGTCAGGAGCCACTTGGTCCCAGTGAAATATCCTATGAGTTTCAAATGTGAGCCCTACATGTAATTTGAAATATTGTTATAATCACATTAAAAATGTAAAAATTAAGTACTTTTCTTTTATCCAACACATCTGAAATATTTTATTTCTGCAGATAATCAATATAAATCCTAATCAGTGCACTAATTCACATTCTTTTAGCCGTGTGAAGCCTTAAAAATCTGATGCTTAGTGTACATTTACTGTACTTCTTGCTATATTTTGGGTGGTCGGTGGACTACATGTGACTGGGGCTGTCACGTCCAGAGAGTTCAGGGCTATAAACTTTTCATGGCTTAGGGTTCATTTATTCTGAATTTTCCAAAGTTGAGATAGCTAAAAGGACACAGTAAAAAACCCTTTAGAATAATAATTGTGGTAATCATGATAGTATTTTATTGAGAAAGGCATGTCCCACGTAGTTATAAGGAATAATGTGATATTTCATATACTCAGTTTTAGAGTTCTGAAATCAGATTTGGTTAAAAGTCAGTGCATATCACCAGAATACTTCGTGCACCTTACCCATGTTTTCAAATATGTTTTGAATTGTAGAGGTTAAATTGCCAATGTAAAATAGCTTTTTTGGGGGGAATCAGTGTTCAACATATTTCTGACACATGTTAAGTTTTTAATTTGTAAGTATAGAAGCTAAAATCGAACCTCTTTTTAGTGATTTTTTTAGCTCTCCCTCCTCACACTTTACACATAACTCATTGATTTCTCACCAGGATTGAGTACGGTGCGTTCTGTTTTTAACCTTGTGGAAAGGAGGAGGAGAACTGTAGGTTGCCTGGTCGTGGGTCCCGTGACTAGGGAAGGTCAGGTCTGGTGTTCACTTCCTGGCTACCTCATCCTCCAAGTCTGGCTGCCATCTTTTCATTCAGCAGTATCTGAAAATTCGTGAAACAGAACCATAACTTTTATGATGGTATGAGATTTGAGAAACATTGTTGGAAAATCAGTGATAGGGAGTGGAGTGTGGGTAGAGGCTCATTCGGGAACCTCTTATCGGCCGCCCTGGACTTTGGAAGGGCATGATGAACAATTGGTAACTGTATAAGTGCGCATGGAGGGGTAACTGTGAAGGTCACAGAAGAGCATTATTGGGCACTGTGTTGGCCTGGCTGCGCCTCTTCCCTGGCGTGCTGCAGACCTGTGGTCCTCAAACTCTGAAATGAGCATTAGCACACTGTGGACGGATGGTCCCACCTGGAGAGTCTGATGCAGAGATTTGGGGCAGGGCCTGAGAATTTGCTCTTCTAATACATTCTCAGGTGATCCCTGTTGGAACAACTGAAAACTACTGCTAGAGGGACTTGCAGTGCCCCTGGGTGAGTGGGGGTTGGGGTGGAGGTGGGTTGGTGGTTCTGTTCAGTGCACATTGAGCATCCCTTACCCAAAATGGCTTGGGACCACAAGTGTTTCAGATTTTGGAACTTTTGCATTTGTACAATGAGATGTCTTGGGGACGGGATTCAAGTCTAACCGCGAAATTTGTTGGCTTCATGTACACCTTATATACGTGTAGCTTGAAGGTAATCTTTTACAGTATTTTTAGTGAACCTGTGTTTTGACTGTGCTCCATCTCATGAGATCAGGTGTAGGATTTTCCACTTGTGGAATTACATGGGCGCTCAAAAAGTTTTCAGTTTTGGTGGCTTTTGGATTTCATACTTTCAAGATGAGAGATGCTCAACCTGTAGCTGCGTCTTAATTCCAGCATGGCCTGCAGTGTGGATGCTATTGCACGGGCCTGTGTGATGTACCTCTTCATAAATAGCTGTATGCTGGGCTCTACCCCATCCTCACCACAGTGGCGACTGTGGAAGCAGGAGCATTTTTTTCATTCTTCAGTTGGCCTCTAACTGTGGTATTGTTGGAATACGTCTCTCAGCTGTTCTAGGCTGCTACTGTTTTTTCCTGAGTTACCAGTATTTTCCTCAAGGTGGGTAGGTAGGTGCATGCTGCAAATGTTGGAGCTGAACCTACCAAATCCTTCCCTTTGTGCCATGTGATGCCTCTGAAGGTCTTCAAGAACCCTAGGATGGCTTCCATACCTCCTTCTCAGGGCGTGAAAGGCCAGGGCAGGTCTCCATCCAGATTCTTGGAAGTGGCTGTAACAAGGTCCCCATGGGGAGCTGCGGCATTGGCTTCCCTTCCAAGTTAGTTACCTGCTGAGCTCATGCCAAACCTACCCTCCCATGTTCGGAGGACCCTGGGTGCCCTCAGAGGGCTGGGCAGTCTTCTCCCAGAGCACGTGGGACTGAGATGCAGCTGCGAGTCTGGTGTCCCTGCTGAGAGATGCTCCCTCTTGCCCTAGGTTTCAGAAGGGCTATCACTTGGATGGGGTTTTTCCATTCTCAGGTTTAGATTCGCAGTCACACCACTTCCATGGGACCACTCTGCACAAAGCATGCTCCAGGGTGAGTGGCAACAAAGGTGCATGTACTTAACTGGGCATCATGATCCTCACAGCCACTGTGGGTGTGGCCAGCCGGAGAAGTAAGTTGAAAGGCAGCAGATCACAGTGAGATGTCTACAAAGGTGCCCGTGGCCAGGTGAGAAGACAGACTGCCCATATCAGTTTTCCTTCAAGGATGTGCCTATGTTTTGTAGGGTATGAATTTTAGCTGTGTCTTTAAGGATGTCTGCAAGTCAGCAAATATTCTCTCACTTGAGGAGCATGGTTAACAAAAGAAAAGAGCACCTGATGTCTGTTTCCCCCTTCTCTCTTGCCAGCTGTGTCCATTTTAAGAACATTCGCTTTAAAATCTTGTATCCCCATTTTCAAGTCTCCGTGAGTGTATGAGAAGGGGTATGAGAAGGGGTGGTCAGAATTGAGAGTAAATTTTTTTCTGCTTTTGGAGTGACAGAAGCCATCTTGGGGACATCAGCATAAAAAAACGCAAACTCCTTGAGTTTTTTTTTTTTTTAATTTTTAATTAAATGTTTAAAGAGATGGAAAAATAGCAAGGGACGTGAGTTATTTCACGTCTAGTGTTTTACTATTTTGCTTCTTAAACTTGACCATGCCCTGGACCCGATGTATCTCAGCCATCCTGGTCAGAGAGGCTGAGTTTTTTCCTACAGAAGTAGCTTCTCTTTCTCTGCATGAATACCTCTGGTGGGTCAGGGTTCCATGTCTAGGAAAGAAAACGTATTTTGAACATACTACACATTATTCCATGTAGCTTCTCATTCATTTTTGGATCTAATTAGCTATTAGATTTGAATTGGGGAAGTAGAAGCCAACTCACTTTTGCAAATCCACAGATTTTAGGGCTAGTATTTTTAAAAGCTTAGCTGAGACTTGAACTCCCTCACCCATGTAGATAAATTAGTGATTCCCAACTGGGGCAGTTTTGCCCAAATGAACATTTGGCAGTGTCTTGAGGCATTTGCGAAATATCGGGTCTACGGGGTGATCCTGGCATTTAGTGAGCACAGACTACGGACGCTACTTGGCATCCTATATAGCACACAGCCCCCCCCCACACGAATGAACCGGCTCAAAAATAGGTCAACTTGCTCTGCTTTGCTTAAATATTTACAATAATCATGTAGATTCTTTTACACGTATCCTTTTGGAGATCGTTTCTTCCATTTGAATCAACATACTGAAAAGTTTTAGATCTTTACAGATGTAAACACTGTTTATACATCTGTACATTGTAAGAAACTTCCTTTAGTCCAATTGACTTAATCGTGGCTTTTCTTCATCTGTAATGATGTTAAAGTATAGCATATACTGCTTTTTAAATTTTAATTCACCATATTTGTGCCTTATACTTAGGTAAAGCTGATTTTCACAGGAAGCATCTTGATATAACTGAGATGGGACTAAACAAAGCACTTTCTGCTTCGAATGCCCACTGACGTGGAAGTAATGGAGGGGACCTTTATCAGCTACTTTTAACAAGCAATGGATTTATATAGAGTTTGGTCTAATCGAAGACATCTGTTTTCCTAGCTCAGAAGTCCTACATTGCTGATTATCTCTAGAAAAAAATTGTGTTTTATTATTTCTGAAGTTCATAGGATTCCGGGTTCAGCCTGATAAATTTTGAACTGGTAACATACATTAGCTTTTGGATGTTTTCTTTCTTTCTTTGTATAGTTCTAAAACCCTGGGGGAGAGAGAGAACAAAAATACCACAAATTAGACCTTATGAGGGGAAGGGAAAGGGAAAATTCTAATTTGGAAGTTAGTTGCTGACTCTCAGCGTCTACAGAGCTACCTCTGAGCTGGCTAGAGTATGATGTTACTGTATGATGTTACTGTCTGAACATTATTTTTTTTCTTTTTCCTTGTAATTAGACTCTTACTTGATCAGTAGGAAAAAACCTAGAAATGCAGAGACCTGCCAGTTGGGAGTTTCCTTGGCTTTATTGTGATCTGTTTTGTGTAAATTGTTTCCTGTTCTATTGCTCTTCTTTCCACTTTGTTGTTTCTTATCTCCTCTCTTCCTGTTCTGTTGCTAGGATAAACACAAAGTCAGCACTTTGTAAATTTTTGAACTTCCCTTGGTAGAGATCGTTAAAAGTGCAATCCATCTTTATTTTCTTCCATCGCCCCGTCTCTTGTGGACTGAGAACCGACCTCTGAATATTTAATAGTGACTCTTTGGATAGACTGGAAAGTTCTCAGTTACTACACAACCATGTAGGTATCTCTTTGTTACATGTTTGTGTGTATCATTTGCTTTTTACAGCCAGGGTGGAGGGAGGCCAGTGATGTGAATCCTGCTGTTTTGAAGATGAGCAGAGTGTGGGTCGTGGGGACTGAGCTTTGGTCCGCAGAGGTCCTGTTGTGAGTGGTTTCAGGAGACTTCAGCAGCCTGTCCAGGCTGGCATTTGGGCACCCCAAGTGTAAAAAAAGGCACACCCTGGACTTTTGTTAAGGTGGTGTATTGACTTTATTGTAGTCTCCCCCTCCTTTCAGGAAATCATCTGATTTTATGCAGTAACTTCTTGACTTTTCTTTATGATGGGAGCTGGATTGAATCTCTTTCAATCTCTTTTCTGAACTTGAATAATTGCTCCTCTAAACTTCAGCTTCAAAAAGGAGTGGAGACGTGGACTCTTAGGAGGAGTAGAGATGTAGATTCTCCTTTTCCTCTGCTACTGGTTCGGCTCAAGTTGCAAACTAATTTTCACCCTCTCTCGACTTCTCTCCGTGCGACAAGGGGTTGCTGCTGCTGTTCTCTGAAGCCACTGAGAGCTCTTCCCTACCCTCGTTTCACCTGTCATGGTACAGTTTCAGAGTTATTAGAACTTTTAAATTTTTTTTCCCTTGAAAGCACAAAACAAGTCGATTTAAGCGGCAAATGTGTTCCTCTGTTACTTTTGAGTCCAGTTCCGGACGGGAGGAGGACGGATGTGGACATGTAGACAGAGTTGCATTCATCTCCATCCCTCCCACAGATTGGCCTGCTGTCCAGATGGTATTTTAACTAAATTGTGTTCATGCAATTAATTTTTAAGTGGTAACCAGCTCTGTCCTGGGGCTGTGGGGGGGTCCATCCCAGAATCAGAGACCTGCCTTCAGGGAGCCCGTAAGCCAGTGCAGAGATTTCACAATCCATAGTCAACTTTCATCTTCATTGACAAGTACAAAGTATGACTGTTCATTGCCTTTATGTGGGGGGAGACACCATGGGAAGCCCCCCACTCATCCAGCCAAGACCAAGTAGAAATCATTTTAAGCATTTTTGGAAAAGGTTAATGTTTCCTTCAAGTTCCTCAGAAACTTAGGCACTCCGGCAGCCCCTGGAGACTGGCTAATGTCACCTGAGCAGAGACATTGCCATGCCAGTTGTATACCCTTGTTATTCTCGTGACTGGGGCATCCATCTTTCCTTCTCTTACTCCAGAGCCACTTCTACTGTAGGGCCCAGGTGAGGGTCAGACCGTCTGTGGACATGCCGTGAGCGCTTGATTTGTTAGTCAACTAGTCTGTGCTTTCCAGATAATGGAAGCTCCCTGTATAGGTTTCTTCTTTCCTTAAGATCTTTAACTCTTAGAAATCAACAGAGCTACTTGTTGCTGCTTTTAACGGAATGCTGGTGTCAGATGTACAGAATACTCCCTCATCAGGAGTGGCATGAATGCATTATGCTGTCACATTTACATCTTAAAAAGACGGACTTAATCAGATGACTTCTGGAGTAGTAATGAGTGGTGCAAACCAGTTCTATGCAGTTGGCTTTGTAGCCTACTGAGGGTATAATTTGGAGTGTGTTTTCTTTGAAATTTAAAACTATTTCTCTCACTTTGTTATAGTGATTTTTTTTTAATGCTGAGGATGGGAGCCTGGGTCTTGTGCTTAATGTATTTTTTAAACACCGTGTTTCTGATTATTGAGTTCTGTTCGGTCTAGTACTTTGGTCACAGGGCTGTTTTGACAACAAGTCATTATAAAACAGTTTTTCAAGGTGGGCAGATTTTGGTATTTATGTTTAAGCTCTATTTAGCATCTGAAAATAAGTTAACACTACCTTTCAAAATAGAATTATAACTAGCAACTCTCCCTCTGGTTCACTCTGAATCAGTCGGTGTTGCCTTTAGATTTTGATGATGTGGATTAGGATAAAGTGGTTTTCGTGAAATACTATATTAATGATAGACTAGAATTAATGCTTGGTGTTTCTCATGGAACTTAAGTTGAAAATAACACAAGTTAAACTTAGTTCTTGGGCTTTTTGAAAGGAGAAAATTTATTGTATGTTAAATAAGTCTTTGTTCAGTATCAGTGAAGGGAGCAGGTTTTTTTTTTTTTAAATTTATGAACTAGAACTGTATTTTATGTATTTATTTTACATATTCAAGTATATATAATATGCTCTTTGTTCAAAGAACAGCAAACAATTGTATTGGGTTTCAACCTCCCCGTGTTGTGTTAAGCTAATCAGCAAGGAGTATTTATCTCATGTTGTTTTTCTTCCCCTTATTTTCCAGGGGATGGAACCCAGGGCCTGTACTTGCCAGGCAAGTGCTCTATCACTGAACCCCACCTCAACCCCCCCCCCTTTCTTGAGTTCACTAATTTACTAACTTTTGCAAAGTTCAGTTTGTTGTGGTAGCAAGTCAACCATGACACACTATGCATATATGTATTTTATTAATAATGATATAGATACATGTGTTTTAAAATAGTCTTTAATTTTAGAATGTTTTTGGGATTTACAGAAAAGTTCCAAAGGTAACCAGAGAATTTCCATGTACCCAGCATCTTACTTTCCCCCGATTTTGTTATTTAATGCTACCACTCACCAGTCAATATGGGTGCATTATTATTAGCTAAGCTTGGACTTTATTGGGATGGACTTAATTTTTACCTAATGTCATTTTTCTGTCTCAAGATCCATCCGGGATCCTGCATTTCACTTAGTGCTCACGTGTTCTCAGCTCCTCTGGTCTCTGACAGTTTCTCAGACTTCCCTGGTTTTCAGTGGCCCAGATGGTGTTGAGGAGCACTGAAGGTGTGTGATAGAGTCTCTTAATTGGGAGTCGTCAGGTGTTTTTCTCATGATCAGCGCGGGGTTTTGGCAACAGGGAAAGAGCCGTTCTCACCACATCACATCACATCACATCACATCACATCACATCACATCACATCACATCACATCACATCACATCAAGGGTACGCTATCAACATGACTTGTCACTGCGATGTTGACCTTGACCACCTGGCAGAGGTCGTGAGAGTTACCTTGTCTCTCTTACCACCCTGTGGTCTTTAGAAGAGGTCACTTAAGGATCCACCTCTTAAGGTGGTGGTGTCTGTGATAGTTATTTGAAATGCTGGGTGGGAGACTTACCTGTTCTAAGGGAGGAAGGTTTAGTGGAGGTGTTGCCGACAGCCCCTCGGCCCGTTGGGGGGGAGGAGGAGATAGGATGGGGCTCCAGCACCATCTTTCTAGAACACGGTCCTGGGGTGTGGAGAAATGCAAGTTCCTGGGACCTGTTGTGCACTGCTGACTCAGTCTCCTGGGATGGGTTGATCTGGAATTCTTCATGTTGGACAGGTTCCTCTAGGGATTCTGATGCTTGTTCAAGGTGGAGAGCCTCTGCTGCGAATTAGCATTGGAACCATTCTAATTCTTTTCCTGTATGTGTCAGTGTACCACCCTGTAGTCCTTGCTGTGCATACCTCTTCTCTGCTGGTGGCATTGGGGCTCCAGGCTCCTCTGCCAAGAGCTGTTGACGGTTCTTCCCGTGATGTTAACCACCTCTTGGAGAGTGCTCCAAGTGAGTGGTTCGTTCTTGGCATGAACCTGAGGTCTTCTTTTGCTTCCTGGATAACCTCATCCAACCTTGGTTTGGTGTTCTCAGAGTTCTAGATAGCAGCTGGGCAACTAGCTGCGTGATAGAGTGTGTGGCCCTGGGTTCTGTCATCGGGAACTCCGTCATGGAAAGATCAGTTTTGGCCAGAGTAGGGAGGTCCTTAAATGTCAGGCTTGTCTGAAAGTGGTTTTGTTATGTGAGAGAGAGAGAGAGAGAGAGAGACAGACAGACAGATGGCTATCCAGACACGGTGTGAACTGTGCTCAAGTAAATTTTCATAGTTTCCCAAAGCTTCTGGTGCCTTGTGAAATCGGGCAGCTCTTGGGCAAATCCCCTGGTCAAAGTGGGAGGCCAGTGGCCTGAAGTGGTTTCTACAGTCTTGGGGTATGGGCAGCCCTTGCCTTGGGCACGATTGGAAGCCTGGTGTGGCGGTAGGGCTGGAACGGTCCTTCCAGCCCAGGGCCCAGGGGCCCGGCACTTGGGACACAGTCCTGCTATCTGTAGATTGCGGGCCAGAGTCTCTCCTGAGGCTGTTCCGGTTATCCCTGACCTTTGTGCTGTGAGAGTCTTCATGCTTGGTTGGGGTCGGAGCTGGCTTGGGGAGGGGCTTGAAGGTCTCTTTTTCCTCCATTGACTGACTGACCCAAGGTTTTGGTAGGGATAAGAGGTTAACATTCTCTTGGGTACCTACATCAAGGGTAGTTAAGGCTGGTAGCCTGTTTCCATTTCCTGTCATCCTACCGCCCTCAATAAGGATATCATTTGGGGATGGGGGGGTTATTTCCCCCCAAAAAAACTACCTCGGCCATAGAGATTGACTTGCCTTTGTTCACATGAATATAATTTATGATTTATATCAATACATTTGGCTTATTAAAAATTACCAAATACAAATGTGCAGTGACTTTTCTGAGCACTGTTTCCCTTTAGTCCATGCCTCTGTTAGCCTATTGTTTGTGATTTCTATTTTGAACTTCAGATTTTTGGGGGGTGGAATGAAACAGACAGACAGACAGATAGATAGATAGATAGATAGATAGATGATAGATAGATAGATAAATTAATGAGAGAGAGAGAGAGAGAGAGAGTGTGTGTGTGTGTGTGTGTGTGTGTGTTATATAAAACTTTAAAAAAATTATTTAAAGTCTTGTCCTTTTTTTCGCTTTTTGCCTTGACCAGTTTGAGGTTGTAAAGTGGGTTTGGGGGCTTGGTATGGACTTGACCCAAGGATGTCCCCTTGGCTGGAGACTAACCAAGGACAGTGCTCTGGAATCGGCTCTTCTTGGGCTTCTCCTTAGTATAAGGCTGCTGAGAAGCTGGTTTCCACATGTCAGCGTGGGGACCTGGTGCTCTCTGTTGATCTCCCCTAGCTCTCAAGTTGAGAGAGGCCTGGCTAGAGGAAACAGGCAGCTCAAGTGGAGAGAGCATCGGACGGGGCCTGTGTCCAGGCTGGCTCTTGTGTGCTCAGTTGTCCTCACATAGAATAGCCATTCCTGATGGTCACAGCACCCAGAGAGCCCCCCTGCTCAGGCTGTCCTGCTGGAGCCTAGGGATTTGGGAAATCATGGCCCAGGTCTTTTAAGTCCTAAGTGATTCCATGGAGTAGGGGTCCTCAACCCCTGGCCCTGGTGGGGAGAGGATGGACTTCAAAGGGGGTCCATGAACTTGGGCTGGGGAAAAAAACTGACATTTTACTTTTCTCCACCTTGTAACCCAAATTCAACATTTCCTTCCAGGCCCAGTGCATGGTCTTCTCAGTCACCAGAGAAATGGCAGTGATTTTCCTGTCCTGCCACAGTGCTGCTCCGTTAAGGTTCCTGGGACATTAGGGTAGTTCAGACCTGCTGCTTCCCCCTCTTGTTTAGTGTGTCAATGAAGAAGCACAGAGATGTCCAGATACCAAATTGACTTTTTAAAATAATACACAATAACCGTGTTTTAGAATTTAAATTGTCTAAATGCAAACCAGGTGAAAGCACCCTGAGAAGTTCCCAGTCCCTGCCATTGTGCCCTGGGAGAAGGGGTGCAGGGCACCCGAGGGCTGGACCTGGCCAAGCACCAGATGTCATCTTGGCCTCTGATGACAGAGCTTCTAAGGCCTAGGCCACTGGCCAGAGATGTCCCTCGCAGGCCCTGTGGACAAGTGATTCAATTTTGTTGCCAAACAGGACTCTTTCCAGCCCTGCAGCAAGGACACCATATCCCCCAAGTAGACGAAACCTCCTCTCTAAAGGAACATCCTAAAAGAATCTTATTTAAATTGAATGAAAAGCCCAGTTATTATCTTTGTAAATCTTTAACTCACCATTTAAGTCATCATAGTGGGAAAATACATACTCATTTTGTTAGCTAAAAGAAATGCTAATGTAAATTTGTGTTCTGGGATCCGTGGTTATTTAATGTTAGAGCAGTTGGGTCAGGTGGTGGGTTGGGGACTTAGGGGCTTGTAATGACTTCTAGTATCAGGCAAATGTCAAGTGGCTTTAAAAAAATCTCATGCTTAAAAGAATGTGACTTTCTAGTTCTCGTGGGTATTGTGGCAAAGTGTCCCTTTGAGTTTTTGACCCCCTGTTTAAAGAAATACGCTATAAAGCAAAAATAATTGGGCTGGGGATATGGCTCAAGCGGTAGCTCGCTCGCCTGGCATGTATGTGGCCTGGGTTCGACCCTCAGCACCACATACAAGCAAAGATGTTGTGTCCGCCGAGAACTAAAAAATAAATATTTAAAAAATTCTCTCTCTCTCTCCCCTCAAAAAAAAAAATTAAAACAAAAATAATTGAGAAACAGAATAGGCTTGTGAATTGTGTGTGCCTCTCTGCATGCGCAACTATAAATACCAGCGGCTCGGAATTCCCTTGAAATGATGGACTGCATGAAGGTGCATTCTTAAAGTATTAGTGTGGCAGTGGTAATAGCGGGTATTTATTGAGCACTTAACACGGTTGAGCATTTCATGTGTGTTGTCTAATTCAATTCTCTCTGCAACCCTGGGAGCTGCCCTTAGCTACATTTAACAGATGAAGTGGCCAACTTGGAAACGCGAAGCCATCTATCCAAGTGCTGGTCTTGGCAGCTTGGCTTTGGAGAGTTTTCATGTGGGTGTGCTACATTTGCACGCCTGAGCAGTGATGCTCCGTGTCAGACACAGCCACGACCCTTTGACGGGCTTTGCATCTGTGTTCTGCAGGCTAATGGGAGCATGTGGGCAGACATCCACTCCTTAATTATTTTAGTGATGCAGCTTGAATGAACATGGCTCTTTCTCTGTGACTCTCTACCCATTCACCAGTGGCCACACCCCCAGTACAGCATTTCCACAGGACCCCGGAGCTTGCAATTTGGTGTTTTCTGGTGGGGTATTCAGGAATACTGGTTAAAAAGGTCTTCAAGTGTGAACTGAACACCCAAGTACTTTATCACAAAGACTTCAATTTATGAGACATATTTTTGGCATTGCTTTTTTTAAAAATTTTTTTTTGTAAGGAGGGTACCAGGGATTTAACTCAGGGGCACTGGATTGCTGAGCCACATCCCCAACCCTATTTTGTATTTATTTAGAGGCAGGGTCTCCCTGAGTGTCTTAGAGCCTCGATTTTGCTGAGGCTGGCTTTGAACTTGCGATCCTCCTGCCTCAGCCTTCCGAGCTGCTGGGATTAAAGGTGTGCGCCACCATGCCTGGCTTGGTACTGCTTTTTAATTTTGTTTCGGTGGGGGAGTGTGGATTTTCTTTTAATGATAAGAACACACACCAACTCTGGAAGATAGTGTTTGAAAAGGGAGGCACCTTTTGTAATCTTACCATCCTCAAAAGAGACTTTTCGTAACTGCATCGTCTTTGTTTTTGTAACTGTTTGGTAGCATTTCTTCTCCATGTGAATATTTTCTACTTTCTAAGTTTTATAATTTTTGTTCCTGCCGGTGCCTCATGTTCCGTGGGGTTGAAAGTTCTATCCCTTGTGTGAGCTTGACTGCTGAGTTGGACATTTAAATTTTTGCTCCAGCAGATAAGGTGTTAGTACCTGTTTGACGGTGTTTTTCTTCTCCAACAGAATGATTTCCTTGCTATAAATTCCTTGGTAGAGGGTTCCCGAATGACATGGTATGGACATTACGGCTCTTGATTCATCTCGCCATAATGTGACTCCAAAGGGTCGCACCAGTTTTCAGGAGCGGACAAGTATCAATTTCACCCAAACTCTGCTGCCTTTGAATGTCAGAGTTCAAAGGCCCCTTCCTCGAGGCCTTTTAGTCTGTCTGTTGCAGAGGACTCTGTCTCAGCGTGATGATAAGACAGTGTTACTGCTCCATAGAAACAAAGCCACTAGAATTTGCACACACGGTGACTACTGCATCCTTTAAAATCCGCTGCCTCTAGAACAGCCCTTGAGTTTTTACGGCTCACTGACTTTGCACTGCCACATGGTCACCCCGAGGCTGGCCCCGCTGCCAACTCTTGGCCTTTTACTTTTTGAGCAGGTGGCCCATTCTTTGAAGGGACTCCCTGACAGCAGATGGAATGTCCTTAGACATGGCATGGGCTCTCCCTTTAAGGATGACTCTGGTTCCTAGGAGCAGACTGTTCTCTGGAGCCTTGTTTGGGGTGTAGAGTCTGCAGTGGAATTGGGTCATCATGTTTTTAGCCACTGGCCAAACAGACAGAGGGACACACCATTCTTTAAATCCATAGTTCTGTCCTCTAAGGACCCTGTTAGA
Organism: Ictidomys tridecemlineatus; assembly: GCF_052094955.1. Taxonomy (NCBI): domain Eukaryota; kingdom Metazoa; phylum Chordata; class Mammalia; order Rodentia; family Sciuridae; genus Ictidomys; species Ictidomys tridecemlineatus. Next base: position 41,212,577 of record NC_135488.1, on the reverse strand, counting down.
GGGGCATCACTTACTGACGGAGATCCATGGTGAGAAATCTGTTATTAGGCAAATGTTGTTGTTGGAACATCCTGGTGTGAATGTACAGCCATCTACGTCTGCCAGATAGCCACAGTACACACCTAGGCTATGTGCAATGTATATGTGGGCAGCCTGGTGCTCCTGGGGCCATGAGAGACAAAATAACCCAAGATTTAATTAAGCACAAGAGAAAACAAGGCAATCGAGATACAGTAAACACAAGAGGGATGAGGCAGCTGCTGCTGTGTAACAACTAATATCCTGCTTTACAGTCAACTTTTTCTTTAAGTAGCAGTACACTAAAATAATGACAAAAGTATAATATGTAAACCAGTAGCAGTAAGTCGTTATCATTGACAAGTGTGATGCACTGTACTTAATTATATGTGCTCTGTTTTTATAGGATTGGGGCTCAGTGTTTTTTTTTTTTTTAACCAGTGTCACTGTAGGCATGTGGGCAGTGAATCATGCTGTGACATTGTGATGACTGTGACATCTCCGGGTGACAGGGCATTTTCAACTCCATTATAATCTTTCAAGACCACCATTGGGTATGTTATCTGTTGCTGAATGACACTTTGTTTTGTGGTACATGACTATTTTTAGTCAATTTGTCATGCCTGTAACAGATGGTGTGTGTGTGTGTGTGCGTGCGCGCGTTTGTGTGTGTATGTGTGTGTGTTTAAGTTTCTTTGTTGGTACATAGATTACTTGTTTCTTACATAATAAAATAGGAACTCAGGTGAGCTGTGCCCACACTCCAGTTACTAACTTTGCAGTGATTTGTTACTCAGCAGGAGGTGACTAATACACAATATGGGAGAAACCTGTTCCTATTGCTCCTGGGTCAGGTTTTACTTGCTACCGAGCAGGAATTCCTGAACTGCTGCTCTACTTCTTCATACACTTGTTTTGCTTTGTTTTTGCAATGCTGGGGTTGAAACCCAGGGCCTTGCCCATGCCAGGCAAGTGCTCCAGCCGAGGTGCATACCCACACTCTCTTTTAGGTCTTCATGGCATTTCTCCTAATTGGCCCAAGAAATAGTGGGAATCACTTCCAAGCCTACTCTAGCCATATTTTTTTAAAGAGACAAGAGAATGAAGAGGGCAGGGCATCTGTGGGAGCCAGTGAGGAAGAAAGGTGGATGTGAAAAGCCCCAGCAGCATCAGGAAGCCTGCAGATGGTGGGTGCCCCCTTTCTGACCATGAAACGTCCGGGTTGCGGATGATCCTGGAAACAGTGGAAAGACGGGAGGAAGAACTTGATGCACTTCTTTCTCCCTCGGATCTGATTTGGATTTTCTTTTTCTCTAACATACGTGCCCCTTCGTGTGGTCTGCTAGGAGAGACCAGGAAGCAGGGGCACTCTAGGCGACCGGCCTGACCTGCCTTACTCCATCCTTGGGCCTTTGTCTCCTCGGAGGGCACGTGCAGGTTCGCTGCCTTCCAAACTGTTTCCACTGGGTAATATAGAGTAGTAGCAGTTAGATTTAGGAACTGGTACTTTGTAAGGCCTTCAGGTTAGTGTAACAAGAATGCTCCCTTTGCCTGCTGCATAGGATGTTGGTCAAACTCGGGTGTGGAGAGAAGAAAAGAGAGAGAAGTTGGTCTTAGACCCTTGACATGCTTGAGTGTAACTCTGGCCACCTGACCACACAGGGTGGTCAGCCAGGTGGGTATGTGTGTGTACACACACACACACACACACACACACACACACACACACACACGAGACCAGCCTGTCGCACTTACCCCTTTGCTCTGTGGTAACACAGCTGGCCCAGGCCTGGAAGCCTCAGTTCTTTTCTGCATTTGATCACGGAGGGATTTTACTTTATTCCCTTGGTACACATTTTTAATTTTATTTATGTCACATACATCATTGAACCAAATATAATGTGCTGTTCACTTAATCGCTCTAGTGTGACAGTGCCTAAGTGGCCAACTTGTGAGGTCCAGTAAAAGCTTAGTAACTGAATGGCAAGTAAATGTGCAGAATTTCACATTCCTTGTTCAACAAGAATCACCCAGTTAGGACTGTGTGCAAGGTGTCTTCCGTAGATGATGTTATATCTGTAAATTGATTCGGAATATCTATTTCTCTTCATGGTGTTTCAAAATAGGTTGGCAAACTGTGGCCCCTGGGCCAAATCCAGCTTCAGTTTTATTAAAACATGGCCAGATTCACTCCTTTACATATTAGCTGTGGCTGTCCCTGTGGCACAGTAGTGGAGTTGAGTAATCGCAGTGATGTGGCCCACGAAGCCTAAAATGCTGTATTAATCAGGCCCTTTCCGGAAGGAGCCTGTTGACCCTGGCGTGCAGGAAGGAGCAGGAGTGAAGTCGGAAGCTGCTGTGTTTGAATCCCTGCTCTGTCCCATTTGGTGTCTGACCCCTTTTCTGGGACAGAATGGGGAGGAGGATGCCCTTATCAGAGGGGGTTGGAAGGGGAGGTGCTGGGTGGTTCCTGGCGTGGAATAAACACTTAATAATTCTTTTCCTTCTGTTCACATCCCTTGCTGTCATCCCCAGGCTTGATTTCTTTCTAAATGTGAAAATTCAAGATAAAAAAAATTATTTCTGTGACTAAATTTTCAGAAATGAAAGCATCTGAAAACATTTTCTAGTAGAAACAGAATGCAAGCTATAGATGTGAACTGGATATATAACTCTCAATTTCCTAGTAACTGCATCTTAAAAAGTTAGAGAAAAAAGCTTTACTTTAATAACTCTTGGCCCAGTAGAACCACAATATTGTGCCAACATGCCTTCACTGTAAGAAGTGACTGTAGAGATGTTGTTCCCCTCCAGGAGTCAGAGTCCAGTATTTTGCCTTGTAGCACAACACAGCTTACCTTGCCGCCTGTGTTGGGTGGCTTTGTGTGAGCAGTGGCCACCAGGGTGGACCGTCTCTGATTCTCTGACACCCGCTGGGTGTCCTATACAGCCGTGACACTGACAACCCAAGACTGAGCCCCACAGGACAATTCCCGTTTAAGATTCCACTTGCAGGTCATGGGAGTCACCTGTGTTTTTGAGTGGTAGCTGTAAATCGATTATTAAATTACTGAACGACTCCCTCTTTGCGTTCAATAATTGGCTCGGATAACTCTGAGAACTCGGGAAAGCACTTCATTACCTGTTGCTGGTTTATTAGAAAGGATATTATTTAGGAATAACCAAAGGGACAGGTGGATGCACAGGGCAAGGTTGGCGCAGGGGCAGCTGAGCTTTGGTCCCTTCTAGTGCTCCACCTGCCAGCACGTGACACCCCCCCCCACCCCCAGGTTTACCAACTCAGACACTCCCTGAGTCCCACGGTTCAAGAGTTTCTGGAACCCCGTCTCCAACTCTCCTTCCTCTCCCAGTTGAGAAGCTGGGGCGCAGTTCCCGCTCTCCAATCACATGTTTCGACTTTGTGGTGTCTGGCTCCTATTCTAAGACCCTCCAGGCCTTGTGTGCCTGTAGGAGCGTGGTCAGGGGCGGCACACTGGTGGGGGCTGATGATGAACAGCAGAAGACACTCCTATCGTTCAGGAAATTCCAAGAGATTTAAGGAGCTCAGAGTCAGAAACCAGGAACAAAGTCCAGAGATGCTTTGTATCACGCCCGAGCAGGGTAGCCTTAGTGTGCCACCCTTCCTTGTGTCCCCAGCTGGCTTTGTGCTATTTAAAACTCCTCTCCTGGAAGCAGCTGATGCCTTCTTATTTTACATTCTTTCCCTGCTCTGACTAATCATGACTCTCACGGTGCTGATAGCTCCCCCAGTTCTTGGTTCTCAGGAAGCAAATGTAGGAAAAATATAGTAACATTTCTAGGGAAGCTTAGCGCCACAGAGTGTTTAGATGGGAGCAGACACTGTGACCCTGCTTGGAGAAGCTTACAGAAGAATCACTGAGCCCAGAAGATAGGCCTCTCTTGCTATGGGTTTTCTAAGAAATGGGGGCTGTGGATGAACCCAGGGCTGCCATCAGGAACCCCCGGCCCAGGTGCAGTCAGGCATGGGCGATGGAGGGGTGGGGGCTGCGCCATGGCATGGGATGTGTGCCTTGAACATTGTTAGTAAAATTACCTAGGAGGAAAACCAGAGAAAAACTAGGATTTTTAATCTCTACGGTAGTCTTTGGCCTGTTTTCCCATCTTTGCATTATGTGTCTGCATTTCTTCTTCTTCAGTTCCTGGGGATCAAAGTCAAGGTTTTGCACATGCTAGATCGTTCTCTGCCACTGAGCTACACCCTCAGCCCTTGGAATTTTAATGTTTACTCTTTTCTGTGATTTTTGTATTTGGGATTCTAGAGTTTGAGCTCCTGGGGTGAGGTCTTGGCTTTGCCATTTGGTCTGCCAAATGGCAGGGTTGGTTCCTATACCTCTTGGTGCCTCGGTTGCCTTCATTGGAAAGTGAGCCATTATGTCAATGGAAATGAGTTAAAACCTGGAGAGGGCTGGAGGTGTAGCCCAGCAATCGAGCCCTTGCCTAGCTAGCATGGGCAAGGCCCTGGTTCACAAAAGCAAAACAAGACAAAAAGTATGTGGTGTTATTTAAGCATTTTTTTTTTTGGCCTTTATTTGATTTTACAATGCAGACTATGGATAGGTAAAGAAAAGGAATATTCAAGAATAAGATGATGAAATAAGGGGACTTGAATGTCCTTCGAGTTTGGTATGGAGCTGTGTAAGTAGAACATGGTCACTCAAGGAATGTCTGCTTCAGAATTTTTGAAAATCTGGACATGGCTTTGTACAAAATGCTTTAAAGTTGAAGGAGAGGATTGAAATTTCTGTTACAGTATGACCTCAGAGGTACTTAGTGGCTCTATGTAATGCAAAGACCTTTTTGAAGGATGGTTTTCACATCTCGCTTTTATCTTTCTGAGAGGTCAGGTCCCTGTCCGCGATAAGGGAGCATCTCTCTGTAACTGAGAAACTGATGGTATTTGTTTGCACAAATGATCATTTAACATCGTTTCCTTAGATGGGGGGGGGGCGGGGGCGGCAGAGTCTGATTTTCACAGTGTGTAGGTGTGCTCTAGTGCGACCATCATGGCAGGATTCAGAATTTGATCTGCACGTGGCATCACGGCAGGCAGTCGTGCCTACCACGTAGACCCGGAGAGTCGTTCAAAATATTTTTCCTTATTTTTAAATTTTGAGGTCTTTTAACAGGTTGAGAACCATAAAATTTTTGTAAATGTGCCGCTTTAAAGTCTTTCTGATATTCCAAGGAGTCATTTTGGGTAGTAAACTAAGCAGCATATAGTATTTGGTCCTTGAGATCGCTTGTTCAGTGTTGCGGTTCTGATTCTAGACTCAGAGACTGCTTTGCTCTGTCAGGCTTGCCTGTCATTCATTCAGTGCTATATTTCCCCTACAGCTGTTCCCAGAGGCTACGAGACCCAGGGACAGGCTTCTGACTTAGCTCTAAGTTGCTGGTCTCAAGGAGGCGGGAAGAGTGGTGTTTGGAGGACGGGGAAGGAGTGGGTCGGTGATATTTTCTGTTGTCTTTCAGTAGCTTCCCATTGCTTGGTAGGAATTCTTGATCCCTCTGGTACTGAGTTTGAGAATCACATATTGATTTAGTCTGTTGAATTTGACTTTCTCAGGGCTCAGCTCAGATGCTTAATTCAGTCAGTAGCCCTCTGTTCGTAGGTCAACCAACCTCAAATTGGAAATGTTAGATTGCAGCTATCACCTACTGTGTAATGAGGCCTCTGAATGTCCTGACACCCCCCCTTTTTTTTTCACCATGATTCCTTACACAATGTAGTAAACAACCATTTACATAGCATTTAAATAGGTATTTAGTGCATTGCACTGTATTATGTATTTTAAGTAATTTAGACTTTATAGGTTATATGCAAATACTGCACTCTTTTATATAAGGGACTTGAATGTCCTTGGATTTTGGTATGTTGGGGTTCTCTTGGAACCAATCTCCTGTAGATATCAAGGGGCCACTGTATGTATAGTCTATAAAGCTTTATTTCCTTCTTTTTTTTTTTGAGTTGTGTGTTTAGCTAAAGTAGTATGGCCTAAAAAGTTTCATAATGGAGTAGTACCGTTGGAAAAATGCTTTCTAAAATCTCTACCAGATGGAGTCACTTAGAAATCAAGTCATGCCATACTGTTTAAGTACCTTGTCATCTAAGGGTAGCTTAACTTGATTTTGTAGAAAATAATAACTAATGACAGTTGTTGAGGGATGATGTTTACATGCCCATCCTGTGCTAGGTAATTTGCCCTGTGTGTGGCATGTGGATGCTTCTTGGATGTGAACTTGCCTGTTCTTTTGTGGATTTCACTTTTTTTTTGATAATTTTTTTTTTTTAGCCGTAGATGGACACAATATATATATTTATTTTTAAGTGGTGCTGAGGATGGAACCCAGTGCCTCAAGCATACTGGGCAAGTGCTCTACCACCGAGCTAACAACCCCAGCCCAGAATTCACATTTTTCATGATGGGAAATTTCAAAATCCCAGGTATTGAAGTTTTAGGCATCCCTATCACTGAACTCATCCACCAAGTCTTGTGTGATCTTCACCTTCACTCCCTGCCCCATTTCTGTGTTCCCTGCAGGGTTAATTAAAGCACATTCCAGATTTATATGGTACATAATTTCTTGATATTATTTTTAACCAGAATGTCCTTTTTAAAACTAATTTTCACATTGGTTTTGTTTGCATTGTAATTATTTTCCCTCTTGGTTATTTTTCTCATTTGTCATTGTAGCACCTTTGATAAGCTCTTTAAATTTTTTTTTTTTAAATTTTACTTTAAAATTTTAAATGTTTTAATTAATGCATTATAGTCATCCATAATAGTAGGGTTCGTTTTGACCTGATTATACGTGCATGGAGTTTACTTTGGTCCATTTTAGTTCCTAGTGCGCCATTTTTTCCTCTCCTTTTCCCTCTCCCTGTTTCCTCTTCCTCTTCTCTACCAGTCTCCCTTCTATTTGTCTGTTGTTTTTTAATCGGTGCTTTCTAGGTGTACATAAAGGTGGAATTCACTGTCATATTTATACATGCACATAGCACCATTGTGTCAAATTCATTCTGCATGTCCTCCCCTCCCTTTCCTGTTCCTCTTCCCTCCCCCTCAATCTTCCCTCGGTCCTTATCAGATCCGATTGCTAGGTTCTTTCTTGTCTCCTTTTGCGTCTTAACATTATTTATGATTTCGTGGCTTAACTGAAGTAGCTTCTGCTGTAGACAGAGGAGCTGTCTCGTGGTGCTCCTTTCAAGTGCAGAAGCGTCAGCTAATTTTAACTGCTTGAAAATCAGCTCCGTCCTTTTCTTTCCTCCTCCTCGCCTCAGAGCCTGGCTTTCCTAACTGGGAGGATCTTGAACCTCCCGGGGCACAGGTGTCCAGGGCTTGCCTGAGTCACTTGGGTTCTTCTCGTGTGAGTCTTGTTTTCTTTGTATATGAATCATGTTCATTGTCTCCTCATCTGTAAATGAGAGGGCTGGACAAGCCCGTTGTCAAAGTTCTGCTTTGGTTCTCATCTCCTCTCTCCAGCCCCGTACATCTAATAGAAGCCGTATCGATGACTCTCGGTTGTTGTGAGGTTAACACTTCCACCTAGGAAATAACTTGGAAAAGATGTACCCATCATGTCTTGGTGTGGCCCTTTTGGGGGAGGCGCTGCCTGTGTCCTGAATTGCAGGGAGAAGTGCTTGGGCCCCTCCCTGGGGCCCTGCTGTTCAGGTTTACCATCAGCTCCCATGCCCTATGTCTTGCTCAGTGCCGTGGGGGGGGGACACGACACCCCAACTTCTGTTCCTGCTGTGGCAACCACACATCCTGAGTTTTCTTACCTTTTGCCCTCCAGATACCTTGAAATTTCAAGATCTCCTGGAAGCAGCCAAAGAAGGTTTTGGGAAACGACAGGGACCCTTGATCACTGCACCCATGATGGTGCAGGGTAGCTCCCCTCCAGGACCTGCTGTCCCCTGGCTATGGTCAGGGGCTATCTTCCTGTGCCTTGCCATCTGCCTGTAGATGGCTGCTGCACTCTGACTGTCCTGGGTTGTCCCCTAGCCCACCTGGGGACCACTGTGACATTTTATATATGAACATGTGAATTTGTTGAGGCTAGCCAGCTGCACCACTATTACTCCCCCTCCCCTCCCCCCTCCCCCTCCCCTCCCCCTCCCCCTCCCCTCCCCCCTCCCCCCTCCCCCTCCCCTCCCCCCTCCCCCTCCCCCTCCCCCCTCCCCCTGGACTGACCTGGCTGGTTTTGGCTCAACCACCCCAGTGGGGCTGATAATCCGCCCAGGCTCCAGGCTCCGGGGGATCTTTCACAGTCATACCACAGGTGACCCTGAGGAATGACACAGCCCTCAGGTCTGTTTCTGTTTTGACTAAATTGTGAGTCATCACTTCTGGCTCTTGTGTTCAGATGATCTCTGCCCTACTCTGCTGCCCACCCCCACCCTGCTCCCTGGGAGTGCCGAGAAACCTCTCCTGTGTGTCGCACTAGCAGACTCTAGTGCAGGGAATGGTTGTGGACGAGTGTGAAGGGCTGGAGGAGGAGCAAAGATCAAAAACTAAAAAGCTGTCCCTGTTCCTAGGCTGGATGGAGATCAGATCAAGGACAAGAGAGTTTCCCAGAGCCCATGAGCAGTTACGCCCCATTGCTCCCCACTGTTCCCCGCTGCTGCTGTTGAAGGAACCTGCTGTTCCCGGAGCCACGAGCAGATGTGGGGTGCAAGGAGAAGGTTTTGCCTTTCCTCCTGCCTTTTAGTGTCGCACCGGACCCTCCTTAGCAGACTCTAACCGGAATCCAGTTGGCAGGGGCCTGGGAATTGTAGCTGTCAGGTTCCCAGCCCTGGCCAGACGGAGGAGGGCCTGGGCGGTCCCGACACCGGCAAGGCACATCTGGCCCATGGACTCCCGGGAGTGTGGGCGGGATTAATGAACCAGGGTTTGGCCACCTGGCATGGTGTGGGTAGATGGTGATGGCTGCCATTCATCCTCTCTGTATGGGTCGGTGGAAGCAGGCTGTCACAAATATGCTAATGATGCAGAGTGTACTCACCCTCCAAGACTGGACAGTGTAGAAGTTGAAGCGGCCCACTTTGACCTGTGAGAACGTCTACAGATGATTAGTTGCAGCTGACTCCAGGGACTAGTTAGTGCACACACACCTACGTGCGCCTCTTCCACCAAGGGCCTGTGTGCAAAGCATGAGACTCGGTGGTCCCCTCTGGGACAAGCATCGCAGGTGCAGGGACAGCATCAGTCTTTGGAGCCCTGGTTCAGGCTTTCACTCCTGCTTTGGGGATGCAAACATGTGATCTTGGGAATGCCGAATGCTCCTTCTCTGTCTGCTTTGGACCTGGCCTCTGCGAGTCTCTGCAGCTTGTTTGTGTCTCTGTCTCTTCTCCTTGACTTCTTCAGCCACCCACAGGAGCTGCTGGGGTAGTAGGGAGCAACCTCCCTACTACCTTCCTGGGCAGAAGAGGAATTGGGCCTAAGGATAAGGTGTCTCATGAAGGGGAGGGATGTCGGCGGGCCTCCAGGACAGGGACCAGGGCTTGAAGAGGGGTTTCGGAACCTAAAGAGCCCCTCACCCCTCAGCACTTCAGTCTCTCTCCTTTGCACATGGACTGCTCCTCTCCTAGTACATGTGGGGGCAGCAGCTTCCACCAGCAGCGTGGGAGCAGTGTCCAGCAGAGCCTGGAATCCTTCTGGTCTGTTCAGTCTCCCAGCCCTCAGGAAGAGGCTTCTTGGGCCCAGTGTGGTCAGCTGCCCACTTCAAGGCAATCACTGACCACCCTTCATGGGGACGGGTGGTGTTGTGTAAGAACACACCTGTCCTCGTTACTACTGTGTGCACGGGGACCCAGAGAAGGGCTGCGATGGCTGAGGGGGAGCCGTCAGTTTGGGGCAGAGTGTGCTGGGGTTCTCCAGCAGAGCAAGCTTTCACAAGTAACGTAGGAGGTCGCGACTGCGACAGTTCAGCCTTCGTTACCTGGAGTGTCTAGGCCTTTCTTAGACAGGAAATAATGCCCTCGTGACTGCACTGGTGGTGTGTGTACATCAAGATCAGAGTTGCCAAGAGAGAGCTTTAAGAGTGTGCTCTAAGAATGTGTTCTTTCCAGCTCAAATTCAGTTTCCTTAAGATATTAACATCGAGTTGTAATCTGAGAATAACTTTTTATTAAGAATCAATAGTAAAGTGTGTTTCTTAGAATCACTCCTGAAAGGAAAAAAAAAAAAGATACAAACTCCAGGTGTTTAATCTTCCTGTATATAATGAATTGAAGGACATCTTGGCTTGTTTTCTGTTGCTAATAACAGGGTAAGTTACAAAGAATGCATGTTTATTTTGGCCGGTGGTTCTGAAGGTGCAAGGTCAAGGGACTGCATCTGGTGATGGCTTCTTGCTGGCAGAGTGCTAGCCCCGTGCAGGGTATGGCATGGTGAGGCAGAGTGTATGTTTGTTCGTGTGTCTTCTGGTCTTTCTCCCTATTCTTGCAAAGTCACCAGTATTCAGTCATGGGGCTCCACCCTGGTGACCTTATCCAATCCTAATCACCTCCTGAATGCCCCCTAAATGTCACCATTTCCCAACCTCTCAGTACCTCACATTGGTGATCAAATTTTAACTCATGAAGTCTTGGGGGTATTCAGACCAAATCTAAATCGTAGCAAAGGAGGTGCTTTGACTTGATTGCCATTTGATTGTCATGCAGAACTTTAGAATACAACAGCATCCCCAGCCACCCTCATCAAACCATATACATTGCAGGATTCTTTTTTTTTTCTTTTAGATGGATCCTTTATTCCATTAATTTACTTATTTGTGGTGCTAAGGATGGAATCTAGTGCCTCATATATGCTAGGGAAGCACTCTACCACTGAGTACAACCCCAGCCGTACTCTGTGCTTCATACTTGACTTTGGGGCCTGCAAGAAGAGAGAGAGATCCTACTCTTCACCCCTAAGAGTGGTGTAGGTGGAGGAGGGGAGCAAAGCTCAATCATTTTATTCCATGAACAATGCAGCTTTTGAATAGGGCATCTTGTAGCCCCTGGTTGGAGACACACTTTCATGCACATGTATACAGCAGTTCCTTGTAGATTCCGTGGTGTTCTGTACGATGGGATTCATTTCCTTAGCTGTTGAGGAGAAGGAACCAACTTGGGACAAACGGTAGGAGGCCACCACTGGCCATGGTGCTGACATGTGGCCAGCCCCCTACCTCATCCCCCCCACCCCCCCACCCCCGCCCACCACAGTGGGATGTGACGTACAAATCCATGCCTTTCACCGCAGAGTGGATTGCTGCAGCTCACTTGCTTGCCCTTCCCCGACTCAGTGCTTCTCTTTTCATAAACCACCTCTCTTCCCATTTTGTTCAGTTCTGCCTTTTTCTTACTGGATGACATTATTTTAGCATATTTTGGATGTATTGGAGACCAAGTTTCTGGTTGCAAGATTAATCAAGAATTAATAATTATTTATTGTAGAATATTTGAAGAGTTTTCAAAGTGAAAATTTTAGTATTAAAACCCTTGCTTTTCAGCATCTAGATTAAGTTGGAGACTTGAGAGTCATAAATAGTTAGATATCTATGCATTTATTCCCATAATGCCATTTTCACATGTCGATATTTATCCACAAGAGACAGACTGACACACACACCGTTTTTGCATTTAGTGTCTGGGTTTAAATTCTGATGTTCATCCTCCATGCTTTTTCACCTTCGTGCCCTGTATCGTGTCCAAATGGGCATCGAATAGGGAGAGGGTGGATTTTTGTCGTCCACGCCTGGGTTCCGTTTACAGTGGTGAGCACAATGGTACATCGCAGCACATGGTCAATTCCTGGCCCGAGTGCTTGTGTCCCTCTGAACTTCAGTCGTTGTGATTCTGCTCCATGGCGACGGGGTTTGAAGGTGGAGCTTTGGGGAGGTGTTTAGGTCCTGTGTGTGGAGCCCTCATGGATGGGAGCAGCACCCTTGTGAAAAAGGCCCAAGTGAGGACAAGGACAGGGAGAGGGCACTGTCTGTGTACCTTGAAGTGGGTGATTACCAGGCCTGGGATTGTCCTGCACCTTGGTCTTGGACTTCCAGCCTTCAGAGCTGGGAGGGATAATATCCCAAGACCCCAGTCGATGGTGTTCTTTGTGGCAGCCCAAATGGGCTGAGACAGTGGTGCCCCTGCATTTTACAAGTGGCTCCTGACACGGGTGTCTCCGTGTCGCCTGCAGGGATGTAGTTGTGGAACCAGGTAGATGGGCAGACGGCCTTCTGGGGCCGCCGAGCAAGTGCCCGCTACAGAAGGTGAGAGCTCTGAGTGGTGGTTTTAGATTCTGTCCAGTTTTACTTTGCTTTCTGCTAGTGAGCCTCTGGACAAGCAGAATGAGCCTGTGTCTTACTGCTCTGGTATTAGCGCTCTAGAGGTGGCAAGCCCTAAATCTGGATGTTCTTTGAAGTTATGTCTGTCTTTCTGCCTGCCTACCTATCTCTATCCACATGCCTATCTACACATACATATGTATTATCATTATTACTAGTTCTATTTTTATTGTTGTTGCTCTTGTCCTGGGATTGAACCCAGGGGGTTCTTTACCAATGAACTGTACCCCTAGTCCTTTTTATTTTAAGCTGGTTTCACTAAGTTTCTGAGGCTGGTCTTGAACTTGTGATCCCTCCTGCCTCAGCCTCCTGAGTAGCTGGGATGACAGGTGGGCTCCACCATACCGGGCAATCTGTAACAATTTAAAAATGGAAAGTAATGTTCATGCAATTGTTCTAAATGCTGATTTTAGCCCACCTTGAGCTTCGGTGTTCCCTGTTTCCCTGGGGAACCTCTTAGGTTGTCACTGGAAGAGACTGCCTGGGCTTGCTTTCTTGCTGCTGTGTGGGTCGGTGTGTGTGTGTGTGTGTGTGTGTGTGTGTGTGTGTGTGTGTGTGTATGTGTGTGTGTGTTTATGTCTGTCTGTTTTGAAGGACCTGGTTATCCCAAATCCAGGAAGATAGATGGCATCTCCACAGACCTGAGCTGGCAGTCCAGTCTTGCTCTACATGGAATGTGCTCAGAAATGCTGATAGCAACTTTAGGATTATCTGGTGGGGATTCTTAGTCCATCTTCTGTTACTCTAATGAAATACCTGAGGGTGGGACTTTGTAAAAATGGAGGCTTGTTTATCTCCCAGTTCTGGAAACTGAAAGTCAGAGACCTGGTGGTTCCTTTGTTCGGCCTCTGGTCAGGATGTCCTGGTGCCCAGCATCATGGCAGGTGAGGGCATGTGCCAAAAAAGGAGAGCGGACATTGTGAGACAGGAGTCCAGAGACTGGGCAGACGCCAGCTTCTCTCTTTCGTGACAGCTCACTCTCGCAGAACAAGCCAGGATCTCATGCGAGTTATTTCATTCCTTCTGAGGGCGGCACCTCCCGTGACCCAGTTCCCTCTCACTAAACCCTCCTCTTCATGATCCGGCCACCTCCCAAGATAGGCACACTGAGGACCGACCTTTCAATACACAAACCCCTGAAGGGAAGGATCCACTCACACCAGATCTAGACCACTGCAAGGACTGTCATCGAGCCTTTGATGAAGTGTGCTTTACACCACACTTCACTACAATTTTATGTATTTGTGCTGGATCCTTTATGTGCTGGGTACTTTTGAGGATAAATATCAGAATGAAGATATGGATCATGCCAGGACATCAGCCACCGCACTGAGGCTCCCTCTCCCCACAAGTGGCAGGGGAAGCTTGGGATATAGTACAGGGCAGAATCTAACATGAGGATAGAGCAGGGTAGAATCTGACACGAAGGTGGGGTAGCTTGGGACTGTGCAGGGCAGAATCTAACATGAAGTTCCCATTGGCAGCTCTTTGCTGCCAGTATTTCCTAGTAAGAATTTAGGACCTATTAGGATGTGAATTGGCTTTAATCCCCACCATTTCTGAATAGTTCTTGGAATTTGTAATGTGCTTCCTGTTATATATATAAAATTATACACACTAGTAGTTATTGATGCTGGCCCTGTTCATCTTATTTTATCAGCGCTTATATTTGTTGACCAAACTCGAGACCTTGCACATGATAGCCAGGTGCTCTGTCACTGCTGCAAGTCTAAACCAGTATTTGGCTTTTAAAAATATATAGGTTTTAGAATAGTTTTGCATTTACAGAAAAGTTGCAATAGCAGCCTACCACATACACCACACCCGGCTTTTCCCTGTTGTCCGCGTCTGCTTGACATTAGATCTGAGCTGTCCCCTCCAGCCCATGTCTTAAGGTTTGGTCCCCAGCATGGCTCTCTTGAGAGGTGGAGGGAATGTAAGAGGTGGGGCCTAGTCTTAGGTCCTGGGGGTGGACATGGCTGGACCCCAGCCCTTCTCCTCTTGTGTTCCCGTCCTGGCCGAGAGATGATTCGTGTTGCTCTGTCTTGTGCTTCCGTCTTGACAGGCTGCCAGAGGCCCAGAGCCAGGGGACCAGCCTGTCACACACTGGAACCCAGAAAGCAGACCTTTTCTTTCTCTTAGAAGTTCTTATCTGGGGGCTCGTCCCAGGGATGGGTAGCCTAACGCAGCTTCTCACATCGTCTCAAGTACGTTTCTCTCAATGAAGCAGCCCGTGATGTTTGCATTCTCTACGTACCCATGGAAATGGTCTTCCGTCTATCGATTTCCCCCTTTTAAAGCTTTTAATTTTATGTACATGATGAGTTGTTCCCTTTTGGTGTTTCTTAAGAGCTTCGTAAGCTCCAAAGAGCATTGTTTTGTGGTCAGTGAGTCTAGTGTAGTTATTGATTGCAATATCTTCCTTTCCCCAGAGATGGAAAAGCTCTTTTGTCTGATCACAGGTGTTTTAATTTTGTTGAGCTTACAATAAAAATATACTTCTTTATGCTTTGTGTATGAACATGGGATCCTTTTTAAAACCCTCCCCTGAATGTTAAAAACGAAGTGAAAATTGATGGGTTCTTTGGCCTCCATTTGACGTGTGTGTGTGTGTGTGTGTGTGTGTGTGTGTGTGTGTGTGTGTATTTAGTTGTTGATGGGCCTTTATTTTATTTATATGCGGTGCTGAGAATCGAACCCAGTGCTTCCCACGTGCTAGGCAAGTGCTTTACCACTGAGCTACAACCACAGCCGGCCCCTCCTTTGACTTCATGATGGCTTTTGAACCCTCTGAAAAGCTGCCGCAGTGAGGAGGCGCTGACAGTTTGGTCAGGAGTCTTTTGCACAGTGGTCAAAGTCTCTTGCCTTGGAAGCAGTCCTTGTGTTCCCAGAGGCCAAGGTGCCTGGAGGTAACTCTGACGGCACCACCAGCTGGGGAGCTTCAGCCGAGGACTGGGTTGTAAAATCTCCATCCTGGGACTGGAAGGCTGAGGTCAAGGAGTGGGGAGGCCACCCTGCCTCTTCCCCCTTCTGTTTGGGACAGTCTCTGCTGTCCCTTGGCTTGCAGCTGTTCACGCCAGTCTCAGCCCGACTCCTGCTCTGATGTCCCCGCTGTGTGTCTGAGTCTTCCTGCCAGGCTCCACGTGAGGGCTCCAGGCATACTGGAGGAAGGGCCCTGCTCCAGCACGAGGACATCTTAACTGGGTACGCTTCAGCCACTCTCATTTCCAGGTAAAGTCACATTCTAGGGCAGTGCAGCTTAAACGTCTTTATGGGAGAACACCTTTCAACCCGTACTAGTCCACCCTGTCTCCCCCAAATTCATTTCCTCCCCACATACAAAATATACTTTGTGCCATTCCCAAAAGTAACCCATTCTGGCAGCAGCTCTGAACTCCCAAATCTCATCCGAGTCTCGTCTACATCAGGGATGGGTGAGACTTGGTGGATGATGCATCCTTGAACGCAGTTCCCCTCCGTCTGTGAACAGCGTGGGCTGCTAGAGTGAGCACAGCCACGATTCCTCTGAAACTTGTAGGGAGAAGCCTTTCTTATCTAGTTTGCTGGCCACCTGTGGCCTTCTTTGGCTTGTGGATGGACCACTATGTGTCAGTACTCACGTGGTCCCCCTCTGATAAGAGTAGTCGTCACGGGGTCAGCAGCCTGCCCCTTGTGCTCTGGCTGTGACGGGTTGGGTTAAAATGTAGAAGCATTGATTGAATCTCGTTCTCATTTTGGCCTTTCCTTGGCTTACTTGTTAGGAGCTGCTCATTCCTCTGCTGGGCAGCTCCAGCTGCTCTGTGGCACATAGGAAACCGTGAAGGAGTCCATCACTTTAGGTCTGTGAGGAGGACCAGCTTCCTGTCAGTTAGAAGAGAGAATGCTGGAGAAATTTGTGACTCTGTTGCAAATTTCTTTTTTTGTAAATAAAACTAGCCTAAGTAGCAAAAGGTAGCGTTTGAGTGTTTCACTTTCTTGGTTGAAGAATTAATGTGTGTCCCTTTACTCCCAGCCTTGGGTGGAGTGTCCTGTGGTCCTGATCATTGGTTCCAGAGGTTGATGTGGACCTTACAGGCCACATAGACAACACAGCAGCTACACTGCATCTTTAGCAAGTAACAGAAGTGTATGTTCTTGTCCAGGCATGAAAAGAGCTGAAGACATGCTTGTTCCAGGTTTTGAAAAGAGCAATGACGTGTGAACTAGGGCTTTGGTAATGGGTGGGTTGGAAAGGGTCGAGACTGTTCTTAAGGAAAACACATCTTTTCTCAGACTTCTTATGTGATGTCAGAACTTCCTGCCCAGAGGCCTGGATCTAGTGTGCTAAAGGCATATTTTGGAGCTAAAGGGGACCCTGGGGATCATTTAATTGGTTGGTTGTTTTTCCATTTTCACTTAGCGAGGGTTATGTTTTAATTACAGAAGTCACCCAGGGCACAGGGCCGAGCTGCCGTGCTGCCAGGCCGGGAGATTGCCTCTGCTCACACTGTGTTCCCACGCGCCCGCCTGTGGCTTCCTGCCTCCTGCTCCTCCTCGCTGTGCAGCCCCTCCTCTCTTCCTGCCGGCCTTTCCTGGTCTGCAGCTGATGTGTGCAGGCCCTTCCTCCCTCTGGCTGCGTGGGACCATGCAGGGACCTGAAGAGGGGCCGGTGTATTTACCAAAGTTCCTGGTAGGGCCCTAGGTGTGTGCAGACCCCTCGTCCTCTCTGGGCCCCTCCTGATGTTCCATTCTGGCCGGGCAGGCTGCGCTGGCGCGAGTTGTGTGCGGCGTGCCCAGGATCAGCTGGAGTTGGACTCCTGCTCTTACCTCTTCTGTCAGGGGCAGTGCCGTGGCTCCTCTTGCCCCTTTCAACTTCTTGAGGTTGAGCCCATAAAGACATTGGGATTGATCTGCTTCTGTCTGCTGGGCCCTGAGTCTGGTGATAATGATCCCGGACAGCTGGTCACATGGGGACACGGCCCTCAGCATACTTGATGTGCATGGTCACATTCACTTTTTAGGGCAGCTTCCCAGAGGGCTGGCCACTCAGCCAGGAGCAGGCAGGGCCCAGCTGGGGAAGCTCTGGGTTGTCTTTGACCTTCTCACAACGGGAGGTGGGGTTTGGAGCATTCTCATTAAGGAACACTTCAGCCATCAGGGTCTGCTCACCGTGTGGAACCCAGAGTCATCTGGGTCACGGGCTGACCTGTCTCTGTCACCGCAGCCACCACTCCTGCTCAGGTGCTGCTGAGTCTGGGTGGAAGGGAAGCGATGGTGAGAGGCTGGGGCCAGGAAAGCCACCTCCTTCCTCAGAGACCGAAGGGAAGAGGTGCAGGCCCTGGGAGGGTGTCCTAGGGGTGCCCACTGGGGTGCATTCCTAGCATCCCAGGCCTGCTGCGGTTCCAGGTGCCTGGATTTGGTCCGCTGCAATCAGAAGCAAGAGGAAAGGATGTATGTAGGAAAAATGAATCTAGTCACGGTTTGGTCAAAACTGGGAAAGGCAGCCAATCTGCCTCAGTTAGTCCTGTGGAAATATTGCTATTTATAACAACAAGAGCCAGGAAACACATATCTGTAGATTTAGCCAGGCCAAGCTAGCCAGAGGTCTGTTAAAGTTCCAGTGTCATTGACGTCCTTGGGCCAGGGGACGGCTTCCCAGTTCCCATTCTCAGCATGAGGAAGCAGGGGTGGAGAAATGCAGGTGACCAGGAAATGAAGGGGCTTAAAAACAAACAAAATAAAAAAACAGCCTGGGGTTTTTAATCCAGAGGGGTCCTGGTGAATACAGAGGGGGATTCCCAGCCCCTGGGGTCTGTGGGTCTTCCTTGCCAGTGCACTGCCACCTTGTCACCTGGAGTTGGCCCTCAGGTTCCAAATCAGTGGATAGGAAACAGTCAGCAAAAAATTAACATCTGCGTAGAACGTGTATAGACTGCTTTTTTCTTGTGATTATGCCCTAAACAACACGTAGTATCATAGTATGACAACATATATGATAAGAACAGTATAACAACTATTTACGGAAACTTGCACTGCATCCAGTATTATAAGCAATCTGGAGATAATTTAAAGCGTAATGGGAAACTGTAAGTTCTTGTAGGTTCTGCATGTTAACCGATTGCACTACTGGGGCTCCTGTAGGTCAGTTCTGTGCAAATGCTACACCATTTCCTATGACGAACTTGAGCACCTGCTGATTTTAGAACACAGGGGAGTCCTGGAACCCTCCCCGTGTGGATACTGAGGGGTGACTCTACTGCACGATCCCCACGTGGCCCGGTGGCTCAGTGTGTGGACACCATCTGTCTTTTCTCAACGTCTGTCTTAGCTCAGAGCACTTGGCCTTGAGCATTACGTCGGCAAGCATCCAGGGCAGGTGGCAGAGTCGGCAGAGGGTTCTGGGGAGCAGAGGCCTGCGTCCAGCTGGGGTGTTTGGATCAGGGGAGAGCCAGAGTGGTCTGGGTGAGTTGGCGGGCGCCTATAGGCCTTGAGTAGGGATTGAGTTCACGTGGCTTTAGGCGGATGCCCTAGGCCCAGACCTCGTTCCAGGGCCTCCCTTCCTCTGTACCATGTGCCTCCTCCATTCGGAACCCGTTTCCTTGTCAAGAAATTGGGTGAGTGGAAGTCACGGGGAAATGGGGCATGTGCTGTGCCGCCTTGGGGGTCTGGCCTCAGCTCCTGGGGGAGTTTTGTCAATGAGGTTAACAGTAGGAATAGAGGGAAAGGGCAAATCACCCAGAGCTATTTGAAAGAATTAAGAATGATGGATTATACAGGGTGGGTGGGCTAAGGAAGCAGGGTAGGGTTTTGGTCCCATGAATATTTTTTTCCGTAAGTTTTATTGGTGTGTTAGGATTTGTTATCACATTGTCACACAGGCACACAATGTACGTGACAATATAATTTGGTCAGTATTGTTTCCTGTTATTTTTTTCTCCCTTCCCCTGTTTCCTTTCTTCTATTGGTCTCCCTTAGATTTTCATGAGTCTAACCCCAAACCCCTCGATTTCCTTTTTGCCTCTAGCTTCCACATATAAGAAAAAAAAATTTTTAAATGACTGACCTTTGGCTTTCTGAGTTTGGCTTATTTTACTTAATATAATTCTCTTGAGTTCCATCCATTTTCCTGTAAAAGACATAATTTCTTTTTTCTTTCTGGTTGAATAAAACTCCATTGTGTGCATATTACCATGTTTCTTTATCCATTTAGGCACATAGGCTGTTCCATAATTTGGCTGGTGTGCTGCTATAGGCACGAGTATGCACGTGTCACTGTAGGTGTGACTTTCATTTTTTAGGATAAACATGGAGGAGTGGTGTAGCTGGGTCCTACGGCGGTTCTGTTCCTGGTCCTGAGGAGCCTGCACACTGATGTCTACAGTGGCTGTACTAATTTACAGTCCCACCAGCAGTGTGAGGGTGTTCCTTTCCCCTCAGGTCCTCTCCAGCATCCATTGTTTGTGTTCTCGATGATTGCTATTCTAACTGGAGAGGGAGGAACCGCGACGTAGCTTTTGAGTTGCTTTTCCCCAATTTCCAAAGATGCCGAACATTTTTCACATTGTTGTTGGCCATTTGTATTGTTTTCTTCTTCTGAGAAGTGTCTGTTTAATTTATTTGCCCATTCATTGATCGGGTTATTTGTTTTTGTTTTGTTCTTTATATATTTTTGAGGGTTTTTTTTTGAGTTATTCATATATTCTGGTTGTTCATCCTCTGTCAGAAGAGTAGCTAGGTATTGTTTTCCCCCATTCCGTAGGTTCTCTCCACATTTCTGCTTCCGTTACTGTGCTGAATCTTTTTGATTCGCTGCCATCCCATTTATTTCCTGAGCCTCGTGAGTTCTGTTGAGGAAGGCATAGACCGGGTCGACATGCTGGAGTGCTGACCCTACGTTTTCCTCTAGGAGTGGCGTAGTTTCTGGTCTGATTCCTAGATCTTTGATCCATTTTGAGTTGACTTTTGTACAGGGTGAGAAATAAGGATCTAGTCTCATTCTCCTGCATATGGATAACCAGATTTCCCAGCATCGTTTGTTAAAAAAGGTTGTTTTTTTCCAGTCTGTGCTTTTTGGCACCTTTGTCAAGGATTGGATGACTGTATCTGTGTGGATTTCTGACTTCCATTCTGTACCATGGGTCTGTGATCTGTTTTTATGGCAGTAATCTGCTGTTTTTGTTACTATAACTATGAAGTGTAATTTGAAGTCAGGTATTGTGATGTCTCCGGCATTGCTTTTCTCTTTTGACTTAGAATTCCTTTGGCTATATTGGGTCTTTTATTCTTCAAATGAATTTTAGGACTGCTCCCCCCCCCCCCCCCCAGTTCTGTGAAGACGGCCTTTCGTATTTTAATGGGGATTGCATTGAATCTGTACATTACTTTTGGTAGTTTGGCCATTTGGACAATATTAATTCTGCCTATCCATGAACATGGAAGGTTTTCTTCAACTTCTTTCTTTGGTGTTCTATAATTTTCATGTAGAGGTCTTTGACTTCCTTGGATAGATTTAGTCCTAGCTTTTTTTTTTTTTTTTTTGAGGTTATTGTGAATGGAATTGTTTTCTTAGTTTCTTTCTTATGAGATTCATTATTGGTACATAGGAAAATTGATTTTTGTATGTTGATTTCAGGTTCTGAGAAGAGTAGATTTTAAATGAATTTCTCTTTTAGTCTGGGAGATGCAAAGGGCCAGAGGCGGGGTGGGAGAGCCTTGGGGGTTGTTTGTTCCCAGTGAGATGTCACCACTGTGTGTCCTGCAGGTGGATTTGAGTTGCCTATGACACACTTCAGAGTAAAAGGCAGAGCTTTTCATGGTGCCCAGGGAGCTCAGGCAGCCCATACTTTTTATTTAGGGTAAAGATTGCTCCGGGCCAGGTTGGCTTTGAACCCCCTTACCTGTCCACATCCACATACTGGTTTACCGTTAAGCTTTGTACACCTGTGGCTCGTGGTTATTTATATCAGTTCCCTTTTGGGTGCAATTCCTGGAAAGCAGCCATTGGTGGGGAATAATGGTGGATTTTATCCCACTTGTTCCTTTGAGGATCATAAAATATGTTAATGTGAAGAAACCCAATAGATAGGCCAGATGATAAATAGCCCCACATAAATGTGTCAGATGAAGTGTCTTTTTTCCCCCCAGAAAAAGATTAAAGGTGAAGACCTCCACACCTTTCAGGAGGGAAATGGGAAGGTGGTCTGTTCTTAGATGACACACTCGGGGGCTCACCTCTGGAAGTCCTAGGAAGTGGGGTCCTTTCTCTTTCCCCTTTTTACTGTTGCATTGTAGTGGAAATGTTGATGTATTTGGAATTTGCAGGACAGAATGGAACACCTCCTCCTCTGCAGAAGGTAGTCCACCATTGTCTCTTTGGGTCACCTCATTGCTTTACCCCATTGCATTTCCCTTTTGGGGTCTGTGACATGGCACCGACTCAGTGCATGGCATTTGGCCATGAGGTCATTCATTTTTTGTCAGGGAAGTGTCGATTCGTGCTATTTTTAGTGGAAACGTGCCATCCCAGGTCTCACCCCAGTGGTGTCCTCCTGGGGCAGTGTTCCCACTGGGTGAGTGGACTTGGGCTTGGGGTGACCGTGGAGGCGAGGGATTAGTTCTGTACACACCGTGCTGTATAGTAAGCTTTTCAGGCCCATAGTGTTGGTGCTGGTTTTAGTGAAGCAAAGGGACAGGATAAATTCAAGAAGCGTTCGTGTTTCTACTGTGGGCCAGAAACCGTGCTCGGAAGACACATAGCCGTGTCGCACCATCCCGGCCTTTCCATCCCACTGGGAAAGGGCTAAGGGGTGCACAACCTGAAGAGGTTTGGGGGTTTTTACAGTGTAGGTGAGCATAAATGTACTTGTTGTCATTATCATATAATGATCACTGTCGTTTAAATCACGCATGCCTACAGGTCTCGCCTCTGTGAGTGAGCGAGAGAGGATGCTGCGTGTCCCTGTGAGGGGCCTGATGTGTAGTCGCTGTTCGGGACCCTGAGTGATCCCAGGTTACTGTGTTCTTGACATTTCCCATTGCAACATTCTTTTTTTGGGGGGGGCATGGGGGGTGTTTCGGGGAGGGGTACCAGGGATTGAACTCAGGGGCACTCCACCACTGAGCCACATCCGAGCCCTCTTTTGTGTTTTATTTAGGGTCTCCCTGAGGTGCTTAGCGCCTCACTTTTGCTGAGGCTGGCTTTGCGCTTGTGGTCCTCCTGCCTCAGCCTCCTGAGCTGCTGAGATTGCAGGCGTGCGCCATTGCTCCCAGCTTCCACATTCTTACAGTGTACAGAAATCGTGCAACCGTGAATCCTGAAATACCCGTCCTGTAGGAGACGTGGGTGAAGTTGGGACCATGGGGAGATTAGGTAATTGTGAGGTTCCCTAAAGTAGGCGGTTGGTTTTATGCAGTGTCCCTTGGGGTCCCAAGGATCTGTGATGACTGAGTGGGAAAAGAGCCAGAGGACGGTCTCCCTCCCGCGCGCCGAGGAGCTTTGTTGAACCGTGTCTTCTCTGATGTCTTCTCTGATGAAGGAAATAGTTCCAATGCTGCCACGTGGGGAGACCTGTTATCCAAAAAAATGAAATTGAAATATAAGTGATTTGAACCAATGATAGGCTATAGGAGATCTTATTTTCCCTCTGCCTGGAGAGTTCTCATGAGCCAAGTGCGTCCACAGACAGGTTCTGCTACCATCAGCCAGTGGGGAGGGTCCCTCTCAAAGAACTTTGGTGAGTGGAGGTGCTTGGGTGTCCTGGGTCTGCCCAGCAGTGGGTCTGGGGTGCTCCTGTGTGTGGTCATGTTGGCCTTTGTGCTCCCAGCAGACGCCTGGGAGAGCTTGGTTGTACACTGAATGTCACTCTCTGGGTTAGCGGGAGGCTGGACGCAGGATGCACGATTCCCAGTAAGCGCTATGTCGATTTATTTATCTGTTCTTATCTGGTGTACTGAAGAACATAAATGTTACAGCTGGCAGTGGTGCAGCGTTTGGTCTCGATGACGCCTTGGGGAGACACAAACTACTTAACCTTGGATACCCCTTTCCTTTTACTTACGACGTGTTTTTGGAGGGGGTATGTCTTTGTAGATGGGGTATGTGTCTACTCTGGGCCCATCTGTCGATTTTCTCATTTCCCTTCTGCCTTGTTTACCTTATTCTCACACCCCTTCCACTGCACGTCGACCAGTTAATTAATCCGTTCATCAGCCAGCCTTTTATTGATCATCTGTTGTGTCGAGGCACCGTGATCAGGGTTGTGGGCAGAGCGGTCAGTTACAAACAGTTCCAGGACCCAGTAGAGGGAAGAAGGAAGTGTATGTCCAGATGGCTCTGAGAACAGGTACGTCTGCCGTCAGTGTGTGCCACAGTGGTCACCGTGACTGAGCTCTTGCTGCGTACCAGGCTCAGCACTGGCTCGTTTCATCAGCCCAGGAAGCATCCATGGGCCAGTCGGGTGCAGGGCAGGGGTTCAGGGACACTGGGCTGATGTGGAAAGGTCTCCGCATTGGAGATTCAGCCCCCAGCCTTGGAATTGGTCCTGGCCTCTGCTTGGGTGTCTGCTCCTTGCTAGACATGGACACTAGGTGGGTCCTGCAGCTCACAGCGTGGTCCATACGTTAAAGCCAAGGAGGGAAAGCTGGGCTCGGTGCAGGAGGCTGGGTATGTGCCTCGTGTGCTGGGTACGTGGTCGTGGCTTGGCCTGCTGTCCATCTCCACAGTTGTTGTGTTCCCTGATTCTCCAGATGTGGCCCCTGTCCTCTTTGGCTTCTGCCTGGCCTCCTCCCTCCCTCGCCCTCCTGGGTTCCTTCCCTTCCCTCCTCTGGTGGCCCAGCTGCCTCCTGCCCCTCCTGCCCCCATCTTTGGGGTTGCCGGCCTGGGCAGGTCCCTAACTTGCACTGCATAGCTCCTCATCTCTGGAGATGACAGCACCGTGCCCTTAGGACTGACATCACACTTGAAAGAGGTGACATGTGGCCAGCCTCGGTGTCTCGGTGCCCTCCAGGGGTTCAGTAGACCCCACAGTTCTCCTGGTTGTGGAGTCTGTTCCCGGCTTTTCTTGTCTCTGCCCTCCGCTTGGACCCTTCCTTGGTCCTGCTCCTGCTATAGGTGGTGGCACCAGACAGCCTGCTCTCCTCACCTCCAGCCCTGGACTTTGTCTTTTTGGCTGGTCCTGCCTTACCCCACGGTGAAGGAACCTCAGCTTGGTGCAGTGGAGGGTGTAGACCTGGCCTCAACTGTGACGAGGTGGCACCCGGAGCCTCGGCTGTCTCCTCCACACTGAATGTCTGTGTCCATAGGGCAAAACAGTGTGGATGTATCTGGAGATGGGCCTCTAAGGAAGAAGTTAAGGTTAAAGAAGGGTGGAGCCCTCGTGACGCCATTAGTGCCCTTGTAAGAGACACCTGGCGGATCATCTTTCTCTGTGCCACGTGTGAAGACACTGTGAGTGGGTCGCTGTGAGCAGGAAGAGAGCCCTGACGGGAATCTGCTGGCACCTTAATCTTGGACTTGGAGCCTCTGGAACTATGAGAAGTAAAAACCTAGTTGAGCCCCTAGTCCGTGGCATTTTGTTACAGCAGCATGTGCTGCTCAAGTCAGTGAGCCTTGTTCCCTCCAACACTGCCTCTCCAGGTGTCCTGGCGTTGGCTACCTCCCAGCCCCACACTGGTGTCCCCATTGGCCAGGCTCCATCTTATCAGAAAACAAGATCTTGCTCTCCTTCCTCTGGACCGGCAGGGGTGGGAGGGGAAAGCTGAGACTCTTGGGTTTTTGCTGTGTTTTTGACTCCCGCCCACATTGTAAGCTGAACTCCTGCTGTGAGGATCACAGGTAGGCCCCACCTGGGACTTTGGGTCTCTCACTCTTCCTTCTCTGGTCTCTGCTTTCCTAAAGGAGCAGCGACAAGTTGCCTTTGGGGTGTGCCCACTTCCTAGGCCTCACCTGCTGTGTCAAAAATGGTGGTGTTCACCGTGGAAATACTCGCTACATTTTTTGACTTTCTTGTTTCATTTTTTTTTCTTACTTGAGTTACTGTAAAGAGTTAAAAGTGGGGTTCTGGGAAGAAGGAAGGTCAGTACTGAATAAAAGGGTTTTCTTTTTGGAGGGGAGGGGGGATCAGTTTTTGATTGCTTCCATATGGTTCTAAAGTTAAAAAAAAAAAAAAGTAAGTCAACCCATCAAACCATCATTGAGATGGGACTATCTGTACTTGTAGTCTCTTCTTGACAACACATATGCATATTTTTGCTGCTCACGTCTGTCTGTCTGGAGCTGCACTGCATCACAGTCACTGTACTGTGTGTTGTTATTATTATAGGTCATTTGAAACATTTCTGTTGGTTCATGAAGAATTTACCAACCTCAGGTGCTTCCTCCTAGCATTTTCTGGGTTTTGTTTGTTTTATATTCTGTCTTAAGACAAAAGCCATCTGCACTAATTCTGTTGTGGTTTCCACAGAGGAAGAAGATAGGCAGGGCTGTGGATCTCTTGATTTGCCGGTTTGAGTTCTTAAACATGTATTTCAGGGGTATTGATCTTTTCAAAATCTAAACTGATACAGTTTGTGATTTAAAATATATAATTACTGTCATATCTATTCAGTGCACTTCTCTGCCTGGGACCCCAGCCTCACCTGCACAGACTGCCCCAGGCACAGAATACACCCACCCTCCTCAGTGATAGACCAGGAGGACTCGTGGCTCTGGGGAGCAGCCACAGTTCAGTTATATGTGGCTTTTGAACCCAGGTGTTTTAACAACTTTTATTTAATGGAGGAAGTTTCCCTGCAGCTTCTGATGAAAAGGATCGCCCTGCCAGATAACATCTTCATAGGGGCAGTAAAACCTGCCAGGGGCAAGTAGTGAAGTGTTTTATTGTCCCTCCTATCTGCCTGTGAGGATCTGCCCTGTGGTTTGAGCTTCTCAGACTTAGGTTTGCTCCAGATTAAATGGAGGGCTTTTAAAGAGACTGCCCCACAGGTCTCCCCCACTTTCTGCTTTAATAGTCTGGAATGGGCCCCAATAATTTGCATTTCTGAAAAATGTCCCCAGGTGGTGATCAGAGCACACAGGGCTCACCACTGCCTTCCTTTGCCAGATAAGGAAGAAACAGATTGGATCCGAGGGGTCATTAACTAACTCAGTTGCCAAAAAAGGGATTTTGAATTTTGCCTTCACTAACTCCATAGAGGAGTAGAGGAGGAGAATGAGCGTCGGAGTCTAAACGGAGTAGTATGTTCACATATTGAATGCAAAGGAGCAGAACTGGCTCATCTTCAACACATCTTGGTTTTTATTGCTCTACTATGCAGAATGTTGTTTCTTATTCGTAGAGCGGGAGGAATTAGAAGTTGATTTGTGAACTAAAAATACCGTCAACGATTTCTTCTTCCTCACAGTCCATAAATAGACCTGAACGAGTAGACATAAAAGTAATCCATTAAGAAACAGTGCTCTTGTTATTAGAATTTGTTGATAGGATGAAAATGACAGACTGTCTCATTACCTGACTTCCTGCAGTGGGGGTAATTGCTTACCACCTATTTTCAGCCCATCTTGTCTGGTCAAGTCGAAGGGGGAACAGTAGTGAGCTCTGGGCTTTTCGATGCTGCAGGCTGGCAGGTGGCCAGGCTGGCAGGCTGGGTCATGTTCTACCCGCTGGTCCTGTAAGATGTGGTGTGTGTGTGAGTATGTGTGTGTGTGTGTATGTGAGTGGTAACCCAGCCACCTCTACTTACCCTAGAGGAGCTATAGCTGGAGTCTCCATTTCCCCAACCCCTTGAGAAACGTATCAGGCAGAAGTCCTGCACGCCATAGGATGTCTTCATGCCTTTCAGGTGGCGGTGCTTCATGTCAGGTGGACTGTTGGAGTCCCTGGTCTCTGGCCTCCATTCTCTGCACACCCTGGAGGAGAAGTGTGCATAGATGGAGCTTGTCTTTCTCCAGCTCCTCCTCTTTCTTTGAAGCTGGTGGCTAAGTGAGTCTCTTGCCTCCAGGTGAGGCACGTGAGGAACAGATGGCTGGAATATTTGGCCTCTGAGTTGTGCCAGAAGAAGGTCTGGCTGGTCAGCCCCACTCCCCCATGGCTGTCCAGGAGTGCCCTTGCCTTCAGGGCTTGGGAGAACTCTGCCCGATTTTCCATCACCCATGATAGAAAGCACCAGGATTGTGTTCTTGGCCTTTGAACTTGATAAGGATCGGACAGCACCACCACATGGGGTTTGTTGGCCCCAATTTAGGAAACTCTGGGGCTCTGGAAATATTCTTGAGCAGTGTAACAGAAAGTGGCTGATGCATGCGGGTGTCACCCTGAGCCCTGGGTAGCCTGGCCTCCACCATTTCTGTGCCCTCATTTTTCTCCTTTGTTAAATAAAGGGGTTGGATCTGAAGATTTGTCATCCTTCCCTTTGGGATTTAAATTCTAATAGTTTCTCAGAGAATGTTGATTTCATCTAGAGAAGTGATGTGAATTACAGCTGTACTGATAAGACACTCATCTCATCCCCCCGCCCCCCAACCTTGGGTGCCTTCATTTCTTCTTGCCTGGGCCGAGGAGGGCCCTGGTGTGAAGGAAAGCTCTGGAACTCCAGCACAGCTGCTCTTTGGGGCAGGCAGGAGCAGTGGGTGTGTGTGGTGCACACTGGTTAAAAGCAGCAATGGAGAGACTTTACCTGCTCCCTCCTTCAGTTCTCAGGGCCTGGCTGACAGTTTTATCTTTGCTTCCTTTTCTTGGGATGTCCTGGTTCTTTGGGTGGATTTCAGCCTAGAGAAGCCCATTGTGTTTTTATGCAGCGCTCTGATGTGTTAATTTGTTTCTTGGTAAACTTCTCTAGAACCAGGAGCGTTTCCCATTGCCTCATTTACAGTAGCTCTCCGAGACCTCCATGAGTAAGTGCTTGATGCAGACTTTAATTTTTCTACTTTGATAATTCAGGCAAATTAGTGGCACACATTTGGCTTCCAGCCCAGTCATGTTTGTCGTTGGATCCATGTAAAAACGATCCAGTGGCTGCTGTGTTTTGATAGGTCACTGTGTGTTTACAGACCCGATACATGTTTAGTGTCCGAATAATCCTCAAGATTTTATGGAATGAACTGATTTTTACCCTGCTCCTGGGTGATTGGAATTCAGATTACAAAAAAAAAAAAACTATTTTTTTATTTTTGGAAGTAAATTCACAAGCAAAAGAAGAGCTCTAATATAATGTTGCCTTGGGAAGTCAATTCTAAAAAGCAAGCTGACGAGTTCCCAGTGTGTGACAAGCTCTGTACAGCATGTCTGAAACCTCTGTCCTCTTGCTCTACCCAGTTGTGCCTTGGTGATTGGAGAGGAGTGAGACTTTATATTCTCTTTAGGCCTCACCACCACTCACTGACCCTGTGTCCAGGTGGGGCATTGCTTTGCTGGTCATCCTGTGTCTACCAGCTGGTTTGCATCCTACAAAGGGCAGAGGGAATGGTGTATATTTGTCTTTAAGCACAAATATACAAAGTACCCTTTATTGGGTGCCCTTTAAAGGCCCTTCAAGCTGCCACATTGTGCTGTGACCTTGACTCTCACTGTAAGATGTGATTTCTTAGCAGGATAATCTCATTCAGTGTCAGTACCCAGAGAGAATCATAGAAGGAATCTCCCAGCGTCAGCAGTTATCAATTAACGGCGTTTCCGTTTCATCTGAGCCTCCCTATGATTATTTTATAAGCGAATCCCAGGCATGGATTAGTATCATCTATAAATATTCTGGTATTTCAGTAGCAATACTTCCTTACTATTGTCAAATATCCAGTGTTCAGATTTCCCCAGTGGTCTTTCAAAAAATGTTTATTTATAGCCTAGTGCAAATGAATATCCACATGACATCCAACTCTTGCAGTAGGATGATCTATTGATTTGTTCACCCTCCTCCCCCCCCCCCTTCTTTTGTGGAATGATTTCTTTGGGAGGAATTGGGTCTTTTTTTTCCTTCTGGCTTCCCACTGTGTGGAGTCTGCTCACTGGAGCCCTGTGCTTCCTGTAAACCGCGGGTCAGATCTAGACCTGATTTTCTGGCAGGACTGCTTGTTGGATGGTGTGTGTGCTTTTCTCTGCACGAGCAGCCTGCATGGGCACTGCTTCAGGTGACATTCAGGAGACGTGAGAAGCCATGACTGTCAGATCCCACCCTTCCCTCTGCCCTTTGTAGACCATCAGGAGAGCACTCCTCAGCCTTCACCCTGAAGCACACTCTACTTAGGAAGGTCTTCCCTTTATCTGGAAGTTTCCAGATAAGCCATTCTGGTTCTCCAGCGGGGGTTTTTTTTTTTTTTTTTTTTTTTTAACCAGGGATTGAACTCAGAGTCACTCGATCACTGAGCCACATCCTCAGCCCTATTTTGTATTTAATTTAGAGACAGGGTCTCACTGAGTTGCTTAGCGCCCTGCTTTTTCTGAGCCTGGCCTTGAACTCATGATCCTCCAGCATTTTGTGAGAACAACCAGTATATTTGTTTTTGAGCACATAGATAGTCCCTGACTTAGGATACTTTGATTTAATGATTGTTTTTTTTTTTTTTTTTTAATGTGAGGATGGTGAGAAAGTGATAGGCATTCAGTAGAAACAATGTTTTGAAGTTTTGAGTTTGTTTCTTTCTGGGGCAAGTGCTGTGTGGTCCAATCCCCTTGGGATGCTGGGTGGTGACCACAGCTGCCAGTCAGCCCCTGCTCGTGGGCCACAGAGGCTCTGTAGTGTGCTGGGTCGCTGAGCTAGGATGTGCAGGTAGGTTAGCAGTAGTGGGCGTGTTTTTGCTCACAGAACTCTGAACGTAGGATGGGTTTATTGGCATGCAACCTCGTCACCAATCAAGAAGAATCTGTAATTGCGAATTGTGATTTAAGTTATGTCTGAAGTGCTTTCGTCCACCGCACTTGACACCCACCCATATTGCTGCTCAGGTCGCCTCAGCTCTGGCCCGTGAGCTCTGGCCTTCCATGTGCTTCTGCCCCATGCCCACATCTCTGATGTCACACGAGAGACTGGGAGCTGTGGGCTGCGGGTTCCTCCAGACAGAGCCTGTGGTGGGCTGGGGACTGTATCTCTTCAGGTGATCATGGTCCATTTCGTAGGAGATAGAATTTGGGATCCACAGTTGGGGGTGAAGGATGCTCATGTCTCCGTGATTGATGACTCTTTCTGGGCTTTTTCGGCAGGTTCGGTTGTTGTTGCTTATTCAACACAATTTATTATAAATGCCTACTGATATCTCTAACTCAAAATTAAAATCATAAAATATTTAATTCTTTGATTTTTCTGTTTGTATTTATTTTCTCTTGTGAGAAATCTTTGTCCCTAGGTATGTCTCGTTTGCTTGATTATCCTATTTTATGTGTATGTGGCACACAGAAAGGTTTAAAATAGCTACCGATATTATTGCTAGCAGCGAGTACAGAAAATGTCTTGTCCTTTGGTTACCCACCAGGGAAAACAGTCAAATTATTATTGCAAGTCCTGTCTTGTTTTTGCCATCAACTCACCTATGTAATTTAGTTTGTTTGGTTCTGCTTTTCATATTTTGAATGTTAAAAAAGTTAATGTTAGGTTATAATTTTGTAAACTGTAATTCCAGAGCCAGGAA
This sequence comes from Ictidomys tridecemlineatus, assembly GCF_052094955.1. Classification (NCBI taxonomy): domain Eukaryota; kingdom Metazoa; phylum Chordata; class Mammalia; order Rodentia; family Sciuridae; genus Ictidomys; species Ictidomys tridecemlineatus. Next base: position 41,181,595 of record NC_135488.1, on the reverse strand, counting down.
AGGTGTAGTCAGTTTGATTTTTGTATTGCTAGTCCGCCTTGGAGATCCACAGGTCAGAATCACCTAGCAACCAGCCTGAGAGGGAGAAAGTTACATTGTTACTTACGTGTTCTGTGTAGTTAGTCCCTTGACGGTTGTGTCTGGACTGAACAGGGACAGACTTTTTCCTTGCCTTTACTCCTTCAACAATGCAGTGTCACTACAATTGCCATAGAACTGATGTCATATTCGCTATTATAAGTGATCTAGAGTGATTTAAAGTACATGGGAGGGTGTGCATGGGTGATGGTTGGGCAGTGTGTGGGCTGGAGCCCCACGTGGTCAGCCTGTCCTGTTATCCACAGCCCCCACCACAGCGAGGCCCATGCTGATACCTTATCACCCAGAATACAGGATCTACCTTAGAGTTCCCTGTTCGTTTCATGGGTTTGGACAAACGTGATAATTTCTAGTCATAATTTCGAATGTCAGCAAATCCATAGACTTGTTTTTCCTCATTTAAAAAAAAAATAAACAGTAGCATACTCTACACACTTTTCCCAAGCTCGAGTTCCAAGGTTGTCTCCTAATTATATGGCTTTTTATAACTTGCTTAATCATGACGTTGGGTCCTATTGAAGGTGCCTATTTATTCAGTTATTTTGGAAGAGGTAATTATAGCTATTGCTGTCTAAATATTTAAATCCTATGCCAAGATAGTTGGAAAATACATGAATATTCCTGCCTAGTTTCTGCTGTTGGTGTCATTTACCTGTATTCTGGTTCGGTGGTTCTCGGTCAAGGTGCTTTTGTGCCTCGGGGATGTTTGGCTGGTCTGGAGACATTTTTTGCTTGCCCTACCTTGAGGCAGGGTGGAGATAGCTGCTAAATGTCTTGCAGTGCTTGGACAGCCTCTGAACCAAGAGTGGCCCCTCCCCAGGTGACAGCTTGTCACCGGTGAGGAACCCAGCCCAAGACCAGCCAGGCATTGGAGAGTTTGGGTTCCTCCCTTCCTGTCCCCTTCCCTGCCCCTCTCCCTTCCTCTTCCACCACTTCTTTAGTAAAACTAGATATTTACATCTAGGACTTTAGGAAAACATTAATCATTTGAAATGACAAGACACAAGAACATCGGTTGTGTATTCTTTACCAGCTTGTGTACAGAAAAACGTAATTTTAGCATCTGCGAGCTCCGTTGTCATTTACCATGGTATAAATCATATGTGAAACCAAGTATATCTTTGAAAGGCAGTTCTCCTTTATTACAGGTCTCAGGGAAACAGACTTCCTTGTTAGGTGCATGCTCTTGAAGTAGCAGCTGCCGGGTTCAAAGTGACTCAGGTCTGTTGTTCCACGAGCTGGTAGTACTCTAGGCACTGTGGCTTCAGGGTTGATGTTGGCACATTTTCTCTTTCTTGTGAAATACGGTGATCTAAAGGCACGTGTGAGTGTAGGTAATAGGTGGCAGCTCTGCTGCCGCTCTTGTGAAATCGCTTTGTTATTGATGACATACGGGAGAACTCTGGGGGTCGGTGTTAATTTTTCTTATGTCTGTACTTCTTCCTGTACCTTCCCCTCCCTTTACTGTCCTGTGCAGTGCAGCCATGTGCTACGTAAAGACATTCCAGCCAACAAGGGGCCAAGTACGTGGTGGCGAACCCTTATGATTCATCACAGTGACATTGTAGCCATCTTAGATGGTGTGAATATATCGTGATGTTGACACTCTGATGAAATCACCTTTCTTGGATCCTATCCCTGTTGTTAAGAGACATGTGACTATATTCAGTCTTAGCTACACTGAGATGTGAATAATTCAACCTCTTTGCCTTTCTTAGGGCCACATAATGTGAACATGAACATGGGCATGCTCCTTTTTCTTTTGGAGAGTCTGAGGGGGTATCAGCTATGTGCTTGGTTGCAGAGAGCACGCCTGGGAATGGGAGTGGGTGGGTGTATCCGGTCTTTGGGAGCTAGATGGCTTCAGTGTGGACCCTCCCTTTTGCATTTGGTCATGAGGAACATATCCAGGAGTTCTGGGGCTCACCCCGCCTCCCGCCCCCACCACATTCTTGCATTTAATCTGGCATAATAAATGACCTGGGGGGAAGAACACTGGTCAGCGTTTCTCTTGGACACAAGTTAATACCCTGCAAGTTTGCTTCCATGGAAGGCCAGTGTTTATAATTACGGTAGTTACAGACATGGATGGTGACCCTTCACAGGTTTGTCTACTCTCAGGAGTTGGTTTTATAGGATATATTTTATGAAGCATTTGACTTGGAATCTTTAGCACCTCTGACCAGTTCAGTGCCCCCGGTCGGGGTGAGTGTGTGCTACGATGGTGGCTACCAGGGCAGTCTTTCAGAGGTAGACTTAGTCATCAAAATCCCTCTTTGACATCAACTTTATGTTTCTGAGACATTAAACTTTATTACCCTCTTTAGGCCTTTGACTCACAGCTTGTACCAGTGACCTTTATCTGTCAGCAATTCCCCTCAAACCCCAAGAAAAATATTGACCGTTGATTTCTAAGTCTTCCTCTCTGGTCAAAGTCAGGATCTTGGGAAAGACTCATTTTGAACTCTTTACTAGTTTTTTTTTTTTATGGCGTGTGTAAACGCTGACTGACTGGATTACAAGACTTAAGCTGATTTTTTTCTATCTAGACAATGGGGAAAACATTTTCTGTTCTTTGTGGGTGGTGAGGGTCCATGTCGTGGTTCCAGAAAGGGAAGGAACTGCCAGCCGTAGAGTTCCATGCTCCAGTGTAAGGGCAGAAGTGGGTTCCAGGCCTGACGGAGGACAAAGAGTTGGCATGACCAAGCCACGAGCTGCCCTCTGTGTGGCTAGCAGAGGGAGGTCCTTCAGTGCTCTTGCCCCTGACAATACCTTGGGGTCAGGATGGAGGGGTAGGAGCCTGGGCCCCCCTGGGCCTTCCTGGGTGGCTCTTGGGAGAGGAGTTTGCTACCAGTGAGGTGAGAAGTCACTGGGTGGCCAGATTCCTGATCAGATGGGATTCCCGTGATTCCTCCTCACTGAGGCTTGGGGGGCAGATGCGAAGTCTCTCCTCACCACAGCCAGTTCAGACAAAGCACCCACACGGTGGCCTCCTCCTTGCCTGCCCATAGACTCCAAGTGCTCCTAGGAAAGGAAACCAGTTGGCAAGTGACTGGCACTGGAAAATGCCTCTGTCATTGGGTGTCGACTCTGCTACTTAACTTTTTAAGCTCCTGGTACCACCTGCAGATCTTTTGGACATTGCATCTTCCTGAGTGAGGTCTGACTGTTGGATGAAGGGAGGGTATCGATTGGATTCAGTTCATTGCCCAGGAGGAAAAAAAATTATAACTCTACTTTCTTTCCTTTCTAGATTCAACCCATCTATTTTAGAACCAATATTAAAGGATCTCCTTCCTTTAGAATATGTGTTTTTTGAACATGTGTGTCTAGGATTTACTATCCTGTGCAGGGAATAGCAACGAATGTTATCTTGTTTTGATAATTGTTTTCTTCTCTCCATTATGATTATTTTGTTGAAAAAAAATTTATTTGAAAGATTAACACATAGTTTTCTTTAAAGAAAAGAAGAAAAGATCCTTCTTGGAGGGAAGCCTTCCTCCCATTCCTGGCACTCAGAGGGCTTCATGAGAGGCGAGGATCATGGTTTCTTCTGTGTATGTCCAGAATGTTCTAGAAACATCTAACTACTGTGTTATCTGAGTCATTTCCCCTTTTTCCAAGGGCACTCTCTTTTTGATAAAATAAAGATATCTATCCATCAAAGTCTAGCTTTTGAAAATAGTAAAATTACTGAATTGTACACTTTTTTAAACACCAAATTTTTAATGGTGTGTGAATTATACTTCAATTTCATAGAAAGCAACCTTAAAGCTTAGGGACTGGTTTAGATAGAAGAAGTAAATGTATAAAGAAATTTCATCTTTACATCATCAGCCATTGTGATATAAAGCTCCCCAAAGATCTGTGTGGTTGGAGTGAGAATTTTTTTTTTTTTTTTTTAGATTCCTTAAATGGGGAACCTGGGGTGATACCACTAAGGTTTTGGTAATTAAATTCCTATGGGTAGTGAGTCTTAGCATAATGAAAATAAACTGCAGGTATATCCTTTGAAGCCCCTTAACCAGGCAGCAAAGTAGTAGTTAGGTTTCCTCCTAGATAAATATATTTGGGGATAAGAATATGAGTGTTCTTACCTTATTTCTCTGAGTTAATATCGTTGGATTATTTCCAACTGGGAGCATAGAAAGATTGGTCCTGTTCTGCAAGTGAAGAGTGTTTCAGTGTACGTTGCAGTGCCTCACTCTTACCTATTGGTGCACACTTAGGGTATCTTCATTTCCACGTGTCCTCCAGTTGCCCTCTCTGGAGTCGGCCAGTTGTGCTCGCCCATCCCCAGGTAGGAAATGGGCCTCTCACAGCCTTGACAACACCATGTTCTAATCACTCTTTAAGATTTTCTTGCTTGTTTATTTAGCTTCTTTTTTCCTTTTGGGTACCAGGGATTGAACTTGGGTGCCCTCCACCACTGAGCCACATCCTCAGCCCTATTTCGTATTTTATTTAGAGACAGGGCCTCAGCTAGTTGCTCAGTGCCTCGCCGTTGCTGGGGCTGGCTTTGAACTCGTGATCCTCCTGCCTCAGTCTCCCGAGCCCCTGAGATTCCAGGCGTGCACCATCATGCCTGGCTGTTTATTTATCTTTTAATTTTGCAATACATTTAAACATACAAATAGTTGCCAAGGACAAGACAAAGAATGCCTGCCTGCCCCTCACCTGGCTTTTTCTCAGTGTGAACGTCTTAAATTAACATAGTCCAGCTCTTAACATCAGGAGGTTCACCTTGCTTCAGGATTCCCTTCATCATCTCTCCATCTACCTCTGCCGGTCTGATAGGGGAGAAGTGATATCTTGGTATCGGAGTGTCCATCCTGTTTTAGTTTTCTTTTCTTTTATTGTGAGTGAGGTCCAGCACTTTCTCATGTTGGAAAGCCGGCTATTTCCTTTCTGGGTTTTCCTTTGCCCATTGTTTCCTTATAATCAGTTGTAATTATAATTAGGACTTGCTTTGCATTCCACAGAGCTCATTACCTCTTTTCTCCTGGGCACATACTCCATGGACAGGAAGGGTCAGTGCAGCAGGTCAGCGTTCATCCCTGCCCTGCTGTGTGTCCTGGGCTTTCTTGGTCTCCCAGGAGCACAAGGGGCGGTCAGCACAGGTCAGGGTCGGCGACCCTCAAGTCAGCGGGCTCTGCATTCCGATTGTGAGGCCTGCTCTCTGTCTGCCCTGTTCACATTACCTCACTTCTCTGCTGTTCCTGGAGGTGATAAGGTATCACCTGTTGGTTAGGACCTAGTGGACAAAGCGTGGCAAGTGCCTGATCCCACTTGTGGAACCCAGGATCCACTCCGCAAGTGATTGATGTGGCCATCGGTCAGTTTTCTTTCTTTTAGCTTGTGAAACTTAGAGGCATGCAGTTCCAGACATTTAAACATGAATGCTTAGGCCAAAAGAAAATAGGGTATACTGTAGCCGCCCTCCTTCACAGGGGTTATTATGATCCAAGACCCCCCAGTGTATTCCTAAAACCATGGATAATACCAAATCCTGTCTGTACTATGCTTCCCCCCCCCATATATATGTATGGTCAAGTTTAATTTATAAATTAGGCCCAGTAGGAGATTAACAAAATAACCAGTAATACAATGGAGCAGTTATAATCATATACTGTAATAGAAGTTATGAAGATGTGGTCTCTGGGAAGAGTCAAGACAGATATTACACTGTTTACCACAGCAGGTGAGACCACGGATGAGGGGGGACTACCCTAGATTAGGATGGTACGAGAGAGTGCCATGTGCACATGTGATATGCCGCAGAAGGCGAGACCCAGCTGAGGTGGGGTTAGTTTCAAAGTTCTAAGGTCTAAGGGAAAAAAAAAAAAGAATTCTTTCCATTTCTGATCTGTTTGAATCAGATGAACCGGGAGAGCAGGCCTGGCACTTGGGTAGGATGCGACTGGGTGCAAGAGAATGATTGATCAACTTTTATGTACATCTGGGTTTTTGTTGTTGGTTTTTTGTCAAAAGGAGTCGTCTTCAAAGTGGAGCCTTAGAGCAGGTGTCATGAAGGAGTCCAAGTTCCCAGCGGAACGGAGGTCAGGAGCAGGCCACCTTCTCTGCATTCAAAGCTCAGGGTCCTGATGCTCTGTGTGTGTTTGCAGGTGGGGAGCAGCGTCCCTGTTGGTGATCTGAGTGTTCTTGAGAGAAGCGCTAGAAAACTGGAGCTCTGCAGATGTTCTCAGTTGCTAAGTGGAAAAGGGGCCGAATTGCGAAAGAGCCACCTAAAGAGATTATGAATGAGGGCTGACACAGGGAGCTCCCAGCCTCTCAGCACGTCTTCTCATCCCAGTGTGGCCGTAGTGTGGCTGGGTCCTAGCAGGTATCTGCATGAAGTAGGACCAGCCTCCGCACATGTCCCTTCATCTGTAGTATGAATGTGCCTTCTTACCCTGTCCCCTCTTCTCATTTTGGTCACTCTTTTAGACCATCTTCTCCTTAGGGGCAAGCATGGGGATCATCTCCCACTCACCTTGGTCACATGTCACTCTGAGAACTTCCTCCTCCCGCCTTACGTCTGTTGACCTGCTCTCTGAGCAGGTGAGAGAGAGAACAAGGGAATGTTTTCTTGGAGCACCTACTATGTTGGAAGCACTTTGCTGGGTGCTTGTGTTCCCCAAACATGCAAGGTAGTCTGTTCTCTTGATCCTCCATATGACAGGTGAGAAAACTCAGTCATCAACAGTTCAGACAGTAGCTCAATGAGACCCCTAAGTCTGGAGCTGGCACTTAATCCCACGGCCAGTGTTGGTTCACTGTATCACCTAACAGGCCCATCTCCCTGTGGACAGGACTGTCGTGTGGACCAGTAGCGGTGCGTGGCTCCTCCTTGAGGAAGGTCTCAAAGAGGCCGTGACTTGGACAGCCACTTGGACGAAGACATGTTTGTCAGATGTGCAAGTGGTGAATGAGTGGACACCAGCATCATGCAGGAGCGAGTCAGAACCTAGAACTCTGGAGAAGCTGAACATGGGCAGAACCAGCATGATGAAGGGGAGTGGGGAGGTGGGATAGCACCTGCCTTCTGCCTCTGCTTGGAGATGGCTTCCTCAGGGCAGGCTGAGAGGTTGGGCTTGCCGTGGCCTGGGGCTGCCTGCCTGGTGCTGCAGCATCAGGCATCATTAACTTGCTTTTAGCAATAGCATGTTTGTGTTCCCTGGTGGGCAGCCCTGTGTGACTCCCTGTGCCACACCCAAAGGCCTTGGTTGCTGACTGACCACCTCCAGAATTCCCTGCTAGGCACTTACCACCCCATTGTCTGCCTCATTTGCTGAGTGATAATGAGGCAGGTGTCAGTCTTTTCTGTCCTATGGCTGCTACCAGCTTCCTGCAAGTACTGGCTGGATGAAGGAAGGTGAGAAAGGTTTTACTTTGAGAAGAGTCTTAAGAGATGTCATAGTTTCTCTTGCTTTGAGAGTAAATTGTGGGAAAGTGAGATTCAACTTACTTTCTCCTCTGTTGTAAGTTAGTTTTTATTTTAAAAGATTCTGTGACCATGAACACTCAATGTTTGCTTGTCTGTCTAGACTCAGGCAAGTATTTTGGAGAACACACATGTTTTCCTATTTACCTAGAAAGTTTAACTGGTATTTTTTTTAAACAGGAGTGAGTAAAATAAAGCAGCCCTGCTGTGTGGTGTCTTCCTTGACTTTGACCTCCTCTAGCCAGAGCTGCTTAAGAGGAGCAGCATCTGTGCCATGCCTTCCTTATGTACAATGTTTGCACATAGCAGATGTGCAGCAGTTTTTAATGGAATGAGTCTGACTTTCATTTCATTTACCAACAAGGTAGCTGATGTTGGCTCCAAGGGAACCTGCTCTCTGAGGTTAAGTAGCAGCCTTGATCATATAGCGAGGAGGCTGTAGAATTGGATTTGCATCAAGTTTAAAATAAAGACTGCGTGTCCTGTGCATCACATGCAGAAGCATTGCCAACTTCATTACCTGGCATCATAACCAGCTAAACTACAGATATTGTAATTTGGTAGGTATCTGGAAGGATCTGCTTGTTAGGATAAAGAAGCCATGACCCTTTCTGTTTCTGGGCTGCCTGGTTAGGTCCCTGCTTCAGTACGTAACCTGCAGAAGCTCCGTTTTGTGAGTGGTAGATCTATGACGGTTGCAAGGTGGAGGAGTAATTTGGCCCATTAGTGAAGCCTGTTCCATTCGTCCCTCTGCCTGTCCATGAGGTTTTGGCTTTGCTTGCACATTTTATGGGATGAATTATGCACCTAAAGGCAGTGGTGGGTTTCAAGATTTACTAACTTGAAGGATGTACTTAAGAAGGCAGTGATTGAATAAAATTATGAATTCAGAGGAAGCTTGAATTCTCTTCTTGATCCTGTTTCTTCAGTGCACTTTCTAAAGATGAAGTCAGTCATTTCAAAATGTGTGTCCGTGAAGGGGCCACAGCAGTTTTTGACACTTATGCTGGTTGGGGGTTATGGGAGAAAACCTGGCTGGACGAGGAAGTGGGCTTGACATTCGGCCAGATGGTCACTGACTGTCTTTTCTTTCCTTATGCCCACTTAAAAGGCCACGCATGTAGATTTTCGTGCCCTTGTCTGGCTCCAGCTTCACAAGTGCTCACACAGCTAATCTGGCATTTATGATTATTCCTACTTCAAGCCCAGCGGCTGGCTCTTTGGGGATATTCAGACAGAAATGGCTTAATTGGATTTCAGCCCAGACACAGTGTTTGAATGGCTTTATGGATGGCATTAATGGGGCAACTGCGCAGGAAGTCATGTCTATGTTGTTGAGCTTTAGAAAGAATTTAGAAGGTGCTCTTTGATTCGGCTCCTCTCATTGGCTCATTGCTAATTCATTTAAAGAGTAAAATACTTAAGAAAAATAAATCTAGAATCCTGAAATTAAGAAATATGGTTTGTAAGTGGACCAGTTGCTTGCATTAGGCATGGTTGCATTATTGTCTATCTGTAAGGCTCCATGTTGATACTCGTGGTCTGGCTCAAACACACAGTCATCTAAAGGATTTGGGGTCTCTTGGATTAAAATTTGAGAGGCGATTTGGGGCCTAACTGCTGAAGGATGTTGGGCAATTTTTCCAGAGATTATAGTTGTAATTAAGGAAGTGAACATTATTGACTGGTAATGTATGATAAGGCATGTTTTATCCAGAGCCTGCTGTATGCCTCCCCTTATGAAAACCAGCACCGGAAAAGGTGAAGTCCCTTCCTGAAGGCTCTTTGTGTGGATGGTGTGGAAAACGACAGTTTATCTTATAAAACAGTGATTTCTAAGGGAATAGAAGTCACATGGTTGAATTTGCTCCTGAACCATGAGCCGTGAGCCATAGCACACACCTGTCATCCCAGCGGGTCTGGAGGCTGAGGCAGGAGGATCATGAGTTCCAAGCCAGCCTCAGCAACTTAGCAAGACCCTAAGCAACTCAGCCACTTGGTGAGACTTGTCTCTAAAATTAAAAACAACAACAACAACAACAACAAAAAACCCGTGGATGTGACTCAGTGGTTTAATGCCCCTGTGTTCAAAAAGAGAGAGAGAGAGAGAGAGCCTGTGAACCATGAGTCAGATTTGCTGGATAATGTCATTGGAAGCTGGCCGAACAAAGATGTCTCCAGGAGAGGGGAGAAACAGATATGAAGGCACATCATTGTGAATGGGTCTAACATTTGGGGAGAATGTGGGCAAACATACTTGGACAATTTTAGGAATTAATTAGTTAATATTTATTTATTTTTGAAAGTGGGGATTAAACTCAGGAAACTCAAGGGTGCTATACTCCCAAGCTATATTCCAGCCCTTCTCCCTTTTTTTTTTTTTTTAATTTACTCTGGGATAGGCTCTTGCTAAAATGTGGAAGCGAGCTTCCAACACCTGTGATCCTCCTGCCTCAGCCTCCCAGATCACTGGGGTTACAGGTGTATATCACCATACCTGGCAATTTTAGGAATATTTTTTAGATCATAAAAGCACAGTAGTATTAAATTGTTGTATTCAGTTGGGAATTTTTACAACTATGAGCCATTCAAATTTTTATTTATTTTTTAATTAAATTAGATCTACAGAGTTTACTGTCTTTTAACTGAAACTTTATGCCTTCATAAAGTTCATCTGAATCCCTTCCTTCTCACTGGCCCCAAGCAAGCCCCTGGCGGCCAGCTTTCTAACCTTTGTTTCTGAGTTCAGGTTCTTTAGATTCCACATATAAGTGAGGTCTGGCAGCATTTGTCTTTTAGGGTAGTATGCTGGGAATCACCCCTACCTAAGAGTGAGAAAACAAATTGAGTTGAGTCAGTGCTTGTCAGAGGTGGAGGAGGATAACGTGCAGTGAGGTTGCTTTTTAAAGTCCATTCCATTGAAGTCTTCTCGGTTACCAGTAATTTTTAAAAATGGAAAAAAAATACCAGCAAACCTTCTGACAAAATCTTTCTCAACCTTTTGCGCCAATCTCAGGGAGTGTAGATAGGGGAGCGGTTTCAGTCTTTTTTGTAAAAGTGATTTGTGTAATTGCTGTAAAAATTATATCCCCAATCAGAGTCCACTTCTGATTTCTTAGAAGACCGGCAGACCGGTCAGCTTTCTGTTATTTTGACAAATACCTGCAGGAATCACATTACAAAGCAAAAGGCGGATTTTGGCTCTCAGTTTTAGAGGTTACAGCCCATGGTGATCGGCTCCATTGCTTTGGATTTGAGTTTGACACGTCATGGTATTGCAGAGTAGAACTTGCTGACCTCAGGGCCAGGACATGAGAGAAAGTGGAAGGGGCTGGGGTCCCCTGGTCCCCTACAAAAGCACACCCCTCCGTGACCTAAGGACTTCTCATTAGGCTCTGCTCTTAAAGGTGCCACCACCTCCCAGTAGCACAAACCTGGGATCCAGGACTTTAGTGCATGGGCCCCTGGGGATTGTGAAAATACAAACCATAGCAGCCCGTGACATGATCTGGGATTGGAGTCCGAGCAACCCTTCAAATCTGGGGATGGTAGAAAGCCCCTAGAGCCCACTCATCAGGAGACACAGTGGCTTAATCCGGCCTTAATGAGGATCCGGGCCTTGACCAAAACGTCTCCTCTGGATGTTTCCGTCCTGGAATACACACGTGTGTGAATAGCAACCTTCATAGGTTTAATATTTTCTCTCTAAAATTAACATATGCCCTTAAAAGAACACCCTGGGGTGTTCTTCTTGAGAGGCAGGGGAAATAAAGGTTCTGGTTTTCTCATTTGTTTAACTCTGGGCTATGGGGAAACCTTTAGATTTTTATAAGACAGTAAAAATGTTCTTTTTTGGATAAAATAAGCACGTTTCTTTTTCATAGGAAAAAAAATGGAAGATTGTTGAATGGCATATTCCTAATATCAGCATGCGTTTTGACTGAAGCATAGAATGATGATACGTTTCTCCACAGGGTCATTTGTGGGCATAAAATGCCACCTTCCTGGGTAATATGAAGCTCCGCTTCAGTGACGCTCTCCTGCCTTGGCGCAGTCGCAGCTGTAGCCCTCAAGTCCCCGAATTGACTCTTGCGCCCCATGGGATGATATTTTATTGAACAATTTTGTTAAAAACAAGAGGAGCATCATTTGATATTTAAGATGACTTTGTAACTTTTGTCCTTAAGTTTCATATACATTTTCCCTGTAGGAAAAATAGAGTGAGCTTTTCTTTACTTGTGGAAGGACTCTCAAAGCTGGGGTCAAAGCACTGTGCCCCTGGGCCTGGGTGGAAAACCCTGTTTGAGAGTGAGGGCTGGGGAAGGGCAGAGGAGAGGGGTGGGACTCCTGACACCTCAGCACCTCTGGTTCCTTCCTTCATGAGCTAACTCCCTGATCAGCCAGTATCTAGGGTGCAGGCAGCTGTAGGCCCCTGCTCTTGAGAAGGTTAGTAGTCCTTAGGGGAAACCGTCATTTCCTAGAAATGTCAGGGTTGGGGAACATCGGTGAGATGGAACCACAGATCACCCAGACTCAACATATTGTCATTAAAAAAAAAAAAAAAACACTTGAAAGAGACATACAAGAAATTATAATTTGGGCACATGATTTGGATCCTGAGTCAAGCAAATCAATATAAAAAGACATTTGTGAGATGGGAAATTAGGACACAGACTAGAGATGAGATTTACATAAAGGAATTAATAATGGTTTTTGATGTCATAGAATCATATTTGGAGGTTGGGGATCTGCCCTGTGGGGTTTACTGCGTTTGCTTGCTGTGTGCTTTAAAGTCATCTGGTGGTGACTTGAGGGGGTGTGTGTGCTTGTAATTGCTGAGGTTGGGTGATGATGCGTTTGTGGACATGACATGTTCTGTGTCTACTCTGGCATAGAAATATTGCCATTAAAACACCATGAATGTGCAGCAAGGAGATCTCGGGTGCCATCCCAGGGCTTTGCACACGAGGGGGAAGGTCAGAATTCCCATGTAGGAGAACCTGTGGCAGGGTCTCCAAGCCGCCATGCTTCATCTGGGTTTTGGAGGCTGACTAGGTGTGGAAAACTGGAAAAAATCTGTTTACTTTGTGCACAGCAAGGAGTAGGGGTACATCTCTGCAAGGGAGACTGTGGTTTTGACACTGGATCCTCCCCATTTGGGTATTCTTGTGTCCTGGGTTTGTCTGGTGATTTTCACACCGACTCCCCCCCCCATCCCCCCACACCTGACTTTGGCTCATGAAAACTTCCTTGTTGTTTGTGTCCTGTGTTGTGAGACTTCCTGCTTGACAGTCTCAACACCTGGCTGCCATGGCAAGTGCCACAGGTGGGGGTGGGGGTGGGGCTTAAATAAGAGACCTTTGTTCCCAGTTTGGCTGCCTGAGGTTCAAGGAAAGGGTGTCCTGGATTCTTACTTCTGGGACTTCTCTCTCGGCTCTCGATGGCCTCCTTGCTGTGACGTCTCGTAGCCTTTCTTCTCTGTGCTCACTCTTGGTGCCTCTTCTGCTTGTAAACACTTTCGTCCTGTTGGACTTGGTCCACCCTAACTGCCTCACCTTTTGAAAGACCTTATGCCCAAATATTGTCCCATTCTGAGGTCCTGGAGGTTCCACGTGTGAATTTTGGAGGGGACACCGTTCAGCCATGGCAGGTGGGACTTGCAGACCTTTCCTGTGTAACAGGTGCTCTTTTGTGCTAAGGGAACCCAGAATAAAATCAGTTTTACTGACCCTAAAGCCACGTGGGATGTCCTTCCAGAGTGCGGCTTCGAAGCCTTCTTCTTGGAAAAGGCTGAATTCCACCTGGTCCCCTGAGCACTGTGCTCAGCTCAGGTGGAGAGGACGAGGCACAGGGCGTCCTGGGCTTTCCAGATGGGGAGGTGGCTGCTCTGTTAGCAGTGGACATCTGACACAGTGATAGAAAAAGGGACCCAGGCGGGGCTGATGACACGGGCCTTCCTTAGTGGTGGCCAGGAGGTGATGAGAGGGAGGAATGAAGGCTACCCTCACCCTCACCCTCACCCTCACCCCACGCCCAGGCTTCTGCCAGGAAGACGATGCCGGAGGGAAATGTGGGAAAGAGCGTGGACTTTCACCCCACAGCTGTCCTCCTCCATTACTCAGGGAAACACTGTCAAAGTTCCAATGTGACAGGAATTAATGAAATTGAAAAGGAAAACAATGCTTCTCACCCCCAATTCACCTCTCTAAATGTGTTACAGTAAGCTCATGTCTGAGCTCCTGTCCTGCTTTTAAAGATTCTGTTTAAAACAACAACAACAAAATGTGTGCGTGCGTGTGTGTGTGCGTGTGTGTGTGTGTGTGTGTGTGTGTGTATTGGGGGGGACACGTGCAGAAGTGGGGTGTGCAGAGCAGAAGACAGGATGTGGTCCCCTGACCTTCCTCCCCCTTGTTAACCTTGGCCTTTCTTTGCTTTCACTCTTTCCTTGCCTCCTTTACCCTCGAAGGTGAGGGGTGTGAAGTACTCAGAACATGCTTGTTGCACAGGTTCATTAGAATCAGTTAGAAGAAGCCCCGTGGAGCACCTGGTACACTCACATTGCCTCAGATAGGAAATTAATGCCCCTCCTTCCTGCCCTCCTTCTCTTCCTTCTTCAAAAAAAGGGTTTGCACAACATTTCTTCAGTGGTGTGTCAGGTGTATTTTTCCAGTGTGCTTTTCATGGGTGGTGTGACTACCTGGCTACCTGGCCAGTGACTGAATCCTGTGGGGGCCACTGCAGAATGCTGGTGAGCCTCTAACCAGAGCTGCATGGGCTTGAGCGGTCCAGGGAGGTCTCAGAGAGGCGCAGCGAGACTGGCTAATTGTGGAAAGCAGGGCTTGGACTGAGGATGTGGGATGTCCTTCCCTCTTAGCTGAGCTTCTGGAGTAGGGGCTCCTCCTGTGTTCTAGAGGCTAGCATTCAGTGAGTAAACTGGAAATAGTGTCTGTTTCCTCTATGTTAGAATTGTTAGGCCACAGATGATGAAATTTAAGTTCACTATTAATATTTGCATATGATGTTATTTTAGAGAAGTTTTGATATGTTTTCAATGTTACATGATCCAGTTTTGGTAATTTCTAAGGTCCATTCTCACGAGCCTCGAAAAGCTGCAGAGCTGGAGTTGAGGGGCCCCTTTGGGCACTCAGGGTTGGTGATGAGGGAATGGAAGCATTTGGTGGCTGAGCCAGGCCTGCAGCCCCCTTGTCCTGACCCACGGCCTTGCTTCTGTGCCACTTTGTTTGTCCAGTCCTGGGGATGGAACCCAAGGCCCCAGGCGTGCACCATGGAGCGGCATCCCTCGGCCTCGTTGCCACTTTTCTGGTCCATATTTTGCTTCTCGGTGTGTGTCGTTGACCCACTCACTGGCTCTAGTTTTGAAGGCAGAAATCCTGGTTCCTGTATGTAGAACTGTCAGAGCTTAAAAATCTGACCTTCCTGCCCAGACACTCGGCCACTCATGATGTCTCTGTGGCCACTTCGAGGGCTGGAATCAGAGCTAACTTTTCCCTGCCACTGTCCTGAGCAACTTCTGCTCAACCTGATAACCAGCATTGCTTCTTGGAGATGATATAATTCCAGCCCAATGCAGAAAAAAAATGGTTATTTTTCCTTTTCAGGACAGCTTCGTCCAGAGTTAAAGCCCTGCGTCCAGTGGGGTTTTGAACTGTTGGAGGTAGTTGATGGGCCTGTGTCCTCTCTGGGCCCTGCCTGGTGCCCAGGATGATAAAAGAGCTGAGGTCACCTCCTGGAAGCCTTTGAGTTTCACATTGATCAACCATCTAAGCCGCTCAGTATCGGTCCACATCGGGTTGAACTGCAGCCAGCCTAATCAAGGAGACAGGTGTGGCTTTGTTCAGTGTCTGAAATCAGCAGCTTTCCCTTGAGTAAACTTTTCTTCCAAGTGGTTCAGGAGGAATGAGTTGTAGCCATTTCTGCCATCGGTCACCCAGACAGCACTGGTGGCCCCTGTGTTCTGGTCAGGTGACTGAGAAGTTCATTCTGAACTATAGACCCCCTGACAGATGACTGCTGGGGATTGTGCTGAGGACAAGCCTTGTGTTGGGGAAGAGGGGAAGGGAGAGAGGAGGCATCTGAGAGCTCGGAGGCCGGTGCCAATCTTGTGCTCTTAGCTCTTTCTGCAGGGCCCTGGGGCAGTTCTCTCGGTGTGTTATATAGGTTGAGCATCCTTAGTGTGAAAAAGCCTGAATCCAGAAATCTGAAACACTTTTGAGGCTGGCGCTCAAAATTTTTGAATTCTGGAGCAACTTTGCGTTTTAGATTTTTGAATCAGGGATGCCAAATTGGTAGAGTCTAAGTAAATATTCCAAAATCAAAAACCTTCAAAATATGAAATACTTCTGTTCCTAACCATTTTGGGCAAGGGACACGGAATGTGTTTCAGGTTTAGTTATGACACACACCTGATTCTCTAGGCAGTGGGCATTACTTAAACCTGCCAGATCATGTATTCAATGTCCCCCCACCCCACCCCCACCGCCCTGCACTGCCATCTAAGACTGACAGTACCTTTGCAAAGGAAGGTCATGCGTGCGCTCTTGGCTTGTTCTTTGATGCAGCCTGACACTGCCCCTGCTTGATTGGCGAGGTTGAAGCAGCCTTCCAGGGTGGCTGATATTTCAGACAGATGGCAGCAGCAGATGCTGTTTGCTGGCCCTTTCCTGGTAATCTTTGCAAGGAGAAAGATCACGGCTAGCCTTCAGACTGGACAAGCATGTGTTTACCTTGTGGCTGTGAACTTCTGTTAGGCTGGAGTTTGAGGGAAGCCCCCGTGAGTGTGGCACGGGGGTCACACGTGATTCTTCTCTCTGCCTGTTACGGTGTTTCAGCCAGGGAGAAAGAGCAATGGATCCCCTGAGTTTTCTGGAGTTTGACTGGGCTGACTCTGAAGCAGATAGAGTCATAGTATCCTGCAATATCGTGCCCACAAGGCACACAGCTTTGGCTGTCATCAGAACAAGGTGCACAGGTGTTTATTAACCCCGAGTGGCTGCGCTGGAATGAAGCATGTTGGTGCCGGATGCTAGCATTGGCCATCCAAGTCAGGCTCTGAGGTTGCCAGGAAACAGCCAGGACCACCCAGAAGACAGTGACATCAGGAATTTAGGATGAATAAGACAAGCTTGCACAGGAGCTTCTTGATGCCCAGCCCTGTACCTGGGACAGGTAGCACAATGAGGTCTGCAGACCGTGGGACCCATGCATGCAGCATAAAGCATGCTCTTCCAGTCAAAGTGGGTGATCAACTCCACACCTCTGAGAAGTCTGGAAAAAAGTTTCTAGGTGTTAAAGAATTCAGACAATCCTTCAGTTTTTGCAGTGGTGAAATTTTTTACTATTTTTGTATCTACATTAAAGTGAAGAAAGAGATACGTATGGTATAGGTATTAATCCCTCTTTTCTGTTATTTCGTGGTGCTAGGGGAGTATTTTTAAAGGAAAGCATAGAATCTTTCATTATATTTCCACCTGCCTGAGTCTGGCTGTGTAGAAAATCCTTGAATAAATTCTTTTGTGAAGGCCCTCTGCAGTGCGGGTGACCTTGTACCTGATAGTGTTTAGCTTGCATTCTGATGGTTTTTTGCATAAAAGTGTCTGCTTTCCTGATGGGTAGAGGTCACATTTTGTAATTAAGACCTGATTTGAGTGTTCTTCCTGAATAGAAGTTTTGACTCAGCTGATAGCCTCACGTCCCTCAGAGGCAGTGGCAGCTCAACTTAGGTTCACAGAGAGAGGTTTTTCTCCACTACGTTTATTGCAGTTTCAGGTGCATGCTTAGTGTGCTGATCGCCAGTGCCAAGCTTTTCTTGAGGAAAACACTGTACCCCTCATTTATCACACTTTAATCCAAGGTGGCCACTGCAATCTGGAATGGATTTCAGGCAGTTTCACTTCCATGTCGGCTGCTCCGTGACATTGGTTCAAGTCTTGCTTCATTCCGCCTGCGACTTCCTTTACTGATTGTGCTCAGAGGCATTGTGTTCTGACTTGTCCAAGTATCAGAGGACCCAGGTTCCCAGCCAGTTCACTGTTACTTTGCTTAGGGCTAGCCCATCAGTGGTTCACATTTGGTTCCCTGTTGGCACGATTAGAGTTTCTTCTCTAGACCATCAGAAAGGACAGGGGGTGTGCAAAACCCACTGAGTTTGGAATTTAACAACCTAAGTGATTTCCTAACTCAAAGCCTATGAAGGAAAACCTTTGATGTCTCTATTATGGTTTGAACCTTAAATATACCCTAAAGGCTCATTGCCAGCGCATGGTGCTGTTAGGAGATGGTGGGGACTTTAGGAGGTGGAGCCTAGAGGGAGGAAGTTAGGTCATCGGGGGCATGTCCTTAAAAAGAGATACTGGGGCCCTGGCCCCTTCTATCTGCTCCTCATCTTCTTCCTGCCATGATGTTCTGCCTCACTGCAGGCCAAGGAACCAACCATCCACGGATTGAATCCTTTAAAACCATGAGTGAAAATAAATCTTTCTTATTAGTTGATTGTCTCAAGTATTTTGACATAGCAACAGACAGCTGACCAACACAGTCCCTGAGAAAGTTAACACCTCTGTAAATTTAGGTATGAGTATCTATCCTGGAAGGTTATTGGAAAGATGAAATAATCTCACTCATTTGAGTGTGATGCATTCAAGGGAGGCCCTGAATTTGGACACCTCAAATGGCCACAAGGATTCTCCCTGGCATTGACCTAGGGAAGCCTGACTGGGCAAATTCACTTGTCAATATCTTAAAAATGCTGCTTCTTTTTGGAATTGTAGCTGGAACTAGAAATACCGAAGTAATTTTGGGTCATGGCCGCCCAATACACTGCCATGTGTTGATTGCTTTTTATAGTAAGTGGTGTAAATAACAAGACATTAAAATATCAGCATAAGAAATTAGAACCCAGGTTTCAGACCTGAGACCAGATACAGTACTTGCATTTCCAGGGGACCTGTCATTGTAAACCCCTGACAGAGGGAAGGGTGTAATCTTTCAGGTATGCTTTTAAATCTTGCTCACATCTAGTATTCCCATTGTGTTTGGTTATCAGCTTTTCCTTGAATGAAGTCATACCTTTAAAAAAAAAAAATCATGCAGCTTTTAACATGATTCTAGAGAATGCATAAAGAGGGGTTAATTTTTAAATCAAAATTTATGAACTTGCCTTATAACATTTTTATGATAGCCCTGCTTGAATTATCTTTTTCTATTTGACTAAAATAGAATATTCGATTTTTCTGTGGGGTATTTAACATTTTGGGTCATAATCATGCTAGGAATGAATTAATAGATCTTCTCCAAGTGAACTGTCAAAGACAGAGCCCCTCTGGGTTGGAAATGTAATTAAAAATGCCAGTGAACTCACTCAGAAGTCCACCGAGTACTTCAGGGTCCCCTGGAAAATGTTGGTCAGGGACTGGAAATGTTTACCCAAGTGCAGAGCACGCACTGCAGCAGCAAACTCGCCAGCTGGGAGGGATCTGCGGTCACCTTTGTCAGGCTTCTGTCCTCTTGACTTCCGTGTGGTTTTGAAGTATTTCTCTCAGATTTCCTGGGTAGGGTGGAGGGGGTGTCTTCAGCGCAGGGAGAGAGATCCTGGCCATCTCCCAACAAATGGCCGGGGCAGGACTTCCCAGAGAGGAATGTGTCTCAAAGAGGACCCAGGCCCTCCTGGTCCTTGACCCAGGTTCCCAAACATGCCCACTTTGCACTTGGGGTCCACCCTGTTATTTTTGGCAAGCTTTGAGGGGTGCAAGCAGTGGCTGTTGAGAGGAGGACTGAAGGCACTGGGGAGCGCAGATCCCCTCTCCCAACCCTCTCCTCCTGCTGAGGGTAGTGGAAGGTGGAGAGTGGTGGAGACTCAGCATCTTTGCAGCAGAGCCTGTTGGTTCTGGCAAATCAATGACCAGTCATTTAAAAAAAAAATGATTAAAATCAAACAAGCATACCTGATACATGTTTCTTTCTGTCACTTTATAGATTTTCATAGGTTCCTTCTATACAAGTGGTGTCCCAGGTCATCCATCTCTGCTGAGATCTGCATTGGTTTGGAGAGTTTGGAGGATCCCAGGGGCCTTGACACCTCAGAGGCGTATTCGGCTGAAAAATTCATCTTTTTGGAGAGTTCTGCATTCTGCCAGTCACCTCTTGTAACTGTGTGCCAAAGGTAAGTGTGCAGATTTCTGCAGGAGACCAGCAGAACTTGCTGCTTTTACCTTGAGTGTTTAGTTGACATGGGAGGCTTCCAACTAGCATTTTGCAAGTAATCATGACCCAAACCACATTCAGTTTTCAAGGAAATTAAATTAAATGTGGTTTGGGTTATGATTACTTGCATAATGCTAGTTGGGTTAATCCCCTACTGACTGCAGTGTGTGACGGTGTGGAATCGTGGGTACCTCCCACCTACAAGCTGGCCTCTGCTCATCTGCCTCCCCACCTGTTCTGATGTGTGTGTGTGTGTGTGGGGGGAACAGCAGGGGGTGGGAGGGTCTCCTGTTTACTGTACTGGGCCAGGGAGTGCAAAGGTGAATAACAATTGCTCTTAAGGGCTTTCAGTGTAGTAAATCTTTGATTCCAGCTTTGATGTTAAGAAGCTAAGTCTATATTAAATGTGCAAACAAATAAAGGATTTCAAGGAAGGTTTACCTGTCCTATGAAAGTTCTGCTCCTATACATTACAACAGTAACATGGATGTGGATTTTGGGATCCAGGGTTCATTTAATAGCAGCAGTCGGGGGACAAAAACATGTGGTTCTATAACAAAAGTCCTTTTTTTTTTTCTGTTTTTATTTTTTATTTTGGCCATGCTAGGGGCTGATCCCGGGACCCCATACCTGGTTGGCAAGCACCGTACCACTGAGCTATACCCCCAGCCCACAAATACATTTCTTAGCTTTCACAAGCTGTTTGGGGTATTTGACTCAGGGTATGAGTTAGTATTTGGTGGTCTCATTAATCTGGTGTTTCATCTTGGGCTGCGCAGAAGGAAGCGCTTTATGACCAAGTAAAATTCCACCTCCAGAGCATTGTCTCAGAACTGCCAGGATAAAACCCAGCACACCAGCTTTCCTTGCAAACATTATTTTGTTTCTGTTCTTTCCAGATGGTTCTATACTCTGAAATCTCTCTGTGTAGTGGTTTCCATAAATTCACTACCTTAGGATAAATTAGAATTTCCTTTGACTTGGTCTAGAAGGACTGTTAAAATTGTGAATGTCTCTTTTTCCTTGACCACTTGTTTTGTTTGTTTTCTGTCTTTTGGAACCTGCTGAGTTTTAGTTATGTCCATCTGTTATTCAGAACACCACAGAATCAGTATGTAGTATTTCTAAGGGTAGGGTTTTGTCCATTGTTTTCTCCTTGGTACCCTTTATGATTTCCTTTAGGGATAATGACACATGGTCCATTTATTTAGGGTGTCCTTTATCATGAGCCCAGAGCTAGGGTGTGGTTTGGGGTAGAGCCCTGGACTCTCAGGTTAGGTCTCCTGATTGGCAGGCTTCCCTGCCGACCTTTACCACACTGTCATCTCCACCCTCCCCACGGAGGGCGCTGTGGAGCTTCAGACCCCTCATGCTTTCATAGGGCTTTCCAGGGTCTCTCTTCCAGGCCTTACAGAAGATGACCACCACTGGGGTGTGCTAATCCTGGGAGACGTAGGAACTTACACTCTTCTCCAACCCCTTGTGATTTAAAAGAAAAAAAAATCATTTAAATGGAACCTTTTCAGGCTTGAGCATTTGCAAATACGGTCAGCCCCATGTCAATCTGATTGTCAGGTTTCAAGGGAACATAAGCTGGAAATGACAGATCCTTAGATCTATTCAGCAGAATTCATGAATCATTCACCAGGAGCAGTCTCTGGCCCATGCTCCGGAGGAAGTTCTTAATCACCAGTGACATTAATAGACTTGGAGTTCTCACTCTTCTTTCAGAAAGCCAGGAGGTAGGGAAGCAGCGTGCACACGCACGGCTGCATGTTCAGCATCAGCACCACGAAAGGGCAAGTCATGGGGACACACATGCTGGCTGGACCCACATCTGGGGCTGGGCTAAGGGAGCAGTTAAAGGAAGTGGGGGTCCAAGGTATCAGGGAGGGAACTGATGGGGGTCTCTGAGCCTCTGTTCCATAGGCGGCATTCTCTGCCCTATATTTTGTCTTCCCATTGAAGTAAAGGGGCATAGTCTTGGGATCCTCCCTGTCTCTGATCTGCCTACTTGGAGGAGTGAAGAGTGTGGTAAGAGATGGAGTCTCACTTCTCCTTTTCACACCTTCGTAGTAGGATTGTTTTGTTGTGTCTGGGTACTGGGATTTGAACCCAGGTGTGTTTTACTACTGAACTGCCTCCCCAGCCAGCCCTTTCTGTTTTTTGAGACAGAGTCTCTTAAGTTGCTGAGGGAATTGCAACTGCTGAAGTGGCCGCGGCTGACTTGGAGCTGCAATCCTCTTGTCTCTTGAGTTGCTGGGATGGTAGGTGTGTGCACTGTACTCAGCCAAAGTGTTTGCACATGTACCACCTGCTTTTGGTTCCTCCAATTCGTGCTTGAAAATGCACTTTAATTCCCTGTTGTTGGAGGCTGGCTGTTGGCTACTGGGGATGGAGGTGGAGAAGGGCTTGACACTCTGCGCTGAGAATGTTTTACCTTTTTAAAAGCTGTTGGAGGCTTTTCCAGAGGAATGGTGGCCTCCAGGGTTAGAAGGATGTTGGTACAGGGAAAGGTGATGGCTTAGGTGACGAGGCTCGAGGACTAAGATCAGTCAACAAAACCTGGATTTCACAAAGTTGTCAGTTGGTGACAGCAGTATCCAGAGTGCAGATGTCATCTATGATTCTTGACACATCCTTTGCCCTTCTACATAGAAGCAGCAGTGACTTTGTTTTATTTGAGAAGGAGAAAATGAAAAGTTATGCCTCTCTGTCATTCTTACATTCACAAGAATGCTATCCAGTAATAATTCTTGTAGTGAAGAAGAGTTTTACTCCTTATATTAGCCATAATTTACATAAGAGCAAGGTTTATACATATTTAGTCTGTTTTGTGTTATTATAACAAAATGCCTGAGTCTGGGTAACTTTATAAAGAGAAGAGATTTATTTACTTCACAGTTCTAGAGGTTCAAGGACTCTGTGGCTGGTGATGGCTTCTTGCTAGCAGAGTTCTGAGATGGCAAAGGGCGTTGCAAGAGATAGGGAGTATGGGTGTGCCTGTATGGGTATTCTCTCCCTCTCTTCATATGAAGCCACCAGAATTCAGTTGTGGGGCTCCACTCTGATTAGCCTATCTGATCCTAATCTACCCCCAAATCCTCACCTCTAAACTCTATAATCAGATTAATTTGCCACCCTCTTAATACCTCACAATGAGGATTAAATATTCATCCATGAACCCTTGGGAGACACACTCAGACCACATCCTACGCAGAGCAGTATGCTTGGGAAACTTGCCTTCCATTTGTTCCTGCCATTTACCGTGTTCCAGCTTTTTGGTGTTTTGGAGAATGCAGCCAAACTTGGCCCCACCCCCAGGGATTATCTGGAAAGACATTTTACGCACAGGGCTCGTTGCTCAGTCCTTAAGTTTCTAGGGCTACAGCTGCAGTTGCATGTATGGAGCTGGGGATCTTCTGGTGCCCGGAGGTGACTTGTTGAGTTTCTGCTGAAACAGAGGTGACTGGCCCCCTTCCTGCCACACAGGGGGGCTCCTGGGAGCTGAGGGAAAAGGTCTGTGCAGTGTGGACCAGGAGCCTCTTCCTAACATGGCACTGGAGTATTGAGGGACGGTCACAGCCTCTGGGTCTTCAGGTTTATAACTGGCCCAGGAAAGTATTGACAGCTGTTTTTAAAAAAAAAAAAAAAAAGAAAGAAAAGAAAGGGAAAAAGAATGCTGCTCCCACCACAGTGACCGTGGCATTGGAGCTGGTGGAGGCAGCCACATCCCGGTGGCAGGTGCCTTGCCCAGGGCCCGCCACCTCCGGCACAGGCAGAGGGTCAGCCCCGCGTGCTGGGTGGAGACAGGAGCACAAGCCTTTTGACCCAGGCCTGCTGCTTCTAAGCCCAGGTTCTATCTGCTGCCCATGCTGCTGTCTCTGACATACCTGGGTGATGACGCGGTGACACCCCATTCTCTGTGTGTTTCCCTTGAACTGGGACTTGAGCTCTGAGAGAATAAACGGCTCGGTCAGATCCCAGTGCTGGTGGGAGGGAGAGCAGGCTGGAAGCTCCACCCAAAGCCTTGCCTTCTACTGCAGCATGAATTCCATTTGATTTCTTTTTCTCTTGGAAAAATCTCCAGCATGTAAGCATGATTTGGGAGAGTGTCCCTTCTCACCACTGAGGGAAGGCTGTGGGAGGATCGGCGAGCTCCCAGTGGCAGATCCAGATGATCTGAGGATAGGACACGGGCCTTCCAGCTCCATGGTGCTGGGCCTGCGCTGGGCTCAGAGCCGTGCTGGATTCAGGATTCCAGGGTTACGATTGGACCGGCTGAGAGAGAACCTACCGATACCAGGGGATGACCTCATGGTTAGTAGCCACTTCCTGGTCCTTTGTACAGCACCTCCACACAGAGCAAAATTACCTGAAATTGTGATTTAACATTTCTACCATGACCCGTGAAATAGTCATTTTCTCAGAGCTGAGATGATCATCGAAGTTAAGACCTGCGTTTTTTCCTCCACATTTTAGCTAACATGCACTGGCCGAGGCTTCCTAGAAAGCTGGAGAGAAAAATAAAAAACAAAAGAGCAAGTCCCTGTCTGCTTCCCCCACCACCTTCTTTTCTCCAGGACAGATTCTAGAGATTAAATACAGAACATTCTGGTACGATCTGAGGTTTCGTTTTCTGCATTTTCAGTTACCCATAGTAAACAACGGTTTATCAATATTAAAGGGAAAATTCCAGAAATGATTGGTGGATTTAGAGTGCGTGTGGTTCTGACTAGTGTGAGGAAGTCTTGCTCCATCCCACCCCAGGAATCATCTTTTTGTCCGGCCTCTCCATGCTCTATGTGCCATCTGCCCGTTGGTCATTTGGGAGCCTCCTGGGTTATCAGTCACTGTCACCGTATGGCCGGGCTTGTGTTCTCATGTTTTACTTAATAATGGCCCCAAAGCACAAGAGCAGCGATGCCGGCAAGTTTGTTACTTTATAGTTTATTAATTTATGTTGTTATAATTATCCTATTTTATCATTAGTCATCATTAATCTGTTTCAGTATCTAATTTATGAATTCAGCCTTGTCATAGATATGTATGTATAGGAAGAAACACAGAACAGATAAGAGTACATTCTATGACTTTAGACCTCCGCTGGGAGTTCTAGAGCCCATCTCCCGAGAATAAGGGGGATCTGTAGTACCTTAGAGTTACAAAGGAGTAGTCCTCCACAGCCTATTATGTAGAAGATGAGCCCAGAGAGGTCCTGTGTGTACCGGACACAGTGCTGCATGGTGACCTGTGGCTCACACCTGAATGTTGGTTCGTGGATATCTGGGGTAGTGCGTGCTCTGTGTTGCTTTAGGAATCCCCAGGCCTGCCACTTAGGTGATGGGGCAGGAAAAAAACTACAGTAAAGAAGCAGGCTCGGAAGAGCTTCCAAAGAGATTACTGCTGTAGAGGTTCCAAAATTAGGAAAAGTAGGCAGTGTTTTGTTTTTTTTTTCCTTGACTTTATTCCTCCAGAAAAGCAAGAAAGTAGACTCTCGCTGTGCATGTGTCTCAGGGGTGGGGTGTAGGCTTTTTTGCAAACTGGAACTAGAATAGGTAATGAAAAACAAATCGCTCTGCTGGCGTGAGAATACCCTGGAATGCCACCGGCATGCTGCTCCAGAGGGTGTGTTGGGAAGTGGTAGCAGTGCCTGCCTACTCGTGTCTGGCGGTCCTGGAACACCGGGGCGTGGGTGTACCGGGGACATCTGTTGTGCCTCCACCTCCACCTGCCACGGGTGGGCCTCACTGTGGGGAGCCAGAGCAGCCTGAGCCTTAGATTTCTGCTTATCGGAGTCAGTTTTTCCCTCTGGCTTTTATCATACCATCGTCAGTGTTTTCTTTGGAAATGCCGTTGGCTCCAAGATATTAAAATGGCTTTAAAAACATGATGCATAAGTCAGACCACGACAGGTCAGTTTAAGGGGGGTGATCTTGGGGACTGTGTGAAATGTGAATGACATGCATGATTCAGATGGAAACGAATGGTCCCTAACACTCCCCAGGGTGGAATGGTGGCCAGGTTCTCCTGCCAGATCTGTGACAGTGGAGCCGGCCATGTGTCCCCCTGTGCAGCGACACACACCCTCCAGACCCGTACAGGACACTGATGAGCTCATTTGTAAGCTTGGAGTGTGGCTTCTGTCTGCAGGAAGTAAGGGTGGTCCTAATTTTGAATGGCTAGGCCTGCTTCCTGGCCACAGCTCTTGCTGTGTGACCCTGTCTGACGGCCTGGAACAGCCATGGGGTGCACAAGCGTGGTCAGAAGAGGCCCGTGGCTGGCGTGGACCTCAAGTCAGAAGTTGCAGCAGTGGTGATGTCCCTCTTGGGTGCTCAGACAGCTAGCTCATCCCTCCAGGGACATGGGGGTGTCTCTGGGCTTGGTGTTTTTAGTAGTTTTTCTAAATAGCTTGTCACTTCTGCCGACATGCCATCTCGGGTTGGGATTGCGCTCTCTATTCCGTGGGTGAGTGGCATGCAGTGGAATGCTCCTGTGGCCCTGAGTGCTCTGTCTGTATGTGTTACATTCCTACATACCAGAGTCCCTCCCGACCTGAGGGATCTGTTCTAAGACCTCCGTGGATGCCTGAAACTGTGGATAGTACTGAACCCTACGTACACCATGCTTCCTACTGCAGGTACCTGCCCATGGTGAAGTTTAATGGAAATTTGGCAGAGAGATTAACACTAATAACTAACAATAGAACAGTTATATCAGTTCACCATAATAAAAGCTATGCAAATGTGGTCTTTCTCTCTTCTCTCTCAAGATATCTTGATTGACCATGGGTAACTGAAACCTCCGGGGCAGAATCTTGGTAAGGGGTGGCCACCATACTACTTTCTTCCTGGGCACCCAGCAGCACTCCTGGGTAATGACTGGGACAGTCAGGGAGCCCCACCGTCACCGTGCCCTCAGTCAGGCTTGTCTTGTTTAGATCTAGATTCTACCCAGAAGTTTTTTCATAGATTTGTTGTTGTCCTTGTTATTGTCGTGCTCACGAAGACTGAAGGTTGGAGGGACTAGAGGGTCATCAATTCCAGGACCGTCTTCCCTGTCCCCAACCCACATCTGGTGGAGACCTCTTTTGTGAGAGAAGCTAAATGCAGACTATCTTCAAGTGACCAGGTCTCCTAGGCTGAGAGCTCCTAGTTCCACAGACGCCACGCCTCCCAGCGGGGCTCAGCACAGAGGTCTCTGTCGAAAGCACTGGGTGCCTGTCTCCGTGTGCATGTGTGAGTCGGGGGGTTGTGCCTTCATGGCTTTCTCTGGCCGGGTCCTCTGTGCCATTGACGTACAGGGAAAGGTAGATGAGGTTGGGATTCTGAGAATTCACTTCTGTGTCTGCAGTGGAATCAGGAGCTCATCGGCCACCTTAGCCTCCATTTCTGGAAAGAGGACCAGAAAGCTCCCTGAGCTGTAAGCAGATGCTGCTAGTTTGGGGTAGCTTAGTGGGGCTCGGTACAGACTGTGGGGGGCGAGTTGGACGTGTCTGGGTGCTTGGGAATGGAGTAGAGGTAGACATATTATGGTCTCTGCCCCTCTCGACTTTCTCTGAACATCAGTGCCTACTGCTGCACCCCGGGTGGGCACCTGGCGCCTGACATCTTGTTGTGGCCTCAGTCTTCCTTGAAGGGACCTTGATATGGTTTAGATATGAGATGGCCCCCAAAGGCTCATATGTGAAACAGTGCAAGATGATTTAGAGGTGGAATGACTGGGTTATGAGAGCCTTACCCCCATCCGTGCGTTAATCCCTGGTAGGGATCAACCTGGTGGTAAATGTAGTGTGGCTGGAGGAGGTGGGTCCCTGGGGCTGGGCCTTAGGGGTTTATAATTTGTCCTCGTTGAGCAGAGCGAGCTCTCTCTGCTTCCTGGGTGCCTTGTTCCCTGCTTCTTCCCTCCACAACACTCTTCTGCCATGATGTTCAACCACACCTCGCCCCCCAAGGAACAGAGCCAGCTGTTTATGCACTGAGACCTCTGAAACTGTGAGCCCCCAATAAACTTTTCCTCTGATTGTTCCTGTCAGGTCTTTTGGTCACAGTAGTGAAAAAGCTGACTAAAACAGACCTTTACTGAGAAGGTGTCCATTAGAGTGTTTTCATATATTCACTTTTTAGGTAATTCATTAGACTTTTTAAAAATCCCATTCCATGCCTAGTGTTTATTGGCCATTCCAATCTTGGATCCTGACAGTGCGCCGATCCTCAGTGGAGATTCTGGAGAAGCAGGAAGCAGCACTGGGCACTAAAGTGCCAGAAGGTACCTGAAATGGGACCTCCATCCAGTGCCCTCTTCCCGTTCTTTGTACTTTCCACCTTGGGAACTCCGGCTTCAGGCATGGTGGTTCCTGGAAAAGAGACAGCAGAAAAATCACGGAGCCAAGTCCATATTATTCACACAGAGAGAATGGTAATTTCTCTTCTTTCAGGGTTTTTTATGGGGCCTTGTTTTGCCCAGTGGGACCATTATCCAGGTTACCTGCAGAGTACAGAAGGATGGAAAGTATCTATAACTCTACAAAAGGCAGTATGTACCCACTGTGAGTTATGTTAGACCCCCAAAGATGTTGGTCACATGTGCTCTGCTGCCCAGCCAGGCCCTCTGGTGCTCAGGGTTAGATCCCTTATATCCTAACGTCCTGATGACTGGGATCACAGCTGCTGGCTTCGAATGATCTCAGTGGAGCTTCTGATTAACCAGCATGTTCTGTCCCCTCAAGTAGTTTGTTTGAGGCGTGCATGGCATGTTTTATGGGGAGGCCTGTCATTTTGATTGTGTCGGGAATGGAAAAGATTGATACAGAATACCTGATCACTATTCCTCACCCTCTGTAAAAGTGGAACTAATAAGCCAGAAATGTTTTAATCCAAATTAGCATCAAGGTTCAAGTAGATTAATTGGTAAAGGGCTTTGAACCCTGGGCCTGGATTCAGGCCATTCCTGACTACACCCCGCAGTTCTCTTCCATCTTGACACTAGTGACTGGCCACCTCAAGGTCCTTCCCTCTGAGAAGCTCTCCTCTCCTGTCTCATCTTGGCCCATTTTAGAGACATATTACGTATGTTGTAAATAAAAGGGTAAAAAAATGATGTTAATTAAAGTAAAGGAGGCAGGATTATATTAATATCAGATAAGGACACTTAATAGAGACAGTTATCAATCAGGGACAGAAAGGGGCCACAGTCCACGGAGAATTCAGCATTCCTGAGTGTGCGTGCTGCAGCTGCGAGAGGAGCAAAGCTTCTGCCAGTAGAATCAGAGGGAGAAGCTGACGAATTTACAGCCGTACTGGAGATGCCCCAGCCCTGTCGGTGGTTCTTAGAGCTGCACAAAACCTCAGAATTCAACACCAGCATCAGTTAACAAGAGCTAACTAACCTAACACCACACCCAGCAGCGGCAGAATATGCATTCTTTCCACCAGCCACTGAACAGGCCACATTTGATTTGACCATGTCCTTGGCACAAAAAACCAATCGTAGCAAATTTTAAAGAACACACACACAATGTATTCTCTGAACTCCCAGTAAAATTTCTCCTTTTCCTTTAAAACATCAAAAAAAAAAATTTCAATCTCAAAGGGTCACATATGATTCCATTTACATAAAATTCTCAACATGAGGAAGTCTCAGAGGTGGAGGTCGGTGTTTATCGTGGGGTGGGGAGTGGGGAAGGAGGTGAGTCTCACTTTACAGGTGCAGCAGGAGAGAGGGCTTTGCCTGGTGGGATGTTTGTGTATCTTGATCACAGCGTTGACTGAGCGGGTCTACACGTGACGGAGTGACAGAACCATACACAGTGCTATGTTAGTGTCCTGGTTGGATATTGTGCTAAGGGGTTGTAAGACGTCACCCTTGGGGGAAACCAGGGGAAGGATACACCTCTCTGCACTACGTTTGGAATTTCCCGGGAATCCGTACTTACTTCAGAGTCTTAAACATTCTTGAGAAGAAAAAAATTTAAAAGGTCAACTCATTTCCTCTTATTACAATAGGCTATAATTGGTGATCCAAGAAATTTCCAAGTTTACAGAGCAAGCGTGAGCTAAGTCATAAAAGGAAGACAGAAACGGGATGGAGGGCGGGGTTAGGCTCATTTCAAGGTTGCTGTGGGATATGTTTTCCTCATCAACAAATTTCTCTGTCCTCTTCCTCGGGACTGCTTTGTTTTCACATACAGCTTTAATCTAAAATAATTTACCTTGTATCTATGTTGATTGAAAATAAAAGCCATGCACACAGACCATATGAACACTGCCCATATCAACACACTCACAGTGTACCCTCATGTATACATACATGGGTGCTCATGTGTGCATACACATCAAACTAACAATGCAGTATTTAAGCTCTGTTTTGACTTTCTTTTTTGGTACCAGAGATTGAACTCAGGGGTTCTTAACCACTGAACCACAGCCCCAGCTCTTTTAAATATTTTATTTAGAGACAGGGTCTCACTGAGTTGCTTAGGGCCTCATTAAGTTGCTGAGGCTGGCTTTGAACTCATTGTCCTCTTGCCTCAGCCTCCCAACCCGCTGGGATACAGGTGTGTGCCACTGTGCCCAACTGTTTTGACTTTAAAATCTAAGAAATAAGAAAAAATAGAAGGCTCTGAAAATCATGTTAGCTATTGCATGGATCTGTACGCAGGCGCACTAACCCTGAGGTCAGGAGACCCTGGCTGAGGACTCAGCTTGTCCTTAATTTTCTGTGGCATCTTGAGCAGGTCACCAGCATGCACGGCCTCGGTTCCTTATTCTGCGTTGGCAGGAGTAATGCTTGTCCTTCGGGCTGTCATGGAATGTGGTACAATCCCGCACGTGTGAGCTCTGGAGAAACAGGGCTGTTGTGTGCAGCAAGGCCATCACTCACTTGCATTTCCAGCTGCACCTTCATAAAAATAGTAGTCCTCTCCGAAATGTCATCTGTGATAGAAACTGTAGCTCCGAGTATGTGTTGATGCACTCATCTCTCTGGGGCTTAGACCGTTCCAAAAATAAGTACTGTTTTTTCCAACACGAGATGAACTGTTGCCTTATTTTGGGCCCTAGCGCTTAGTGGCAGTCAGATGGCAGTGGAGCATAGGACTGAGGGGGCACAGCCACACTGGCCCGTGCCCTGAGAAGCTCCAGCAGTGACTGACTGTGAAATACTAACTCTGAGTGCCCCTTCCTGTTTGGCCTGTGTGCTTGATGGCATTCCATTTGTGATATTTGGTAGTTACTCAGATATCATTTATGAACTTATGGGACACAATAAAGTAAGTACCCATTGACTTAAAAACCAGAGGGCTGTCAGTACCGGGAAAGCTACAGAGTTCTCCACCACCGCTTCCTACCCCGTGGCCTCGCCCCCTGCTGAGGTTATTTTAGGGTTCTTTCAAATTTACAGAAGCATTGTGAAGCTAGTTCTCCTGTTCCCAGCCTCTACTCTCCCCTAACTTCAGCAGCTTACGTGGCTACGTTACATTGGTCACAACTAATGAACCAGTATCAGCACATTATGATTCACGGAAGGCCATTCCTGATTTGGGCTTTTAATTTTTTACCTACTATCCCTTTCCCGTCCGGGGCCCATCCTGGACAACAGCCCTTAGGGTTAGTCCCCATGTCCCCTGACGCTCCTCTTGGCCTTGACACTGTCTTGGCCTTAACGGCTTTGTGGGGTGTCCAGCATTTGGTAGAAGGCCCTCTGTCCAGAGTTACTGGATGTTTCTCGTGGTTGTCTGGGGTTATGGATTTGTGGTTAGAAGACTCGATGCCTTTCTCATGACATCCGTGAAGGGTTCATGCTGTCCGCGTGACTGTGGGTGTTGACCTCGGCCACCGTCTGGTTTCACCATAGCTGAGTGGCTCTTTCTCCTCTTCCCAGTTGTGTCCAAGTCTCTAAGCGTGGCCTAAATCAGGGGGTTGGGAGTGGTGCCCTGCCTCCTGAACACAGAGTATTTAAGTTACTTAGAATCCTTCTGACCGTGAGACTTGTCTCTTCTCCCCCATTTACTTTCTTACATTCATTCCCTTTCTTTTTACAATTAATTTCACCACGTTACACCTGTAAGCCTAAATAGTGTTGTTTAGTGTTGCTGATTTTAGGGCTTTGTAAAGATGGAACCAGGTCACAGTAGCCCCCTGGACATGCCCCCTCTATTCCTTATCATTTCCAAGACTCACCGTTTGCTGTGGGAAGCCGCTGTGGCTTCATTTTTATGGCCATGTGAAACTGAATGTCTGCCTGCTCCACCCATCTGTCCCCTCTGCTGGCAATCGGGTTGTTTATTGCTCTCCTCAAAGCATCATGAGCAGTGCCCCTGTGGCCACTGTGGTGCATGTCCCCTGGTGCTCTGAGGGTGACTCTGTGGAGCATGAGTAGGAGTGGAATTGCCACCTGTGCCCAGCCTTCTGTATAGTTCTGAATTGTTTTCCAAATCACTTATTCCATTTTACTCTCCTGAAGAATATGTACATTCCCCTGGCTTCCTAACTTCCCAACGCTGACCTTCTTGACCTCTGATTTAACATGACTGGCGCTGCTGAGGCATCCTGCTGGGGTACTAGAGATCAGTGAGTTCACTGGTGGTTCATGTTCATTCACTGTGTGTGCTGCTGGTCTGGGCAGCGACTGGACTGTTGGCCTGCTTTTCACCAGGCGGCTGGTCTTCTCTTGTGGAATCGTAGCTGTCCTTGTCTATTCTAAATACTGGTCTTTTTCCATTATGTGTGTCCCAGGCAACAGTTTTTACAACAAGTCTATTTAATCATGTTATTGATGTCTGAAAACCTGTAATTCCCATAGACAAATCCACTGTTACCCCAGACTCACTGTTTACCTAGAACACCGTTTTGTCCTGTACTGTGCCAGTGATGGGTGCCAGTATTTGTAAACTTCAGAATGTTCACACAAAAGAGAACCTTGTGTTCTCGTAGTTGTCCTGATTGGGCCATGTGCATTTTGTGTGGTTTCTGTGCTCAGCAGTAGCCTGTTTCAATTAAACTTTGGGGTTGATAAAGATAAATAAAAGTTTATTCAATGCTGAGATTTCATTTAAGGTATTTAAATTATTTCTCACCAGGTAAATCATCAAGTCTCTGGTCGTGCCTTCTCAGGAACTTAATATGTTTTGCTAAACTTTAATCTTCCATTATCTGTTGCTGAACGAATCAGTTGCTAGAAAGAATTGGAATATTTGCTCTTCATTATTGATCTATAATTTCATGAATATTAATGTATGTTTCATGTACTTTTACCCTTTTATTCAAAGCAGTTGAGTAATATCAAATTTGAATTTTTTAATGGAATTATTTTATGGTAAAAGATTTCTTATTATATAGAATGACAGTGGAGATTGTAAGAGGTGGGATTGTGTCGAGTGAAGTATTTTAATCTAACTATAAAACAGTACAGTCCCTGTATTGCCTGTGGTGCTGGAGACCACAGCCGCCCCCGTAGAAGACTTGGCTACCCACCCATTCACTTTTTCTGGTATTTGCTGAGCATGTACCTGTACTGTCACCCTGCTCGCTGCTTGGTCTATGAGGAGACCCAAGGCCTTGGCTTCTAGGAATTATGTTCAGCAAGGGAAATAGATGATTAGTAACTAAAAATATGTGTGAAGTACTGCTAAGTGCCACGGGAAAGAGGAAATGGACTTGGATCTAGAGAGTCATGTGGCAGCTGTTTTAGGTAAGAGGGCCCTGTGGCCAGCCAGAGAGTTGGATTTAATCAGGGATGGATCTGAGAGAGGGAGAAAGGAAAGAGCAAGGGAGGTGATTTATGGAGAGAGGCCCACATAACGGCAGGGGACAAAGACACTTGCCCAGATCTGGGGAGGCTCCTCCCAGGCCTCCGCACCACATACAGAAATCCAAAGTCAAGATGAGTTTGGGGAAGCAGACCAAAGTCAAGATGTTTTGGCCTTGGATTTGATGCTGGTGTGACGGGAGGTGAGTGGGTTTGAGCAGAGGAGGGCCACAGATCACCTTCAGTTCTGAAAGAAGCACAGGGCTACTTACAGGGAGCTGAGCTGGAGTGGGTGAAGGGGAAAGGTGCATAGCCTGGGAGGAGCTGCTGGCTCGCAGTGGGATATGCAGTAGAGAGGGAGGAAAATGGTTGGATTTGGGGCAAATTTTGAAGGCAAGCCTGTGGGGCTTGCTGGCTCGGTGGATGGGGAGTGGGAGAGAAGAGTCTGAGGCACAGTTCTGGATTTTTGGCCCAAGCATCTGGGTGAGTGGTTCTCTAATATGTCATTTACTATGAAGGGAATCCTGCAGGCAGCTCAAGAGGGTTGTCATTCCCTGCTTAGTACTTTGCCTCTCTTCGGTTTTTGGGGGAGAGGATCAAGAGTTCTTGTTTGGATACATGAGATTTGAAGTGGGCAGTTGGGGGGTAGACATCTGGCAGATGGAGCTGGGCTGGAGATCTGCGTGTACCCATGGTTCTCAGGGCCAGGAGATTGGATGCAGCCTGGCTGTCCCTGACTCTAGGTCAGAAACAGGGTTAGAATCAATAGCAGGGGTGGAAAGAGAAGCCACAGGGCAGCCCAGGGAAACATGCTGGACAAAAGTTCTGCTGTCACTGAGCACGCAGGAGAGATGGAACCTACGGGGTGTGGAGACATGGTAAGAACTGCCAGTTAATGGGAATAAAAGAGCCCATGGGAGAGGGGGCAGAGCCTGCAGTGGGGACCAGTCACTGGCAGAGTGTTGTGTTGCCCTAGAGGAGAGAGAAGCTGGGGGAGGGGTGAGAGCCAGTGCTTTGGGGTGGAGGCTACTACTGCATTTCTATGGAATGGCCCAGAAAGACACAGCAGCTGGGGAGCTGAGACTTTGTGGGATCAGTTGATGGGGAAGGGGGACTGGCTTCACAGGGAGCCCAGAAGCTCACTCTGGTGACACAGAGGTCTGTGGAGTATTCATAGGCACAGCAGGGGAGGCACCTTCTGATCCTTCCTGGGCACCAGCTGAGAATTCGGGAGGAGGAAGGTGAGCGAGGGCCCCTCTGAGTGGGAGGGGGAGCTGCCTTTGAGGCAGTGCCACTGGCTGTCCCAGGGCAGGTGCAGAGTAGGTGAGAGGTGGATTTCAGTGGAGCTGGCATGTGGGGAAGGGCAGTAGTGCTTGTGAGGGTCTTTTTAAAAAACATCTGATTATAAATATCATAGAAATCCAGAACACTGAAGAAGGTTCTTAGCACTGCTGTCTGCATACTTCCAACCCTTTTGAAGGAAAAATACACCATTTAAAAATCAAAGCCTGGGACATGTTATGTGTGTCATCTTATAGCCTGCTGTCACCCATACCTTGATCACGTGTCTTTGCAGTGCAGCACCAGGGTTTCTAAATGCCTCCTTGCTGCTTTCAGTGCCGTGTCAGTCTGTAGAGCTGAAATCTCTTTAAGTGCCCCTGACACATGTTGCCAAGTGTCCTCTCACCCAGGCCACAGGAGACATGGCCAGGGCTGTAGCGCGGGGTGAGGCCTGGGTGAGGAAGGTGTGGTTGGTGGGGCACATGGCAGGTTGGTTGACAGGTGAGAGGCTGGTGGGTGAGTGAGTGGGGTTGGGAGGGGATGGAACTGAAGCTGTGGTTTTGGAGGAGATGAGTTTTCAGGGGGATGAGCCCTGAAAGTATGTTAGGACCAGGAAAAATATTATTCTATTTAAAGTCATTGCTTGGCAAGAGGGGCAGCCTAGGGGAATTCAGATATCATCAGGCTCACGGCATAGGTGGGTGTTTTTGTTTTGTTTTGTTTTGTTTTTTTACATTTTTCAATGACATATGACCCAGAATTCAGGCTAGAATCAGCATGGGAAAATTTTAAGGAAATCTACACTGTAGTCACCTTACCCAAAAAAAAAAAAAAAAAAGTAACCTTCCCTCTCTCCTCTGTAAGGGATTTGTATGGAAAGTGTAGAAAAAGTGGGTATGGATACTGCTGTTCACTGTGCAATCAGCCACACTGATTGTGAGACTATGAGGAATGTACAGAATGAGCCTGGAGCATGTTGTGGTGCCAGAAAGAAAAGTAGTGCTCAAAAACAAACAAACGAACAAAGAATGAAACAAACAAACCCCCAGAGATGGTGGTCTATCAACAGGACACAAGAGCCCCTCAAAAAGGTCCCAGTGGCCAGACTGGGAACAATTTGAGCAGCACAGTGAAGTATTATTGAATTATAGCCTGAAGTTTAATATAGATAGCCAAGAGTTTTTATCAATATAAATAACTGATTGAACAAATTAATAAGTGTGGGAAGAAGGGGCAATCTCCCATGTAGAAGAATTTCAAGTGACTTCCATAGCTGCTTGTCTCCCCAGGGGTGGAGCGTCACTCTGTGTCCCTGAGTGTGGGCTCTGCTTAGATAATCCTCCCCAGAGTGCAGCTCGGATAAAGAGTGTCTTTACAGAGGAGCAACCTGGCAGGTGGCCAGCGTCAGCTTCACCTGATGGTTTGCATCCTTGATGGGTTCTGATGAGCAGGGCACTTTCCCTCCTCGGTCTTCATCCCTACAACCCCACCCCTAATCTGCTAGTTGGGAGAAAAATTTCAGAAAAATCCCAGTTGAAGAACATCCTACAAAATACCTGACCGGTGTTCTTTAAAACAAGAAGTCTAAGAACTGCTGCTGGTCTGGGTACCTAAGGACATGTGATGACTAAATATAGGATCCTGATGGGATTCTAGAACCAAAGAAAGATATTGGGGAACACTACGGGCCTGTGAATAAGGTATGAACTTCAGCTAATAATATAATTAATTGTAATAATTACACCATATGGATGGCAGATTTTCGTAAGAAGAAATTCAAACGATTTCAAAAATAGTATACAAAGAATCAAACATAAATGCTAGAAATCTGGTTTCCTCACTCTGATTTCTTGGATGGTAGGATTTCTTAAAAAGAAGCTTACGTTTGGAATAAAATAGATATTAGCATTTGTCTTTCCAGAGTCACATGCAGAGCTGTCTGTGTGGTGATTAAAGCCACAGTAGCCAGTTCCTCTCATCTGTGCTGGGACCCCACTGTGGGCCTGGCTCTATTCTAAGCATTTACATGGGTCCCTGTCCCCAGGGCTGGGTATGGGTAGCCTTTCTACAATTTTTTCTTCTATTAAATAGGAGGTTCTAAAACAGACATGGTGCTAGGAATCATGGGCATAAGCCAGTTAAATTGGAAGAATTAAGATGCAGCAGACATTGTAAGACCCAGATGATATATCATGTGCTTTTAAATCAGTATGCTTCTTGTTTCAGCATTGCATATTTCAAAATTAGACAAGGAATCATGAATAGTAAGGTGGGAGGGGAAAAGGTCAGGTGTTGATGAATGTAGCTGAACTCATGTGTAAGAATTGAGGAAGCTGCTGACATTTATACTTGCTACCTTTGTGAGTTGGATATTTAAGTGGTAGAAGTCACAACTCCTTTTATGGTTGTGGTGGGGGAGATAGAAAGGCTTAATAAATCACTAAAAATGGTGACTGGTTATTTGCTTTGGGAGCCATGGGTGTGCATTGTCTAAAAATTCTTCACACACACTAGTATTCTAAAGGAGATCACATTTCACTAAAGGCACTGATGTCCCTCTTCCTTAGTGACTGCTTTTCCATTGCTGTTATTTTTTTCTTTGCCCCATTACTGTAAAATGTTCCAAGTTGGCAGAAAACAGTGGCCATGCTAGTAAGTCTAGTGCAATTTAGACGACAACTTCTTCTTCTTTTTTTTTTTTTTGGTCCTGGCGACTTAACTCCGAGGTACAATATTTATTTTTTACTTTTTGGTTTGAGCAGGGTCTCACTAAGCTGCTCTGGCTGGCCTTGAACTTGGTGATCCTCCTGCCTCAGCCTCCCAGTCACTAGGATTGCAGGATGGAGCCACTGCAATTTGGACTTTTCTTGCTGGTCAGTTATATTGTGCACAGAATTGGCTTATCACATTGGCAGCAAATCTCCACAATGACAGCACTCAGGCATCACGAGCCTCCCCAGCTTTCCCAGGCACTCAAGTGTCTGAGATGCCTACAAGGAAGCAGAGGAAGCTTAGAAGATGTGGACTTCGGTTTAGTATTTGGAACGCTGATCTGCCTGAGCATTTCACCCAGTAAAATGAGTTGATCCACGATGAGCCCTTGAACACTGGTTGATAGCTCATGTTTTCAGGTATTGTTCTTATTTAATGTTTAATTTAGGCTGATCCTGGCTGTTAAGATGAATTAGTGATAGATTCACTTAAAAAAAAAAAGAAGAAAAAAGAAAAAGATGGGAAGGAGGGTGCAGGAGAAAACTGCAGACTCATTACTTCTTAGTATAGAATTTTCTTTTTATTGAGAGTAGCCATGTGCTAATGAACCCAATTGAAAAGGTAGTAAAAAGAAAATTCACTTAAGAGATTATGTGCACCAGGCATGGTGGCACATACTTGTAATCCTTGGGACTCCAGAGGCTGAGGCAGGAGGATTCTGAGTTTAAAGCCAACCTCAGCAACTTATTGAGGCCCTAAGCAACTCAGCAAGAATCTGTCATAAAAGAGTTGAGGAGTGGCTGAGGATGTGGCTCAGTGGTTAAACACCCCTGGGTTCAATCCCTGGTATCAAAAAAAAAAAAGTGTACCTCATGTCCAATAAGATGGCTGCTGTCAAACAAATAAACAACAACAACAACAACAAAAAACCCAAATCAGAAAAATGGCAAGCAGTGGCAAGGACATGGAGAAATTGATTGGAGCCCTGGGGCACCATTGATGAGATTATAAAATCATCAATGCTATGGCAGTTCTTTAAAAAAATAAGAATAAAATTGCCATGTGATCCAACTATTCTGCTTTTGGGTAATACCCAGAAAAATTGAAAGCAGGGACTCAACGAAATATTTGTATCCCCAAGTTCATAAAATACTTTCACAATAGCCAAAAGATGGAAGCAGTCCAAAAGTTCATTGACAGATGAGTAGATAAATAAACTGTGAATAAACATACAATGGAATATTATTCAAGTTTAAAAAGAGAGGAAATTCCTACATCAGCTGTAACATGATGAACCTGAAAGACATCATGCTAAGTGAAAATAAGCCATTCACAGAAAGACAAATATTCTGTGTTTCCACTTCCACGAGGTCGCTGAAGTGGTCAGATTCACAGACACAGAGAGCAGAATGGTGGTTTCCAGGGCCGGGGGGAAAGGACATGGGGAGTTTTGTTCTGTGAGCAGAGTTTCCATCTGTGAAGATGAGGAGATTGTGGAGATGGATGTAGCATAACAGGGTGAATGTACTTAATATCATTCGACTGTGCACTTAAAAATGGTTAAGATGTTAAACTTTATGTTATGTGCATTTTCCTACAATTTTAAAAAATGCTACGTCATATTGAGCCTTTGAAGTTGTGCCAAGTACTCCAATCATTGTTTAAAAAGTGAAATGACCGCAGTGATGCTCTGAGGTCATGAGCATGTCCAGTGGGCAGTGATGCTCTGTGGTCATGGGCGTGTCCAGTGGGTAGGGGTGATGCAGTTGTTTCCCTCTACAAATGGAGACCTGGGAACAAGAGCCCCGCCTCCAATGGGAAGTACATGTGCTCCCAGGTGGGCCTGGAGGGCCAGGGACACTCTGGGCAGATCAGGGGAGGAGGAGAAGCAGCAGTTGAGCATCCATCCTATTTGTTTTAAGTCTTTTCCCATTGGTTGGTTGTGTGGAACCGGCATCAACAGATTTTTTTTTTTTTAATTTACATTTTAATAACGACTGGGCTGCACTGCATTTCTTGTCTGGGAAATGTGTTCTAGTAAGTGGTCTGAACACATAAAAAAATCCCACCCCCAACCAGATACATGCTGATGTCCTTCATATTAGCCACAGCAGGAACATTAGGGAAGGGACCTGGGAAGTCCCCAAGACCCACTGAGCCCTCTGTAAACATTCCCAGAGAGGATTCATAGTACTGTGGCAGCCCTATTTTAAAGCTCTGCCTTTGAGCCTTGGCTTGTCCTTTTAAGCCTCCTCTTTCTCTTTAATGAAACTTTTAGTCTAATGCAAATGTATTTTTGGTCCCTCTGAACATTACATTCAAGTCCAGTAAGCTCCGTGATCTTGGCATTCGGGGATGTGGGACAGAGCAGTGTTGACTGAGAGTCATGCACAGGGTACTGGCTACTTCCTGTGGATTGCCTCTGCCTCGTATGCTCTTTGCAGAAGCCCTGGCCTCATCTGCAAACACAGAAATGGCAAGTGTTCAGGCATCTCCCCCCAAGGTCACCCAGCTCAGTGATACCGAGGCTGGCTTTCAAACCCTGGTCTCTTCTAGCGAGAGAGGAACATTCTTAGATGTGGTCACACTGGTGGCTACAGAGGAAACTGTCACAGTTTCAAAGAGCATAGAGACATCACAGGCCACCATCTTGAGCCATTATCTGACACACCCAGAAAACAAATCATTAAGGACCCTCTCCAAGATAACGCATGGAGCAGAACTGAGGTCTTACTGATTTGAAGGTTCTGCCCTGCTTTGCTCCTGACAATAGCAGTGTGCAGAGGGGCCTGTTCCCCACTCTGCGGCAGAGAGGCTGCGAGGGAACTGAGCCCTTCAGCCCTGTACTGACTGTACTTTGGAGTCAACTTTTACAGTTTGACCCGCGTTGCCTCCCTTTCCCTCTCCCCGATAAAATATTTAAAAACAAGTAAATGCCTTCGCAGACCTTTCCTGGAAGCTCAAGGCTTACTGCTGTTTCTCCCTTAGTCATTTCACCATTTTACTTCCCATTTATCAAAAGGCAAGTCTGTTTCTGTTTATCAGCATCCATTTGTCACCTTGGGATTTATTTTTTT
The DNA here is from genome assembly GCF_052094955.1 of Ictidomys tridecemlineatus. NCBI lineage: Eukaryota > Metazoa > Chordata > Mammalia > Rodentia > Sciuridae > Ictidomys > Ictidomys tridecemlineatus. Next base: position 41,141,017 of record NC_135488.1, on the reverse strand, counting down.
AAGCCATGCAGCAAAATTCCGCTACCAAGGAACACTAGCAGGCAGTAAGAACAATAGAAAAACCTGAGCTTTGTGATATGACTCTACTAGTGAGTTTGGATCCCAGCTTTAGCAACTCTCTAGCCTTGTGGTTTGGGGCGAGTCACTTAGTATCTCAAGCCCCAGTTACATTATTCATAAAATATACTTATAGGCATATCTCTTTTAGAGAGTTACTGTGAACCTCTGGTGGGCTCATCCATGTTGGTTTCTCCAGCTATTGCCATGCACCCCTGAACCACCTGGTGGCACTGGGTTCTGGCACCTCTCCGTCTGTACAGGGAAAGGCCTATTGTTTATTTTCTCTTTTACATGTCTTTTTTATGTCTTCAGGAAGAAGTAAGACCTTGACTCTTGTCATAGCTTAATTAACTTATTGAGAGTTGGAACAGCCACTAGGTTCCATATTGTGTCCTAGTTAGAGTTGAAGTGTATTAGCTGTAATTAGAGATACTGAATGTGAAAAGCCACCAACTGGCCTTTCTGTTCCCCCACAGGAGACCACAGGTTCCTGCCAACTCCTGTCAATTTATTTGGCATCTGGCAAGTCTTAACTGCAACACAACTTGAAAATTTTAATCAGGAGTTTTAGTATTTTTGTTGCTTCTCAGACTCTTTCACGAGCCAGTCTCTTTAATGCAATATGCACAATTTTTAAATATTTGCAAATATATACTCAGGAAGGAAAATATTGTAATAAATGAGGGGAAACATAGAAAGCATTCCTTTCTTCAGACCGATCTTCGCATAATTACTCACACATGAGTTTCATATTGCTGCTGGAGCAAACTGCCACAAACTCAATAATGGCTTGAAACCAGTTTCCTCTCTGAACAGCCCTGCAGGTCACAAGTCCAGCACAGGCCTCACTAGGTTAAAATCAAGGTGTCACCAAGGCTGTGTTCCTTCTGGACGCTCCTGGGGAGAATCTGTTCCCCTGCCTTTTGCAGCTCCTAGACTTTCCTTATCCCCTGGCAGCCAGGTAACATCTTTAAATCTCTCTGACTTTCCTGCCTCCCTTTTCCACCGACAAGTACCTCTGTGCTTCAGTGGAGCCCTCCTGGATAATCCAGGATCATTCCCCATCTCAAGGGGAGTTGATTAGCAACACATAATTCCCCTTGGCTTTGGAATCTAACATGTTCAGGTGCTGAGTATTAGGAGGTAGACATCTCTGAGAGGCAATTATTCTGCCTACCACATCTAATAAAAGCTTATATTTGAGTTTGTTTCCATAATTTGGTTAATTGCATTCCCCACGCCCAGACATGAGATACTGGTATTACAAAAAAATCCTAAGGATCCTTAGTGAAGTAGATTATATTATTTGAATAATCCAAACTATGTGTTGAAAATCTAGGGGTGACTTTTTCAAAACATGATTCCAATTTCTTCTCCTGCCTGCTCACTCTCTATATAAATTATTTTCCCACATATATAGACCAACATATTGTGATGTGTCTATATATACAAACACACATAATGCATTTTTTTTCTGAAATTTTAGGTGAGTATCCTGTGTTTTGTCTACCTGTGCATGGACTTTAAATTGAGTTTAAGGAATCATATGCCATCTACCTGAGGTTTATATTGCAAAATGGGACTGGAAGTTTTTAAAAGCTGTATGAGTGTTTTATGGGCACTAAGTTTGCCTGGAGGGCAAGATGAACCTGGTGTCTGCTGTCTTGTGATCCAAGCCTGAGAATAAGTGTCACCTACTCTGAAATACCTTTCCTGGAAGCTAGGTACAGTGGTGCATACCTGTAATCCCAGTTACTCAAAAGGCTGAAGCAAGAGGATCTAAATTTGAAGCAAAAGGGCCGACTGAAGATTCAAAGTTAACATTCATCTGCCAGATTGGTCTTCTCTGTGGAAGGCCATAGTGGTTAGTCTGGTAGAGGGTGAATGAGGCAGATGAATGTTAACTTTGAATCTTCAGTCTACCTTTTCCCTGAGCTTCCATTAAACCAGGAAGCTGAAGCCTCAGTTGCTATTGTGGACACATAATGAGGCCTCCCAGACCCGTAAGTGAACGGGTCATCTCCTGTCGCACTAAAGACTCCTTAGGAAGGAACTCAGAGGCCAGAACAGGATAGTAATACTGATTTCTATGGATAGGTCAGGAGAGGTATTTCTCTCTTCCTTCCTCCCTTCCTTCCTTCCATTGTTGCACTGGGGATTGAATTCAGGGGCAGCCTACCACTGAGCTACAGCCTAGCCCTTTATTTTTTGAGACGAAGTCTCACTAAATTGACCAGGCTGGCTTCAAATTTAGATCCTCTTGCTTCAGCTTTTTGAGTCACTGGGATTACAGATGTGCACCACTGCACCTAGCTTCCAGGAAAGGTATTTCAGAGTAGGTGACACTTATTCTCAGGCTTGGATCACAAGACAGCAGACACCAGATTCATCTTGCCCCCCAGAGAAACTTGGTGCCCATAAAACACTCAGCAAATCCTTGTTAAATGATAGAAGAATTACACAGAATGCGACCCCAACCTTAGGAATTACCCTGCTTTTTTTTTTTTTTTTTTCCCAGAGTGTCTCATTGACTGCAGTTGCCATTCTTGAGGCTCTTCTGTGCCTAACAGCAAGCTCAGGACTTTCTTTAGAAGCTCCTGAGTGAGTCATTATTATGCCACCTGGTAGGAGAGGCAGCTGGGCTAAGCAGAACACCAGCCCTTGCCTGTTGAACATACAGCCCCACTGTCCTAACCACATTGTCCTGCTTTCCCTAGCATCTGGTGTGCCTTTTTGGGCAAGTATTGCTATTCCCTCTTACAAAATAAGCTCATGTCAAAGGTGGACTCACAGTGCAGTTAAGTTTAGAATCTCAGATCCCTGACTCCTCTTCTGTTCGCCTTTATGACCAAGCAGTTTAGCTTGGACCCTTGATGTTGTTAAAAGTATCTGTGACCACTTAGGGGTGTTGTGCCAAGAACTGGCTGTTATGAGAAATGTGTAATCCATAAGATACAGCTAATGGGAATGCTTTTAGAAAGAAAATAGGGTCCGAAAATAGGATCAGTGTTATTTCAGGGGGTAGTGAAAACTGTTGAGCCGAAAATGTTATCTGTTTTATTCTGTTTGTTCTAAAACTTCTTCCATTGAAGACTTGAAAAAGCAGCCTCGTTTGTAAGATTCTCCAAGAGCTGATTTGTTTCAGCGTAACTTGGGTTTTTTGCCAAGCTCTGTTCTAGCACAGTCACCTGACATAAAAGATGTGATCTAGCTATAGAACATCAGATTTGCTGGCTCTTCTCTCTGGGAGCTAGACCCCAGTGATAAACTAGTTGTAGTTAATGAAGGCAAAAATTAAATTGTCTTGACCTGTGTAAGCTGGAGAGAGAACCAGAGAACCATACATTATGCTTTGGATTTGACCCCTATGATTCTATCCTTACTGTCTCTGATTTAAATGTTAAGTAGTTATTAGAATGTACATTTCAGACCTCTTTTTTTTTTTTTTTTACCCTGTTGGGGCTTATCCATATTGGAGATCTAAGTCTGTTTGCATGTCTATTTTATTATGAATAGTGACTCATCTCCATTTGCTTCCTGTTCTGGTGCAGCCTATCTAATGCCACAGCAATTTATTCTTGACCCAAAATACCATGTTTTCCCCGTTGGACTTCTAAGAAATACCTACCTGAAGCTTCAGGGGGATTTCAACTCTTGTCCAGCATGCAAGACCCTCCAGAATGGGCTTCCAGCCTTTCCAAGCCTTGTTGGCAAAGAGCTGAAAGAGCAGTTATCTACAGGCCTACAGAAAAGATTGGTTTTAATTTTATCGTATCTGTGCACGGCTACACTCAGAATCAGAACAAGGAACCAATTGGATTGGTTCCACTAGTTCACTGCAGAAAGCAGGACCACCAAGTCGGCCTTCTGTGCAGAGGGCTGGGTTCACCATGGATTTGGGGGAGCATGGCTTCCAGAGGCCTTCATATGTCCAAGTGAGTTGATCTTAAAGGGCAAACGCACAGCTATACCAGTGGGGCTGTCTTCGATTGGCTGGCGTGCGGGGGCATTGTAGTAAGGCAGTTGTTGATTGGCTCGCTCACCAAAGCGCCCTCACTGGAGTTAGGCCATCGTTGATTGGTGGACTTCTCTAGAGTGAGGCGGTTGTTGATTGGCTGGTCTCGGAAGCCATTTTTATTGTTAAAGAGGCCGTCGTTCATGAATCCGAATAGGGATCCATCCTGCCGCGAGGGCCAAGGAACAGTCGTGTGCTAGGGGCTTCGGTACTTGTCATTCCCAAGTGACCTAGAATCTTAGATTTCCTGGGTGGGAATAAGCCTGCTGTACGACGGGACTTGACGGGACTTTAGACCTCCCAGCCCCCACCCCCCCAGGGAGCTCCTTCCCACAGATCTGGGAGCAGCAGACCTGGGCTCCAACCCTGGCTCTGCCCTGGCCCAAGTTACTGACTCCCTGAGATCCTCAGCCTCTTACAAGAGGGCACCTCTCTGACTTTAAACTGCGGGTGCGCAGTGTTCTCAAAATTAAACAAGTTGAAGCAACATTTTCTGAGTTTTTCCTAAACCAAAGGAACCTTTCTCCCCCATTGCCACTGGCAGTGTGACCCCTGGGATGCGTCCTTGAGGTTTTCACTGATGAAAACCAGTGAACTTGTTTTTCACCTTCTAAAGCCTGACAGTCACTTGGAAGGTTCCGATTGGCTGGTGGTAGAGGTCAGGCAATGCTGTATTTTATGTTCCTATGTGACGTGCAGTATGCATTGAATTGGATTTTCCCAAGCCACTCCTTATTTGCTGATCATGTAGAAAAAAATTTTTTGATAGCTTTTGTTGCCTAGATCATGATTGGTCTCATGTGATGGGCTGTTATTGTTAAAAAACTATTTTAGAAATTGTGTAATTAAGAAGCATAGATAACGAAAGTGTCTCTGGTTTAGACACAAGTATTGTATAAACTGCCCTCTGGGATATTATGTACATATGCGTAAGATTTACCTTTCTCCTTCCCAAAAGGTTTGTTATCTCCAAATTTGGAAGTTGACCTAGGAAAGAGATTATATGTTATTTATAAATGTCTTTTAGTACAGTGTCATATCATTTAAAAATGGTAGTATCATAGGTTCCCTCCATAATCCTGAGCTCAACTCTATAAGATGAGAACTCATTGAGGAGGAAATGGGGTTTATTGAGCATCTTTTCTTCATTTCTTCTTTCCAAAGTTTTGGGAACTGTCTAGACAGTGGAAGGACTGAATATTGATTCTTTTCTGCTGAGAGAACACTCGCCCATCTTTTACCTAACACATGAAGCTGCTGAAAGTATATTCATTTAATTTATTCTGGCATATTTTTGGTATTTATTACTTCCCATATTGATTTTACTAGATACATAGTATTTTTATTGTCTTAATTTTGGAGTACTTTAATATTATGTTCACTTTTGATGTTGGATATCTTATGTCTTGACAAATGCATAGTGACATATGTCCACTCTTATAGTATTAAATAGAGTAGTTTAACTGCCCTAAGAATTCTGTCTTTGCCTACTCGCCCCCTCCCCCAACCCTGGTAACCACTGATCTTCCTACTGTCTCCAGAGATTTGCCTTTTTCAGAATGTCATATAGTTGGAATTGTTATTCATGACATTTGTTAAAGGACTGTAAGGCAGACTTTATTTATGATGACAACACAGTGGAACTTTGCAGTTGAGGAAAGAGATTGGGTTCAACTCTAATAAAAACCAGGAAAAGGCCTGGGGATGTAGCTCAGTAGGGTAGAGCACTTGCCTCACACGTATGAGGCACAGGGTTTGATCCTCAGCACCACATAAAAAATAAAGATATCGTTTCCATCTACAACTAAAAGTATGTATATAAACAGGAAAAGTTGAGCATGTATAGTTAAAGGCTAAGAGGAAACTTTGTGGGAAAGGTAGGGTTCTGGCATAATGGACCTAAAAGAATTAAACAGGCCAGGGCAATCAGACATCATATGGAGAAAGGGGGAAGATGAAGATTCTGATCAGAGAGTGAAAGTGGGAGGTTCTGTGAAGATCAGCTCAGCAGGATTCTTGCTAACACTGGGTGATACAAATATAGATATAAATATATAAAAGTCAAGGCCTGTTGGGAAAAAGATTCAGAGGAGCCTGACCACAGTGTGATCAGTGAAAGCCTGTCAGAATCATCTAGTATGCAGGCTTCACAGATTGGCATCCTTCACCTAGTGAAATGCATTTACTGTCTTTTATTTTTAAATATTTATTTTTTGTTTTTGGTTGCAGGTGCACACACAATATCTTTATTTCATTTTTACGAGGTGCTGAGGATAAAACCCAGTGCCTCATGTGTGCTAGGCAAGCACTCTGCCACTGAGCCACAACCCCAGCCCACATTTAATGTCTTTTTGTGGCTTGACAGCTTGTACTTTAGTGCTAAATAGTATTCCATTGTCAGTATATACCTCAGTTTTATATATCTATTCACATGCTGAAGGACATCTTTACAACTTCTAAATTTTGGCAGTTATGGATAGGGCTTCCATAAACATCTCTGCTCAGGATTGTGTGTGAGCATCATGTTTCAAGAATAATTTACAGGGAAGTTGTAAAAATAGCACCGAGCATTCCTGTATACCCTTTGTTTAGTTTCCACTCATGTTGTAATGTTCCATTTACGTTAACATTATATTAACTTTTCCACTTATGTTGCATTGACAAAACCAAGAAATTAACATTGGTATATTACTGTCACTTGGACTTTATTCAGATTTCACCAGTATTTGCACCACTTTCCTTTTTCTGTTTCATGATCCAATTCAGGATACCACATTGCCTTAACACTGCATTTTCAATTTAATTTCTCAGAGTAGTTTGGGTGAGTTATATTGATTAAGCACATTCGTGGTGACCTCAGCATGTACCCAGAAAATGAATGTGAACTTATCAGCTATGAGGAGGTAGAGTTATTTAATCTAGTGAGCACATTTAATAATAACATTGTTATTTAGAATGATTTGCAAGCTTGTATTCGGTTTTGGTGGAACATGCAGGATTCCCAGTGTTCAGCAAGCAGTAGCGCAGGATTTCTTTAAGCTTGCTTTTTTAAGCAAAATAGGAAAGCTTGTGGAAAGAAGGTCATTTTAAGGTTGAGGCCTTCCATATCCTGGAGAAAACTGGTGGCAGAGCTGTAATAAGAGCTGTCATGGCCTGATTTTTCAAGTTGGTCAAAGGATGATTTTTCAAGTCGGGTGGTCCTCTAATGAGTTTCTCCAAATGTTTTGCTGGCAGAAGGACTCCATGAAAGATGACAGAAGAAGTCATTGTTATAGCCAAGTGGGACTACACTGCCCAGCAGGACCAAGAGCTTGACATCAAAAAGAACGAGCGCCTGTGGCTGTTGGATGACTCCAAGACGTGGTGGCGGGTGAGGAACGCAGCCAACAGAACGGGGTACGTGCCGTCCAACTACGTGGAGCGCAAGAACAGCTTGAAGAAGGGCTCCCTGGTGAAGAACCTCAAGGACACGCTAGGTGAGTGGCCCACGGGCGGGAACCCAATCACAGCCAAGCCACTGCCTCAGTGGAGAGCAGGGGATCTTGTGCACTTCGAGGGAAGACGTTTCCTCTTTCTGATCGTTTGATTTTGTTTTTTAAAAAGATCTGTTTGAAATGTTGACATCTTCCTAGTTGCCTTTTCTGAAATCTATTAGAACTAAGAGATCAAAATGGAGAAATACGTTGTGTGTCATTTCCTGGAGATTTTAGAGTTTGGGGTGTTATGTAAACTGACACTTCTGTGCTTTGGACCCTTGCACAGGTATCTGTCTCCCTGCATCAAAATTCCAAAGGACACTGAAGTGGAATGACCACCTCCAAAAATGTCCTCAGGGCTGACTCTGTCATTCTATCCATCACATCTTCTCTGTCCTACAAAATTCCATCCATTTGGCTTTTAGGCCTAGAGAAGGAAACAGCAGAAACGTTTTCCTCCCTCTCGGAGATTGATGGTGTTTCATGGCACAGTCCCAGGCACTGTTGCTTAAGGGGAAAGCTAAGGCAAGTAGCTGTGTGATGTCCGTGGGCAGGTCCAGGAGCTCTGTTCAGTTATCACCTTGCCTGGTTCTCTGTCTTCATGCTGCATCCTTTCTCCTGCTGTGTTAGTCTGTGTTATATCACTATAATGAAATAACCTGAGACTAGGTAACTTTCATTTAAAAAAGAGAGAGAGATTTAATTTGGCTCTGAGTTTGTAGTACAAGGTTGAAGGCTGGATCTGGCACAGAACATTACATGCCATGAGACAAGAAATGTGTGCATACGTGCAGCTGTGGGTGTACATGCACTTTTTGTGTGTGTGTGTGTTTTCTAGTCTGTCTTATAAGGTCACCAGGATTCAATCATGGGGCTCCACCCTAAGGAATCTGTCTAATCCTAATCATCTTTCAAAGGCCCCACCTTCTAAACACCGTGGTAGGATTAAGTTTCCACCCTCCTGATACCATGTTGTGCGGATTAAATTTCAAAGACAGATCCTTGGTGGCCCTACTAAGACTACATCTAAATCCCATCACTGGGCTGAGGACGTGGGAACTGCCACTTCCCATTGTGTGACATGGATGATGTCTAGCCTTACCTTTGTGTGCACATTGGACTTGCTTGCAGTAGTTACTGCTTCAGGTTATCCAAGAAAATAATTGTGAGGGCTCTTTTGAAGAGTAACTGATCTGAGCTGACATTTTAAAACCCATCGTCCCCTCCTTAAGTGAGTACAGAGTTGTTTACCACTGGTACTGCTAGGTTTTCACTTACAGGCTGGCTGTTTAAATAGTCGGTATTGTCACCTGTACAGCTTTATTTAGGTCTTTCTTTTTATTTCTAACAAATAGATTTACTTCATTTTGAGGGGGATAGTAAGGAATACATGGGAAAACTGAAAAGAAAATGATACACCAAATGTTGTCAGTGTTGCAAGATGCTCATCTTTCATTTTCTGCAATCTTGGAAAGTCTGAGCTCTCTGTTGAGAATCATTTAAAGTCTTCATTTATTGGGTAGTGTTTTTGTGTTATGGTTTTTCTCATGCCTTGGAGAGAGAAGTGAGATGGAGAGCTTTGTGTGAATCACACCAGGTTAATGGCCATCAGATTGTGAGCCTAGTGTAGAAATTCCATTTTTTCATTAGGAGTCTGGTTTTTTTCCACTGAATTCTCTGCCCTTTGTCTTTTTTTTTTTTTTTGTCCTAAGCATGGCATATGAAAGAAGCACTCTTTCCCCACATTTGTGACTCTTTTCGGGGGCCCTCAACCACTGAGCCACATCCCCAGCCCTCTTTTGTATTTTATTTAGAGGCAGAGTCTCACTGAGTTGCTTAGCATCTCGCTTTTGCTGAGGCTGGCTTTGAACTTGTGATCTTCCTGCCTCAACCTCCCGAGCTATTGGGATTACAAGTGTGTGCCACCAAGCCCAGCTCTATTTGTGACTCTTAATTAACTCTGTGGTAAAGAAATGATGGCAGAGGAGTAGATAAATACTTTAAGATTGTCTAGAGCTTAATTTATTTTTTCCAATTTCAAGCTCTCACAAAGTACCTTCCTCTGGTGGTCCTAGACATTGTTGGCTTATTTTGTCTTCTTTTTTTTTTTTTTTTTTTTTAACTCAGGATCCTAGTAAAGCATGAAATGCCAAGAAATTGGTAGGCAATAAAATAAGGCAAGGCACGCTCTCTGGGTTATCTGGAAGTTCTTTTTGAGCAGCATATCATTTCCCTTCTTGGGTTTCTCAGGACAAAACATGAGGTCACAAATTGAAGCTGTGGGTCTGTACCCTCTCCCCAGTGTGTTTAGTTTGCCCTGAGATGTGATCAGTTCAACACGCCTTTGTACACCCAGGCTCTCAGACTGGATCCACAAGCTCGGCCTCAGGCCTGGTGCTGGCCAGCTCCACTGTCCCTGACAGATGGCCACCCAGCTCTGCTGGAACACTTAGACTTCTAGAGTCAGCCAGTTCCATTTTTGGAGAACGCAGATTGTTAGAAAGCTCTTCCTTAAATAGAATCAAATTTTTGCATTTCTTTAACTTCCTCCCCTTGGCTCACATTGTGCCCTCTAGGGCTGAGCTGAGCAAATCTCTTTTTTAGAGTGACAGTTGTCCTGTGGGCTTCTGCCTTGATTCAGGCGCACAGTTCTTTGGAAACATTTGTGTTAAGCATCATATATTGTAAAAATACAGACAGAACTATGTTTTGACCATTTATGTTTATTAGTATCCATTGGTATTTATAGCCTCAAGTCCCTTGGGGTCAGTACCCCATCATCAGGGTAAAGTAGCCCCATATTTAATGTGTTTCTCATTTGTGACTCTTTTTGGGGGGCTTTATCATGTTCACCGAAAGCTTGCTATTTGTTTGACAAGGGACCTTGTTATTGCTGTGTGAGTGTTTCATTGGTCCTCTCTGAAGCAGGATCAAGTGGAAGGGGAGGCCCCCTAATCTGAAGTCCCCATGTGGAATGACTTCTTTCTTCATACCCTGACTTCCACCCAAAGCTTGAGACGAGAAGAAGGTTGAAACCTTTCTGTAAATCCCTTGCCCCCTAGTAATCTCTTTTGCAAAGATTGAAGCTAAAATATCACAGATTCCTATTTAAGTATTGTCACCAATGTACCCTCAGAATGACAGTGTGATTTTTTTTTTTATAGACCACTTGTGCAGAGAGCAGAAATAATCTCCTCATACATTGGGAATAAGAGCAACATTGAGAACCATACTGCACACTCCAAGCTTCTATTACCTACTCATGGTGTCATCCACATTTGCTTCATGGGAATCCCACTGATACCAAAATCCATGGTAGGATTTCCCTGGCAGACCCATGGTTTGGAATAAGAAGCTCTGGACACCCCCCCACACACACACACACACACAAAGTCACAGTGTTATGTTACAGTAGCAGATGATGGCAGCCCTATACAACTCCTTCCTGCTCTTGTACTCAGAGACTGAGCTGAAGTTGGTAATGAACTTAATTTGTTACTTATAATACTTTGTTAGAGCAACTTGATAAAAGCAGTACCTTTAACAAAAAGATCTCTTCTCTGACAAAACCATTAATATTCTTTTCCTTTAACAATTTATTATTGAATAAAACAATATGAGCTCTTATTTTTATACAGGCAAAACATTTGCACACTGAATCTCCTCTCATATTCAGCTTATGGTCATGAATAGTCAAAAGAACTTTTCCACAGATAACAAGGAGCAATTGTCAAGAACAATTTCTGTGAGCAGAATCCACTTGATATCTTGAAGGGTGCAGACTGCACAGGGCTGAGCTCAGCAGTGGGCGGTCCCAGGCTACCAGCTGGCCTTGACAGTACAACTTAACTTATAAAATCCTGTGAGCTGTGTGTTGTAGAAGCACCATGCCAGATCTTTGGAGGTGGAAAGATGCTCCCAGAGAGGTATTTTTCAAAGACTTCCTTGAAAGTTACTGAATAGCAGTTTTTAATATCAAGCTGATGATACCAGCTGGAGTCCACCACAATCCTAAAGGCCAATTCTCTTTTCAATGGCTCACTTGGGTTCCTGGGAATGACCATAATCAGGAAGTTCCAGTTCCATTTATAAGCTAATGGTATCTTCCTCGGGAGGGTTTGCTCAGAAGCACACATGCCCACTGCTCAACACCTCTTTGATGTCTGTAGCCAAAACTGACCTTCTCTGGTGGTTGCTGTTTTAGCATCTACTCCAACGTGACCATCAATAAGGCCAACTGAAGCCCCCCAGAACTCCCACCCCAGTGATTCCAAGCCAGACCCTGGAGCACAGACAGGCTGCTGAGATAGGCTCCCTAGTGGTTGCCCACCTAAAAAATAGCCTTTGTACTGGTTTGAGCTTTGCTTTTGGACCCAGAGTCGGGCAGTTTCTGTGGGAGAAGTTGATGCAGTTATCAGAGGTTGGGTTTGACTTTGGCATTGAACTGATCAAAAATGCAAAGGAGTACAGCTGTTTGATTCCATGATATGAAGTCCAAAAATAGCTAAAGCAAATCCTTGGTATTAAAGTCAAGATTACTCTGGTGTGAGGGGAGGAAGGTTGTGCCTGAGGCGGCACAAGGGTCTCTCAGTGGTGGTGTTGCTCTGTCCTTGGATCCACCTGGCAGGTTCGTAGACACACCTCCACACTGAATACATAAGCTATATGCTTATTTCTGTAGCTGCATTACTTCTGTTTTAAGAAACTTGCTTCAGGAGAGTATCAGTTCAAAACACCACCACAAGATAAGGCGGTTCAAGTTGCCTTTTTTGGGAGGAAGAGGAAAGAAATGAACACACACATGCCTACACACATTTTCTCTCCTCGAAAAAGAGGTGCACAGTAGGATGGCTGCTATGTTAAGTCTAATGGAGGCAGAGGAGGGACAGAACTCACAATTGCAGGGAAATCCTATACAGAAGGAAGTTTCCAAACCCAGACTCTAGGAGGGCTCAGAGACTGCTGAGCAGGGAAGATGTCTTTCAGGAAGTGAATCATTATTGAATGTGGCTGCCTAGTGCCAACATCTGTCTCACAAGTCAGATGTTCAGGGGCTCTGTTCTTGAGGAGCTGCTCAGGAATCTGTGAGGCTCTGTGTGTCTCAGAATAGAGCAGCATAATGTTGCTAGAGCATCAAGTTCACAGCAGGGAAGTAGCTGATGAGGCCTGTTGGGTAGCAGGACTATGCAGGCAATCCCTGGGGGCTGTGTACAGGAGCTGAGCCAGATTTGTGCAGAGGCATTCCAGATCCTTTGCAGGGCTGAACTAGGAATGAAAAAAAGTGCAGGGCCAGGAGATAAGCATCCACTGGTCCAGACAGGAAACCCAGACGTAAAGCAGGACAGGCAAAGGAGTGAGTGGGTAATTTGGCAAGAGGGTAGGCACCATGTGAGGAGCCATTAGGAGAAGAGGAGTGTAGATTGACCTCTGCTGCCTGCTTGTGCATTGGGGGCAAGGTGACATTTACCAGGATGCTTGCCTCTCTCAACCCGCTTGACCATTCTCTGCCCTTTGACTTATGAGACATGCTCAGGGCTTTGTTGCTGCTCTTTAGAGGAATGAGGAATTGTGGGCCAAGTGGCCAAGGAGGGTCTGTCCTGGTGCAGGAAGCCTGTAGGCACAGGCAGGAGCAGTGTACACAGAAAACCATGGAACGCTTTTAAATGAGTTTCCCGTGAAAACTAAGGAGACGTATGCCTCTGTTAGGAGAAGAGAGCAATTAGAGTTGCATTCATAGTGACTTTTTGTACCTTTATCAAGTCTGATTTTAGATTTGGGGCAGACTAATAAATGAATTCCCCATTTATATAAAAAATGAACACCTGCCTAGTTGTGCGTGTATTTGAAGATGGAACATGGGGCCTCTTGCATGGTGCACATGCTCTACACTGAGCACTAGCCCAGACTGAACCTGCCTAGTTTTAACAATAGATATCCTTAGAGCGTTTTTAAGCATTATGATCACCTAGTCTTGAAGGAACTTTGTCCTTCACATATACATTTAACTTCATGTATTGGTCAAAGGAAGTGTGAATGTTAAGCCTGGTCCTGAGCAACCCTCTGGGGAAGAATGCCCACCATGGGACTGGGTGCTGAGTCCAGAGGCAAAGCACTTTCTGTCCTCTTGTGGCCACTGACTTAAAGCTGTACAGCTGTTGGTGCCATTTATTTTTCTCTCATTTTAAAGCATACCCGTTTTTCACAAAAGGCACTTACTCTAAGTGCTTTAGTCATACTCCTCAATTTGTCTTAAGATCAGACTGGTCTGGAATTTTCTGATTCAGGGCGCTGTCTATAGAAAGTAGTAGGCAGGAACCAGAGTGGCAGGGCCGTAGAATGGAATAGGAGACAAGCTCTGCCCCGCTCACTAGCTGCAGGCAGCCCTCGCCTGCATTAGATAATCATAGTAAGAGCGACAGCTTGGAATTCATAGAGAACTTTGCCCTTCACCTGGCAGCTTACCCTTACATGCATTTTTCATATCAACAATAAAGACTCCAGAATTTCATCTAGGAAGGATTTGGGGATGTCAGGCAGTGGTAAGGGGCTCTTGAGCCTGTGTTTCATACTAAGCACGTCAGTGTGACTCAGATCAAAAGGTATAGGTTTGCAGAATTGTTAAGTAAAATGCTTTTTATTACATTGTACGTGAATTTGTGAAAATATCTTTCATATATTGTTCATATCAATGTAGGTGATACTACCTCAGGCTTGCCTTGATAGCATTGCTAATTACAGATGAGAAAATTCAGCCTGAGAGTGGCTGTGTGGCCACCGTAAGATCTCAACATTTGTAGTTAGGAGGCCCAGAGAGAACTTCAGTTCCAATCTGAACCTTTTCTACACCAAGTTGGCCGTCTAGATTAGAGGGCAGGCCTGGTTGTGCATCTGGTGGGAGACTGTTCCAGAGGCAGCACTTGCAGAACGCTGCAGTGCCACGATCCTCATTTTGGAGGAGAAGCTCAAGCCCAATTTGTGAAACTTGGGTGGTGATAATGTATCAGTGTAGAATTCCCAGGTCCAGTGAATGTCCTTGCTCAGTGAATGTCCTGCTCAGTGTGATTCTGGGCAGAGGCTGGGGATGAGTCTTCAGAATCACTCAGGGATGACATGGGGTGGCATGAGTAGTCTCACCAGCTTAATCTCAAATGGGTCAGGGCAAGTCACATTCTTTGCACTTCTTATACCCCTTCTCTGCATTAAAACATGGATGTACCAAGGAGTGACTTAGAGATCCCCCCAGGACATAAAGAGAGCTCATAGCCCAGGAGGTATTGTGACCTGGGCTTCCAGCTCTCTGGGGACATTTACAGTGCTGCAGTGACTTAAGTTTGGTATAAGCTTTTGGGAGATCAGAGAGTATCCTTGAGTATCTGCTGCTATTGGACCTAAAATGTGAGGAAAACACCAAATGTCAGTGTGTCCAGCTGGTTCTTCCTCAGAGTAGTTCCCCACTACCTGCCTCAGGATTTTCTCTAATTATTGAACGCTTGTCTCCATACCTCCAGGCTTGCAAGTGAGGAAATCCTTGCTTCTTGCTGGACCCACGCAGACTGTGCTGAGCCAGTTCCATCTGTGCCCTTGGTTTTAACAGAGGTAGGGTAGGGGTCCCTGGGGAGCTCCTGGGCTCCCAGCCTTCTGTGGTTGCAGAGAGAGGTCAGGGAGTTCTCTTTTTGGCATTCCGGGACTGTGGCTCTGTCATTGTGATCATAAATGTTCTCACGGGTCTGAACAAGGGCAGAACTGTTCAGGTCAGAACTGAAATGTGGGTAGTGAATGCCACAGCCTGGTTATTGTGGAAGCCAAGTCTGAGTTCGGGTTGATTATTCTTCTCCCCGTCCTCTTGAAATCCCTCCTAAGCCACTGCCTTTCTGCTGAGTGACCTTTAAAACAATAACTGAAGACTTTGAAATGGGGTGCCGGCATTATGTAGGGGTCACCAGTGTTACAGGTTATGTTTGGATCAGACATGGGGGCCTGATCTGGTATTATTTTGTCTGTTTGGGATATGAAAGGAGATTAAGGTCTTGTCCCTGACTATCTGAACTTGTGATATAATTGGGGAAATAATAGTGGCACAAAGTAGTCCTCATTCAAACTGTACCACTGTCGCTGCCTATCTCAGTGGATGCTAGGACTGAACAGCTTAGTGTGGCACCTATATATTCAGAAAGGAGCATGACATAGTGGTTATGAGGACTCTAGAGTGTAGAATACCTGCATTCAACTAGCATTTTGTCACCTGCAGGTTGGTTGACTTTGGGTAAGATGTTGAGCTCTAAGCCTCATTTGCATGATCTATGAAATGGGCAAAGTGACTGCTTGTCTCTGTTTTGAAAATTAAGGGAGGTCATTCATGTAAAGCATGACTCTGGACAGGGTCAAAGCTCACAGAGTTGGGGTTGGCTGACAAGGGGAGCCTCAGCCTGGGCACCTGCTGTCCATTCACATGGCAGGGTGTGTGGAAGACACTAAGTGAGCCTGTGGACTCGATTGGTGGGAGCCCTGGGGAGGCCTCAGTGTTTGGGGCACCCCGCATGGCACGAGCCCTGGCCTGTAGACTTGATTCGATTTGAAAAGGGAATCCCCAAGGGTTTCCACTTGGCTAGTAGAGATGACCCTGGCATTGTGTGCTGGGCATCCTGAGCCTAGCCTTCAGTCTGGGACTGAGCCTATCAGCAGAGGCTGGGGATGAGTCTTCAGAATCACTCAGGGATGACATCTTCAGCCCTGAGCTCAGCAGTGGGAATGGAGGGTGACAGAGAAGAGGGGATTTTTTGAAGGAAAACCCCGGGACACTGTGTTGATTGAGTATGGGACACGTAGAAGGATCAGTCACAGATGACTCAAGCATTTTGCTCTTGAACAAACAGCAGAAAGACTTAAGAGAATTAGGGAAGCAGGAAGAGAAACTAGCCAGGAGAACAGGTCCCCTGTGAGTTTGAACTGAGGGCAGGACACCAGTGGACATGACGAGCAGGAAGCTGCAGGTCTGGATCTCAAGCTCAGGGGACACACAATTCCCATTGTTGTTCTAACATCCTATCTTAGTATACCACAGACTGGGTAATTTATTTTTAAAAAAAGAAGAAGAAGAGAAAGAAAGAAACTTGTTTTTCACAGCTCTGGACGTGGAGAACTCCTAGAATGTGGGATGATATCTGATGAGAGCCTTCCTGTACTTCATCTCATGGTGGAAGGCAGAAGGGCAGGAGAGCAAGCACCAGAGAGCCAAGAGGGAGCTGCTTTTGTAACGGGCACACTCTCATGGTAACTGATCCACTCCAGTGAGCACACTAGTCCGTTGATGAGGGCAATTAACCATTAGTGAGGGCCATCCGTGGCCTGATCACCTGGAGGTCCCATCTTGCCACACTGTTACATTGGGGATTAAGTTTCCAACACATGAGTTTGGGGGACACATTAAGACCATGGTACATACTTCTGTTGATTCAGAAGTTTTATTTTTGTAAATGAGGGAAATGACAACATGGTAATGTGAACATAGAAATGTTGTTACCTAGCAGCTGCTGCAAAGACCTGGCATTTCTGAGGCAATGCCTTCCTCTTATCTTGAGGAGTGACCTCAGGCCTCCTGTCTGCTTCTGGGTATTTTCCTGTCCCCTTTGGACATGACTTTGGCCTACCAAACCGAGAACTTGTGAACTTTTAGGAAAGATCTGTGACTTCTACCTAAGGTCTTAACCCTTCCCCTTTTCTTTGCAAATGGATGACTTTGGACACAGTTAATATCCATAGTGTAATACTACTATGAAGAGACAGACGGGAGGAAAGAGTTGGCTGGTCAGAAGCCATCGGTGCTGCCTTCCCTGCACGAAGGCCCACGAGAGACCTGATGATAACATCTGTGCCCTCAACCAAGGAGAGTGTGGTCCCACCCTGAAACAAAACAAAAAGCTCATGTAAGCAGAAAAGCCCTAGCCAAATCCCCCATTGGGGTTTTCTTGCATTTCCCAATAAATGGACAACAATGATCTCGTTCCTTTTGAGCACTGAATTTATATCAGACACTGCTCCAGGTTCCCACACACACTTCTTCACTATAACCCTAAAAGGCACATAATAGTAACTTTGCTTTCATGTAATGACATTGAGACTCAGGAATTAAGTAATGTCCCTGAGAACATAGCACAGTATGTGAGGGGATTGAAACTTGAACCCATGTCGGGCAGACTTCAACCCCTGTTGTTTAGTCTCAGGAACTGGGGATTCAGATTAGGGGAAGAAGGAGAGAGATAGCACCTACTTTCTTGGTTCCTGCATGACATTGACATCAACAAACTCAGTCACTCCCTGGCCCTCGCCTGTATAGTTGATTATTTGTGCCCTTCCACAGCCTGAAAAATGCTTGAGAACAGCCCCTTCAGTGAGCGTGAGTCCTGGCCCAGGGGATTCACTTATTAATAACGATGCCTGATTCTTTACTGCTGAGGTGAGCAGGAACCTTTCATTCAGATGACTCAGAAGCTGAGGGTCCCAGGGACACACCTCCTTTTTCATGATCGGATTTGAATTCGGGCAGTAATCCTGTTCAAGACATACGTGTACCGATGGTGCACACCTAGTGTCTCAGCCATCTTTGCCCTTCAGGACTTCTTTTCATGACCCCAGTTTTTGCAAACAGGCATTCCCCAGGATCATAGGCTCTGAAATGCCTTTGTTTTACAAAACTATCAGGTGTCCCTTGCCTTAAAGACAGGCAAACTTGAAAAAAAAAAAAAAGTAATATATGGAAAAGCATAAAAAAGAAAGTGAATCTCTTGTGATCTCATCACTCAGAAATAAATGAATGCAGTTGGCCGGGTACAATCGCATGCACCTGTAACCCTGGGGGGCTGAGGCAGAGGATCATGAGTCAAAGCCAGGCTCAGCAACGGCGAGGCACTGAGCAACTCAGTGAGACCCTGTCTCTAGATAAAATACAAAATAGGACTGGGGATGTGGCTTGGTGGTTGAGTGCCCCTGAGTTCAATCCCCAGTACCCCGCCAAAAAGAAATAAATGCAGTTAACATTTGTGTCCTGTTTTCCCAGTGTGTGGGCACATGTATCAGCAGGATCACATTACAGATGACTGTTATCAATATTGACAGTTAGTCCAGAGAATACCAGGCTTTTTACAGGGTGCTTGATCCTGGCACTTGCTGGGAAGCCAACTCTTTTCCTTGAAAAGTTTGTATTTATGGAAGAAAAAATTCCAGTATCTTAATTCTGTATCAGATGTTCAGCTTTTCCAGAGTATTGTTTTATTGTCTCTTCAGCACGTGAGGACAGGGACTCTGGCTTCTCAGAGTTGCACTTAACACCTCAGGTTTACTTTCTCCCTTTCCATTGTATCATCTACCATTGTGTGAACATGAATTAAATATAATGTATCATAATTTAGCATTCATTACCATTCCGTCTTGTGAGATGGTTCACAGTAGAAACAGGCTGTCGCGTAGATTGTAGAATACTATGGAAACTTCAATAGTGGCCGTGTGCCAGCCACCCAAAATAAACCCGAATTGTTTTTGTATATAATAAGCTTTCAAGTATTTAGAACCAAAAATGTAAAACAACTCACAACAGATTAGTGGGTGGATAATTAGAGAGAAAATAGAGACAGATTGTTTCGAAAGAAATTACTAATGGGGCAAAAAAGCCAGAAGAGACTGTGAGAAGTGGCGGCCCGGGTGGGGGTCCATACCTTATAAAGCCATGAGAAGCAGGTGTGGAGGTGATTGTGGGGTGTGTGAAACCCAAACTTGTGTGTCCAGGAGTGCCAGTGGGCACTAGTCTGGGTGATAACCCCTGGTGTCCTGACAAGGGACAGAAGGTCAAATCAAGTACAGTGGGCCCACGTGTCAGCAGATCTCACACCTGTGGATTCCAGCAACTGCAAGAAGATTGAAAAGAGTCTGGAAAAAAATTGCTTCTGTACTGAACGTGTCCAGACATTTTTTTTCTCATTGCATGATGCCCTTAACAACAGAGTATAACAATTATTGACACAGCACTTAATATCATATTAGGTGTCAAAAGCCATCTTTTCAAACATCAGGCCCTATTATATAGGGGCCTTGAGCATCCTAGGATTTGGTATCCATGGGGGAATCCCAGAACCATCCTCTGAGGATACTATGAGATGACTGTATTTCCCAGTGACTGGCATCTTGATTGCTTTTTATCATCTCAGTCTTCTTCAGCTTTTTAAAGAAAAGAATGCCCTTCCTCACCAAAGAGTTACTCAAATTTAAGAATACAGGATCCTACACTAAAAGTTCAGCCTGGGAGTGCCAGTGAAATCTTCCTAACGCGTTTCTGACTATGTTTCCTCGTATGGCACCCCCACCACCACCTTTTTAGGTTTTGTTGATTTTTTTAAAGTGTTGGCAATTTTTATTTCCATTATATAAAAAATAAAATGTTTAAATACAAGTAGAAGACAACAAGAATAGTAACAGTATTAGTAAAACTGATAGGATCATGAGAGTTTTTTTTAATCTAATTCTGTGATTTAAAATATATATATAATATAAGAGCACTTGCCCAGCATGCACAAGATCCTAGGTTCAAAAAAAATTTTTTTTCTATTATGAACAAACTTTAATTTTATAATCGGGAAAGAAAAATCAATGTTTTTTTTTTTTAAGCTGAAAATTTCTGTTAATATTTCTAACATTTTATAAAACATCTTTTGTTGACATTCTACTAATGATAACCACCCAATAATGTCCCAATTTTTTCTTCTTGTGAAGACACTTATAATCTTTTTGACTTCAGAAATATTAGTTATTTCAGGAAGATTTTTCAGAGAAATCTGGTGACCCTCTACTTGAGATATTAGGTATTTTTGATTTACTTGTTTTTCTCCCTCTTCAACATAAACAATAAAAATTGAAGTATTATCTGCTGAGATACCAAATTTTTTCAAAGCCTCTGAAATATTGTCGTTTGGGAAAGGTTGAAAATAATTTCAGTAAACAGAGTTCTCGTCTTCATTTTTCCCAGTTAGTAGAGGTGAACTGCTTTATTTGCTGCCACAAGTACCTAAAAAGGATCAACAATCACTGAAGGATTTATCAATGCACCATCAGTGGTGCCTTCCATGGCCTTCTTTCTCAAGTCTCCAGCATTTTTACATCTTTAAATAACAGAAGAGTCACTCTGCATTCAGGAAATAGGTCCAGCTGATATGCTGACTGCATTTCATAGATTAACAGGATTGTACTGCACAAAACCAACTGGTCCTGGTCCAGCGGGGCTAGGTTTTGTCCTTATATCTAAAATGTTCCTTTACTCCATTTTAACGTCTGTTCCAGACATAAGGCTTCTGAGGGGCATTGTTGACTGGCATAGTGCTCAGTGATGACTACGGAGACCCTCGCATTGGAGCCAGGCCTCACCCAGCTCATGCTGGTGGCCCTTGTCCTGTTCAGTCCCCTGCCTTGTGTTCACATTGCTCTCTGTAGGGGAGTGCAGGGGGCATTCAAGGATTCCTGATGGCCCACGTGGGGAAGGGCTGGATGGACTTTGGCCTGAGTAGGTGGGGCTGGGAGTTGTGCTCCAGGTCATCCTGTATGTTCTCAAATGTCACCTTGTGTCCAGAAGTTTGTTTCTCCAAGATGCTTTTGCTGCCCCTTCTCTGCTTTTGAATCCATGGGCTGTGTGAATGCACCCAGGCTGTCCTGTGTTCTCCCTGCCTTTGAAGCTAGGAGGGCAGCTCCTTGTGAGGTTTTGAGGTTTGAAGGCACCTGCATTTTCTTCAAGGAAGCAGGCAGGCTGTTTGCAAGAATCTTGCTTGCTTTTGTATTTGTATTTTTTTTCCTCTTTCCACATTTTTTTATTGGTGCATTATAGTTATACATGATGATGGGATTTGTTGTTACATATTTATACGTGCACACTATATAATAATATAATTTGGCCAATCATTCCCCAGCACACCCCCTCCCTCCCCACATTCATCCCCGGTCTCTTTCCTCTACTGATCTCCCTTTGCTTTTCATGACATCCCCGCCGCCGCCACCTCCTCTTCTTTTCCTTTCCCCCCTCTAGCTTCCATACCTGAGAGAAAACACATGACTCTTGACCTCTGAGTTTGTCATATCTTGCTTAACATATGGCCTTTAATTCCTTCCATTTTAAGGGACCTAGATGGCAGTTGATTGGTCAGCTTGTAAAATTTACAAGTGGGTATTTGTAATCAGAGCACAAATAATAGTAAACATGCAGTCATTGTCAATTAGTCGTTACTAATTCAAGTTGATCACATCTGTAATGTGTAGCCGGGTGTGCTGATAAGAAAAACTCAGTAATGGCAAAAGTTGGCTATGTGATGCCCTGAAGGACCACTTGATTCCCTTGTGGTGTTTTTTTTTTTTTTTTTCTTTCAAGTATACATGGTTAGGTTTTAAAAGTGAAGTCTATTTAGTGGTCTGCACGATCTGTTGGATTCTGGAACAGGCCCTGCAGTCGTCTCCTCCAGGGCTTTTCTGTGGAAGTCAGGCAGTTGGCCTAGGCCAGGACTGCAGTCAGTCACAGCAAAGCCAGGAGCAGGCCCTTCATGCCCCAGGCTGGACACGGTCCACCACAGGCCACCAGAGCTTTGAGGCAGAGCCCAGGTGCATCAAAGCAGCAGGTAGGAAGCCCCAGGAGTTCCAGAGGACTTGGCACCTAATCCAAAGCAGCAAGAGAGCCATCAAGCTCTCCTGTCCACCTTAGCTTGGGCAATTGGACTGGTTTATTCCCTCCACTCAGACCTGTTTTGTGTTGACTGAGCATTCGCTCTGAGACATTCACAGACAGCCTTGTATCTTAGCTACCCCTGACTCCAAGATCAGGAGGGAGGTGAGACCTGTCTCCAAGGAGCATTTTAAGGACAAAACAAATGCATACACACCTCTGTCAATAAAGCCCATGTCACCAGACACAGTGGTGCACACCTATATACCTATCGGCTGAGGAGACTGAGACAGGAGAATTGGAAGTTCAAAGGCAGCCTCAGCAACTTAGCAAAGCACTAAGCAACTTAGCAAAACCTTGTCTCTAAATGAAATATGGAAAAGGGGCTGGGGATGTAGCTCAGTAGTTAGATGCCCGGTTCAATCCCCAGTACCCATCCACCCAACCCCCAAAAAAGAGAAAGCCCACCTATTCTGTCTTCCACTGGATCCTCCTCTGCCCCTACCCTAACAGTTAGCTGATCTGTTGCTGACAGTGGCGGCTGTCATTTGTGCTCCTGCTGTATGCCATTCACTGGTCTAAGTACTTTCCTCAGCTGTGACTCCCTCCTGACAACGCCACACTGCTGCCCACATCCTGTGTTAGGAAAGACAAGTGTATAAAGAGAGATGCTGTCGAATTCCAGAGGTCAGGAGCTGCAGGACATGGAAGCCAGGTTCCCAGTGGGGTCTGAGAAAGTCAGCTGAAGTACAGCTCAGCTGGGTTTTTGCCAGCCATTGCCACCTGCCTCTTCCGCCATGAACATGCTGTCCCTGTACTTGTTTTTATTTGTCACATTTCATTTTATATAGCAGGTGTAGTCTTGAAAAATTGCATGCATGCTAAACTTTTGCTCGTGGATTGGCACTTGAAGTCATGCTTCAGAATGTCACATCTAATCCGTGTCACGTCTTGTACACCCTTTTGCATATTCAAAAATGCTCATGCTCCTGGATCCAGTATATGTGTTGAGAGGTACTAAATATGTATTTTTAATTAAAAATTATAATGCAAATAAGCTATTTTCCTTGGCATCTGTGTTACTGTTTGACTTTCACATTTGTGAGAAAAATCTTACATTTCTAAACCATTTTTTTTGTTTGTTTTCAATCTTAAATATTCAGTCATATTATTTGTCTTCTGCTCACAAAGAAATGAGATTTCTTATCACCAAAGATGGAAATTCATATTATGAGATTTGGACATGGGGACCCTATGTCATGGTCATGAGGGTGGGGCCCTGGGTAGGCCTTTGCCCCAATACCTCTGTCTCTAGATGTGTCTACCTGTTGGGAAAGGTGTCTCTCCTGGCCTTTGGTACCCTCTCCCTGAACTTGGGGATAATGGCAGTCACTAGGATGTTTCACTGTAGGGTGCATATACCTTGAAGTAATAAAAGTAAATCTCTAGCTGAAGTGGGGAATGGAGAACATGGAGATGGATTGGGTATTAGTGTACCGTGGAGCCATCAGACAGCCCAGCACCTTCCCACCCTCACCAGCAGGCAGTAGGGTCTAGAAGGAACAGTTGCAGGGGGAGATTCGTGTGTTGTGTGCAGGAGGTGATGATCTACCTACTAATGCTGTGGCTGCTATTGTTACACACCAGTGTGGAAAGACTGGCGACTGTGTGTGAGATCACAGGGATGAGACTGGAAGTGGAGTTCATTAATTGAGCAGGCATTTATTGAAGCCTGTTCCCCGCTGGGCCCTGAGGCCACCACAGTGACAACAGGTGATCTTGTGGGAGGAGAGACACACAGTGAAGTGAGGCGGCTACTGCAGGGGCCCGTGGGAGAATGACCTTTAAATGAGGCCAGTCCCTCAAGGGGCATCCCATGACTCAGTTTAGTGCTATTTATAGGTCTGGGTGCTCAGCAGGTTGCGGGGTGAACTCTCCTTTGCTGTGGAAGAAAGACCTGTGCTTTCCTCAAGACACTGTCTCCCTGCTCATGTACCCAGGGCCCTTCCCCACAGCTTTGCCACCTGCCATCTACTCAGGGAGATGGGGATCCATTCTGCATTTGGAAAACATGTTGGTTTTCATTTGTAAAAGCTGGAATTAACTTACTGGGGGGACAAAGGTTACTGGGCCAAGTTCTAACCCAACTCGTCATCTCCTTTGTTTGTAGCACATTCTGTCAAAGGGTATACTCTCCTCTCTTGCTGTCAGACTTAAGAAAGTGTGAATGAGACTCTGTGGTCCTTAGCGACCATAAGCTGAGGATTGGAGGATCATCAGGATTTTGAGTGTGAAGTTGGTGCCCAAAGAGACATAGAAGACCCAGGAGGGTGGTGGGGTGCACTTGGTACTCTGGGTCTGCAGTGGTTTGGAGTTTATAGTTTCTCCTTTAAGCATATCTGTTTCTAATGGCGAGTCCACAGTGCCAGGTAGAGAGTAGCTCCTGCTGGCAGGACACTTGGAAGAGAATGTTGATGGACAAGCTTTTGTTTTGGTTTTACCAGCCTCATCTGGACTCTCTTGCTCCTGCTGTGCCTCGTCTCCTCTCTGCAGTTTCTAAGTTGCCTCTGGAGCCAGCTTCCCATGCTTCTGCCCTTGCCAGCCCAGTCTGTGTCCTGTGCTCTCAATCTCCACAGGGCACCCTGGGGCCTCCCTTATATTTTGGAGCATCTCCAAGTCCTGCTCATAGCACCACAGCTACCTTCTCTGCCATGTGCACTTCTGTCCTCATCAGGCTCCTCTGCATTCTGCAGACTCAAAATTCACCTGCTTAGAGGACCTGCCAGACCTCTTTTCCTTATTACACTAGTTACAGTTGGTCACCTGGAAGTTGGGTGTGTGTGTAAAGGACTTTCTTGCACTAGTGCGCGAGGTTTGTAGGGTCAGGGGGCCATTTTCTTCAAGATTTATCTAAGACTCAGTGCAATAAATGAACAATAGGTCATTCTTAAGAGCATAGGGAAGAAAGGAAGAGGAAAGGCGCAGCTTGGAGTCTCCATGAATTCTTGGCTGTGTCTAGCACAGTGCTTCAGAAGGCACGGGAGGTCAGCTGTAGTCAGAGTTTGCCCCTCAAGTGCCATTTCTTATTAAGAAAGACTCTGAAAGTTTGCAGAAACCTCAGAAAAAGTGAACTTGTCCCCTTGTCTCTTGCCTAAGCTCATACTATTTGGGCAGTGACTACAGTCAGAATGTTCTTTTCAGGGTGCAAACACTGAGCATGTGTGTGTCCTCTGCGTACCCCCAGTGACTGCTGCAGATGAGTTGAGCCAGGCCAGATGTATCTGGTGTCCTGGCCTGATTGCCAGGAAAGCACCTTTTCCTTCCACATCCCTCTTCCCACTGCCTTGTAAGCAAGCAGTTAGTGACATCCTTGAGCATTTCTGTGACAGAAGAAATTGATAGCTTTTGTTTGTGAGTCCATTTTGACTTGAATTTGACTTTGTTTGAAATCAGTTTGTATCAAAGAGCCTGTCCCACTTTCTTGAGGCACTGTTGGCATTTCTCTGACAGCTGGTACCTACGCTACTGGCCATGGTGAATTCATTGGTGCCCATCTGCAGCCAGACCTGAGAATCACAAGACACTAGAGTTGGACTGCATTGGTGGGTGAGGCCTGGTGACTGGGGCCACTCAGCACCACAGATTTCTCATGACAGCCCTTGCAGTAAATCCTTTACACCCAAGATCCTCTGAGCCTAGGAAACACGTGCCCCATCCATCCCCTCAGCTTATGGATTCCATGAGTGGGCATCATCCCATCCTGCTACCACTCACCCCCACTCCCTCACCCAACCTGGGTAGCCCAAAACAAGTGCCATGCCCTTTTCAACTTACCCATAGAAAACCCCTTTTCAAGTGGGAGTCAAAAGGCTGGACCTTTAGGAAAATGGGAGGGAAGAAAGTGAGGGTGTGTGACGGGTAGATTTATTTTTTAAGGGCTCTTAATTGAGGGGCCAAAAGTTAGCCAAATGTAGCTAAAGAAAAAAAAAATTAAAGTAAGCTCACATCATTGGAAATGTTTTGGATTCAGGGGGTCTGTTCATAGTGGGGGTTCTGTTTTTCTCGGACTTTATTCTGCTCACATCTGCCCTGTCATTTTTTCTTTTCTTTTTTTGTTTTTTCAATTTTTGTTTTTAATATTTATGTTTTTGGCTGTAGTTGGACACAATACCTTTATTTAATTTATTTCTATGTGGTACTGAGGATTGAACCCAGGGTCTCACACATGCTAGGCATGCATTCTACCGCTGAATCACAACCCTAGCAGCCTCCCACCCCCGCCCTCACCCCCGCCCCTAGTCTCCAGGAGACAGTATTTTACCCTTGACTGTGGCACAGTCCCAAGAGTGCTGGGACCTCACAGGAATCATGGGTCTCTCTGGGCCCAGCAGGGGTGGAAAAGGCACATGTGGATGGTAAGCCAGGTGGAACAAGACCCTTGGAAGAGATGAGTTTTGTTGAACAAGAGAAGCAATGAAGGGTGCTGGCCAGAGTAAAGCAGCAGAATCACTGCAGTAATCTGACATGGTCACCCTGTCTAAAAGTCCCCAAGTGTTTAGTAAATTTGAGTTTTGTCTTTTTACTAATTCTCATATTTTAATGATAAATTTTTAGACTGGATACTCTCTAAATAAGTGGAAACTGATCTTACTAGCATACCTGGAAAACTATACACAAATCAACGCAAAAGGCTATTAGAAGCCAAATATTGAGTATATCCTAACACTTATGTGAAAATTTGCTTTGGTCACTTTGTATCTTAGTCAAATCTTCTTGGCATTTGATAATAAAGGCTTTTCATAATTTTGGGTTGGGAGGTTAGGAATATAGCTCAGTTGGTAGAGTGCTTGCCTTGCATGCACAAGGTTTGGGGTTCAATCCCAGCACTGTAATATTATTATTATTATTACTATTATTATTATTATTATTAGTTGGCTTTACAAGTAAGTCCTTATCCTGAAGGGAGGAAATCCCCACAGATTAACCTCTAGTCATAACTCAATATAAATAGTATATTAAGAACAAGTAAGTTTCTAGTTAAACCTGGTTGACATTACAGATCTGATTAGTAGCAGAAGTTAAATGATTTTGCTATAGAGCTCTTAAAACCTTGAGTGCACTTTGTCTAAATGAATTGGCTTGAATATATTTCCGAACTATCAAATTCATTTGACGTTTTATCTTAAATCTCCAGAACTCCAGCTGGAAGATGACAGTCAGAGCAGGTTTTAAAGGCGTCTGTTATAACATCCCTTCATCTTCGGAGGAGTATATAAAAGATTTTGACTTTAAAATTGCTAACATTAATAATGTATGACATGTTCAAGCTTTTATTAGAACTCAATCTTTAATGTATGTAATTTTATTCGGCAAAGTTAAAATGTACTTATTATTGTCAATAAAAAATGTAACTCAAAGATCTAATAGCCCAATGCCAGAAAAATCATCACAAAAGCAGTGTAGTGTAGTTTACCTTTTAATGCAGCTCCGCTACTTGCCACTTAAAATGCTGCCATCTGTCTGCTCGTAGAGCAAGAAATATCATTCCTGTAGTGCACATTATTTTATCAGTAATAGTATTAAACATGGATAAAGTGATTGCACAAATTGAGGCTGGTCTTGTGTGTGATGGCTACAGTGGTGGATGTGTTAAGCAGCTTGATCACACCCTTCCCTGGCCACAAACCCCACTCATCTTAGTCAGCTACTCTGCTCAGGCTGGCCCTTCTAGGCTTTGTCACCTGTCTCAACTGCAGAGCACTTGGTTGATCACCTTCCCACCCAGGATCCTGCATGCAAACACCATGGCAACTGCTTGAGGTGAAGAAATGTGGGTACAGGATCTCCTGCCCTTCCCTGTCTCCTGGCAATGCATACCTGAGACCCCAGTGCCCAGTCTCCACAGCAGCAGCCTGGAAAGCTCTAGCCAAGCTGCTCTGGTCTGCATGTTTTTGTGTCCCCCGGATTCACATGTTGAAGTCCAAACCACCAATGTGGTGATGTTAGGAGGTAAAGCCTTTGGAAGACTATTAGTCATTTAGAGTGGAACCCTCACAGAGAGGCTCCAGAAAGACGCTCTCCCCCTTCACCATGTGAGTCACAGGAAGGTGCCCTCACCAGCCACCAAATCTGTCAGGACCTTGATCTTAGACACGCCAGCCTCCAGAACTGGGGGAAAACTTCCGGTTTTGTATAGGCCACCCACTCTGTGGTGTTCCCTTAGAGCTGCCTGAACAAATCAGGGTAACACAGTGGAATTTCTTCTCCATCTTAAACACTCTAGTTTAAAAAAAAAAAAAATTAGTTCTAAGGATTAAACCCCTGACTTCACGCATGTTATAAAGCACTCTTACCACTGAGCTGCACTCCCAGCCCAACACTGTAATTTTATGATGATCAGTTTAAGGAGATTGAGGTTGTGTCTGAGCCTAATCTTTAATGTAGGCATTAAAATCCTGCTCGCTGTAGAGCACATGCCCCAGGAAACAGAATCTTGCTATATTCTGTTTTGTTTTTTCACGGTGATATCCATTCTTTCTTTGTTCTTTTTTCATGCAGAGGTGTTGTAGCTTATACATTATTGAGCAAGCCATATATAAAGTCATTACTTTGAAAAAATAAAATGTCACTTCTCCTGACCTACACACAGCTTGCCAGCAATTAGGAAGATTTGATAACAGTCACATTCTAGACATTCTCATCCATAATACAGTTTACTAAAGCATGTTGCAGGGATACCCCCAACCAAATGCTCATATACTAGGTGAATTCTGTACAGTGGGATTTTCTGGCTAAAGTGAGACTTGAAACAAGAACGTATCTTTTTAATTCTCACCTAATGTCTGGCTAGAACATTAGTGTACCCCACACCTGGGTAAGTACACAGATGGCAGACGTTGGGCTATCTGGGTGTTCTCTTGGGCGAGGGCTCACGTACAGAGACAGTGGAGACAGTGGTTCTGCCTGAAGCACATGTTTGTGGTCCGTCCATCCTGGGCCAAGGCTGCATCAGGAATTCATCATTGGGCCCAAAGTGGGCAGTTTGCTACAGACAGCCCTGGGATGTACTTGTTCTCCTCACATGAAGTGTACATAAAGGCTGGTTAGAAGCTCTCGTGAGGCCACATTGGGGTTACTTTTGGTTTGTTTCTGGTAGGTAAGCGTGGACTGAGTGAGGAGTGGGTGTGAGGGCCTGCCTCTCTTGTTGAGCACATACGTCAAATTATAGGAGGAAAAATGTCATGGTACCTTGTTAAAATGAAAACCACATTGGAGTTCAAATTGTGCTTCCATTACAACTAGAAGAAGTAAATGATAGGACTTCAGTGAAAGAATAGAGGTAAAGCGGATGCTCAGGAAAAACACGTACACACACACACACACACACACACACACACACACGAGAGAGAGAGAGAGAGAGAGAGAGAGAGAGAGAGAGAGAGAGAGAGAGAGAGAGAGAGAGAAAGAGAAAGTGAGGAAACAGTGGAATTCCCATGCTCCCTCTTTACCTTCAAGGTCACAGGTTTGCCTTCAAATTAGAGCCATTCACTGGCGTCTAGGCCCCTGGGTACAATCCAGGGACTCGGGTCTAGTGCTGAGCTGAATTTTACTCCCCCATGTTCACATGCTCAGCAGCACTGTCCCCGTCTATAAGACACACAGGCAGGCTAAGTTCCAGCTCCAGGTGAAGAAGAGTGACAGGGAGTCACTGAGCCCCCGTAGCCTGGTCCCACATAGGTCATGCGCTTGCAGGCTGGCCTGCCGCTCACATTGCAGTTTACACGGTTATCATCATATAGAAAGGAAGGCCACCCTCACTGTTGGAGTATTTGCCTTTCTCCTCTTGTCCCTGGGACATTGCTTAACCACCTCTGTCACTTCCTCCCCCAGGAAGCTGCTTTGTTGTGTTCCTCCAGCATCCTCAGCAGTGGGGAGGGTGGAGCAAACTACATCTTGCTTTGCCAGCATGAAGGGTCTGGTCCCTTCTGTTCCAGATGACCGTGGCTCTGGCCATTGGGCAGGATTAGGGTAAGGAGAAGACTGCAAGAAAAAAAGGGATTCCTTTTCTCAGTAGCCCAAGACTTTGCCCCACTCACACACTGCCCACCCAGCACCCACCCCTCAGCCCCTCCCAGTAGGCCCCCCTGCTCTTCCAGGGCTCCCACCTGTGACTCACCTCTACATCTCTTATTCCAAATACTGCATCTCAGCTCACTTCCACCTGGGGACACAGGGACTCTTTTGTTTCCCAGAATCAGAGGAAACATCTCTGCTTGGGCAGGCAAGTGGTTAGGGAGGGGGACAGGACCTTGACACTCCAATTCACAGTCTTGGGAGCATTTTCTATAGAAAACATGCTCTACACCAGCTCCGACAGAGCTGTGCATCTTGACTATTATGGATTAAATAGGCTCATTATTGGGTACACGGGTCTGTATCTCTCTATTGGCTGGTGCATTCAGCTGGTTCCCTGACCTCTTTCAGCCTCAGTTTTCTCATCTACAGAAAATGACCTCATCCCAGGACTGTCGTGAGGGCTCAGATAATGTCAATTTCTATCCCCAGACAGCTGCTGCCTCTTGAATTTCACTGCACCAGTAGCTACATATGGCATCCTGCCATGGGAGAATGTCCGATTCCATGTGCCAAACGCCCGGCAGGAATGCCTTCTATCTTGGTGGCCATCTGGCACCAATGCGATCATGGCCCAGAGTCTGTAAAGAGAACTTGGGCTGTCTTTTGGTGCAATATTGTTCTGAGAAAAAAAGAAATTCAAAGTTCCAACTTGTTAGTACAGATAATAATATTTTTTTCATAGAACAGTTCGTGTGTTTCATGTACATCCTTAGAACTTAGATACCTGTGATGGGCTGAATTATATACCCCTACCCCCAGATTCACATGTTGAAGTCCTAATCCCCAGTACTTTGGAATGTGGCTGTAGAGACGGGGACTTTAAAAGGGGTAATTGAGTCAAGATCATGAAGGTGGGCTCTAATCCATTGTGACTGGTCTATAAGAAAAGATGAGCACTCAGTCACTGCATAGGGGCGACCTGTGAGGTTTCAGGGAGAAGATGCACTCTACCATCCAAGGAGAGAGGCCTCAGAAGAAACCACTCCTTCCAGCACCTTGATCTTGGATGTTTAGCTTCCAGAACAGTGAGCTGCCAGAGTGTGGCACTTTGTTGTGGCAGCCCAAGCAGACTAAGACAGCAGGACCATTGCTGTCCCCTTTTTAAAGTTAAGGAAACAAAGGCACACAAAATCAAGAGCACACAACTGCTCAGGATTCTTTCCAGGGCTGCACTGGCGGTCATTCCAGTTCCCTTAAAAGGGGCTCAAAGACTATAAGGTCACATTGGAGCCAGGTTTTTGCTTCACATGTTTGATATGTAGAGTGTTCTAGTCTTTGAGCTCTAGGAGGGCAGGAAGTATGACTGTCTTCATTCAGAGTCACCAGTGGCCAAATTAAATTATTTTGATTTGAAACAAAGCAGTGAAGTAGCATAATCAACAAGTCAATTTTGAAGTATCTTTGAAAACATACTGCAATGGCCAGTGTCTCGTATTGGTTTTTTCTCCTTGTCCGGGCTCCTCTATCTTTCTGTCCTGATGTGTACTCTGAAATTGTTCTCTCAAGACTTTCTCCAGTCATTTTTATGAGTCACACATTTGACAAAGTTTATTAAAATAATATTCCTATTTATTTTTTTCTTTGCAGTGCTTGGGGGATTGAACCCAGGGGTGCTTTACCACTGAGCTATACCCTCCTCCCTTTTTATTTTATTCTGAGATAGGGTCTCACTAAGTTGCTGTGGCTAGACTCAAACTTGTGACTCTTCTGCCTCAGCCCCTCCAAGTAGCTGGGATTGCAGGGATGGCTCACTGTTTCTGGCTCTAAATGTTATTTCTTGACATTTTTGATATCTAAAAGTTATATGCTGCTCTGCTTGGTCATGCTCTTTCAGCCTGCCCTCTGGTGAGGGTCTTTATTTCCTCTTTGATGAGCTTCTGGCAGTGCTGTCTTCTGGGCAGAAATTTAAGTATTCCATATCTGAAATGCTTGGGACCAAAAGTGTTTTGGATTTAGGATTTATTTTGGATTTTGGAATATTTGTATCTACATAATGAGATATCTTGCAGATAGGACCCCAGTCTGACTAAACACACAATTTATTTGTATTTTATGTACAACTTATACCATGACCTGGAGAACGTTTTATACGATATTTTTTAGTGTGTGCATTTTGACTGACCCATCACATGAGGTCAGGTGAGGAATTTTCTGCTTGTGGCATGTTATTGATGCAGAGCTTCAGAATTTGGAGCACTTTGGGTTTCAGATTGTTGCATTAGAGTTGCTCATCCTTTACTGTCTGTGAAGCAGCAAACACCATTAGTTCAAATGAATTGGTGTATTGACTTTAAATCCCACGTGACTGACCATGTCTTCCACATGCCTCCGGGCTCTGAGCTGGGCTTGTGTCCGGGGCTGCAGGGTCTCAGGCCTGAGCGGCCTGCTATTGGGGCAGCAGCCCCAGTCTGCACAGCTGAGGATGCTCACTAGACAACTTGTAACTTTTTTGACCTCCTGCCCACTGCAATGTGGTGGAAGGAAAACTAGTCCTTAAGAACAGCCTGTCTTTACTTCAGGCTAAGGAATAAAAGGAGAGGGAGATAAGCTACCCATTAAAGTCCTTTGGTAACATTTTTGAGGGAGAAAGGTAACCTTAAATGCCTGTAGTTTCCATACCTTCAAAACCTATACCTTGACAGGACTGGTGAGCCTGCAGCCATATCTCAGGAAAAGCTGAGACACAAGGCCAGCCCTCCCTGGGTTTGTGGTTTGTACCCAGCTCCAGGGACCACTAAGCTTTCTTCCCCTAGAATGTCCTGGAATTCTGTGCATTTTGATTAGTTTAAGACATTTTTTTCTTTCAGACTTTTCACACTTTTTTCCTCACAGAAAGGAATATGTTTCTCATTGCAAGTTGACACCGATTCACACATGTGGCTAAGGAAACCAACCTTGTCCTATTTTTGATGCACTTGGAGATTTTCTGTTTTATTCCCTTAAACCCAGTATATACCTGCAAGCTGGTTGCAACCCATTCAGTCAATTCAGTGACCCACCTGTGGGCTTTGAACCACAGTATGAAAAATTCTGCTTCCAATTTAACACATCAGCTAATTTTTTCTAATTCAAGTCATAACACTGGGAAATTAGGCCATTGTTTTGAGAGAAGACAAAGTACAGAAGGGGAATAAAAGAAGTCTCTGGGTGTCTGCTCAGAAGGGCCAGCATGCCACCAGGCAGCCTGGGAAGACAGATTGGCCCAGGAGTGGAGAGGAGGAGATGCAGGCTAGAGACTGCAAGTTCTGCTGACTGAGACTTGACCCAGGTAGAGTTGGATGGGTCTTTAAATTTAGATCTTTCAGTCCACTTCCTGCCTGGCAAGAATGCAGAAGACGTTTCATCTGTGCCTACATTTATTGACAAGTCCAGGGTTTCTACAAAACTGAATGGTCCTTTCAGAGTTAAACGAAGCTTTCCAGGGTGTTTATTGTTATCTTTTGTTAGAGGTACTCCGGCATTTTTTAATGCGTAAAGGGTAGGTCAGTTCTAGTTAAGTCTCATCTTCACCATGCAGCTGTCAGCATTTTATTTTTCTGATGGTCTTTGGCTTTGGCAACTGTCCATATGCTGCCTCCTGATGTACCGACACGGGGCGGTGCACCCGAGGCTGCAGAGTAGGAGTTGGTGCCCACTGAGCCCTTGCTGTGTCTCCGCAGGCCTCGGCAAGACCCGCAGGAAGCCGAGCGCCAGGGATGCATCGCCGACGCCCAGCACGGACGCCGAATACCCCTCCAATGGCAGTGGCGCTGACCGCATCTATGACCTCAACATCCCCGCCTTTGTCAAGTTCGCCTACGTGGCCGAGAGGGAGGACGAGCTGTCCCTGGTCAAGGGCTCGCGCGTCACCGTCATGGAGAAATGCAGTGACGGCTGGTGGCGGGGCAGCTTCAACGGGCAGATCGGCTGGTTCCCCTCCAACTATGTGCTGGAGGAGGCGGACGAGGCTGCCGCCGAGTCCCCGAGCTTCCTGAGCCTCCGGAAGGGCGCCTCCCTGAGCAACGGCCAGGGTGCCCGGGTGCTGCACGTGGTGCAGACGCTGTACCCCTTCAGCTCCGTCACCGAGGAGGAGCTCAACTTTGACAAAGGAGAGACCATGGAGGTGATCGAGAAGCCCGAGAACGACCCAGAGTGGTGGAAATGCAAAAACGCCCGGGGTCAGGTCGGCCTGGTCCCCAAAAACTACGTGGTGGTCCTCAATGACGGGCCAGCCCTGCACCCTTCGCACGCCCCGAAGATCAGCTACACCGGGCCCTCGTCCAGCGGGCGCTTCGCAGGCCGGGAATGGTACTACGGCAACGTGACGCGGCACCAGGCTGAGTGCGCCCTCAACGAGCGGGGCGTGGAGGGCGACTTCCTCATTAGAGACAGCGAGTCCTCGGTAAGTGCCCTCTGCTGCAGGCGCTGCGGGGCCTGGGCAGCTCCAGGAGAAAACAGTGAAGGTACCGTACTCACCCTTATCCACGGTTGCAGTTACCCACTGTCCACAGAGGTCAGAAAATGCTTCACAAAAAATTCTGGAAATAAACTATTCATAAGTCTTAAGTTAACTTTTATTATAGTGCAGTGTTATAATTGATCAGTATTACCTTTGGTTAGTAATCTCTTACCATGCTTAACATACAAGTTAAACTTTATCTCATATAGGAAAAAACAGGCGCAGCAGGCCTCAGTACCACCCGAGATTTCAGTGTCCATGGGTTTTGGAAAGTGCCCCCACCAGAGGAGGGCTGCTCTATGTAGTTTGCATGGGGGGCCATTCCCTTTTCAAAGCATGTGAATGTCCCTGAAATAGAAAAGGGTGTTTGGGGCTTCATATTAAGCGGGATGGATATGATTTGGTGTAAGGTTCGCTACCCACAGTCTTTGTAAACCTGTGTTCGCTGTACTATCTGTCCCGGGTAACCACTTACTCTCCTGGAGATGGGGGGGTCAGTAAAGTGGGTTTTAGTTCATGAAAGTTGTTTTTCCCCTTCACTGGGTTCCCCTTTTTCTATTTTAGAGACTCAGACATGCTTTTCTCTACCAGTTTTCCATTCTGCTCATGAAAAAGGGCCTGGTGATTGACTTAGTTTGGAGCTGTCTGGGTCCAAAGCACTCAGTGTTCTCTGCATGACAGGCACCTGGTTTCTGGAGAAGCCTTTTGTTGGTCGATTAGTTTTTCTTTGTAAAGCATATAATCCCAAGGTCATCTCTGCTGCAGGCAGTGGCACCGAGCTCATCTCTGAAAAGCTTTTAAGGCACTTACAAGCTGAATCAAAAAGAAAACTGCAGTGCTTGAGTGAGATGAGTTTTGTGGGTGTGAAGGGAACCTAATGGATGAAGCCACCTGCCTAGTGGCAGCAGATCCACTTCCAACAGGCAGCAGATTGGGGGTTTTTGTTTGGGATGGGCCTGCCTGGAAGGACCAGACCATTTTCACCATACAAGGCAGACTGCTTGTGTGCACTTATGGAAAGACTTAACTGCTTTCATAGACATCTTTCTAAATATACCTTCAATATAATACGACTCACCAAACAAGAGTTTTGAGCATAGTGTCCAGTGTATTCGAGTTTTACTGGTTCTAGCAGACTTTGGTTTCCTCTTTTAAATGTAAGCCATAAGGCGTGTGTGTGTGTGTGTGTGTGTGTGTACTCAGCTGTGATTATCCTCTGAATAGGTTAATACCATAGTGTGTGCACATCCACGACTCCTGGGACTGATCTGAGTACAGTTCACAGTTCTTCAGAGAGAGGAGTAACTGTGATCTGTCCTTTGAAGCAGAAGGGGCATCGTGGTGGTGGAAATCAGACCCGTTTATGGTGTCAGCATCTCTGCAGGGTCAGCTGTGGCCTCAGAAGTGCTTGGACAGGCAGGCTGAAAGTCGACTACTTCTGAAATCTGAACTCTGAGATTTGCTTATCAAGCTGCCATGGTTTATCATTTCTGGCAAGACATCACATGAAATTGTCCTCACGCGACGTAAGCTCTGTGCCTGGCTCCCTTAAGATCATGTTCAAGGCCTTCAGGAAATTAAGGACAGTAGTGTTTCTAACTGTGGAGCAAAAACTTAGAGAAGAAAATTCTCAAAAATCTATTCCAATGTAAAGCGCTCCATCCAGACAGAGTGCTTCTCAGAGTCAGAACATAAATCCCTGAGCTGAGATTTATGAGTCTGAAGAGGCTTCTTGGAAGGGAGGGGAGCAAAAGAGAGCTGGCAGTGCAGAAGCACTGGTCCCCTTCCTTGTTCTTTGTGCGTAGGGAAGTCTTGAGAAAGAGGGTGGGTGAGAAAAGTGTCCTCCAGGGTTGCTGGGCCTGGGAGAGACTGTTGCTGTTCTGTGGAATGCATACAGATGGCCATCACCACCCGACTGCAGGACCAAATCCTTTTTGATAAGGAGGGACATGTATTATCCAGGTTCCTTCTCAGAACTTGAACATACCCCACTGCCTTGTCCATCTCACATTTTTTAGAGAACAAGCTAACTTTAAATAGTGGAAGTACAGATCGTTCACATTTTGTTCGAACTCTTGTTTTGGACACCTTCCCATATTTTTTACCTCTGCCTTAGGAAACTGAGGTAGCACACACTGATTGTGAACAGGCCGAGGCTTCGCTGGGACTTGTATCAGCTCTGCCTATGGGGCAGCTCTTTCCTGGCCTGCAGCTCCCTGTGTGCTGCAGGTCAGCCTGTCCTCATGATTCGTGCTGTAACACGTCCTGCTTTCCGCTGTTATGTTAGCATGCATGCCTCGTGCCAAGGGGATGCTGCAGGGGCTCTAAGGCGTGCTGCTTCCTTACTGCTAACAGAATAGGCCAGTTTGGCTGCATTTCTTGTTTATAACCAGGACTGTTCTCGGCTGTCATCTGCAACTGCTGAAGATCTGTCCTGTTGGACAAGTGGATAAATCCCTTCTTGTTCATTTTCTGTCTTCTACTACCTCCTTTTTCTTCCCCTCCTTTTTCCCTTTTCTCCCCCCCCCCCTCTTTTATTTTATTTTTCCTGTCATTCCAGCTCTTCTCAGGGGTAGCCTATGTTTTGCAGCCACCACCAGGCCACTGGTTCATAATGTGATATAATTGCCTGTCAAAGTATGTGGGGACAACAGGGTGTCTAAGAGGCTCAGACTTCCTGTAGAACTCATAGACACATATCTACGTATCATTTCCTGTTTCTTCCTTGCAATCTTTGGCCAGGGACTTCCTTTCAAGGGTGTTTCCTGACCCCTGAAAAGCACAATTTGGGGGAGCCCATCTTCAAGATGTGTATCATTTGCAAATATTTCCTGAGAGATTGCAAATATACAGGAGCTAGACTCTTGATTGAAGACATTTTACATTTTAAAGTGGCTGTTTTTCTCCTCTGAAGAACAAAAATATAGCCATCTCTGAGCACTAAGAAGTCTGTGCTTTTTGAGGAGAGAGGTGCATACTTCAGAAAAAACAAGGGAAGAAGTTTGCCACATCTGTGCTGTCTATCCGGTGTCGGGAGGTGCAAGGTTCATTGGATTCTTCAAGGAATGAAGGACCAAGAGACCTGCTGGACTGCTCCCCAGCCCGAACCTCCACACCTACCGGCTAGTATTCGTCTCAGCCTCTTTTCCTCCGATTCTCCTCTCCCATCTCCAGCCACCATTTCTCCTTAGCAGCTAAAGGGGATGAATATTGTTTCTTCCTCAGATTTAATTTAATTATCTGACCTCTACCTGCCCCGTACACTCACCTTACATACGTGTCCACGTGGATTCTTTGGATACCATTAGGAAGCTGTACACATAATAAATTTGATTTCTGGCCAGCTGTGTGAGCTGTATTTAGTTTTCTCAGTTACTACATCTCTCATCCTTGCAAAGGTGGTTGAGAAAGTGACAGGTCACATGGAAGATGAGGTCTGAAAAGGTACAGAACCGACCAGGGTCATGTGCTGAATAGCTTCAGC
Organism: Ictidomys tridecemlineatus; assembly: GCF_052094955.1. Lineage (NCBI taxonomy): Eukaryota > Metazoa > Chordata > Mammalia > Rodentia > Sciuridae > Ictidomys > Ictidomys tridecemlineatus. The sequence continues at coordinate 41,102,722 of NC_135488.1, read as the reverse complement.
TGAAGGTTTAGGAGGTCCTGTCCCTGTGTAAGACTTGACATCCTGAGGAAGGTGGGTTTCCCCTTGTGTGTGTCATGCCTACAGTAAGTATTTAGATTTCTTTTTTTCTTTTTCTTTTTTTTTGGTCACACATCACGTTTGTTTCAGAAAAGAAAAACTGTCTTGCTTAGGAAAATGTAACATATATTGTCCATACGAAAAATAGATGGGCCTTTTGTTCTTCTTATTATTTAAACCTCTTGTTAATATTACTTGACCAGGAAATAAAAGAATTAGAAGAGTTTCTTGCTCTAGTTTTAAGATTTCTTATGGAAATCATTGCTGAACACAGCTTCATAATCCATCTATAAACAATGATTCACACACTGTAGTATGTGTCTGAATCCCTCCAAGGCTTGTTAAAACAGATTTTCAGAGCCCACCTACAGCATTCCTGATTCAGAAGGTCTGGGCCCGAGAATTTGCATTTTGGATACATTTCCTTGGTGACACTGCTGCTGGTCTGAGGGCCACACTTACATTCTCAATGGCTTATACTTTTTTTATAGCAGTTTTTAAGGTCTGGGGACCACATTTTGAAAACCTCTGGTTGCTATTTTACATTCTTAAAGGTTTTATACATGTTTATAATAGTTAACTAAAAGACAATTTCTGCACAATACTACATTTCTGAGAATTGTTTAAAAAATGTTTAAAGGTGAAAATTATAACTCTCTCTTAAGGTTTAATTTTGGGTAGGACTATTTGTTAGCTCTTGTTGAGTGGAACTCATCTCCCGAAATGTTTTTTCTTATAACTTTTTACTCTTTTGAGTTTGAAAACAAACTATCATCTATATTTTCTTTTGGAGAATTGGAAAGAGCTCAATTGCCAGAGCAAAGTGTAAGCTGCTCCCAGACCAGCTCAGAAGATGAGATGCAATTGGATGAAGCCCTTCAGTGACCTACTAATCAGTCCCCCAGGCCTGGGAATTGGCACTGGGACCTCTAGGTGTTTCCTCACACCTGAGTTAATGTTAACAAAAGCAGATTACTGTGAGCAGTGCCTGTGGTATCTTGCATCTTTCTTGTTTGAAAGATACCAAGTTTGGGGGGGGGGGGGCAGAGGGGTACCGGAGATTGAACTCAGGGACATTAATCACTGAGCCACATCTGCAACCCAATTTTGTGTTTAATTATTAGAGATAGCAAGGGTCTCACTGAATTGCTTAGCACCTCACCATTGCTGAGGCTGGCTTTGGACTCAGGATCCATCTGTCTCAACCTCCCAAGCCATTGGGCTTACAGGAGTGTGCCACCGCACCTGGCTAGCAAGTTATTATTTTTTTTTAATTTTTTTATTTGTTCTTCTTAGTTGTACTTGACAGTGGAATGCATTTCAATTCATTGTACACAAATGGAGCACAACATTTTAACTCTTTGGTGGTACACAGTGTAGATAGAGACGCACCATTCGTGCAATCATACATGTATCTGGGGTAATAATGTCCATCTCAGTTCACCATCTTTCCTATCCTCATAACTCCTCCCCACCCTCCCCTTTGCCCAATCCAAAGTTCCTCCATGCTTCCCTTTCCTCCCTACCCGCATCATAGATCAGCATCCACTAATCAGAGAAAACATTCGGCCTTCAGTTTTTTGGGATTGGTTTACTTGACTTAGCATAATACTCCAACTCCATCCATTTACCTGCAAATGCCATAATTTTACTCTCTTTTAATGCTGAGTAATATTCCATTGTTGTCTATATACTAGTTTCTTTGTCCATTCATCTATGGAAGGGCATCTAGGTTGGTTCCACAGTTTAGCTATTGTGTATTCAGCTGCTGTAAACATTGGTGTGGCTGTGTCACTATAGTGTGCTGATTTTAAGTCCTTTGGGTATAGACCGAGGAGTGGGATAGCTGGGTCAAATGTTGGTTCCATTCAAAGTTTTCTGAGGAATCTCCACACTGCTTTTCCAAAGTGGTGTGGCTAGCAAGTTATTTTTAATCGTCAGGCTTTTTGCCCAGTACCAAAGAGAAGTTTTAAGCCTGAATTTTTCTACTTTTCTAACCTTTAACCCATTTAATCTTAAAAGTGGCACGCTCTGTAAGATCATTTAGTGTGGACTCGTCAGGAGTTCACTGCTCATCGCCTGTGTCCTTCACTGGATACTCAGGTGAGCCAGACCCTTAGAGACAGACCCCCTGCCCCTCAGTCCCACTAGCTCTTCAGTACTCACTACTAAACACCACCTATTAAAGAAGCCATGAGTCTCACTTAATGGTGAGTTCTTCGGATGTAATCAGTGGCAAACCTGATGAGTATATTATCTGTGGTTTCTTTTGGGCCAGTGGTCTTTCTCCGGAGGCCTGGATATGCTAGTCCTGGGTGGAGTTGCCTGTTATCTTCACACACTGGGACTAAATCACACGTAATGAGCAGGCAGAGAGGAACTGGCCTTTCAGTAATGCAGAATACACCTGAGAATCTTAAGACTTTGACCTTAAAACCATCCTTTCCTATGAACATTTTTGGATTGAGTTTTATTTGTGCTCTATTATATGTAAAAGAAATAAACACAGGTAAACATCCCTAACCCAGAAACCCAAAGTCTGATCATTTTTGAGCAGTGACAGGGTGACAAGTGAAAAAGTTCCTTGCCCTACCTCACATAACCACTGAAGTCTCAATGCAGGTGCCAAAAAATACATACATACATATATATATATATGTACACACATACATATGTGTATGTGTGTGTGTGTTTTAAAATTATCTCCAAGCTTTGTGTCTAGGGTGTATATGCATCAGAAATGAATTTGGTGTTTAGATTTGGGTTCCATCTCCAAGATTCTTTTTTTTTTTTTTTTTGAGAGAGAGAGGGGAGAGAGAGAATTTTTTTAGTATTTATTTTTCAGTTTCGCTGGACACAACATTTTATTTTTTTATGTGGTGCTGAGGATCGAACCTAGCGCCCCGCGCATGCCAGGCGAGCACATTACCGCTTGAGCCACATCCCCAGCCCAAGATTCTTCTTATGGGTGTGCAGATATCTGCACATGTGGAATTCCTGGTCTTCAGTTTTCCAGTGGAGGGTATTCAGCCTGTAGTACTCACTCTGCTTTTACTTGTATTGAGGGTGGGTGCAGTAAATACAGTAAACAGAACAGACAGCAGTGTGTTCCTGAAACTCAGACCTCAGGTCTGCGAGGTGAGTGGGGGTGAGCTGGCTCACCGAATGGTTGCGGTGTGGCTCTGGGGCGTTGCCCATCATCCCTGTCACCACACATGGCTGGTGGCAGAGCGGTGGCCCCTTGTTGCTCCAGCTCTCCATCTAGGCTCCAGTGCCTCGTCATTTTCATTCGCAGGTGTTCCTTTCCCGCTGGGCTTCCATCTCCAGGATCTCCTGTGTTCAGTCCTTCACTGCCTCTAGAACACAGCCCCCTTCCTCCCGCTCCACCCCATGCAGTGTAAACCTTCCAAGGATTTTGGTGGTTTGGTCTGAGTTCTCAGCTATGACTACAGAAAACCCTGTATGTTTGTCTTATGGATTCAAATCGTTCTTTGGTTTACAGAGGAGGTTAAAGGCTTAGCTCCCTAGCAATTTGATGATCAGTCTGCTTAGATTAGCAGTGAGATGAAATCATAGACATGGTTAGAGTTTCACTGAACTGCCTATTTTTTTTTTTTAACACACATGCAGAGAAGTGCAGAATGGGAGGTGAGCAAAGGGCCCGGCAGGTGTACCTGGTGGGTCTTTAGGGTTTTCCTGCTGAGGGTGTGTTTGGAGTGAGTGATTGGGTTCATCAGGTGGTTCTGGGAAGCATCATCCACTGTAGTCTCCATGTTGGTCTCCAGTGAAAGAACATGAGGCCTTGGTCCTGGTGGCCCTTGGGGAGCATTTCTTCCTTGTGCACAGCTAGCATCTGGGGGACGGGTGCACATGGCTGCTTCTTAGCATCTGTGCCCTGTGCTTTACCAGGTGGCCTTTGAAAACAGTTGCTTTGCCATTCATAGAAGAAATTTCACAAGAAATGTTTACATTTTGATCTCAAGACGTGTGGTAGGAAAGTGCTTGTCTCACAGAGATGGCCTCTGACGTATCTTGTTAACATCAGTGACTCCAAACAGGCACAGTAGGTACCCCAGCCTGAGCCAGTCAGTGTCACTGCAACATTTTTGAAAGGCAAAGAAGAGGGGTTCAGAGAAGAACATGCAGCACATCAGCCAGCTGAGGCTTTGGTGCTCAGAAAGCTTAGGGAGCATTGCCTGGGGTCAGTTTTCCTACTGTCCCCTGGTCCCCAGGGAAAACAGAAACTAGTCACCAGTGCCACAGGTGATCTCAAGACCAGAGCTTGACTTATCACGGCTGTGCCCTCCCTGGGAGGCATGGCTTGGAGTCTGTGCTTCCTGTTTTTTCTTCAGCATCTCCTTTGGCCACAGACTGCCCACCAGCCACTGCTGCTGGTGGCTTCTGAGGCAGGAAGCGCACAGCGTCCCCGCCCATCATGGGACTTTGGTTTCCTGATGTTTCCATCACAGTTTTGCAAATCTTTTAAGATGAGCACAACCTTTATCAATAATTCTTTCATGATAACAGAACATACTTAAATTTTTTTTCACAGTCTCTCCCAGGTACTGTGGCACACGCCTGAAATCCCAGCTGCTCAGGAGGCTATGCAGGAGGATTACGAGTTCAAAGTCTGCCTCAGCAACCTAGTGAGGCCCTAAGCAACTCAGTGAGACCCTGTCTCTAAATAAAATACAAAATAGGGCTGGGATGTGGCTCAGTGGTAAAGTGCTCCTGGGTTCAAATTCCTAGTACCCCCCCCCCCAAAAAAAAATCTTTGAGTTTAGGGGCCTTAAGTTCATTACAGTGGTTGTTGTACAACCATAACCATCCGTCTCCAGGACTCTCATTTTCCCAAACTGAAACTCTATCCCCGTTAAACACCAATCCCCCAATTCCTCCCTCTCCCCAAGAAGAGTGCCGTTCTGCTCTCGGTCTTGAGCTTGGCTACTCCAGGAACTTCATGCATTTTTCTTCCTGTGTCTGGCTTATTTCACTTTGAACAATCTCAAGAGTTGGGGCATGTGTCAGAACGCTCCTCCTTTTTAAGGCTGAATAAAAGTCCTTGTGTGTGCGCCACCTGTGGACATGTTAGCTTCTGCCTTCCACTACGTGAACAATGCTGCTATGAACATGGGTATATTTAAGTGTGTCTTCAAGCCCCTGCTTTCAATTTTTGTTACACATATACCCCAAAGTGGAATGGTTGGAGCAAATGGGACTTCTGTTTTTCAGTGTCTTGAGGAACTGCCACAGTTTCCCACCGAGACCACACCATGGTACATTCCCGCCTCTCTGCGCCCTTGCCCACCTTTGCTTTACTGTCTTATATTTTTGTAGTAACAGTAATTCTAGGGTGTGAAGTGGTTTTAATTTGCCCCAGCAGGGAACCTGAGTTAACTCCTGTGTCTCACCTTTCGCTGCATATTTTTGTTTGGTATCCATGGAGTAGGGGGTGTTATCTGGGAAGCGTCATGGCCCTGTGGTTGCGCATTTCCTCAGCTGGCCTCCTTGGCACAGCAAGAGCAGCACAGGGCCAAGTGTCACATCCCCACCCCCTTGGAGTGTTTAACACAGAAAGCCCTTCGTTGTAAAGGGGGTTCAGAGTGTAAGAATCAACAGTGGAATCCTTCAAATGCTCTGCTCACCTGCCTTCCCCACTGCATTCTATTTCACCATTTTAGAAAATCCCAATTAAAGGACAGACACTGGATGTATGCCAGAATCGAGCAGAGGCACTTCCTCAAACAGGTGGGGGAATGTTCTCTTCGGCCTTCATGGAGGTAATTGGAGGTAATCCCCTCCCAGCAGTATCAGCATCACCAAGGAACCTGCTAGAAGCACAGATTGCCCTGGGGCGGGCCCTCTGAGCAATTCTGATGCTCCGTTTTGAGAGTTTGAGTTTGATTCAAGCCCTTTTGAGAACTGTTGGATCATACAGTAAAATTCTAGCTTGAATTATCATTTAGTTCCACCAGGTATGGCATCATGAGAAGAAAAGGACAATATTCTAAGGGTCTGTCCACTTGAGATATTTGCATTGAACTTCAGGAAATGTTACTGGGGGCAGGTGGGGGGGATGAACACCTGTACCCCTTAATTTGAAAGTGGACAGAGCTTCATTTATTTGAAGATAAATGGGACTCTAAGGGTTATTTTTCTATTGATGATTGATTTTTCTTTATTAAGATGAATATTTCATCACATCACTCGTGAATTGACTTAAGACCTCTGGAGTATTTCAGAGACACGTTTATAGGAGACTAAAAATTGCCAGTGAGGCGGGTCATGCTTGGGGATAAGGAAGAGAGAATCTGATGCAGAAACGGAGAGTAGTATCAGTTGACAACCAGTGGCATGGGTGTAGACAATGAGTCCCTTCTGAGTTAAAGGAGGCTGCATTATACGGCTAGGGAGGTGACCTGCAGAACAGTAAACCTGAAAGCTGGTTTTTCTGAGCCAAGAACAGAAGGAGAGCTGTCAGTGGAACACAGTTTGCCTTTCACTTACTGGTTCCTCATTTTGAGAAGGGGGTCAGTGAACCACTTCTCTGAACAAACAAGTGCCTTCCTCAAGGAAAAAGAGAAAAATGTGCCTTTATTGACCTGGAAGAAAGAAGGGTGCCGCTTTTGATAAGAAACCAACAGGCTGCCCTCTCTGGAGACGAAGGAATGCCAGGCACATGTGCAGTTGCTGATTCTTGGGGCACGGAGACAGAGCTTGGTCCAGAGTCCACGTGAGAGGCCCACGAGCCACACGAAGAGCCTTTCTACTCCAGTCCAAAGTGAATGATAAGGAGAAGTTTTAAGGTTATTAAAAAACCAGGAGTGCCTGGGAGCAAGACCCCGCCCTCCCCTCTTATTTCCTCCCAGCCAGCATGCTTAGAAGAAAACCACATTAACACTCAAGTCCCAGGTCTGAAGGATGAAATAAAGGGTATTAAAAACTGTTCTTGGCATTCATTTTTTTCCCTCAATGAGAAAATAGTAATTAAATTTTGAGTGAGAGAGAAAAGTACCTAACCAGTTTATCTACTTTATAAAAACACTAAGGTGGTTTTGAGTAAGTATTTGGGGCCTAGATGTGAAGCTGTAGGAACTAGTTGATCCTATAGACAGCATCACTGAGCATATTCTCTGATCTGGTCTAAAAACAATCACTTGTGAGCAGAAGTTGCAGAGAGATAAGGTATAAGAAATACTTAAAGGAATGAATAGTGAAAGGTCAAAATTGAAATTCCTGAGTCATTGTATTTATTGAACACCAGATAATCTGAGCCCAATGCAAAGATGTAGGGTTAAATCAGATTCTTGCACGTGGAAGGATTATCTTTGAATAGGAGACCTAAAATCTGAACAAAAACACAACTATAAAGAACCTGGGAGAATTTGGTTGTCTTCCAAACTATTAGTCATCTGCAGATTCCACTTGAAAAATGACTTCCTAAAAAGAAGAGAGGAATGAATATGTTGTACCAGTTGTTAACTCTCCAGAACATCTGATTTGGAATATGAGAACAGAAAACTCATTCCTATGACAATTCCAAGTCATGAGAGAAAATAACAAAAAAGTGGTCTAACTATGGAAAATGTGAAGAATTAATCCAGTAATCAGCAAAGAGAAGTGGTACCTGTAAGTGTTGAGAGAAGGGAAGGGTGGGAACAACTCAAGGAAGTACAGAGGGGCAGTTAAACAGGAAGAGAAGGTAGATGTTTCAAAATAGAAAAGAAGGTGCTAGACTAAATCTAGTTACATCTTAGTCCAGCCATAGAACAGTTTAACAAGTGTGGTACCTGGCTTAAAAAGAGGTCCACAAAGTCTTCAGTACCCCTCTCTTTGGAGTTTGAAGCCTGATCCTCTCCCTCGAGCAGAGACGGTACTTGGCATCTCACTTCTAGTGAAAAGAATGTGGCAGAAGATTCCAAGACCGGGACATAAAAGGCATCATGGTGTCCTCTTGGATCACTGAATCTGGAGTAAGCCAGCCGCCATATTATACAGATACTCAACTAGCCCCACCCAAATGCCCATCCATGGATGGCTCCTGTGAGCATCCCCAGTCAAGCCTGCTGACTGCAGCCTCAGCCTGCATCTTGATCCTGCAGCCTCAGCCTGCATCTTGATCTTACATTTCAAAAACATGCTTCAACCTAGAGTACTCCATCCTACTATCAATACCCTACAGCTCATTGAGCAGTTTGCATGTGACATGGTCCTTTTCCCTGATTTCCCTATGTCTGATTCAGAAAACCCGGCATGGAAGGATGGGGAGAACAGGACTGACAGCATTGCCTTCAAGGGAACTGTTCCCTGCCTCGCACTCTCCGTGGCTAGAGTTGGTGGAGGTCTGGAGACGCTCCCTCTCCAGCAGATCCAGCTGGCTCCATCTGAAGTGAAGAGATGTCAGTGCTCTGCTCCAGTGTGTCCCAGCTGTCCATCAGGGGAAATTCCCCACAGGAATGTCTGAACGGAATCAGAAAGGCATGACTGGGTGACATGGAACACCGTCTGTCATTGGACTTCTTTGCCCATTAATAATTCACAACTTTTTCTGGTGGCTTTGGACATTTGTCTGTGTTTCCATTACTGCTGGTGGTTGACATAAATTTTATTTCTGTTCTCAAACTACATCAGATTCACAGCCACACAGATGGCCAGGCCCCGCCCAATAAATTTCTGCTTCAGCAGGTCTGGGGCAGGGCCTGGGAATCTGCCTTTCTAGCAGGTTCCTGGGTGGTGCTGATGCTATGCTGTTGGTCTTGGGAACATGCCTAGAGAAGCCCTCAGATTTCCCTTAAGGGTGTCTTACAGGTTAAAAATTTGAAACCATCTGAGTGCTGACAGGAAGCCACAAGTGAAAAATTCCACACCATGAAACTATTTTATATTATATAAAGTTATTTTCCTATGTATATGAGATATACATGGAACATAAATGAATTTAGTACTTAGACTTGTGTCTTATCCCCAAGAGTTCTTATTATGTGTTATGGTTTAGATATGAGATATTTCCCAAAAGCTCGTGTGTAAGATAATGCAAGAATTTTAATAGGTGGAATGATTAGATTATGAGGTGTAGCCTAATTAGTAGATTAACCCACTGATATGGATTAACTGGGTAGTAACAAAGCAGGTAGGGTATAGCTGGTAAGTAGGTCCTTAACAGCATGCCTTTGGGGGGTTTACATTTTGTCCCTGGTGAGCAAAGGACTTCTACCTTCATCTTCTGCCTCACCGTGGGCCCAGAGCTATAGGAGTCAGCCACCCGTGGACTGAGACCTCTGAAACCATGAACCCCAATTAACTTTTCCTCTATTTTGGTCTTGTCTTTTGGTCATAGTGATGAAAAATCTGAATTATATCTTATGCATGTGCATATATTCCACATTTTTTTCTAAGAATTAAAACATTTCTTGTCCCAAGAATTTTGAATAAGAAATACCCTGTAATGTGTGTGCTAGTATGGATTATTCATTGTCAGATTTCCTAAGGATTGTTTGTTCAAAAGGAATAAAGGACACTCCTAAGCCTTCAGCACTCCTGTTTGACATAAGTTGGTTCTGTGTCTTTAACTTTAAGGTTTCTGCTCAGGAGCCCATGAAATTAAAAATCGCCTTTTTTGCTACATCAATTTTACTGCTGTAACGCACATGTGCACACAAGAGCATGTGTGCACACATACCATGAGGTTAAATTGAGGAGCTCAGATTAAACAAATCTCCCCACTCAGAAAGTCATCTGTTGATCATTTAGCTTAATTAACATCAGGTGTATCGAGTATCTACTGTGACTCACTCCTACCTCCACTAAAAACCAGGCTGCTTTATGTGTGGGTTGATTAAAGTATCTATCAAAGTAGCTCAAGGCCTGGCTCCTGGTAAACCTCAAAGTGAGATGCTTGCATCTTAAAGGCTCAGCTTCTAGCAAAAAACACACATACTTACAGAACATGAACAGCAAGGGACCTGGAAATGCAGTAAAACTTGGGAAAACCTGGAGCCTTAGGAGAGGGTGGAGCATTTCATAACGTGTGTATGCTGTTGTACACAGGGTTGTGGCTGGCCATGTGTTTCTCCTGTTCCGCTGGGGTAGGTGACAGAGTCACTGTGAGGATGATGCTCATGCCCAGGCTTTGGGAGTAGGTGATACACCTTTGAGGCAGTATCTGTTTTAGTTTGTTTTATTTTTCAGAACTATACATGGCAATTAACTTGGATGATAGCACATTGAATACTGAAGCTAATTTGTATCCATCTTGTTGTTCACTGTGAAAATAGTCGTGATTTGAGAATTGTACTGTCACGTGATTAGTTAGACTGTTGATTTGGGCTGTTGAGAATACAGTGGGTTTCTTTTTATCCTCAGTTTTGCTTTCTTTGGGTTCAATTACCCAATCAATAGTGGTCCAAACATATAAAGTGGGAAATTCCAGAAATAAACAATTCCTAAGTTTTAGATTGCCCACTTTTCTAAGTATCATGATGACATTTCACACTATCCTTCTTCATCTTGTGTGAGACTTGTCACCTCTTTGTCCACTGTATCCACGCTGTATACACTATCCACCAGTTAGTTTCTTAGTAACTGTCTAGTTATTAGATGGACTATCAAGGTATCACATTGCTTGTGTTCAAGAAACTCTTGTTTTAATTAAAAATGGCCCCAAAAGCAAGAGTAGTGATGCTGGCAGTTCAGATATGCCAAGGAGAAGCAGTGAAGTGCCTTTTTGAAGTGAAGAGGCAGAAGAAAGTACAATAAGGTATTTTGAGTAAAGGGAGTCTACGTTCACTTAACTTTTTTTTTTAACAATACATTGTTGTAATGATTCTATTTTCACTTAACTTTTTTTTTAACAATACATTGTTATAATGATTCTATTTCACTGTTAGTTATTGTTGATAATCTCTTACTGTGCCTAATTTCTAAATTAAATGTTATCATAAGCATGGCTGTAAAGGAAAAAAAAAAGACCATATATAGGGTTTGGTACTAACTGCAATTTCAGGCATTGAGGATCTTGGAACACCTGCCTGCACATATATTGTTGATATATTATAGTTGAGCATGGGCTGGTTGGCATGCTCACACACACTTCATACTCTTACACACACACAAAGCTATCTCCCTAGCTCAGAATTCCTCTCACCTCCAGTGGGGATTCACTCCCCACTGGAGTGCCACTGGACAGAGCTTACATCCCAGACACACCTGCATGTGTGCACACACAGGTCCAGGGCTGTGTGGGCATGGAGCATAGCCAGGGTTCAATACATAATTGTTACTTGTTAAATTGATCAATATTTTTTGGTTTACAAAGAGTATTTCTTAGTGTCCTTCCTGTATGCTTTTCAGTAAATGAAATAAAAGGCCAATTTTAATAAAAATAATGACATTTCTAAAACATACTGTAATGCACTAATGTAATATAATACAGAATTTGAACAGTTCTCAATAAAATCTGTGTTCAAACCCTAGTGCAGCCCCCTCTGGGGTGAAGTATGATTCAAATGTCACCAGGATTTTTCACTGTCCTTCAAGTATTTATTGTTAAAAGCTTAGAGTTAGAAATTTTTGATGGCTTAATTTCTAATAGAAGTAAAATTTCTAGCTGTGCTTTGCAGGCAAACTACTTTGAGTAATTCCTAGTTTGCCACAAACTGTCTGGGAAATGCACACTTCCTGTTCCTCCAGCACCCGGGGAGCATGGTTGGTCTGACTTCTATAGCCAACAAGCATTTCGCACTGCAGCTGTGCTAAGCCAGAGTCCATCTGCCTTTGATTCGGAAGGTGCGATCTTGGTCGCCTCTGGGTCACCTGGCCATCAGGCAGGGTGTTCCAAGGTGACCTGAGACCCAGCTTTGTGAGCTGGATGGGGATCTGGATTTAGTAGGCGGGTCCAGCGGGCCCCAGCCTGGTTAAGGGTCAGGCCGTCCCTGTTTTCCTCTGTGCCCGGTTGTAACTCTCCTCCTGCTTCCTCCCCAGCCCAGTGACTTCTCCGTGTCTCTCAAAGCGTCAGGGAAGAACAAGCATTTCAAGGTGCAGCTCGTGGACAATGTCTACTGCATCGGGCAGCGGCGATTCCACAGCATGGACGAGCTGGTGGAGCACTACAAGAAGGCGCCCATCTTCACCAGCGAGCACGGGGAGAAGCTCTACCTCGTCAGGGCCCTGCAGTGACGCGGCGGCCTCCCAGGCCCCAGCTCCAGGGCCGCGCTGCCCCTCGCCTCCCTCCGGAGCCCTGCGGTCGCCCACCCGGCCGTCCCGCCGCGGCTCCGCGTGCCAGGCACTCGTCCCGATCGGCCTCCTTAGCCCCTTCCCCTGCGCCACCCCAGGCCACCCCAGGCCCTCTCGGCCACGCCCGGCCCACAGCCTCCTGGCCCGCTGCAGAGGACGGGGCAGAAGGGGCGTGTCTGTCCACCTCACTCCTTTGCAGCTGGAAACAGCCGCGGTCCGTTCAAATCGGTCACACTCAGAACTCCCCACTCAACGACATCGGGTGCAGTTGGGGGGCATCAGGCTGCGCTCAGTGTGTGAGTGAACCACAGCACACTCAGGATGAAATGGCCTGAGCTCTGGCTCCCTGGGCACAGGTGGCAGCGGCCCTCCTTCAGGGTCCTGGCTCCAGGCTGTGCAGGGAGCAGTTGCATTTGAGGATAGCAATACTGGAACGCCGGGTTGGTGGGGTGAGGAAACTGCCCAGTGCCTTCGAGGCTGTGCTTGCAATAAAGAGAATTTCCGTGAGAGTCAGTCTACAGAAGAGGGAACCCGTGATGCAGAAAGACATGTTTTGGTAAATGACCCCCAGATGTGCCATCCGCATAGTGCTTTTTCCTCTCGCCCTTTGGCTTGTTTGAATTTCACAATTATGTATTTAATTCTCAAAGTAATATGTATCTGTAGCCGTTTGTTGACACTAATAACAGATGATTAAGGAAAACAGCTGATCTTTGGGGAAGGGGAGATACGAATACTTTATACACACTCACTATATATATATATATATAATACATGTATATTATATATATATAATTTGCTTTACAGGGAAATTTTTCAGGGTTTACAAAAGAATATGTGATTGGTAGTAAAAGACACAGAATGTTTATGAAAAAATTGCATTTTCTTTTTTCTTTACATTTGAACTTCTTTATAGTTGAAATATACAGTCTTGAGATGGCACATTCCTACAATTGAAGAAGGGGTCTTGAGATCCCCTAAACTTGCATACCCAGTTTTTTGGATATTGTAATAAAAAAGAAGTATTATGACAAGACTGTGTGTGTATTTATCTTGGGGGAAAAATTGACTCAATTATGGGTGAGTAATGACTGCAGTGTTATTAAACCTTCATCACCAAAAGGACATCCTTTAGTGCATTTCTCTTACACATTTTCTTTTTTCTACTGCTGCATTTTGGTATATTGAAATACTAAGCTCTAATTAGTTGAACTCCCATGAGAACCCAGAATGTCAAACTTGATCTTTACTCTTTGGAAATTATTGGCTAAGAAATATATTTCACTGTACTGTTGTCAGCCAGAGTTCTCACACTCGGTGGCCCTGCCAGCTGACATTTCACTTGGCTCAATCTGTTTATTGTTCGTTAAGCTACAATGTGCCAGGCACAGGGAATGTGCTCTCCCTTTGTGCCAAGAAGAGTGTCACTGTTGGCTTAGCACAGTCCTGTGAGGGGCCTCATACTGTCACCCCCATTTTGCAGATGGAAACAGTGAAGCACAAAATGTTCCAAGGCACATGGCCACTGCAGGGACAAGTATGGATGCCAACTCGGGATTCTACTCCGGGGCCCCTCCCTTTCCAACTCCAGTCTAGGCAGAAATTGTGGAGAAATGAGGTATTTCCTGAGAGTTTGCACTTACTCTGCCATTCTTGCTTCCTTGAGTTTGCTGTTATCTCTTTTTGCTTTGAGTTATAATCTATTAGAAGTTGGGCATCTGGTACCTGAAATGGCAGCACCCAGTTATAGCAAATAGACTTCCAATTATTACCTCAGATAGGTCCATTTTCTACCTTATCCACGGAGAAGCAATTCCTGTGCATATCCAGGTCTCACTGTGTTCATTACATTTTGGCCTTCTAGAATCGCTCTAAATAATGAGGCTCTTGTTTTATAGGTGATTCAGGAAGAAATGAGCAACTAAAGGACAGAAGACAGCTGCACATTTTGGCTTCAGGAACTTAAAGGCTCATGATGTAGCTGACAGCAGAGTTTTGTCACAAACTGCTTTGTGAGAGTCCTCCAGCTATGAGGTAGATCAGGACAGGTACCCTGGGACACTGGCAGCAGGATGTCAAAACAAGATTTACATGTGGTGTGGAATATGGATCACTGATGCTCCACCCAGGTGGCAATATTGCCATCAACCTTCTTGATTGTCCAGAGATTTCCTGGGCAAATCTTGTTTTCCTGTCCTGTTGCCTCCTTTACAGCACACAACTATAAAGGTCAGTCATTTGTTTACATCCCTGTGTGCCTTTATTTTACACAAGCCAATACAATAATAATTTGTTTTTAATTTATACTCCTCTAAGAGTCATAGAGGAGTATAAATTAGGATCCCTTTTTTTGAGGGGGGGTACTGGGGATTGAATTTTGGGGGCACTCAACCATTGAGCCACATTCCCAACCCTTTTTATGTTTTATTTAGAGACAGGGTCTCACTGAGTTGCTTAGCATCCTTTAAGTTGCTGAGGCTGGCTCTGAACTCTGGATCCTCCCAGACTGCTGGAATTGCAGGGGTGCACCATCGCCCCGGCCCAGGATCTCATTCTTGTGGTTGTGCATGATGTGGAGTTTCTCTGTTCGTATATTCATATATGAACCATGCCTGCCTACTGCCTGAATACCAAAATAATTTCTTAAGACCAAAGCGCAGATTTGAAGGATGGAAAAGTATTATTTAAAATACAGTCTGTCACTTAACGACCAGGATATATTCTAGGAAATGTCATCTGACGTCATTGCATGAGCATCCAGGAGTGTAGTATACAAACCAAGACAGCTGTGAGTCACTAGATGGAATAATCATGGGACCATGGTCCAGTGTGTCATGTGGTGTGTGTGTGGCTGTATTATTTTTCAATAAACATGGGTCTAGTTTGGGTCTTTTTTACTAGAATCAGCCTTAATTATGTTAGTATATGAACCAGACCTGCTTTATCCGGTCTTGGTATAACGAAATGATGAGTTTTTCAAGAGAAAGAGATTATTCCTCTTTTGACCAAGCCTGTGGAGGAGGGAGGGCAAGTCCTAAACCCTGTCCCCCAGGAGAGGGTTTGGGGACATTTATGGGCTGAGGCATGGGGAAGGGTGGTAGGGTCAGACTTGATTAACTGTTTTCATCGTGGCCTGTGGTCAAAGGTGTTATCTATAATTAACTAAAAGCAAAGAGTAGAGGGTTTACTTGGAAACAAAGAAGAGGTGGTTTATTATAGTTTGGATCTTGAATGTCCCCCAAAGGCTCATGAGTTCAAGTCTGATTCCCCGCCAATAGCACCACTGAAAGGTGTGGAGCTTCAGGAGGTAGGGCCGAGTGGTAGGAAGTGAGGTCACTGGGAGTCAGGATATTAGAGCCAGCCCTGTGTACACATGCTTGGCTTCCTCGCCACTTGAGGTGAGCAGGCCTCCCAAGTGCACTCTGCCATGATGTTCTGCTTCATCACAGGGCCAAGGGGACCATGGACTGGAACTTCGAAGTCACAAGTCAAAATCAACCTTTCCTCCTTGGTACGTTGTCTCTGGTCCGTTTTGTCACAGTGATGGACAGCTAACTCACGCTTCACTCAGGTTTCCCTTCTGGTTGATTCACCTGGATCTTTCAGTTCTAACACCACAGGATGCTAGTCCTCTCCTGCAGTGTCACGCCTGGTTTGTCTGTGGACCTGGGGCCACCTGCTGAAAGCCACCCATGGTAGTAGAGCCAGCTTGTCTTTACCAGCCCTATGATTGCAGGCAAACTGCCCAGCTTCTCTAAATAGGTTTGCTCATGAATAAAACGGGGCTGCTCTCCATCTCTGGAATTCACAGGGCCGGGAGCGGGTTAGCAGGGTAGCCCAGGTAGAAGTGTTTTGCATGAAGCAAAACATCAATAACTGCTCCCCCTCAGCCCTGTCATATTATCTGCTTGCCTTTTTCCTCTCTGGAGCTTTTCTGTGACTCAGTTGCCACCAGCTTCCTCAGAGGACCCCCATTGAAGAACTGTCTCCATCAACCTGCCACATGGTCCTCACCTGCAGTCTCAGGGCCCACATGCCCTGCTTTTAGAGCTTACGACTCTTCAGGGGTTTGAAGAGGGATGCACCAACAAACTCCTATGACCCATCCTCCTTTCCAATCCCAGGACCACAAACCATACGGAACCACCCACAGCACTCACCTTCTTACCAGAGGTGACTGACAAATTCACATCCCTAAAAATGATCCTCTGAGGGACATTTTTGTTTTCTCGAGAGTAGAATATTCTTGGCCTGAGTCTGACAACACAGTGGTTTATTGAGGCAAATTTTGAGTCAGGCTTCCAGTGACCAAAAGCATTGCCCTCCTCAGCAGATGGAAATCCCACTGCTCCAAGGAAGCTGGCTGTTGGCATTCTAAGTGCAGTTCACTCAGACCCAGAAGGGTGACAGTTTCAGTTTTAGAAAGTGGCTTCTCAACCACTCAAATGTCAGTTGGGCAGGGTGGGAGGCAGTCATCTGCACTGGTTTTGGTTTTGGTGCTTGGGATCAAACCTAAGACCTTGCACCCCCAGCCGCCAAATAGGTCTTTTTTCCCCCTAAACGTTCCTCATCTACCCCAGCCTCTACTGGGACTTCCCACAGTACAGCTGCTGGACGTGCAAGTCAACAGGGAAGAATCACTGTGTTCTAGGCTTGGAGGTAGCTGCACTTGATGCTGATTCCTGGAGATGGATGAGCCTGGCAGCTAATCTAGAGGCTCGTCTTTGACAACTCTTAAAAGATGCTTGACCTCCTGTCCAGGAGGCAGGCATTTGCTCAACTCCTTGGCTTAGGTGAACAAAATCTAGTCGTTGCTGGTAGGTGATGACACAGGGCTTTCTAAGATTAGGGCATGCCTCAGAATCCCCAGATCTAGTGGTCTCGTACAAAGCACAAAGCCTGATCTCAGGGGAGCAGACCCTGTGCCCATCTCTGGCCTCTACCTGCATCTAAAGCCAAGCTCCACCCCTCACCTATGGCTTACTCTCCAGCAAGTTCTCAAATTGTCTTAATGGCCTCAGAATCCCTGGTGCAGAGCTGCCATTTAAAGATGGTGTTATAGTCGTCAGACATGGTTATATATTTTTTCTTTTTTTAAATTTGTTTTAATTAGTTACACATGACAGTACAAAGACCTTGACATATCATACATTTGAATCAGATGGGATATAGCTTCTCATTTTTCTGAGTGTACAGGTTGCAGAATCACACTGTCATGCAGCCACATATATACACACAGCAATAATAATGTCGGTTTCATTCTACTCTCCTTCCTGTCCCCCCATCCCCTCCCCTCCCCTCCATGAGGTAAATAGGTTCATATGTAAACTTTACATAATATACAGAAGGATTCCTTTCCACAAATGCTAAGAGTTCCCATCAAAAAGCAGAAGATCGCTCAGCAGGAAGGCATGAAGCTGAAGTAATAAAGCCAACTGAAACACTGGCCCAGTCAATCAGAACAGAACGTGGATGTTCAAATGGCACCCAGTACCACAATGGTTGCTTTAGGGTTGGGAGGTTAGGAGTGTCATTTTTTGCTAAAAGTGCTTTTGGAACTTGTCTTTGGAACTTGTCTACCCTTACTGTAGTGTAGCCTTTAGTTATAAGGATGTACAAAATCTCTAGGATTCTGTTTGGGTTTTTTTTTTTGTTTTGTTTTATTTAAGGCCGGAATGGTGATTTTGATTACAAAATTACCTGGGAATCATTTGGAAGACACAGTGGAACTTTTACTTTCTTTACACTTTCTAATACACCCCAGATTTCCTATTAGGGTTGTGAATTTACCACAATGAACAATACATAGGAAAAAATTTCTTACGTTTTAAGTTACTCAGAAGCAATCTCACTGAATAGATGAAGATGTTCAAACCAGTTGTACGGATTGTAGGGAAATGTTGAGGAGGTTTTCTCCTCTGGGCTTAGCTTGTTTTCCTGCTAGTATTAGAAAAGAATTTTGTCGTTAGGCAACATTTTCAACACAACACCTGTTAACAGGATTGCTAAATTTGAAAATGAAATGACGTCAATTAGCAGCAGATTGGATATTGCAGAGTACTGAAATCATCTAGGTAACCCAGAAAAATGTCCCAAGAACCTTCTCAGTGGAGCCGCCACCCCACTGTACTAGGAATATGGAAAACTGCCACATGTTTATGCTCTTATTCCCGCCATAATGCATGTCAGCTTCTAACAGATTGGGTAATTTACTCATTTGCTATGCATATTATTTACCCTCTGTCAACACAGCACATTCACAGCGGTGTTTGTTTTGTTAACTGATATAACCTAAGTAGAAGGTGTCAGGCACTCGGTACACACTTGTTAATGTCAGCATATGAATCAACCTGTGAGAGAAGAACAGTCCTCCTGTATCTGAAAAAGCCTTTATATTGTCCTTGAAGAAAAATCTTTACTTGGCTGGTTATGATTCATACCTGCCGTCCTATTCTTCTCTTGCCATAGCCTAGACGGTGTTTGCTCTAGTTTGGATGTGAGGTGTCCCCCCAAAAGCTCATGTGGGAGACACTGTAAGAGAGTTTACAGGAGAAATGATCAGGTTGTGAGAGCCTTCGCCTCATTAGAGCATTACCCCTGATAGGGATGAACTGAGTCGTAACTGAAGGCAGGTAGGCTGTGGCTGGAGGAGGTGGGTCACGGGGTCTGTATTTTGTCCTTGGTGAGAGGAAAAGACTCTCTCCCCCTCCCCCCACCCATTTACTGTGAGGTCCACTTCCCTCTGTCAAGCCCTTCTGCCGTGATATTCTTCCTTACCTCTGGCCCAGAGCAACAGAGCTGTCCGTCGATGGACTGAGACCTCTGCGACAGTGAACGTCAAATAAGCTTCTCCTCTAAAATTGCTCTTGCTTTTGATCACAGCCACCAGAAAGCTGGCTGCAACAGTGTTCTGTCATCTCTTAGCATTTTGTCAAAGCAGCCGCAACGCCTCAAACCCACACACACCTTGTCATTCCATGCAGTCTTCCCCTGGATGATCCCATCTGCTTTGCTAGTCATCTGTATCCTGATGAATTCCGATTCTGGATTTGAATTTTGTACCAAGCATGGCACAGACAGATGTCTTTGATGGCCCCCTTGAAGGTTTCTCGGCAGCTCAGAGTGCACTAAAATGTGGACTCAACTTACATTGCCTTGGTAGATTAGTCAGCCTAGAAGGTTCCTTAGCCCATAAGTGGTGTGCACAGAGTACAGATTGCTCTACAGTAGAAAAGCTGAAATTGGAAAGAAGTCAAGTAACTGGAGATTAATTGTAGAAATAAGTGGATGGTAGGAAACAACAGTCAAAATAAGTAATAAAGAGAGCAATCGTATACCACTTTCCCTTGGCCTGGAACTTTAATAGATTTGGTGGACTCAGGTCAAGACAGACGGCCCCACTCCGTGGGGATAGTGTGAATCCCAGTGGTTTTGTCTGCCCATGGACACTTCAGACACTCTGGTTCTTTCGTGCATAGACATAGCTCTTCGTTCAAGGTTTAGATGCTGGTCTCTGCACTAGGTCATGGTTTGTAGGAGTGAAAAGATAAATAAAAATAAGTAAACCTACAGATCTCTGCCCTCGGAGAGCTTGCAATTTCAGGGAACAGTGGCAGTCAGTGTACAAGAAAACAATAATAAATCATATGTTCAAACAAATAAATAATTGTGCAGATTTTGGATTGATGGAAGAACTCTGAAGATAAGCAGGAAAGATTTTGCCTGAAAATGTGGGATTGAATAGTTTGATCTGGGTAAACAGAAGAAGAAGAAGAAAACTTCTGAAGAGCTGGCATGTAAGTAGAGACGGGGAGGAGGAACCAGGTGGCCCAGGGATGGCATGAACGGGTCAGCACCTGGACGGAAGGTGGGAAGAACTTGGGTGCACACAGTGCCTGGAGATGATGTGGAGTGAGGACAGTTTGCAGACTGAGGGGAAATGGGTGGGAGGAGACACTCTTCAGGTTACCAGGAGATGCTGAGAGACCCTCAAGGAAGTCATCAAAGACATCTGTCTGTGCCATGCTGGGGACAAAATTCAAATCCAAAAATGGAGTTTATCAGGATACAGATGACTAGAAAAGCAGATGGGATCATCCAGGGGAAGACTGCACGGAACTGCAGACCCAAAGCCAAGGGAATCTGACCTTCAGACCTGGAGACTCAGGAGGAGGAGGGAGTCAGACAAGAGCAGCCCGCAGACAGACCAGGCAGTGAGGACCTCGGAACTCCTGTCCCCGAGGGGAAGACAAGGCCGCAGGGACAGAAACACCAAGTCCTTGGTACCAGCTCCACCTGAGCAGCCTGAGTGCGTCAGGGAGACAGCCAGAGGGAAGAAGATGGGGATAAACGGAGGATGCAGAATAAGTGGAGGGCTGCGGAGGGTTTCCTGGCACCAGACACCAGAGTGTGTCTCTGGGCCAGCGCCGGCGACAGACAGAGAGGGGGCAGCTGATGGCGGAAGTGACATCCAGAGGGGGAGGGAAATAGAGCCAGAGCTGTATCAGAGGACGAAGGAAGGGCAGAAGGAGGAAGGAGTGGGGCGCACGATGGGCCTGTAGATTTGTAACCGGGTGAGCAGGAAGTGCTTGTCTGATGCTTGTGTCTCCCCTCAGGCAGAAAAAACAGAGATGCAATTACCAAACCCTGCTTCTCCCTCAAGCTTTAAAATTCTGCCCAGCAACCTACTTACTCTAACTGTAAAAATTAGCATTTAGCAATTGCTTTTAATTGCTTTGATCAATGTCTTGTTTCACTGACAAATGGGATTAAATTAACTGCATTTATGTGTTTATTAATTTCCTTTAAGTTATCTAACAAACAAACCTTTCCAAGTATATATATATATATATTTTTTAGAAATCCTTGGAAATCCAATAAATTAAACTTATGGTAAATCTTCGATTTTTCTAACGTTTTGGTGCTTCTTATAGATTTTGTAAGATTCTAACCTTCAATTCAAAAGTAGAAGTTTAACTGAACATTTTAAATCAACAGCCAAATCTTCTTAAATTTTACTAGTCCATAAATCACCAAATACGAACTGGTCACCTTTAAAGCATTAATGGTTATCGGTTGGATTCTCTTAAACAATTACATATTTAATTCAAAATCTTCCTGGAATTAAGAAATATTTATTTATAAAATAAATCACTGTGATCCCCAATGATAATAGCATGATTTCCTGAGGTCTGGGGGGAGTTTCCTTCCCAGCTGTTGGATTTTGTATTTAAAGAACCAGAAAGCTCCCAGACCAGATGCTGATGGGGTTCTTACCTTCACCCCCGAGAGAACTCATCCGAGCTCTCCTAGAAGATGCTCTTGCTCCAGCAATCAGGTGGAACCTGCCACAACCTGGGGAAGTCTGCCATTGCTTGTATTTTATCAGACACAGCTATTCTGTCTACTGGTCCATTCTAGGGGGAATTCCTTTCCTGTCGGTCCTTCTGCTAGGGCTTCAACTCTTCAACAGACATCAGGCACCCAGATGAATCACTGGTGATCTTGTCTGACTCTAAGATCCTCCCAGTGGTAGAGGCAGGGCCGTCAGCTGAAGCAGTGAGCTGGGAAGGCCTGGGAAGGGAGGGTTGCAGCAAGACGGAAGCCCCTTGCAATCCCTTCAAGGAGGAAAAGGGATTCATTGACCTTGTGGACTGGGGTGCCCACCAGACGTTTCTGCCCCCAGCACCCACCTGCACCCTGCTGTTTAAACTCTACTTCTGTTTGTTCTGGGCTTACGGGTGTTCTGGCCTGTTTATCCCAGGCTTCCTTGTTGTTGTAGGACTATAACTGCATCCTGATCAGCTCGTAAAGGTCATTCTCTGTTTACTTCATTTTAAAGGAAATCAAACTGGAAGTTGATTTAAAGTCAGACTGGATCCAGGCACAGTGGCACATACCTGTTATCCCAGGGGCTGTGGAGTGTTTCCTGATCCAGACACCAGAGTGTGTCTCTGTGCCAGTGCCAGCCGTCAGACAGAGAGGGGGCAGCTGATGACAGGTAGCAGGGGCTCGGGAGGCTGAGGCAGGAGGATCCTGAGTTCAAAGCCAGCCTCAGCAAAGCTAGGTGCTAAGCAACTCAGTGAGACCCTGTCTCTAAATAAAATACAAAATAGGGCTGGGGATGTGGCTCAGTGGTAGTGCCTAATACCCCACCTCCAAAATCAAACTGAAGACTTTGCAGTGACTTATGCAAGAAAAACGACACCAAATTCCAATCAGCACACCCATTCTCAATGGAAGGCATGGATCTATCTGAAAACATTGGTTATACCCATTTACACGTAAGCTAGAATAAGGTGTTCAAATTATATGCATCGCTTTTTAGAACAACTTTAAATTATTATTTTTTTTACTTCTTGAACTAGAAATGCCTCTGCTACAGTTAAAAAGGAAATTGTGTGGCGAACACTAACTGCCTGTCTTTCTTCTGCTCTCATGCCACAATCAACAGAGAAAACTTCTGAGACCTCAAAATGTGTGGGTATTTCTCCCCACCAGCAAGCAAGCCAAACCAGCCATTCTGGAGCAGACACCAGCTCGTGTGTCCACCTGTCCGGACAGAATATCAGATCCCACAGATTTAGAGCTCAGTTCCCCAGACTGTCTTGCCACTCCTCCAAATTTCAGATGTCATTGAAAGCCCCAGGTCATTTTTACCTGAGCTTCTAACCAACCAGTTATCAACTGGATTCGTACAACTCCCTCCTTTTGGATCTGATTAATTAGCTTGAGGGGCTCACAGAACTTAGGGAAACATTTAGACTTACTGGTTCATCATACAGCATATTGCAATGGGTATAAATAAAAGGATGCAGAGGGTCAGGTGTGGGAAAAGGGCAGCAGAGCTTCCATGCTCTGTCTGGGTGCCCCCCTCTGGTAACCTCCATGTGTTCAGCTATTCAGGAGCTTCCTGAACCCTGTCCTTTCTGGCTTTTGTGGACACTTCCCTGCACAGGCATGACTGCTAATAGATGGGGTGGGGAAACCAGCAAGGCATGTCCAGGTGGATTCTTCTCCGCCTCTCTGAGCAGCATTCCTTCCTCCAGGCTGTGGGGCAGGACCTCTCTGGAATGAGGAAGGTTTCATGATCTAACATCAGACAAGGTAGGTCAGAATACTTTTCTGTGGCCCGATAAAGGCAGGAGAAGATTGGACTTTCTTTAGTTCACTGTAGGGAGGGAGTTATAAGCCAGACCTATGGCTGAAAACATATATATATCTCACAGGAAAGTAGAGAGGAATTGATGAAGAAAGATAAAATACCATGGATCAATAAATTGGGAGGTCATTCGTGAGAATAAAAGGTTAATAGATGAACCACAAGGATGACTAATTGTGGCTAGGAAACAGGATGATGTTTGTGTTGCACATTTGGAGGTGGTGTACTTGGCAACTAAGAAGGAGAGAGGAAAATTACATTGAAAAGAAAATGGAGTGACCTTCTTGATCAGTGCACTTCAAAGCTTTTTTAAATCATTGATGATGAAAATCCACAGCTTTGTTTCCCTGGAAAGGTGTGTGTGATGGTTAACCTGATGTGTTCACTTGACTGGGCTAAGGGATGCCCAGATAGCTGGTAAAACATTATCCCCAGGTGTGGCTATGAGGGTGTTTCTGCAAGAGATTAGCATTTTAATAAGTAGAATGAAAAGATAGAGGAAGCTTGTATTCTCTCTCTCTCTCTCTCTCTCTCTCTCTCTCTCTCTCTCTCTCTCTCTCTCTCTCTCAGATGGGACATCCATCTTCTGTCCTCAGAGATTGGACCTCCTAATTTTCAGGCCTTTGACCTCCAGGACTTGTACCGTCTACCTCTCCAGTTCTCAGGCCATTGAACTCAGACTGAATCACATGCCTTTTTTCCTGGTCTTCAGTCTGCAGATGCCACTTGGTCCCCGTAATCACATGGACCAATTCTTATAAATTTCCTCGTGTATCTCTTTATATCCTACTGCTTCTGTTTATTTAAAGAACCATGAATATCAATAGGGAAGCACATTCCTGAAATGTTCCAAGCTAGAAGCCACCTTAGAGATTTCTTGGACCCTGATATCATTTTACATAGAATGAATCTGAGGCTTAGAGAGATTGTGGGAGCATCACAGGAAGAGTGTCCATACAGTGATGAGCCTAAAGAACAGTCATAGATATTTTCAAGCACTTTACTGGGATGGATCGTCTTTCCAATGGGGTGTCACTGCAGGGCACTCTTGAAGAGTCAGGACAGGTCACATGGCAGCCTTGCCTGCCAACCTTAGAGCTGATTCCGGGCTGGATTCCTTCTTTGGGCATATCTCAGTGGTCCTCATGCACTCCCGAAGGTCTCAGAGATGATGGAATTCTGCTGGCTGCCCAAGTCTGCTGCTAAGCACCATGAAAATAGGGTGAAAGCTGAGTCCGTGGGTCTGAGCCTGCATGAAGCCACTCACTCATTGCAGGTGAGAGTGCAAGGTGAAGGGGTCATCTGGCAGTTTGGAAAGCACTGTTATGTTCAGAAGCTGGTGGAGGGGAAGATGCATGTTGGTCAAAGAGCAAGAGACAGATACATGACCATTATTAGAAAGGAGAAAACTTCCTAGTTACTATTCTCATTGTCTTAGTTTGTTTTCTGATGCTATCACTGAATACCACAGACTGGGTTATTTATAAAGACAGGAGGTTTGTACAGCTCATGCTTCTGTAGGCTGGGAAGCCCAAAGTGCAGGGGACATATTAGCACAGGGAATCATATGATGAGAGAGCCACATACATACAAAAAAAAGAGTCAAACTGGCTTTTATAATAGACCCATTTTCAAGATAACCCATTAATCCAATAACTCATTAAGCCATTCACATAAATGGATGGATCCATTCATGAGGGTGGAGGCTTCATGACCCAACCTCCTTTCAACTGTCCCATCTGGTTCCACCTGTTAGTACCTCCCAATGGGGACTAAAGTTCGAGGTGAGTTTTGCTGGAAATGTTCAAATCAGAGAGCGTTCATCTTTCACGACCAAATCTGATAGTATCATTTTCCACCCTTCAGCTCCTCATCGTTGAAGGGTTCATCTGAAAACAAACACATTCTTAGGAAGCATCGCGATTGTTCTGGAACCTTCTTGAACGTTCTTGGTCTTCCAGCGAATAGGTGGCAGGGAACTTAGAGCCTGGCTCCTCTGCC
The DNA here is from genome assembly GCF_052094955.1 of Ictidomys tridecemlineatus. Taxonomy (NCBI): domain Eukaryota; kingdom Metazoa; phylum Chordata; class Mammalia; order Rodentia; family Sciuridae; genus Ictidomys; species Ictidomys tridecemlineatus. Next base: position 41,077,272 of record NC_135488.1, on the reverse strand, counting down.
CTCTCCTAGCATCGCAGTTGCCTTGTTTTGAAAGACAACCAGAGCTTCCCGTTGGCTCCTAAGCCAAAGCTCCCCTCAGCAGCAGTGTCTGGGGAATTTTTGTACCTGTAGCCAGCACAGGGACCACCCGGAGGAGCTGCCCCCTGGGTTGCAGGCTCTTGTGAGCAGCACTCCAAGCTTCCTGGGGACCGTGGAAACCACAGCCCTGACTGGTGTGGGACGTGCCCACAGACACCTGCCAGCTCCCAGGCCAGACACCTCTCCACAGCGGAGCTTGGCCCTGGAGGCCAGGACCATGAGCACCCACACAAACAGGCTGAACCCCAGAGCGGGAGACACCCAGCTTGCTGGGCTGGGCACCTCGTGACAAAGTCAGTTCCCCAACTTTGGAGCTTCCCTTTTTAACTCCCAACCACCACGAGAACCCGTCTTCATCTCTCTACTCCACTCTACCTTTTCGCACTTGTATAGGTCTCCTGATGGATCTCCCTGCCTTTACTCTTGTGCCTTCCACACAGTTGCCACTCGGGGACATCGTATTTTCTAAAAATGGCAAGTTCCACTCACCCACCAAGACATGGAGTCCCCTGGAACCTGGGTGGCCTTTGGGACTTTCTTTCCTGGTAGACAGAGGCAGAAATGATGCCACCATTCTATGAGGAAGCTGAGGCCCATGTAGAAAGGAGTTGAGTTTCCTGGCTCTTGGCACTGGCCAGACCCCCAGCCAACCACCACCACCATGGTCTTGGAGGCAGACTCTCCCATCTGCACTTGAACCAAGAGCAGACATGAAGCAAAGACAAGCCTTCCCTGAAGACCTCTGCTCAGACTTTGGGTTTGTTAGCAAGATCAGCGACTGTTTTGGATGTGTTTGTGCAGCAGTGGGTGACACACCAAGCCCCAAGCGGGGCCCGCCGCTGTCTGTAGGTGGAATTCAATATGGCAGCCCACCTCTTCCACCTTCTTCTCACTGCGGTGGGCTGGAGAGGGGCAGAAGGGAGCACCACAGGCACGAGCCGTCTCTCCTGACGGGTGCTGCTGGGAGTCGGAAGTGGACGGGTGTGCGATTGCTGTCTCTTCTTCCTGAAGAGCCCCTAGGCATGTGCTTGGAGTCCCCCTGGTCACATGCGTTGTGTCCGTGTTCCAGCTGGCTTTGCCTGAGTCGGCCCACAGTCTCTGAGCTTCCTTACCACCCAAGCCCTCCTCTTAGGTGGAGTTCCTCTAAGATGAACCCCGGTTAGTGCCTTTATGCTGGGTTCTCCAGAACACATTGCATGTGCATGGCCCTCGGTGGCCCTCCACGGCCCTCCGTCGGGAGGACACTGCTCCCAACACAGCCTGTTCGCTCCACTCTATTTCCACTAGAGCTGCTCTAGGCTTAGCAGATGGGGATCAAAAACCCCTCTTCTAGAGAGCTTACAGAATGGGAGAAAAATCTTTGCCACCTGCCTCTCAAATACAGCATTAATCTCCAAGATATATAAAGAACTTAAAAAACTCAACACACACACACACACACACAACCGAATCAATAAATGGGCAAAAGAACTGAACAGATACTTCTCAAAAGAAGAAATATGATCCACAAATATGTGAAAAATGTTCGACATCTCAAGCAATTAGAGAAACGCAAATTAAAACGACACTGAAGCAGACATTATTATTACATGTATATATGTGACTGCATGACCAATATGATTCTGCAACATGTAGACTCAGAAAAATGGGAAATCGTATCCCATCTATGTATGATACATCAAAGTGCATAAATGCATTCCAATGTCTTGTATAAGTAATTAAAACAAATAAAAGAAAAAAATACACTGAGATTTCATCTTACTCCAGTCAGAATGGCAATTATTAAGAATGTAAGTAATAACAAATGTTAGCGAGGATATGGGGAAAAAATGTTCATTCATTCATTGCTGGTGGGACTGCAAATTGGTATAACTACCCTGGAAAGCAGTATGAGGATTCCTTAGAAAACTTGAAATGGAACCACCATTAGACCCAGTTATTCCACTCCTTGGTATACTCCCATAGGATTTAAAATCAACCTAATACAGTGACACAGACACATCAATGTTTGTAGCAGTTCAATTCACAATAGCTAAGCTATGAAACCAACCTAGGTGCCCTTCAACAAATGAATGGATAAAGAAAATGTGGTCTATATGCACAATGGAATATTATTCAGCCATAAAGAAGAACAAAATTATGACATTTTCTAGTAAATGGATGGAACTGGAGACTACCATGCTAAATGAAATAAGCCAGGCCCTCAAAACCCTAAGGTCAAATGTTCTGTCCGATATGCAGATGCTAATACACAATTAAGGGGTGGGGGAGGGAAGAAAATAAATACTTTGGATTAGACAAAGGGTAATGAAGGGCAGGGAGGGGCGATGGGACTAGGAAAGACAGTAAAATAAATCATAACTTTCCTAGTTCATATATGAATGCAAAACCAGTAGAATTTCACATCATAACCATCATAATGGGATCCTAATCAGAATAAATTATGCTCCGTGTATGTATAATACGTCAAAATACATTTGACTGTCATGTGTAGCTAAAACAACAAATAAAAGTAAAACCTTCTTCTTCTCCAGCTCCGCAGGAGGTGATGTTCAGACTTGAACGTGTTCCCCATGGAGTGCGAATCACGCTGCTGGAGGTGAAGGAGGGCACTTCCTCCCCCCTGGCTCTGATATTCCTCACCCCAGTCAGCTCTGAGGCCTTCATGAGTGACCCTGGCAGGACTGGCCCCCCAGTCCCTGTGCACTCGGCTTCAGGACATGGGCCTCTCGTCCTGTCTCTGGATACCCCACCTACCATGTTGCTCTGTCTTTGAGACTCCTGCCAGAGCCCCAAGCTACAAGGAAACCAGGTTTTCATTTTTATACACCTAGAGTGTTCTGCAGGGTTGGGGCTCTGAAAGGAATCCATCAGCAGCGGAGGCCCCACATTGAAGCCACCATTTAGGTCCAGACTTACCCTGTGCAGGGAAGACAGGAGGGGAGGAAGAGATGGATTCGCATGAGAGTTCCTGGCCCTCGTGGATGAATGGAGTAGAAAGAGAGAAGAGGAGACCAGGAGGACATCCCGTCTGTCTGGGAGTGGTCCCCACTGTCACGCCGTGGATTTCCATCTCCGTCCCTGGGGCACACATGTGCTGTAGAAAACCGCATTCCCAGAGAGACGGTGAGTCTGGACGGCAAAGGCCTCCCTGGAAGATGAGGAAGGAGCCACACAGGAGCCAAGACGTCTGCTCAGGGGCGGGTGAGACTCACTCAGTGTCTTTGGGATAATTGGCTGAGACCAAGTGATGAGTGGGGTAAAGCTAGGGAGATCAGAGCTGGTTTTGCTGGTGCCACGATATGGAGCCCACAGGCTGAAAACTGCACCCAGAGGCTGTCCTTTCGGTATCTTAACACAGTATTGGATCAGGAAACATTTCCACTGGGCCAACAGTGGAGTGGAGGGAGGAGATGGAAGGAGAGGCTGGAGGGGATGGGAAAGGGAGGGCTGGCGGGATGAATCTGACCAAACTGTCCCGTGCAGGTGTATGAACGCACCTCCGTGAATTTCATGTGTAAATCCATATGCATCCACTTCAAAATAAAAGCTATAAACCAATAGAAGGAGGATCAGTAGAGAAAAGGAAATGGGGTGCGCAGGAGGAGAGGGAGAGGGGGAGTCCTGGAGCCTGACCTGGCGCACATTTTATGCCATGCTTGTATAATTATGTCAAAAGGAACCCCAATAGTGTATATAACCAAAATGAACTAATAAAAAGGATTATTAAAAAAAAACCCAAACACCTTCCACTGTCTGTTTTCGAATACAAAGTGCTAAGAACTAGAAAACATCTCTTGCAAGATGGCACCCTTAAAGAGTCGCCGTTTGGTACCTTGCACAAAAGAAGAGTTTGCTCTGCTGTTCTTAGCACCCCACCGCTTCCTGGGCATTAACTTCCTGCTTCTCAGAAACCAGCTAGTGCCTTCTTACATGCTGAGCCAAACCTGCCACAGTACAGAAGGCTTTCAGTGGGTTAATACGAGTGATAACTGATGAGAAATTTCAACAGCTGGAAAAATGGATTTAAACTCTTCTCGAGGGGAGACTGAGCCGTTGACCCCATGAGACCCCATAAGGCTGCCCTAACCTTAGTTTTTGTTTCTAAACATTCACAAATAAGTCTCCACACCTGATGACAGAAAAGTAAGTGCATTCAAACGATTCATTTGGTTAAAATCATTGCAGTATCTTGACACCTTTCTAACGTCTCTTGGACTTCAGACTCTCAGGGGCTTTTTTTTTGAACCTCCACTGAAAATGCTCAGTAATTTCCCACCAATTTGATGAACTTTCCTTTTGTCACTTTCTGACACCCACAGGACATTGGCCCAGGCAAATGGCAGAAAGTGTCTCCTCTTGTGCAGTGCTATTCTTCCTCAGTCACTGTGACAGTGACCGTGACCCCCAGGACCCCTTCTTGCACAGCAGATCTGCACAAAGACTTCTCTCATAGCTATTTCTCTCTGTCCCTAGAGGTCCCTGAGTTGAGTCCCTGGGTTGGAATCCCAGCCATAGATAAGCGCACTGACACAACCGGGCCATTGTGTGAGCTGTAAGTCAGCCGGAGGGCTGCTGGGGCCCAGGGCTGACTCACCAGGCCCACCTGCCCCGGTCAACCCCTTGGGGCTCCCAAGTGGGTGGAGCTTCCTGGATGTCCCGGGCCTCATTCCTCATGTCCTCTGGGCTCGCCCTACCACTGGGGGATCTCTTCTGCTTCCTTATGCTGTCCTGGGCTCATTGCTCCATGAGTTGCTTCCTCTTTACCTGTGCAAAGGCCCCAGGCTAGACCCTAGACACCATGGCCACCAAAGTCACTCCAGTTCTTAGGTCAGAGCAGGATCCCACACCCCATCAGGAGTTCGAGGTGGGTGATTAGCCCCCTCCTGGCTCATCTGTGGGTCCGAGGGGAGCTTCCTTAGTCCCTTCATGGACCCTTCGGGCTGCAGCATGTCTAGCCAGATTAAAAGGCCATCCACCTGTCAGAGGTAGGCATAGCAAGGTGGGTGCAGCAAGGTGAGGGGTCATAGTGGAGCCTGAGAATGGCCGTCACAGCACCAGCTCCTGTGGAGTGAAGGGAGAGGTGAGCCTGGGGAACCAGAGCTTTGGAAGAGAACCAGAGGCAAATGCCAGTCACAGATGATGTCAAAGATGGACGGGAGGTGGAGGAGGCAAGAGCTGAGCTGGGATCTAGAAGGGAGTGAAGCACCGAGCCTGGCCACCCAGGAGCAAGTTCCAGGAACGGCATCCGGGAAGACAGGAGCTGGGCTGGAGAGGACGCTGCTCAGGGAATCAGGGCAGCTCTGGAATGAGCTGTAGACTTCCAGTCCCCGGCTGCCGGAACTGTCCCACAGTGTCACCACGGGTCACATATTGCGACTGAACACTTGAAAGTGTCATAACCAAATGAGGATATGCTTAAGCATAAAACACATATCAAATTATGAGGATTTGATGACACACGTAAAAAAGAATGTAAATGATCTCATGAATAAGCTTGCACAGTGATTTCATTTTGAAATGATCATATATTGGGTTGGTTGGATTAAATATCATGCTATCAAAAATAATTTAAACCTCTCATTGTACTTTTTAAACCGCGTCTACTAGAAAATCTAAAAACATGTAATGGAATCACATGGTAATTCGATGGGACCGTGCTGCCCTGGGGCTCTGCTTGCCTGAGCTCCCTGGTGTTCCCTGCTGGGTCACCATCTCTCTGCAACATTGTACTCAGAATATAGTCTACCTGTAACTGAACAGGAAGCTGCCAGACAGGAAGAGAGAACAAGAAGGAAGTTAAAATGATGGCGTCCTTGTTCAGATTCATCAGGTGGCACAATAGTTTTGAGGAAATATAAAATGGAGAGAAGAGACAACAATGTGAGAGGTTTGTACCAGAACTAAAAAGCAAACCTCTAGGAATTCTCATCTTCAAAAGGGGAGAAAATGGTAGGAAGAAAATTATCAAAAGCTTGGGCCCCCTGGGACCAAAGAGAAGATGTGGCTCATTGGTGAAAACACTTGCCTGGCATGTGTGAGGCCCTGGGTTGAAGCCCAGTATTGGGATACTGGCTCCTGCAGGGTCAAAAGCTAACTTCTCATCTGTGAGAGTAGGAATCCAATAGGTCGTGTCTAAATCCAATAGATCATTAAAAACCGACAATGGTCAGTGTCATTGCCTTGTTTACGTATTCGGTCTAGAAGTCACGGTAGAAGTGTTAAAAATGGGGGTCTCGCAAGGAAGGGGCTCTGCAGATCTGTGAGGAAGATGTGATTCATCAGTCCACAGTGTGAATCCTAGCTCTGTTTCATATCACAGGAAACATAATCCTGAATTACAGACACAACTTTGAAAAGCAAAGCTTTTAGAGGATGCTGTAAAACAATATTTTTATGAATTTGGCATGGGGATAGTGATAAACAAGGCACAAAAACTGTAACCCATGACGTAAATAGACGTAGGAAAGAGACAAATGCAACTTCATTAAAAATAAGAATTTCTATTCCTCAAAAGACATTACACATAAAACACTATAAAGACAGGGCGTGAATCAGGAGAAAATACTTTCAACACATTCTTAACAATAAGAACTTTCAAAAGGGGAGAAGATGTGTGTCGCTGACACACAGACAAGGAAACAAGTGACCACTGGGAAGAATGGACACCCAATCAGGACACAGAAAACGCAGATGAAAGCTATATTTTATTCCGTTTCACACCAGCAGTCAGTCACCGTGCGCCTAGGCTGTCAGTTAGTGTGTGCTAACTGGAGATGTAAGCAGATACAACCTTTCTGGGGAACAAATAGGCAATAGCTCATCAAGTTGAATATGATCAATACTGATTGGCCAAGGAATCCACTGCTAGACACACCAAAAAAGTCATACATAAGTAAAGCTATACATAGACACATATTGATCTATACCCGTGTATTTTCACAACAGAGTCTGTCTTCTGTATCTGTGGGTTCTACATCTGCAAATTCAAGCAACTGTGGCTCCAAAATATTTGGGAAAATATTGTTTCTGTATTGAGCATGTATAAACATTTTTCTTACTATTGTGCCCTAAACAGTATGGTATAACAACTATTTATAAATATTTGCATTATATTAGGTATTAGAAGTAATCCAGAGATGATTTAAGGTATAAGGGAAGATGTAAGTATATGCAAATATTCTAATTATATGCAAATAGCATGACATTTTACATAAGGAACTTGAACATCTATGTATTTTGGTATTCGTAAGGTGGGGGTCCTGGGTCAAATTCCCTGTGAATACTGAGGGACAACAGATAATAAATTCCATAAAAGTGTTATCTTCTCTCTCTTTCTCTCTCTCTCTCTATATATATGAATTTTCCTGGTGTGTATATATATATATATATATATATATATATATGTGTGTGTGTGTGTGTGTGTGTGTGTGTGTGTGTGTGAGATAAATATACCACATAAATATGTAAACACAGAAACATACAGAATAAGACATGTAAGAATGTTCATAGCTGTACTGTTTAACAGTACTAACAAAAGTTATTAGCAGCCAATTGTTCACCAAGGAGGTATTAGCCAAGTAAATGTGGTGTCTTCATACAGAAAAATCTACCACAGCTGTGATGATGAATGACTGCAGCTATAAGAACACACATAAATTTTCCATTTGAAAAAGTGGCAGGAAAGTTACATGTGATACTAGATTCTTTATATAAAGATTAAAACCATGCAAAACAGTGATCTGTCATAGTTAGGGTTACGTATGTATATACATACATGTGTAATGAATGTACACAAAGTGAATTCAAATGGTTAATAACAAACTGACAATAGTTATCTTGGGCAAAGGGGAGAAACTACTCAGAGAGGGGTCCACAGTACCTTAACCAATATGGGCAACGTCTCATTCCTTAAATTGAGTGGGTGCACTATGATCAACTGGCCTTTCCCTTTTCTTTCTACTTAGGGCTATTCTGGATGGTGAAATATAATATACTCATGCATGCATTAAAGCTCAGACACACAGTTTAACATAGTCAGAAAGCAAACACCCACATAACAGCCACTTGAGTCAACACACAGAGCACTAATGGAGCCCTGAAGTCCTTGCCCATAAATATTCCCTTCCCAAATACTACCATTCCTTCCAGAGGTAACCACTATTCTGATTTTAAAATAATTCGACTCTCAACTCTCTTTACGCTTTTAGCACCTGCATATGCATCCTTGAACAGTAGAATCTGGTTGAGCTTGCATTTAAATTTTTATGTCAAGGAAATGATATTGTATTATTTTATTTCTGACTTCTCTCCATCTCTACATTTGTATTAATAAAAATTGTGTGTGTGTGTGTGTGTGTGTGTGCACGCGCGCGTGCGCACATATCAGTTTTATTACTGGACACTAAATCTATCATATTAACATAGAAAAAAAATCCATTTATTCACTCTACTTTTGATGAAAAGTAGAAATGAATAATGTGTGTTATTATCCAAATTTAATGTGCTGCCCCAAAAGTTACCTGGTAAAGAAAGGAAGGGAGGAAGGAAGGAAGGAGGAAGGGAGGGAGGGAGGGAGGGAGGGAAAGAATAAAGGAAATAACTGTTCCTGTCTAGGGGTGCTAGGTTCATTGTCTCTGTTCAGCAAAGAATTGAAGAACAGCAGGACACAGAGATAGCAAACAAGCAGCAGGTTTACTGCAAAAGTGACAGAGACAAGACTTCTCCAAAGACAAGAGGCCCCAGAGCTGGGAATCCCACGGGGGAGTTTAGCCTGTTCTTGTTCTGTCCTCTGGAATTTCCTCCTTTCCTTATCTCCTCCTCTGTCCAGGCACTCCTGGCTATTATTTATCGGTGCCCCCTCTGTCCACGTATCTGTTTTGGTTTTTCTATTGAATTCCCCACTTAGGAGCACGAGTACCGAGGTGTCTGACGGAGTCCCCCACTTTTGTCCATGAGCACTTTGGAGCAGGAAGTTGACCTCTTCAGAAGACCCTCTCCATGCTCCTTCCTTCTTGCCCTGCCGGGAATTCCTCACTCGCCCTTTTGCCCTGACTACATAAGCCCTTCTACATCTCCCTCCTAACAAAACTGTGTAAAGTAGGAAAGAGTTTGCAAGTTTTATTTCAGGGCAGTAGTTTTAGTCCAGACAAGAAAAAGCGACATTATTAAGTGAGTTTGTTTCCAAACCCCATGTTGTGGGGTCATGTTGGTTTGAGTCTTCTTTAGAAGTCATCAGAATCTCCTAAAAGTCACATTAAACGAGGAATGGTGAGTCCCACCACCCACGTTTCTGGTTCAGTAGATCTGCGTGCAGCCTGAGACTTATCATTTCTAATAGGGATCAAACTTTGAGAACTCCTGGTGCACACGACTCTTGGAAAGCGATTGACACACATCCTGAACTTGAGCATCAAATAAAGAAGAACAGCCTGCTAATTTGTGCATCAGAAAATTACTTGCAAGACACCTAACCTGAAGGCACCTGGGAATGGGAAAGTGCTCTTGTCTGTGAAAATGCAATTGCCGAAGATCTAAACCAGACGTGACCAGCAGCTAGGTGGCCTATTGCACTCAATTTCTCAGTCAGTGACTATAGTGTCTCAAAGGGTAATGCATGCAAAAAAAAAAAAAAAAGAAGTTTGCTCATTCTCAAGCTATCAGTAACTGCTGTTTCCTAGCTCAGTCTGTGGTAGGAAAAGGCATTCATCTACTGGGGAGGCCTTATTTAAAATTTTGATTTGAGAGATTTTAGCAAGATATAGGTGCCATCATTCCTTTTAAACCCATTCATTCTGATAGTTCTTTTGTAGATGACGTCAGGGTTTCTCCACAATCATGTCATTTGGAAATGAAGAGGATCAGGGGGCTGGGCTCACCCAACAAAAATGGAACTCCAGCAACCTTCAGGAGGTAGAGGTGGGGGAAGAACTTCTGCTGCTGGGGATACCCCCAGGCCTTGCTCCATCTCCCCTGGTAACAAAATCTTTAAAATAATATGAATACCTTTGCTTTTTTCTTTTGTAGAAGGTCTGAGCTATTCTTCATCCTAGCTAAAGTTTAACAATATATAGCCGGAGGTGTGCTTGTCTGGCGTGAGTGAAGCCCTGGGTCTGTTCTTGGCACTGCAAAACAGCAGCAACAACAAAAACCAAGAGCATATTCTTTCTTTCCAAACCCAGGGAAAGCCTGAATAAATCCTCTGGCTTCACTTGGTTTTAGTTACTTGCTTTCACCACTGATTTTAGAGATTGCTTAACTAAACAATAAAGTAAGCGCTCCCTTCTAGTTTGCTATAGATAACACCTCTAAGGCATGGTCACCTGCCGATGATAGATTAATTCATTTTTTTTTTGTCTGTTTTGTTTTTTAGGGAATTGGAAATAGCCTTGTCTGGCTTAAATTGGTTGAAATCACTGGTCCTTCACTTGGGTCCTACACTAATATCTGATGGGTGAACTTCTGACCTCAAAGGGCCAAAATGTCTACTTACTGACTACCATTTTCTGCACACATCCTAGGAAGAGTCATTAAGTTAGACTATGCATGTGCAGATCACTGACGATGTCACCTTTCCTGACCTCTGATCACCTTTCCCTGTACCGCACACCACCCTATGTCTTTATCCCATAAATGTACCACACCCTATTTGAGTCTGGGGGCTCCTACCTCCTCGTACTTGGTGGCTCTGTCAATGAAATCTTCCTTTTTTGTGCAAAAACACCTTCCTTCATTGATTGGCCTTCTGTTCACTCGGCAGGTGAGCCGGGCCTAACTTGGTGCCATCACCCGTACCCCTGAGTGGCCGGATCTAGCCAAAGCAAGCTGCCACAGGACTATGGGAAATGGAGTCTTTCCTGTGATAAATGGAAGGGCAGATACAGGAAGACGGAGGAGACGGGAGCAGATAGGCCAAGAAGCATCACAGGTGTTAAGACATCAGAGTATGAGGAGACCTCTGGGGACACCAGGAAGGGTCACTGGTGAGGTGGAAGGTGAGCCGTGCCGACTGGGCCTCCTGGAGGTGAGTGAAGAAAGGGTCTCAGGAAGGAGGGAGCTATCAGCAGTGTCCAGTGCTGCTGGGAGGAAACGGAGGGCAGGGAGAGAGGACCACCAAATTTAACAATGTGGAGGTCGGAGGTGGGCGAAGCGGAAACCTGATTGGAGTCTTTGTAAGAGACAATGAGAGGAGGGGAATCCTAGACAGACTATTCTACTGAGGTTGAGCTGCAAGAGGGAGCAGAGTAATAGGGCCTGTGCTCTAAGAATTGGCAAGGTTAAAGGCAGTGTGTGTGTGTGTGTGTGTGTGTGTGTGTGTGTGTGTGTGTGTGTGTAAGTTGGAGAAATCATGTGTCTCTAGGCTAAGAATGATCCAGAGAGTGGGACGTGGTATAAGAGTTCCCCGCAAAGAACTCAGCAAATAAGCACATTCAGGGCTCCCTGTTTCAGAAGAGCAAGGATGGATTCAAACCAAAGTACAAGAAGAACAAGGACATTCCAAGGATGCATCTCAGGTGCCCAAAGACTGGCCTGTGACTGAGCCGAGGGTTGGAAATGGCACAGGGTGCTGTCTGCACGCATGGCCGCACTTCTGTCTTCCCATCAACTTCCTTCTGTACTCTCACTGTCTACACAGCACTCTTGGCTTCTGAGAGCTCCCAAAGGTGCTTTTTACAGCCTCGGTTGCTAAGAGAGAGTCCCCCCAATGGCCTTGATCTTCAACCCAGAGTCTCAGGAGATCTGATGGGCTCAGCTTGGAGAGTTGCTTATTCCTGGGACAATCAACTGTGGCCATGCGGGGCGGGTTCACTTTATAAAACGGTGTCCAGGCATCTCACAGAAGTGAGGAAAAGGCACTTTGCAGAATATTAGGACCCGTGCAAAGTAAAGTGTTCAATACAAAACAGTACGGAGACTGGAATTTGTCAGCAGGTAGCTGGTTCCCAGCTGGTTCCCAACCAATGGAAGAGCCCTGGAGAACTAAGATGTCGACGGAGATGTTTTTTTAAAATGAGTACAAACTGCTTCAGAAACTGGCAATGTTCAGGGCCACTATTAACTCAGCACCTTTTCCAACGCATGACTGGCCTCTTCCTAGTTTGCAGAGGCTGGGCAAGCGAAAACCTCATTGCCAGAGTCTCCTGGGACGTGAGTTCTAGACGTCACTGAGGGTCCGCCTCCTGATGCACATGGAGAGATTTCATTTGGAATCAGCCAAGTACCTGCAGAGGCAGGGCCTGTGACGTCTACCCACCGAGCGGGGAGAACAGAGGCAGGTGGTTCTGCAGTCAGCAGGTGTGAGGCTGTTTGGAAAGTGTGCAGGCAGCTTCCTGGTTGGAAATGCAACTTGGCCGGGTTCTGCCACTTGACTTTTGCAAGAGCTTCCTGTGGCTCCTGCGGTGTGTTTCTTTAGTTTTCCCGAAGATTCCATAGGCCCTACGCAGCCTGTGATAAATCCCGTTCTGCTTAAACCAGCTCAAGTGCATTCTGTTGTCTGCAACTGAACCTTGATGGATACAAGGGCCACATGGGGACTCACACTCACAAAACTGTAGCAGAGCCAGGGAGACCCAACCACAGGGTGACGGGCCGCTGAGGGTCACTGCCCCTTCCTGGCCCTGACTTACTCCTGGGGTCTGAAGTAAGACCTGGCCTAGATTTGGCAGTCCATAGCCTTAACCATTGAACAAGGGGGCAAAGAATGTCTGGGAGTGCATCCAGGCCTCCTATTGGCTGTTTGTGGGTAGTGGACTCTAAATTATTTCAGGCCTGGCAGAAGAGGAAAGTAGGTGACACAATTCACATTTAGATTACGGGAGGACCCACATCTTCAACATGGAAACTAGCTCCTAGCACACAGAGGGCACTTTGTGATTTGCTGAAAGTTGTGTTGAAATAAACCCAGGAAATGTCCATTGGATGGGATATATTTTCTTCATAATTGAAGATTCTCTACCACTCACTCCCCTTCTAGTACTTGTGCATTAGACAGAAAAACCACAGGGAAGAAACCATGAAATAGCAATTACTATTATTATAACCTGGCGAGACAGCAGCAGCCAAGAAATCTTGCAAAGGCTTGTGGCCATTTTCCCATGAGTCAAACTTGAAAGCAATCTCCTAAGGACCAAATTTATTATGGATCGATGAAGTGCCTCACCCATTGAGGCAGTAGGCAGTTGTTTAATGATGGCAGAGTAGTGTGCAGATTATATCAAGCATTTGTTTTACATTCGAAAACCCTGGAAATGAAAATTAATAGATTCACACAGGAACACCCTTGCTTCTGAGGATCAATGATTCTGAGTAGGCCGGCAATTACTCGTTTTGTTCTAAGTTCCTGTCTAGGATGGAAAGGGAAAAACAAGTTATTCCAAGAGGGAAACTGTTGCATGGAAATCTGGCAAGTTTTAACAAGCACTGAATTGCTCTTTTGTTTCCTGACTTGCGATATGAGATTCTCTGCTGAAACCAGGTCTCTGCAGCCGTTTGTAAGAAGCCAGCTCTGCTCAAACATAAACCTAACGTCCTGAGATGGCTCTGTCCTGGGTCCAGAAGCTGAGGACATCCACAGTGACTGGAGGGGGTGGGGAGGGCGGTCCTCCGAGAGGCTATCTCCAGCTTCAGGACCACGAAGAGCAAATTCTAACAGGAAGGAGGGGGATTCTGAAGGCACAAGTGGAGGTGGTCTGTCCACTCCAAGTCAGGGTCAGTGTTTAGTTTAGTTGCATGAAGATAAAAAGATGACGAAGAATAAGAAATTCAACCAAATGAGCCCAGAGCTGCTTTTTAAAACTGGAATCCTCCGGTTTCCTTTATACAGTAATTCCCCCCAATCCATGGGGAATACATTCCAAGGATCCCAGTGAATGCCTGAAACAGTGAATAATACCAGACACACTCTGTGTGTGTGTGTGTGTGTGTGTGTGTGTGCTATGTTTTTGCTACGTACACACACAGTGCAGCCTGCATATGCTGGACAAAGGGACAATTCATGTCAGAGCAGTACAGCGCGAGATTCTACCACACTACTCAGAACGGGGTGCAATTTAATTCTTGTGAATGGTTTATTTCTCGAATATTCCACTGCATGTTTTGATGATGGAAAGCAAAACCTCAGATAAGGGGGACATTGCATATCAGACCTAGGCCCCCTACATTGCCTTCCTCCCCTCTGTTTCTCTTCCCTATGGAGAGGGTATTTAAGCTTCTAAGTCTCTTGGGGATTCTGGGGGACTCACTTTCCGAAGATGCCTCCGTGCCCATAATAAACTCATCCACCTTTTCTCTTAATCTATCATCAGATTTTTTTTTTTCAGAAGACACAATTATCAAAACTTCAGAAGGCAGAGGTCTTGTGTCCCCAGACCTGGAGCCCAGCTCCTTTCTCGGGGAGAGGCCACAGCTTGATGATACAGACCTGGGCTGTCCCACACTGCCACCCAGGCCACACATGGCTCCTGAGCACCCACAGGGCAGCTGGTCTAAACTGAGACGTGTCGCGTGCGTCAAATACACACTGGATTTCAAAGGCTTACTTAACAGAAAGGAAGAAGGGAAATATATTTCAAATCGTTTTTACACTGAATATAGATTAAAATAAAAATATTTTGGTATATTGAATTCAATAAAATATGTTATGGAAGTTAATTTAAATGATCTATTTTTATGTGTTAGAAATGTGGCTATCAGCACATTTAAAATCACACCTGTGGACGACAAGATTTTCTGTCAAGTCAGCCCTGCTCTGGAAGGAAACCCGAGGACTCCTTTCATACATTCTCTTAATCCAAGACTCCAGGAACCCCCCTATTATGGTTTAGATATGAAGTGTCTCCCCAAAGTGCCTGTGTTAATGCAGGAATGGTCGGAGGTGAAGTGGTTGGGTTGTGAGGGCTGTGACCTGATCAGTCCATCCTGGTGTGAATGGACGACGTGGTGGTAACTGCAGCCAGGGGCTGTCTGGCTGGAGGAGGTGGGAACTGCTCATCTTCCCGGGGGCCCTTCCCCTTTCTTTCTCTCTGCCTCCTGAGAGCCACCATGAGCCCAGCAGCACTCCTTTACCATGATGTCCTGTTTACCACTCTTCCTCCATGACGTTCTGCCTCACCTTGGGCCCAGAGCCAACGGAGTCCACCCACCGTGGACTGAGTCTCTGAAACTGTGAACCAAAATAAACTTTTCTTCCTCTAAGTTGCTCTTACTGGATATTTTGGTCTCAGCCAAGAAAACCTGGCTGATACACACCCTGAGACTCGGCAGGCAACCTCTGTTTTGGATGCCTCATCTCCAATCCTCAGGCCCTCTTGGGTCTCCAGAGTTAGAGACCCCCTCAGGCAGATGCTACCATTTCAAAAGTAACCCTCCCACAGTGGCCCCCCAAAACATGATTCCTAAAGGGATCAGGACGGACCCCAGCATCAGAGAGCTCCCGTCCACAGAGACCAGGAAGCAGGTCTTGGGTTCCAGTTGGGTGTTCTCAGTGGACTTTGTTGACAATAAGCTGCAAAAAGATGTTGGTGAACTGAGCTAAACTGACGGATCCAAGCAGGTTTCCAGCTGCAGGGATTCTCAGAGCCTTTATATGCTAATAGACATTGTGATTCCTACGAGCAGAACATTTCAGGTGACTTTCCTGAATTTGTTGAGAACAGATCCCATCTGCCTCTTTTTTTTTTTTTTTTTTGGTTCTTTTTATTAAGACATGGCATGAGAACCCATTTTGACATAATTATAAAAGCATGGAATATATCTTGTTCCAATTCAGGCCCCAGGGCCCTTTCTTCCCCCTTCCCTCCTCCACCCGCTGCGCCCTTTCTCTATTAACCTTTCTACCATTTACCCATAGTTACTGCTTTTCAAATTATTTTCTTGTGAGGGCTGGGGTCTTGTGGCTCAGGGGTAGGGCACTGGCCTAGCACGTGTGAGGCCCTGGGTTCGATCCTCAGCACCACATAAAATCAAAACAGGTATTGTGTCCACCTACAACTGAAAAATAGATATTTTTACTAAATTTATTTTCTTGTGGGTGTACACCCATGGGGAGATTCCCTGTGGTATATTCATATATGTGCACAGGAAAATTATGTCAGATTCATTCCATTGTCTTATCTTTTCCCATCCCCACTCCCTGCCCTTCATTATCCTTTGTCTAATCCACGGGACTTCTATTCTTCACCCCTTTCTTGTGGATTATCTTCCACATTCAGAGAAAATATTCAACTTTTAGTTTCTTGGGGACTGGCTTATTTTGCTTAACATGATAGTCTCCAGTTCCATCCATTTACTGGCAAATGCCATGATTTCATTCTTCTTTAAGGCTGAATAATATTCCAGTGTATGTATTATGCCACATTTTCTTTATCCCCTTTCTGTTAAAGGGCACTTAATTTGCCTCCATAACTTAGCTACAGTGAATTGAGCTGCTATAAACATTGATGTGGCTGTGTCACTATAATATGATGATTTTAAGTCATTTGGGCATACACCAAGGAGTGGGATAACTTGGTCAAATGGTGGTTCCATTCCAAGTTTTCTGAGGACTCTCCACACTGCTTTCCAGAGTGGTTTCACCAATTTGCTGTCCCACCAGCAACGTATGAGTGTACCTTTTTCCCACATCCTCGTCAAAGTTTATTGTTACTTGTATTCTTTCTTTAATTCTTATTAGTTATTGATGGGCCTTTATTTATTTATTTGCTTATATGCACTGCTGAGAATTCAACCTAGTGCCTCACACATGCTGGGAGATTGCTCTACCACTGAGCCACAACCCCAGCCCCTGTTACTTGTATTCTTGATAATTGCCATTCTGACTGGAGTGAGATGAAATCTCAGTGTAATTTTAATTTGCATTTCTCTAATTGCTAGAGCTGTTGAACATTTTTCACATATTTGTCGATCATTCATATTTCTTCTTTTGAGAAGTGTTTTTTCCAATTCCTTTGTCCATTTATCGACTGGGTTATTTGTCTTTTCCCCACCTGTCTGCTTTGAGTACCCAAGAAGGATACCTTGAGCATGCTGATGGAGGTGCGATCATTTCTGCACTGAAGACCATCTCCTTCCCCTGTCCTCTACCCTCCAGGCCCTCTTTCTCCAAGAAGAAATGGCCCAAGTTATAGGGCCTCCCTCTGCGGGAACCTCTGAGAAACTCAATTGCTTCTAGTTTCTGTCATTTTCTTCCCTGGCTTTTAGCAAAGGGCTATTGATTTCATAACAGCAGAGGGATTTGCTGACACTCAACCAGCCGAAATCATTGTTCCCAGCCTGGTTTGGACACCCTCTCCTTTTAATCGTCCTCCAGTTCCTATGATCATAGGAGGTCTCAAAAATACATATGTCCTGGGAATAAGAGAGAGAGAGCACCTACGATCAACACCTAACTCGTCTAACTCTGGGGGCAAAGAGAATCAATTTCCAATGGAAGGCTTTAGGCTTTGTAAAGCGTTGGATGAAAACTTGATTCATTAATCATTTGTACTGTCTGATAACGGGGCCCCAACCCTCCCGGAGCATTGGGGGTGCTGAGGAAAAGCCTGTGTCTGGTCTGGCTGCAGTGAGCTGCCAGCCAATTGGGGCTGAGCTTGGGCTGGGGCTAAGAAGCTCATGTACCTCATGCATCTTGCCAACATGGGCTGCTCTTCTGCTCCTCACCCCTGCAATGCCGAGATGCCTCCCAAATCCTCCACTCCGTCCACAGCTGGACTTAGGACTGCCACCATCTTCCAGTGTCAGTTTCGCATACCTGGCGAAGACATAGGAGAGCTTCAGAGGCAGCCCCTCACCAGGCCCTCCGGGAGAAGGAGCGGAGAGGGTGGGAGGAGGCGGCAGAGACTTGCTTCTGAGACTGCTTGCCAAAGCTCTATGCTTTGGGGTATCGTTTTCTGAGCCCCAGGGCAGGCTCACCCTACTGGTTGGAAAAGTTGGGTTTACTTCTCTGTATTCCCCTGTATAGTAGGAAATCAACATGAAAACTCATACTTATCCCTGAATCCTCTAAGCCTTGGCTTTTGTGTTGATTTGTTTTTCATTGTGCATCATTAGTTGTGCATGAGAATAGAATGCCCTTTGGTACATCATACACAGATGGGGTATAATTTATCATTCTTCTGGTTGTACATGATGTAGAATCCCACCAGTTGTGTAGTCCTATATGTACCTAGGGTAGTAATGTCCAGTTCATTCTACTATCCTTCCTACCCCCATACTCCTCTCCTCCCTTCACTCCCCTCTACCTAATCTACAGTAAATCTATGCTTCCTTAGCACTCCCCCTTATTATTAATTAGCATCCACATATCAGAGAAAACATTTGGTCTTTGGTTTTGGGAGACTGGCTTATTTCACTTAGCATGAGATTCTCCAGCTCCATCCATTTACTGGCAAGTGCTATGATTTCATTCTTCTTTAAGACAGACTAATATTCCATCATAGGTGTGTATATGTATATTATATATAATATATCCTATTTTCTTTATCCATTCATCTGTTGAAGTGCACCGATATTGGTTCCATAGTTTAGCTATGGTGAGTTGAGCTCCTATAAACATTGATGTGACTGCATCACTGTGATGTGCTGAAATCCTTTGGGTGTGCTCACACCGGCCTCCTCCCAGGGCTTAGTGTGGTGAATGCACCTGTGTGGTCCCTGCCTGCGCATCCTCGGTGGAAGCATCTCTAACCCCCCACCTAACTGCCACCTGCACAAGTGGGAGCTGTTGGAGGCAGAGGCCAAGCTGAGGCCTGACTGTGGGTGGAGCTCAGAGCTGGCGGAGCTCAGAGCTGGCGGAGCAGTGGGCTTGTGGGAGTCCTCCCAGGCCTCCCTCCCTGGCTACTCTCCCTTCTCTGTGTTTCCGTCTGTCCTTCTGGCTGTGTGGAATTCTAGATGGCAGAAGGCCACAGGCCTGGCTCACTGGGCTTGAGGGGTGCAGTTGGGTGGCAGGTAAAATCTCATTACCTTCAGGGAATGGGGATCACCGAGCCACACCCCCATTTCTCACCCACAGTTTCCTGCCATTTTCCCCCAAGACACCCAGAGTTTCCTGCACCTGCACCTCCCCTGCCTGGACATCCTACACGACCAGGCTTCTGACCAGCTCATCCTCTGGTTTTCCTTTTGAAGCGTAAAGGAGCGTGCCTGCCGCCGCCTTCCAGGCTTATTTGGAGAGAAACGCGTGCCTACAGCAAGGAGAGACTTCCTGCCTGTGTGGGCGTGGGAGGATATCAGGATGGACCTAGGAAAGGGTCCATGAGCAAGCCCTTCCTGCTCCCTGACTCTGGAATCACAGAGAAAACCTGAAGACTTTGCCTTGGAAAGGCAACATGTCCATCGCCAGCCCAAAGAGGCCTGCCCAGAGCCAACAGTTCTTTTTTTGTTTGTTTTGTGGGTGAGGGTCAAGGAATTGAACTCAGGGGCACCCGACCACTGAGCCACATCCCCAGACCTTTCTTGTATTTTATGTAGAGACAGGGTCTCCCTGAGTTGTTTAGTGCCTCCATATTGCTGAGGCTGGCTTTGAACTCATGATCCTCCTGCCTCAGCCTCCCTAGCGGCTGGGATTACGGGTGTGAGCCCCGCGCCCCACAAGCCAGCATTTCTTGAGTTCTTCTTTAGGCACAACCCAGGCCTGCTTGTGACCTCAGTTTCCCCACCGAGGAGGCAGGATCACTGCTACTGCCCGGGGGTTTGAAGCCTCAGGAACACTCACAGCTCACACAGGACTCCCGGAGCCGCTGGGTCCAGCCCTGCCCTGGTCTGCCCGCCTCCCCTGCTTCCTGTCTCTCCCTCTCTGTCTCCTCGTTTTTCTGCCATTCTTCCTAAAGAAGGACAAGGAAAGGGAGAGACAGGGAAACCCAGAGGCCCTTGTACTGCCTGACAAGCTTACAAAAGTCTATTGAGAGGAAAGAATTAATGCCTGAAAAGATGGATCTCAGCAGAAATGGACTTAGTGGACCAAACCCCAGCTGCAACTCCGGAACGGGATGCTCCAGGTTTGCGTGTGCACAGATGGCGACACGGGGTGTGTCGTGGGGTGACTGGGGTGTGTGTGGCTGGCTCGTGGGAGGGCTGCAGGCGCAGCTGGAAGCCTCCATTCCACCAGTTTGTGCTTCTCAAAGAACTGCCTCTCCTCCTACCGTTAATATGAAAAGAAGTTATTTCCACAGGGGGGTGACTCTCAAATGTACTGTCCATTTTTTTGCTGGGTATAGGGGCACACGTCTCTAATCCCAGTGGCTCAGGAGGCTGAGGCAGGAGGATTGCGAGTTTAAAGCCAGCCTCAGCAAAAGCGAGGTGCTAAGCAACTCAGTGAGACCCTGTCTCTAAAAAAATACAAGATAGGGCTGGGGATGTGGCTCAGTGGTCAAGTGCCCCTGAGTTCAATCCCTGGTACCTCCCAATTTATGCTTTTATAACCTCCTTTTCTTCTGAGAACACAGGTGTAGGAACGTGGGTTTTCCTTTAGCAAACTCGGACTTTTTGCTGAAGTTGGCTGAACCCCTGAATCCACAGGCTGAAGCTTGGGATGTGCAGAATCTTCCAGGAGCTGGTCCTGTGGCCTTACCTCAAATACACACAAAGGCTTTGGTGTCTGGGGAGGGAGACCCAGTTGTCTGCTAAGCCAAGGGGTGGAGAAAATAGCCTGGTGACTTCCTTAGCTGGTCCCATAGTCCTCTGCTGAGACTTTACCCCAAAGAGCCACCTCCTTGGGTCCTACAAGCTGACATTCTATTTTTTTTAATTTATTTTTTAATTATAGGTGGACACAATGTCTTTATTTTACCTTACGTGGTGCTGAGGATCGAACCCAGTGCCCCCTGCATGCTAGGTGAGCGCTCTACCTCTGAGCCATGACCCCAGCCCAGGCTGACATTCTTGAAGAGCATGTTGCCAAAAGAAAGTGGGTCTTACTCATCTCCCCACGCACCGTGCAGCTGTGCCGGCCAGCGTGTGCCACCGTGCCCTCCTTCCTGCTGAGCCCTGGGCTGGCAGTGTGTCTCCTCAAGGTAAATGACGTGGTCACCAAAGGGAGTGCATGGTCTAAAAAGCCTCCCATCTCTAAAGTTCCCTGGGAAAGTCATTAGCGAGCGATGCCAAGGTCAGGAACCCTTAAGAACAAAACTGCCAGCACAAGACTGACCATTTTGAAGATGATAATGCACATGTGGCCAGTACAGATCCAGAAATGACTGGCTCCACGGGGCCAGGGTCAAGTGGCCAGGGTCAAGAAATCGCAGGAAAACAGGAAAGATTTTTTCCACATGATAATTTGTTTAAAGGGGAACTGGGAAGATGTGAGGCATTGGGCTAGACTGAACTCAGCTTGAGTTGACCCCACACACCCCTGGTCTAGAGCTGCCAGCAGAGCCCTGTTCTCACTTTGAAGGGAGAAGTTGGCGCAGACCACAAGGAGAAAGGACAGAGAGGCAACAAAAATACCAGTGCTGTCCTTATTCCTGGGACCTGGAGACATGTAGGAAGATTCCAAGGACGTCTGAAGGTGAATGAGGGTGGGAGTGGTTAGACGTCATTATCCTAGAATAGTGACGGAATGGCTGCCAGGTTCTATGGGATGTGCTAGTACCCAGGTGGGGGAGCAAGAAGACCTCAGAACCTCCTTTTCCAAGCTTGCATTTTGAGATGGGAGGTGGTCCGCAATTCCATCTGCCCTCTGATCTGGGAATTCCAAGCTCTTTGTCCACGAGGGATGCACCTTTGGGACAAGACAGTTAACTCTCTTGAGGAAGCAGGTATAACAATTGCATTCTCCATCACTCAAAAGGTCAAAGAGTCACAGATGTGAAGATACCACAGCACCCACCCTGTGGTGCAAAGACAGAGGTGGGTAGCTCCTCAATTTGATCCAGACACCAAGACTAGCAAGGAGCAAAATGGGAGAAAAGGACAAGCACCTTTGCCTCTGGGTGGGCTCACCCATTGGGCTCCCATCTCTAAGGGCTATGCTGATGAATGTGCTTGTGGATTCCTTCCGGTTTTACAAAATTCTAGGTGAATTGGGGAATGAGAGGTATGTACCGAAGTCCTAAGGGAAAATTAGGGATGCCCAGATATATTTAAAAACTTTTCAATTTGTCCTACTAAGTCATCCATGGCCCTGCTCAGAGATCATTCTCAGGCCGGCCGCCGAGTCTCACTACCCAGGGTTCCCGCTGTGGGAGTGAAATTTCCCATTAGGAAAGCCCAAGGTGTTGGGACAAGAGGAGATGCTAGGGGATCTAAGAACTGTAGTCAGTGCTCGTTGGGCACTCTGAAATGGACCTTGGGGATAACCTTGTCTGGAGCATGCCATTCAAACAGGAGACCAGAAGTAGCCTGAGACTAGGAGATGTTCAAGAGAGCAGGAACCCTGCAGGAAGTGTGCATGACACCTGGCTCTCCTGAACACACCTGTGCTGTGCTGAGCTGGCCACACAGGTCGCACGTGTGCACCGCACCAGCTGTCTTGGGACGGGACCGCCAACCTCAGGGTCAACACGGGGGAGGTGTGCCTTGGCCCCAGCAGGATTTTCTCTGATGACTTTAGAGAAATAAAGTCAGCTCACAGGGATTAAAATTCTCCTACCTTCCTCCATTTGAGGATGAAGATCTTTTAAAGACTGGGCCTCTAAAAATAAATAGATGATTAGATAAGGCTGATTTATGACTGTAAAAAGCTAGAAGACCGCACACAGACACAGCAGGATGATTTTGGAATTGCTTAGTATCGAGTGAAGTAAATGTGATGTTTTAGAATGCTTCTGGATCTCTCTCAGCGATGGGAAATTAACCTTGATCAAATCTCGCCTGAGTCAGATTTTCTTCCTGAGATCAATATGCAACATGTTTCTCACCTAAAAGTAGGTAAGTTTAGAGGTTTGCAGGAAATGATGGTCCAGTGGGTGAAATATCACTCTTAATTATACATCTGTTCCTTTGAATCCACAGTTCCTTGTATTTGAAAGGAAAAAAAAAATCCTTCCCCCACCAACATATATCTAAAGCTCTTGATCTAATTTGCATTTGTCAAGTCTTTCAAATGGCTCTTAAAACATCTCTTTAGCTACAAGCCCAGTAGGTGCCAGAGGGTGAAGGTGTCCTCGCCCTACTCAGATGATTAATTGTCTAGGGTAGGGGTGTGTGCCTACTTGCAAGGTAAATCCTTATGACTCAGGCATATGGCAGAATTTTTAAATTCATGTAAAAAGGCAAGTTGAGGGTACACTTATACATTGCTGGTGGGACTGCAAATTGGTGCAACCACTCTGGAAAGTGGTATGGAGATTCCTTAGGAAACTTGCAATGGAACCACCATTTGGCCCAGTTATCCCACTCCTTGTTATATACATACCCAAAGGACTTAAAATCAACATACTCAGGGACGCAGCCACATTAATACTCATAGAAGTTTACTTCACAATAGCTAAGCTTTGGAACCGACCTAGGTGCTCTTCAACAGATGAATGGATAAAAAAAGATGTGGCATAATATACACAATGAGTATTACTCAGCCATAAAAAAAGAATGCCAGGAAATGGATGGATCTGGAGACTATTATGCTAAGCAAAATAAGCCAATCCCCCAAAACCAAAGATTGAATGTTCTCTCTAATAAGTGAATGCTAACACAAAACAAAGGGAGGGATGGAGAACCGAAGTTCAGTAGATTAGACAAAGGAGAATAGAGGGGAGGGAGGGGGATAGGAAAAGGAAAGACAGTGGAATGAATCTGACGTAACTTTCCTGTGTACGGATATGAATACACCACAGTGAATCTGTACATCAGGTACAACCACAAGACTGGGATCCTCATTAGAATAAGATGTACTCCATGTTTGTATAAATATGTCAAAGTATACTCTGCTGTCATGTATAACTAAAGATTAAAAATGAAAAGAATTTTTAAAAATGTTAGGAAAAAGTATGGTCTAAATTTCTTGTAATGTGAAACCCCTTCTGGAAAGTAACTAATATTCCTGGTAAAATGTCTGAGCAATTCTAATGGAATTTAATAAAATTAAGAGCCCAGTTTGGTAAGGTGGATGCTTCCTCCCTTAAATCACTCATGTTAGGCCATTCCTGTAACAATTAATAAAATTCAACTAGGAAAAAAAAAAGCACCTAAATGTAGCATCTCAAACTAGATGATGGAACACACACACAAGCACACACACACAGGACGTTAGGGGGAAAACTGTGGAATTTAAACAGTCTATGGCTCTGCCGTGATCATGTCAGCTTCTTGTTGTTGAGAGTTGTTCCATGATCACGTAGGGAAAGCGGGATGAAGGGCATAAAGGAACTGTGCCATTTGGTAGTTCCTCTATAAACTAAAATATTAAAATAATATAAATAAAATCATTCTATCTTTATCCTAAAAAGAAAGGGCAAGTTGAATATTTGGAATAGAGGAGCCCAAATGCAGGACGCCTTTTCTTGCAAGTTCAGCTCAGAGAAGGGAAAGAGATGTCCATTTCTGGACCTTCACTTCGGGATGCAGCCTTGCACCTGCTGCTTAAAATGAGTGTTCAATTTAGAGACTGCACTCGGCATGCACGCTCACACACACCCACACGAACACACCCACCTAGCCAACAAACACGCATATGCGCACACTCGCACGCACACATAGTAGCTCACATATAGACTCCCACTCACACAGGAATACCTCCACCCAACGCACACACTCATACCCACAGTCTTGCACGCTCACACACGTCTCTCCTCCACATATCTGTTCTCATGCATACTCACCTGCACACATCACACACACATGTGCAGACACTCACAAACACACATCCCTCTCTAAAGAGTCTCCCGTCTCATCAACCAATTAGTCCACCTTCTTTTCTTTGTTGAGTTACACTTACAAACAAGATCTGCCCCTGTGTGCAGGTACATATATGTAGTGACCGTCCCACTGTTGTCGATGATTACAATGTACTAATTTTTTTTTTTTTAAAAAGAACCACTGTAACATTTAACATGAATTACCATGCTGTCTCCCATTCGTCCCAGAAAATGCTTTCCTGGAAAATACTGAAAATAAGTCCTCCTAAAATAAATGTTTTAGCCGGCTGTGGCTGCACATACCTGAAATCCAGCAGCTTGGGAGGCTGAGGCAGGAGGATCGCAAATTCAAAGCCAGCCTCAGCAACTTAACGAGGCCCTGAGAAACTTAGTGAGGGCTTAAGCAACTTTGTGAGACCCTGTCTCAAAAGTTAAAAAAAAAAGGGGGGGGGGCGGGGGAGGTGGTGGCTGGGGAAATGGCTCAGTGGTAAAGTGCCCCTGGATTCAATCCCCAGGACAAAAAAAAAGATCTGCCCAGAAATCCTGGATCATTCCATCAGTGGCTTAGCTGAGAAGTAGATTCCAGTTTTCTGATTCTCAGACCTAGGAAGCAGGTGTCCCCTTCCCAAATATCATCACCCTTCTCCCAGGACCACCTAGAAGCTCCACATCATCTCGTGTTTCTCCTCCCTGTTCCCAGGCCTTCACCACGTTCTCCTTCTTTCCTTGCAATCTCTCTTGCGGACAATCTATTTCGCTTGCTTGCAGCCTCTTCGAAGTCCTTGTCTAAGAATCAAAACTTGTCTCCCTGCCTCTAGCTTCTCTGCACTGACATCTACCCTGCGCTGTGCCGCAGACACACTGAGCCATCACTTCTGTTGGTGCTCCTCACCCAACTATCGATGGCACCCAATTACCTGCAGAGGAGAGTGGCTTACTCTGGCACTCAAGGGCTCCGCAGAGCAGCCTGTCTCCACCGAGGCTGGTTGGCACACGGTGAAACGAGACTAAACTTTCTGAATCAAGCTGAGCTGGGTCTTTTTCCAAGTTCCATCACGGACTGAGAGGTAAGTTATATAACCCCAGTTTCAGGTTTCCCGTCCATAAAGTAAAACCAGCTACCCTTTTGTAGAGCTTTTTGAATGGCAGGCATGAGGCCAGGCTCTTGTGAAGAACTGACCCAACCAGTCCGGCCATTTACAAGGTCAGAGTGTGTCTGGGTTGTTGGTTTAGTTTAGTTGATGTAGGCAGCCTTGAGTGACTAGAAGTAGGTAGAAGCTCCCAGATCAGCCAAGGTTACAATGACAGCGAAACCAGGCTGGCCTCGCACCGGTGGTCCTTAGTCAGCAGACCTAAAGGAGTCAGGAGGGCCCTTAGTGCCAACTCAGTGAAACCCAGTCTCCTAGTCGTTTGGCCCTGCAACAAGCTCCCTGCAGGAAGGTTTTCCCTAAAACACACGTGGCATGGGCTCTTTGTGACCGCAGGGACCTTTGGATAGGCAAGGAAAAAATGCAAACTTTTGTTGTGCCACAGCAGGGAGATCAAACCAACCCTGTCCTCCTGAGGGACGAGCTGGGAAGGCTGTGCTCTTCATTCTTGTCAGATAGATGATCACCTAACCCAACCTGACTCACACACCTTCTGCGCAGATGAAAAATAGAATCAAAGACAAAGTTCACATTTTTTTTTTTTTACTTGGGACGCTCCAAATGAAGCGAAAAACAGAAAGAACGTCTGGATTTTATGAGCAGGTGCTGCGTTCGGGACTGTCTTCCTACTGAGAAGGTCCAGTTTGGGGGCATGGAGGAGAGAGTCCACCGAGCAGATGAGCGTCAGGAGTTGTGTGGCTGGCAATCTGAATCTGGGTCAAGGACATAGAACCCAGCTGCCCTTCTGTGTATCTCTCATTGCACCAGCCCCTGTGATGTTTGAACAAAGCCTGCGTCCAGTGTAAGGTCAGCGGTGGCCATTTGGGAAGCCACACCTGCAACCAATTGGGACAGAGAACACCAGGACATGGCTGAAGTGTCCTTGTGCATTGGCATTTGCAGAAGGGACATGAGGGTCTCCACTTCCAAGAACCATCCACCTCCAGGCCCTGCAGGAGATGTGTGGTGATTGACAGCTGGCGAGGAGAGAACGGTCACCCAGCATAAAGGCCTCCAAATGCCTGCTTCTCCTCGGTGGCTTTGGTCTTGTCACTTCCTCCTTCCCCAGCCCCCACCCATAGGCAGCCACGAGCTCAGGAGAGTTTGATGGAGCCAGAGATGATGATGCCAGTCTGAGCCTGTTTAGAAGAGAAACATTGTCCTCCATGAAATAAGGGACAGAGACAACAATCCCCAACAGATGGTAGAAGGCTGAAGGGAAGGATTAGCAGGGGGACCTACCATTAGGTGGAGCAGCATGGGCCCATGGGGCAGCACCAACATCACCAGGTGCGGGGCCACCAGATCACCATGTGCTTCCTTCCTGGGATGGGACACGAAGAACTCTGCACCAGCCGTGAGAATCCTTGCCAGAAGTATTCAGTCCAAATTTAATTAGCAGCTGTAACTACGAAATTCCTGGAAGTCCAGGAGGAAGTAGAACACATTAAAAGACACAGGAGAATGTGGTCGGCAGGACCCTAGATAAAGGGGTCTTGAGTAGCAGTTAAGAGATCAGTGCTTATCTTTTTAGTTAATTGTTTTCTTTTTCTATCTTTTTTTTTCCTGTTCTTTCCTTTCTTCCTTCCATTTATTTGCAATACTGGGGATAGAACCCAGGGTGCTCTACCACTGAGGTACATTCGCAGCCCTTTTTAATTTTGTATTTGGATACATGGTCTCTCTAAGTGACCCAGGGTGGCCTCCAACTTGTAATCCTCCTGCCTCAGCCTCCTGAGTTGCTGAGATTCCAGGCGTGTACTACTGCACCCAGAAGCACTTATCTTCACAAAGTATCAGAGCTGTTCTTAAAATTCCTTGACCCTTTAAAAGCACAAAGGCAGAGACCTCACTATTGTCAAGTCTCAAACTCATGGTTCTGGAAGGATTTCTTCTGATTCCCATCTGTGATGGTTATTATAGAAAATAGTTTCCATAGCTGGGTAGGTACCGAAGGGAAAGTCTGCTTAGAGATAAAATTTAAATGATTGAATCAATACAATAAATGGTTGAAAAAAATCCATGTTTTTATGTATTTGCCCATCAAAAAAATTGTCAGAAGAACATGTGGAGAGCCTCCTCTGCCATATTGAAGTCCCTGGCCACAGCAGGGAGATCAAACCAACCCTGTCCTCCTGAGGGACGTGCTGGGAAGGCTGTGCTCTCTTCGGCGAGTGGTTTCTGTTTTGTCTTTATCCACATCGGTTGTAAAACACCCAAGAAGCCCAAATGTCATCAAAACCGATTGTAAAACAGCAAGGCCCTGTTACAAATAGGATTCGCGTTTTGCCTGCAGAAAATGTGATTTTATTTTTTCTAAAAATAAATTTTAACTTACAAAGGTAGTCTTAAATTCACAGAAGTATTTGTGCATCCGGTTCAGAGCAACATTCTTTACAACAGCCAAAAGGCGGAAGCAACCCAAGCATCTATTGGTGGAGGAATGGATCCGCCAAACAGGGTACAAATGTGAGGTGGAATATTATTCAATCTTCAAAAGGAAAGAAATTCTGAGAGATGTTATACCAGGCAGATCCTCGAGGTCGTGGATCAAGTGAAACAAGCCAGACACAAAGGAACAGAGAATGACTGATTGATTCCACTGGTATGAGCCTTCTAGAATAATCAGGTCTATAGAAACAGGAAATAGATTGATGGTTGCCAGGGGCTGAAGGGGGATTAGAGGGGGAGTTTCAGGGGCACAGAGTTTCTATTTGGGAAGAAGAAACAAGCTCTGGAGGGATGGTGGTGACAGCTGCACAACAATGTGAATGTGCTCGATTCCACAGAACCGTGCACCTAGTACAGTTAAAACAGCAACTTTTAAGTTGTGTATAAGTCACAGAAATTTTTTAAATCAATTTTTTCTGGGTACTGGGGGTTTAATCCAGAGGTACTTAACCACTGAGCCGCATCCCCAGCCCTTTATAAATTTTATTTGGAGACAGAGTCTCCCTGGGTCACTTAGGGCCTCGCTAAGTTGCTGAGGCTGGCTTTGAACTCCTGATCTTCCTGCCTCAGCCTCCTGAGCCACTGGGATTACAGGCATGCACCACTGCACCTGGCCTAAAATTATTTAAAGGTAAAATAACTAAGAAATAAAGAAAATGCTTTCAAAATGAATTATAAATGTTTAAAAAGAACCCCTCCATGAAATTATTTAAAGGCTACCATGGAATGACCGAAGACCTGGATGTTCAATTGATTTTCTTTCATAGAAATCAGCTCTAAAACCAAAACATGTGAAATGAAAGAAAGCACGGTCCAATGAGCCAGAGGCCTCATCAGCTCAAAATGACTGGGTGTATGTAGACGAGGGGGTGAGGTCCGTAGAAAAGAAACCTGGCATCATAATGAAGGTCCTGTGTGACCGTGGAGGGCACTTGGCCTCTCTGATCGTATGTGGTATCAGGAGTCAACCCCCGCTCCCCCGGGGTCAGGATTCTATTCCCCTGTAGCAGGGTCAGTTGGATTAGATGTCGTCTTTCTCCCTGGGTGACATGTCAAGGCCAGTCCTGGCTCCTGCAGGCAGCAGATCTCCCTTCTCCAGCGTGAACTCACTGTGCAGACACGGACCATGAGGACTGCTTTCCGTCTGCTCTGGGGCCATCGTTTCGGGCTTTACAATAAGCCTGCTGTTGATTGTCCTCCCTTGGCTCACATGTGTGCCCCTCTATCACAGAAAGATGACTTTTTAAAAAAAGAGTAGGATGAACACCATGCTAATCAGTACTTGTTTGATGGAGACAATAACTCATTTAAGAATTGCTTTCTTGAAAAAAAAAAAAGAAAAAAAAATAAGACGTCAGATTTGGAGCCAAGGATATCATGCCTTCAAGCGAGCCTGGGTTTCTTTCGAGCTGGGAGGGGGACAAGAAGACATGAATGCCTGGCATTGACCGAGAAGACACAATTGGCTTCTCTGTGCCAGAGGCTGCAGCCTCTGTGTGGGTCTGTGAGGATGATCCAGGCTTCATGGAAAGCAATAGAACGGGCTGGAGGGAGGGCCTCGGCTTCCAGATGGACAGCAACGCAACAGGAAGCTGGAAGGGCCTGCGGCACGTCAGGCGCATGAAATGGTGCCAGCCCTTGACCCCTCCACAAACGAATGCTTTGAAGGTCAAAGGAAGATTTTGAGTGAAAAAAATCGACACCGTGGATGGCTAAAGGATCTGCAAGGCTCCACCTGAAAACAGGTTTAAGGTGTGCGTCAAGTTTTCTCTCTCTCTCTCTCTCTCTCTCTCTCTTTTGGTACTGGGGATTGAACTCTGGGGCGCTCGACCACTGAGCCCCATCCCCAGCCCTATTTTGTATTTTATTTAGAGACAGGGTCGCACTGAGTTGCTTAGTGCTTCACTTTTGCTGAGGCTGGCTTTGAACTGGTGATCCTCCTGCCTCAGCCCCCTGAGCCGCTGACATTACAGGTGTGTGCCACTGCGCCCGGCAAGTTTCCTCTACTTATGAGAGACTCTGCCTACTTGACTTTTATTTTCAGAGCTATCAAATAGTCAGTCTTGCTGCGGTTTCTATTGATCAGTACTAAAACGTGTGTGTGTGCATGTGTGTGTGTGTGTGTGTGTGGGAGTGGGAGTACAGGGAAGGTCTGTGACATTAATATCAGTGGCACAAGTGTCTGCTGCAGTAAATGGCCACTGGTTACCTTGGTGACTTGTCACATGGGTTTCCCAGGAGGTCAACACCGAGTTTGTGATTGACATGCAGGACTCTCGTTGGAGACTGCACGGGATCCACATCTGTGGAGGGAGGAGCCTGAAGCCAAACCGCAAAGGAGGAGGAGCTTAGCTGTGAAGCCGGTTCCTCGGTGGGTCAGCAAGAGCTCTGAGCAGCATGGTCCTCCAGGCTTCCCCTGCATTGGAAAGAGGTCCTGGGCCAGGCTGATAAGCCCCACATCCCTTGGCCACTGGATGGGAAATGCCTTTGAAAAGTAGGTATGACTTTGGGCCAGGGGTAGTCTTCAGGCCAGGCAGCCCCCAAAGATGGCTGATAGCCAAAGACAGTCTCTTGGCCACCTTCATTCCTAAAGGGCAAGCTGAGCTTCATATCACTGCATCCACCATAGGAGATGAGTGACTGGAAGGGAGGGAAAGAGGGAGAGAGAGGAAGAGAGAGGAGAAGATAGAGAAAGAGGATTTTCTGTTGCTATAATAAAATACTTGAGGCTGGGTACTATATATAAAAAAAGAGGTTTATTTAGCTCACATTTTGGAGGCTAGACTCTCAGATTGGGCAGCCCCATCTGTCTGACCTCTGGTGAGGGTTTCCCTGGCTGCATCCCAACATGAAGGATGGCATCATGGTGAAGCACCTTGGTGTAACAGGAAGAGATCACACAATGAGACAGGAAGTCAGAGGCAGAGGAGGGGCCGGTCTTGCTCTTTTATAACAATCCACTCTTTGAGGAACTAATCAGTGTCCAGGACAACTACATTAATCCTTTCCCAGGGTTATGGCTCCAGTGACCTAACCATCTGCCTGTACCTCTTAAAGGTTCCACAAGCCCTTAATATGGCTACACTGGGGATCAAGCATCTATCACATACACCCTTGGGGGACACTCAGACTGTATCCTACCCATTGCAAGAAGGAAGGAAAGGGAGGAAGGGGGAGGGAGACGAGTGTACTGTGATGAAGTACGATGGTAGGAGTAACTAGACTGTTTATTACTGAGATTAAACTTCTTCACTGGAAAGAGCCTCATCGTCACCTTTAACTATACAGAGTCATTATAAAGGGCAAATATATATGGGAGATAGGAGCCCTTAATAAGCAGGTCAGAAATATACAAAGTGGTGCTACTGTGTAATTCCCCAAGAGTCAAGAAGATCCCTGGACATCACTTCAGCTTTGTAGTCTCTGGGCCAATGGGTGTAGAACTCTAAGGAGCATCTTACAACCATAGGAATAGCTAAAACACAGATTCCCAGCCTAGTGTCTGAGGCTGAAGGTCTGAGTTGGAGCTTGAGAGTCTGCATTTCCAACAAGCTCTCAGTAAAGCTGCTGCTGCCGGTTCAGGGACCACACATTCTGAGAAGCACTGCTGCGGGTCAAAGAAGAGCCCCTGTTCATTTTCAATACTGTTGTGACAGCTAATTCTGTGCATCCACTTGAATAGGCCAGAGGGTGCCTAGCTATTTGGCTTTCCATGACGCTGGGTGTGTCGGTGGGGATATTTCTGAATGAGTTTACCACTTGATTTGGTAGCCTGAATAAAGCACTGATGTGGGTGGGCCTCGTGCAATCTGTGGAAGGCTTGATAGAATAAAAAGGCCAGGAAGGGAGAACTCACTCTCTCACCTATCTTTAAAGTGGGATTTTCCTGCCTCTGGACTCAGACCTAGACTGGAGCTACACCATTGACTCTCCTGGTAAACAGCTTGCTAACTGGTGGATTTTGGACCTTCTCAGTCGGCATAATGTGGTGAGTCACACACACACACACACACACACACACACACACACACATATAAACATATATATATATTGTGGTATGTGTGTGTATATATCAGGAATAGGTATGTGTATTAGTATATATTCATATATATATCATGCATATATAGATATAGATACTATGCATAGCATAATATGTACATATTGTATAACAGTCTAATGTAATATGCAATGTATGATACGTAAATACTAGTATTTATATATTATTATTGTATATATTAGTTTATATACATATATATAATCTATATAATAAGAGACAGATAGACTGATTGACAGATCTTCATCCCGGTGGTTTGGTTTCTCTGGAGACCCCTGACTACTACAAACATACATCTCAATATATCAATTACTCTATTTGAACAAAAAGCAGGTTGAACAAATCAGCAGTAATTGTATTAGCAATTGCATAAATTCCAGAAAGTACAAAATGTATAGGAAGCAGCAAGTTCCTGTCATTAGACACCACAGGGATTGTTCCAGAAGGGAGAGGAAAGCCAGTGTTAATCAGAGCCATCAGGCTGAACCATAGTGCTCTTGTGATCCTGACCGTCCCAACATTCCTGGTTTTATCAATGAAGGAATGATATCGGCCCAGATGAGTGGTGTTCAGACCAGCAGAGTGACACTACCCAGAAGCCCGGCCTCTGCCGACTGCTCTTTTGATCTTGGATCTTGCTTTCTGCCCAGCCTACCTGCCTCTGAGCTCCTCTTCTGAAGTCCCTTGTCTTCCTTTCCTTGCCTTACTCTGTGACTAGCCTCATCTTGGCCTCCGAATGCCAAAGCACCTCTGAGATCTCATGGCTCCCAGGCAGCATTGTTCTCAAAGCTGGAACCTTTTTGTTTGTTCTGGTGCCAGCCACAGTAAAAGGTTCGCTACCCCCAGCAGCACCTGTTAATCCTATAATACCACAGAATTCCACACAACGAGGAAGAATTTTCCCTGGTCAAATCTCAAGCAGGTCAGTCAGCTGATGTTCAGCTGATTGGAGGCTGCCAGGGACCCTAGAGATTCAGAGGTGACGGGGTACCTTGTAACTTCAGAGGTCACATCCTTACAAATCAACACAGGCTCCTAAACAATTCTAATCTCAGTGGTGCCCAGATCAACACGTGCCTCAACTAGGGGTTTTGAGTGTCTGTGTCACGATTCACTGGTTGTGACCGAGGTGGCCTCATCCCAGGAGTTCATGTGTGCGGTGCAGTGAGCTCTCTGCTGGGGTTGAGTTTGGAGTTCTCGTTCTCATTGCCACTAGGACTTCTGGACATACTTGAGTAAGACCCCAGGGAGGACCCTGCGACCCTAGAAGGGGAGAATCCATCATCAGCAACAGCCCGGGTTTCTGTGTGACTGCATGGAACAGAGCAGCGCCCCTCCTCCCCCCATCCAGCCTCTGCCTCTACACCTGCACTTGACTGTGATGCAAGTGAGACACAGAACTTGAGCGTGTGGACCAAGTGTGGTGACCAGACCAAGGTGGGAAAGAAACATGGAGTGAGGCTTGCAGGTGGTTTTACATGATCCCAGACTTCAGTGAATGCCGTGTTTTAAATGAGAGAACCCAAACACACACACACACACACACACACACACGCACACGCACACACACACACGCAATGGCAGAAGGAGAGAAGCAAAAGGAAAGGAGGGAGGGAGAGAGAAAGCGACTGGAGAGTGGAGAAAAAAAAACAACCCGACAAGCCAACCAAGAAGCCCAGGCACCACAAGACCACCAGAATGTTCTCTTCTCTGATGTCACCACTATGGTGCTTGGTGGGGCCAGGAAAAGAATGTGATGCAGTGAAGAATCGCCTCAGAATCCACCCACCCCTACGTGGTCTGCATTTCCGGGGCAGGATGGCGGTGGCCCAGGTGGTTTATAAAACCTGAGTGCCACTTCCTGTGTGCCACTTCCTGTGTGCCACTTCCTGTGTGTCACTTCCTGGGTGCCACTTCCTGTGTGCCACTTCCTGGGTGCCACTTCCTGGGTGCCACTTCCTGGGTGCCACTTCCTGTGTGCCACTTCCTGGGTGCCACTTCCTGGGTGCCACTTCCTGTGTGTCACTGCCTCTGAAGGAAGACAGACTAAGCCGCCCCAGGCTCTCCTTGAGTCTGAGACCAGGGGCTCCTCTTCACAATGTTCCGTGGCAGCCCCTGGACCCCCACCTTGGCTTGTCCCTGCAGAGCCCGGTGCCAGCTCCTCCCCACACCCCTCACCCACCGCTTCTCCCTCCTGGAGCCTCGTGAGGAGAGCAGAAGCCTTGGATTGAGGCAAGGCGCAAGCCCTGGCCAGGCAGGTCCACAGGCTGCTACCGTGTGACTCTCTGTGTCCCCCAAGTCACAGGTTGAAGCCTAAAGCCCTGTGGATGGTGTTAGGAGGTGGGCCTTGGGAGGTGATTGGGTCAAGAGAGTGGAGCCTGTGAGTGGGATTACTGCCCTGAGAAGGGGCTGAAAAGACCAGAGTTCCTCCCTCCCAGCTTGGGAGGAAGTGGTGACAAGGCACCCATAACCGTAAACCAGGCCCTCACCAGACCCTGAATCTGATGACACCTTGATCCGGGACTTCAGACTCTAGAACAATGGGGAAAAAAATGTAGGTTATTTAAAAGGCCCTCAACATGTGACATGATGAACGAATTAAGACATAGATTCTGACGGATATTAACATTATTATTATTATTCAGAATTCAGCTCACAATTCACCCACCCCTTGCAGGTGGTTTTACATAATCCCAGGCCTGAGTGAAGGCTGTATTTTAAATGAGAGAACCAAAGTAATGAAAAGTGGAATATTCCCCTCCTCCCTTCTCCTCCCACTTGCCTGCAGAAGGGATGTGTAA
The DNA here is from genome assembly GCF_052094955.1 of Ictidomys tridecemlineatus. Classification (NCBI taxonomy): domain Eukaryota; kingdom Metazoa; phylum Chordata; class Mammalia; order Rodentia; family Sciuridae; genus Ictidomys; species Ictidomys tridecemlineatus. The sequence goes on along the minus strand of NC_135488.1, from coordinate 41,041,955 downwards.
CTTTGCCCTGGAAGAGGAGTTTTCCTCAGGGATTTTCTGAAGTACAAGGTGTGAGGCTGAAGGAAGGAAGGAAGGAATGGGGGGAAGGGGGATGTCTTTCGCTTGGTGCTGCCCCCAAAGCAGACCTTGAAACAGAAATCCAATGCAAGTTGATTTGGGAGGTGTGACCGGAAGGGAAGGAAGGGGAGGGGAGGCTACCAGGAAGGAACAAAGAAGCCACCTACTGGTGGGGACACACGGACCTCAATCCCACTTGGAACCTTAGGGCAAGGACCCCGGGGTATTGATTAAGTTACTCCACACTTACTACTTGAGGACTCTCCAGTGCTTGCCTCCCCACAGGTTGCAGAGTGGGATCCATCTTCTAAGGCAAAGGAATGCTGTGTTGTTCCCAGGGAGTCGAGGGTGATGGACGGGCAGGATGGGCAGGGACAGCTTCTGCCACAGATTTTAAAGAAGGAAAACAATGATCTCTTGTCCTCTTGATGGTGTGTGGGATGCTCAGGTAATGAACCTTAATTCTTTGGAAACCACCTTTTGGTCACTTCAGGGTGTCTTTCCAATGTGCTATCCTCTGAACCTGGGCCTCACGGGTGATTATTGTTATTTCGGTTGGCACGTGATAATTGTACGGGCAGTTGTGGGGCACAGTGGTGTTCCGATTCACGCATGCATTGTGTGATGATCAAGTCAGGGTCATGATCATACCTGTCACCTTAAACTTCTATCATTTCTTTATGTTATGTAGATTCAAAATCCTCTCTTGTAGCTATTTTGAGATGCACAATACATTTCTGTTAATTATGGGAAGTCTCATTTACACTTGCAGAGAGAGAGGAAGAGGGCAGTGGCTGAGAGCCCTTTGATCAAGCAAAGGGTCTTTCCAACTCCAGCTAGTGAGGAGCTTTCAGACGATCCCCTTCTTCTGTTTTTCATTAATCCGGCTCCATGCTAAGGATGTAAATTAAAAAATATGGGACTAGGGAGAGGGCCCTTAACCTCCTGAGCAGAACTCACTTTGAAACATCGACCAGAGGCCTGGGAATGAAACTGTGGGCCCTTGGTTCAATATCCTTGGGAGGGCAAACACAAAGTTTGTCCCTTGTGTTCTCAAGTGTGTATCGAGCACCGAAGCTTAAGTCTGGTTTAGATCAAGAGTCAGGAACTTTGCTTTCTGCCCCGTCCCAATCTGGAGCTTCCCTTTGCTTCTCCTTGGGTGGAGGAGAATACTCTCTGGTCTGTTCTGTACCCGGGGGTCCTGGCTTGATTATGGAGGTAATGAGCCTGAATGAATTGGGCGTATAAAAAGGAGTCACTTGCTCTGGGGAGCTGCATTAGCCAGGCAGGGCTGCCAGGGACCATTGAGCAGATTCCTCTTTCTGAGCTCTGGATGCGTCCCCTTGTGCCCTGCAACAGTGATTTCTGCTCCAGGGAGCAATTTGCTCTCCTCATCCAAAAACTCAGACCAGAGACTTTAGAATCCTTGGCAGCCTCTGGGCAAAGGTGCCGGCTGTGCTAGTACCAGCTGTATAAGTGGCACATAAATACTGATACTGTTTTAGATTGCCTACTAAAGGGGATGGCCAACGCCAGGAAATCATTTTAAATAAATGTAGATTGCCTGACTCCCTGGCCTCTTTTCTCATCCCCAGATCCTTTAGACCTTTCTCTTCTAAAATGAGCTCCAGTCGCAAAGGCAGAAAAATGAGTTCCCTTCCCGGACCCTTCTCCGTGAACAAGACCCCTGCCTAATTCCTCTAAGAACTAAAAGGAAGTGGCAAGAAGGAGGGGGCTAGCAGAGAAGAGGAGAGGAGGAAGGGTGAGGATGAGTGAGAGGAAGGGAGAATGGAGATTTTTTTTTTTTAATGAAGAAGAGAAAGATGGAGGTAGATAGAGGGATGAAATCATATTGTTTTCAAAGGAGGACAGAGATTTCATAGTCCATTGTCTTTCCCCGCTGCCCATCCTCCTCCAAGAAGTCTCTTTATTTTTAAAGATTTCCCTAAGTCTTCATAAAGTCCTCAGTTTGTGGCATTTTGTTATAGCACAATAATTGGATTAAGATACCAATCTGGAATAAATATATACCAAAGTCAGATTACATAATTAATAAGTGAACACATATCATACTAATGCTGGCTCGGAAAGCATGTTCAAGAATTTGGCATTTCTAGAAATTGTGAAAACAGAACACATGTTAGTCAGTTTTCTTCCACCATGACAAACTACCTAAAATAATCAACTTAAAGAGAAGAAAGGTTTGCTTTGGTTCAGTTTTAGAGGCTTCTGACAATGGCCTTTTGGCTTGCTGGTTTTGAGCCTGTGGTGAGGAAGCACATCATGGTGGGAGTGTGCAGTCGAGGGAGCCCATTCACCTTATAGCTGGGATGTTAAAAAAAAAAAAAAAAGGAAGAGATCAGAGTCACACAACTCCTGCAAGGTCACGACCTGGATGATCTAAGATGACCCTCTAGATCCTGCTACTTAAAATTTCACCACTTCCTAGTAGTGCCATGGGCAGGTGACCAAATCTTTAACATGTGGGACTTTAGGAGACATTTCAGATCTAAAACATATCAGAATGTTAGGCTAAGACTATAGATGAGATATAACATTGGTTAATATTCTGTGCCACAATGACACCAGACCTTTTCTAAAGGACAGAAATCTGTAAGTAACCTCACAGTGTCTGCATTCCAACTAGAAAGTAGCAATGTCAAAATGAGGTTCATTCCTCTAGAGATGTAAACATTCCTCGGACATGCCACAGTGAGACAATAAAGAGATGTGCTGTCACACACCCCTTATTTCCAAGCATCGGAAGATTTTTATTAACATAGATGTTCAATCAATGTTTAATGAATGAAGATGCATGGAATGTAAATCTAAATGCTTGTCTTATAAACAGACAGACCTTTCCTATTCCTATTTTGATTACCTATCCAGTGTAGCTTTCAGGACCTTATCTCAACAGAAGAAATTTGAAGAAAATGGCCTACTGATTTGAGAATAATTAAACTAAATTTGAGTATAATTAAACTAAACATGTTTTAAGGAAATCCTGGATCAAATGTAACAGTTTGAAAAGAATACAACACTCAATAATGCTGTGTCATGTGACTACTGTGTTATTGGAAGTTTAAATGTAGTTAAAGTAAATGCAAATCCAGGTTTTCCTCCTGTTATGGTTTGGATGTGAGATGTCCCCAAAGCTCACGTGTGAGACAGTGCAAGAAGGCTTAGAGGTGAAGCAATCAGATTATGAAAGCCTTAACCCAATCAGCCTTAACCCAATCACCTGATATGGATTAACAGGTAACTGAAGGCAGACAGGGTTCCTGGAGGAGGTGTGTCACCAGGGACATGCCTTTGGGGCACATATTTCCTATCAGGAGTGGAGTCTCTCTTTCTGCTTCCCTCCCCCACACTCTTCTGCCATGATGTAATGCCTCTCCTCAAACCCCGAGGAATGGAGCCTGCTGTCTATGGACTGAGACCTCTGAAACGGTAGCCTTCCAAATAAACTTTTTTTCCTATAAAATTGTTCTTTTCCAATCTTTTAGTCACAGCAGTGAAAAAACTGACTACAGCAGAAACTGGTACTGACAAGTGGAGGTACTGGGAAGTTGCTGTGCCTAACCTGACCGTGTGGTTTAGAAGTTTTGGGAGCTTATTGGAATTTATGGGAGAAGTCTTGAAAAGTTTAGAGCTATAAGCTGGAAAAGCTCTAGGTGGTTGTAAGTGGAATTTAATGTGAGATTCTGGTGGGAGCTCGGAAGACCAGAAAGCCAATAAGACTGTGGGCAGCAAAGACAGGGCTCATGAGGTTTTAGAGCAGAAGGAGGACTCTACTGGAAATTGGACTGGAGGGCGTTCATGTTATGTTCTGGATAAGAAGACATCTACATTTTGCCCATGTCCTGAGATGTTTTGTGAGGCTGAATTGGAAGGTGATAGATTTCTTAATCTAGCAGAAGAAATTTCTAGGCAGCATAGCACTCAGGCAATGGCATAGATATTGCTGGTAGCTTTTAGCCAGATTTATTGTGATATTCAAGAGCAGAAAGCAGAGCAGAAAGATTTGAAAAATTTGGACTTGAAAGGTGGAGGAAATGGGGCTAAGGAAGTTGCAGTTGTTAAAGACATTACCACCACTAAAGAAATGCTAAGAACTTTGCCCAGAGATCAGAAGAAAGAAGGCTTGAGGGCATCTCAGGAACTGGCGAGACCACACCCATCTCGGGCTCCAGGGAGTCAAAGTAAAAATTCCTTTGAGAAGAGACCAGTGGGGCACCCTGCTGGCACAGGGTGGCCTAGGAAGTTGTTTCACCAGGCTCAGTCACCCCAGGTACTCAGAAGCTGCTCCAAGGAGGCTGGGCTACTGCTCAAGATGGCAGCAGACCTTGGCATCAACCACATAGTGATGGTTCTTCAGGACTGCAGGATGCTGGAGTTAGGGGGTCATGGAAACTTCCACCAAATTTCCACCAAGGAAGGCCCAGGAGGCTGTGCACGGATAATCAGGGTCAGAGTGCCTGGGGGCAGCCCATGGAGATGTGAGGAGGAAGCCAAAGCCGCAGTGGAGACCGCCAAGATTAAGAAATGCAGGGACCGTGCAACATCTGCTGCGGAAGCTGCAGGGATTGAGCAGAGACAAGCCAACAGAGAGGCCACGTGGAAAGGTGGAAAGAAAAGCCATAGGAGCCGAGCTGCATGAACCCTTTGGGGAGAACACCATGGACCTACAGAACTTGTTTGCCCAGATGAATTTTGGTCTTGCTTTGGTCCCATCCCTTCTTTCTGTATCCCTGTTTCTTCTTTGAAGAATGAATTTTTTTTTTTTTTTTAAAGAATGAAAATGTTTACTCTGAACCTTTATACACTGGGTACAGTGTATGAAGTGTAACTTACTTTTGTAACTTACAGTGTATAAGTGTAACTTACTTTTGATTTTTATAGAGGCTCATGTTGAGAGTTTGCCTTGAATCTCAGAAGAGATTTGGATTGGGATTTTTGGGCAATCTTGGAACTGTTGGGACTATGGAGACTCTCAGAAATGGGCTAAATGCATTTTTGATATGAGCAGGATCTTTGCAGGGCCAGGAGCAGAATGTTGTGGGTTAGATATTAGGTGTCTCCCAAAAGCTCATGCGTGAGACAATGCAAGAAAATTCAGAGGAGAAATGATCGGGTTATGAGAACCTTAACCCAATCAGTGAATTAATCCCCAGATAGGGATTCACTGCGTGGTAACTGGAGGTGGGTCATTGGGGACATGCCTTTGGGGAATATATTTTGTCCTTGTTGAGCGAGCTCTTTCTCTCTCTGCTTCCTGGTGTGAGGTCTTGAGCTGCCTTTCTCTGCTCCACTCTTCCGCCATGATGTCCTGCCTCATCTTAATCCACAAGGAATGGGGCCAGCTGTCTATGGACTGAGACCTCTGAAATCATGAGCCCCTAAATAAAATAAACTTCTCCTTCCTCCTCTAAAACACTTTTAGTCACAGCAGTGAAAAAGCTGACTAAAAAACACCTCCCCACTACACCTCCTGTTTTATTAATATTAACTGGAGGTTGGAACGTTAGCCTTTATTCAACTCTAAATTGACTTGAATGATTAAAAAAAAACTTTTAAAAACTTTTTAGTTGTAGATGGACAAATACTTTTATTTTATTTATTTATTTTTAGGTGGATTGAACTCAGTGCCTTACCCATACCAGGCAAGTGCTCTACCAGGGAGCCACAACCCCAGCCCTGACTCTGAATGATTTTACATGGTTAACAGTTCATAGAAAGCAATATGCTAAAATCCAGGTCTCACACACAGAGTAGGGTCCAGTTAAATGGGAACCAATTTAGGAAAGTTTTAAAATGACTATCATCGAGAACATCTCACTAAGTTCTTGTTTTACTTCTCCCTGGCTCCATGCTGAGAGGCCAGGGCTCAGCTCAGCTAAGTGCAGAATGAAAATACTCAAATACCGTCCTTATTCATCCTTGCAGAATCCTGTCTGCTTCTTGGTCTCAGGGTGTGCTGTTGGGTTGGGATGCCTGCTTTTTCTGGCTCCATCCCAGAATATACCTGGTTTCCAGTTCTCCATGGGAGGACACTCCGCGAAGCCTATCGGAACCTGCTGCTGCTTGGTCTCTCTTTTCCAGTTCTCCTTTCTCAGGTGTGGGTTTTGGTTACCTGGGAATCACTTCCATGCTGTGGGGTTTAGCTAGCCCTAACAACTAATGACTTCTTAAGTCCTTGTTTTTGTTTTTATGGGGACAGACCTCTTGGATAATCTGTCTAAAGTCAAGTCTGGATTCCCTCCTTCAACCACGGGTCCACATACACATACCCACTCTTTCCAATGTAATCTGGACGATGGCTGAAAAGAAATCCTGTGAGGAACTTTTGAAGCTGGTAAGAGCCCTACTAGCCATGTTCCTTTTAAGTGTTTGCCCACTCCCATGGTCAAAAAAAAAAGTTGTCTCTTGTTGATGAATTTAGGATAAAATAAAGAAGGGAGGTTGGAAATGTTCTTTGGTAGCAATTAGGCCAGTTGTCCTGATGCCATGTAAGGTTATTTGTGAGAGCCACTCCCTTTCAGTGATGGGGCAAGTCTTGAGAACTTTCCTCCTTGAGGGAGCCATTCCAACAGCTTATGTGCCATGTTGGCCCACACCACTGTGTGTGCAGCCCATCAGTTCTTCATCCTGTTTCTGACACTGTAAATGATATGGACTTCCTCTTCTGGTAGTGTAGCAGTCTGTTTTCTGTTGCTATAACAGCATATCTGTGGCTAGCTATTTTATAAAGAAAACAGGTTTATTAAGAATCACAATTTTGGAGGTTGAAAGTGCAAAAGCAGGCAGGCCCATCTTCCGGCTTCTTGCAAGGCCCCTCTTGGATGCATCAGAACATGGCAGAGAAGTGGAAAGGGAAATGGCCATATATGCAAAAGAGAACAAGGGATATCCCTACTTTATAACAGCCTGTTTTCTCAGGACTAACTGGGATCCCATGAGAACTACATTAACCTCTTTTAAGAGCAAGACCACAGTGAACTAACCACCTCCTGCTAGGTCCTACCTCTTAAAGATCCCACTACCTCCTAACACCAGCACACCAGGGACCAAGCTAGCATATGCACCTTTATGGAACAATTCACATCCAAACCATTGCATAGAGTTATATGTGTGTGTTCATGCACAAAAGTGCTTTCCTCCTGGGATTACTCTTTTTTCCCCCATTCAGTTTAACACATAGTTTTGTCCAGTCCTTTGTGTGTGAATTAAAATTCAAGCCAGGGCAAAGTAAGAAGAGACTCAGAATTAAGGGAGTACCAGATTAGAATAAGAACAATGCTGTTTAGGACGAGGAGGCAAGGCTGGAGAGGAAAAGCGAGGCACTATGGCAGAGGGCCTCAGAGGCTGAGCTATGAAACATGGCTTTTGCTATGAAAGTGAAACAAAACCTCATTTGTAAAGTGAATCACCACCTCTTTTATGTCAACTTTATGTATTTTATTTTTCTGTATTAGCCTCTGTGGCAAACGTTCTTCCCTCAACTAAACAACAATAGCCACTTATAGCCCATCCTGAAGACATGCCCAGCACCCCCCGAGGCCACATGTGACCACGGGTGGATTTTCTGACTAGTAAGATACTCTCAGAAATGCATGTGACTGGGCCAGGGGTTGTGGCTCAGTGGTAGAGAGCTTGCCCAGCATGCGTGAGGCACTGGGTTTGGTCCCCAGCACCATGTAAAAATTAAAAACAAATAAAATAAAGGCATTGTGTCCATCTACAACTATATATATATATTTATATAGAAAGAAATGCATATGACTTCTAGGAAAATCCCGTGCCATTCCTTCTCCCTAGAGTTGACCTAAGCCACTCAAGCTCAAGCTCCATCCTGGACCCCAAGGACGGAAACAGACCTGAGTGTAACAAGGCAAGTCCCTGGAAAATTCATAGAGCCATAAAAAAGCCCTGAACTGACTCCACTCCTCTAACTTCCTTTATGTGTAAAAGAGACCAACATCTAAGAAGAAATCAACACCCAAAGCAGTAGAAGAGAGGAAATAATTAAAATCAAAGCTGAAATCAATGAAATTGAAACAAAAGACACATTTGAAAAAATCAACAAAACAAAAAGTTGGTTCTTTGAAAAAATAATTAAAATTGATAAACACTTAGCCATGTTAACAAAGAGAAGGAGATAACTCACATTACTAATATCCATGATGGAAAAGGAAATATCACAGTGGACACTACAGAAATACAGAAGATAATTAGAAATTATTTTGAAAATTTGTACTCTAATATAGAAAATATCAAAGGCATCGACAAATTTCTAGAGTCATATGATTTGCCCAAACTGAATCAGGATGATATACACAAGGTAAACAGATCAACTTTAAGCAATAAAATAGAAGATGCCATCAGAAGCCTACCAACCAAGAAAAGCCCAAGACTAGATGGACACACAGCTGAGTTCTACAAGACCTTCAAAGAAGAACTAATACAATACTCCTCGAATTATTTCAGGAAATAGAAAAAGAGGCAACAATTCCAAACTCATTCTATGAGACCTATATCACCCTCATTCCAAAATTAGGCAAAGGCACATAAAAGAAAGAAAAATTTAGACCAATATCCCTGATGAACATAGATGCAAAAATTCTCAATAAAGTTCTGGCAAATTGAATACAAAAACATATCAAAAAGATAGTGCACCACAATTAAGAGGGCTCATCCCAGGGATGCATATGGAAACCAATATACTTAATTCAGCACATCAATAGACTTAAAGATAAGAATCATATGACCATTTCATTAGATGCAGAAAAAGTATTCGACAAAATACAGCACCCATTTATGTTCAAAACACTAGAAAAATTAGGGATCACAGGAACACAGCTCAACATTGTAAAAGCTATCTATGCGAAACCTGAGGCCAACATCATTCTAAATGGAGAAAAATTGAAAACATTCCCTCAAAAACTGAACAAAACAGGGATGCCCTCTTTCACCACTTCTATTTAACATAGTTCTTGAACACTGGCCAGAGCAATTAGACCAACAAAAGAAATTAAAGGGATATAGAGAGGAAAAGAACTCAAACTATCACTATTTGCCGATGATATGATTCTATACCTAGAAGATCCAGAAAATTCCACCAGAAAAATTTTAGAACTAATAAATGAATTCAGCAAAGTAGCAGGATATAAAATCAGTACTCATAAATCAAAAGCATTTCTGTACATCAGTGACAAATACTCTGAAAGAGTAGGAAAACTACCCCATTTACAATAGCCTCAGAGGAAAAAAAAACTTGTAAATCAACTTAACAAAATAAATGAAATACCTCTACAATGAAAACTACAGAATGCTAGAGAAAGAAATAAAAAAAGACCTTAGAAGATAGAAAAATCTCCCTTGTTCTTGTATAGGCAGAATTAATATTGTCAAAATGACCTTACTACCAAAAGCACTATACAGATTTAATGCAATTCCTACCAAAATCCCAATGAAATTCCTCATAGAATTAGAAAAAACAGTCATGAAATTCATCTGGAAAAATAAGAGACCCAGAATAGCTAAAGCAATCCTTAGCAAGAAGAGTGAAGCAGGTGCCATCACTATACCAGAACTTAAACTATACTACAGAGCAATAGTAACAAAAAAATGGCATGGTTTTGGCACCAAAATAGACTTTTTAGACCAATGGTACAGAATAGAAGATACAGAGGCAAACCCACATAATTACAGTTATCTCATATTAGACAAAGGCACCAAAGACATATTTTGGAAAAAAAGATAGCCTCTTTTCAAGTGCTGGGAAAACTGGAAATCCATATGCAGCAAAATGAAATTAAACCCCTATCTCTCACCATGCACAAAACTCAACTCAAAGTGGATCAAGGACCTAGGAATTAAACAGAGATCCTGTGCCTAATAGAAGAAAAAGTAGGCCCAAATCTTCATCATGTCGGATTAGGCCCCAACGTCCTTAATAAGAATCCTATAGTGCAAGAAATAAAATCAAGAATCAATAAATGGGATGAATGCAAACTAAAAAGCTTCTTCTCAGCAAAAGAAACAGTCAGTGAGGTGAATAGAGAGCCTACAGAATGGGAGCAAATTTTTACCACATGCACATCAGATAGAGCACTGATCTCTAGGAGATACAAAGATCTCAAAAATCTTAACAACACAAAAACAAATAACCCAATCAATACATGGGCCAAGGAACTGAACAGACACTTCTCTGAAGGATATATAATCAGTCAACAAATATATGAAAAAAATGTTCAACATCTCTAGCAATTAGAGAAATGCAAATCAAAACTACTCCAAGATTCCATCTCACTGCAGTCAGAATGGCAGCTATTATGAAGACAAACAACAATAGTGTTGGTGAGGATGTTGGGGAAAAGACACACTCATACACATTGCTGGTGGGACTGCAAATTGGTGCAACCACTCTGGAAAGCACCATAGAGATTCCTTGGAAAACTTGGAATGGAACCACACTTGACCCAGCTATCCCACTCCTCAGTTTATCCCCAAAGGACTTAAAAATCAGCATATTACAGGGACACAGCCACATCAATGTTCACAGCAGCACAATTCACAATAGCTAAATTGTGGAATCAACCTAGATGCCCTTCAGTAGATGAATGGATAAAGAAAATGTGATTTTATACACACACACACACACACACACACACACACACACACACACACAATGGAATACTGCTCAGCATTAAAAGAGACTAAAATCATGGCATTTGCAGGTAAGTGGATGTAGTTGGAGAATATAATGCTAAGTGAAGTAAACCAAGCCAAATTTAAAAAAATGCTGAAATGTTTTCTCTGATATATTGATGCTGATCCATAATGGAGATGGAGGTGGAGAGCATGGGAGGAATGGAGGAACTTTAGATAGGGCAAAGGGGAAGGAGTGGAAGGGAGGGGGCATGGGGGTAAAAAAGACAGTGAAATGAGATGGATATCAATATCCTAAGTACGTGTATGAAGACACAAATGATGTGCTGTACTCTGTGTACAACCAGAGACATGAAAAATTGTGCTCTATATGTGTACTGTGAATTGAAATGCATTCTGCTGTCATGTATAACAAATTAGAATAAATAAATAAATAATTTAAAAAAAGGAGAGATCAACATCTATCATGTTTGAGCCATGGTCACGTGCAGCTAAAAGGAATCCTATGCAGTAGTCTCTTCTTATGTGGAGAGTATACATTCAGTATCCCCACTGGAAACCTGGAACTGGGTAATACCAAACCCTGTATATACTATGCATTTTCCTATACACCCTGCATGATTGCCACAAAGTAGCAGAGCTAACCTGCCTTTCATGTTTTATGCCCTGGTGCTTCCTTTGCATCACTACACTTGGTTTATTGGGGAGGGGGGGCATTACTAATTAAAATTGTGGTTATTAGAACACAAACATTGCAATACAGTGACAGTCAACTTGATAACCTACATATCAACTAAGTGAATAATAGACGGATAGCATATACAGAGTGGATACACCAGACAAAGAGATGATTTGTGTCTCTGGCGGAATGGAATGGGACGGTTTGCGATTTCATCATGCTACTTAGAACAGCACATGATTAAAACTTTACCAATTGTTTATTTCTGGAATTTTCCATGGAATACTTTCAGTTGGTGCTTGACCTCAGGTTACTGAAGGTCTTAGACCATGATTAAGGGTGACTGCTCTAGGCATTGATTGTCTGTCTCTTATTTCTTATTTAGTTTAAGTCCATCTTCTAAAACAAGTTTTTGGGTTTTTTTTGCATTTCAACTCTATCTTTAAACATTTTGGGGGCTTCTTTCACTCACTTTTAATATTTCTTCTGCATGAAAGGCTATCAGGAAATATTATCTAAGTGAATAAATGAGCGCTTGTTCCTCAGAACTTTTGACTGTATTTTCTCTTACTTAGAGTCTATGAACATGAACTGTTAGAATTGGAAGACACTATCAAATTTGTTCACTTAATTTCCCACCTAATAAAAAAAAAAAAACTTCTCCATTTACAAACATTTCCTTCCACATTGCAATTCTGCCCTTTCCTCCCTGTTTTCACCGCTAATCCAACAAGTCTTTCTTTCACGTCACCTGGAAAATTTTTCTCCAAACAACTTGAGCCACATCCTCCCTTCTTTCAGATCCACCCAAAGAGTCGATGGCTTCCAGAAAAAGTTCCCCTGGGTTACAGCCAACAGAGAAATGCAAGCGTTTGGCACACACCCCACATCTCCTATTTACAGTCTTCTGTGAATGCACCACTGTCCCTTCCACCACCTTGCCCAACCAGGGAACATCCTTTGAGTATGAAGCGTGGCCCAAAGTCTCAGCAACTCAGTGTATTGTTTTCTGGGGCTCAAGTGTGTGCCCCTGAGCTGCTGCTCTGACCAGGGTGGGGAAGGGCACGAATATGGGGGGAAACAACAGGTAGAGCTCCAGCCTCCTGAAGGAGTTTGGATCCCCCACCACATCCCACTGGCAGGTGTGATCTTCCCTACACAAAACGGGAAATGCCAGGGCTATTTAGCTTACCTTGAACCCAGTCCTTGGCTGACTTCTCAGCTGCATTATAAAGGCTGGAGCACCTCGGGGCTGAGAGCATCCCTAGTCCTCTCCCTGAGCTCCCTCGGTACCCCAGGTTTCCCCTGTCACCTACGTCAATAATGTCCACCTTTTTACCTCCCACTTGGGCCTCTCTCCCTGAGCTCCAAGCTTGCATATTCTGCCTCTTCCTGACATCCGCACGTGTTCCTCCACCATCATCCCCAAACCTCTCATCTGCCCTACCTCAGATAGTGGTTCTCCTCGCCTCCTGGTTGCCCCCAGAATCCAGGAGCCGTCTCTCCTCCTCCTAACCCTGTTCCTGTTCTTCTATCTCCTCTACCACATCCTGCCTAGACAAAGTCACCGGCGTGTCTGCCTGGGGAGGACAGTCTCCTCCTGGGTTTCCCTCTCATCTGTCCTTGTGCAATCTGTTCTCCATACACTCTTCAACCTGGGTCTCTAAAACATAGATCCAACCCCGTCCCCGGCGGAGAGCCATAAGCATCTTCCCTTTGCTCTCAGCATCAGGATCCTCAGTACAGCCCCCAGGGACACCCCACCCCATTACAGAGCAGCTGCCTGATCCCCTAATTTCACCTCTTCGCCTCCTCTTTCCCCCTATCTTCCATCCAAGCTGACCTTTCTGTTCACCCTTTCCTCCTTTTGGATGTCACCTGTGTGTCACCTCTGCACCTCAGCCCCTCATCTTCCCATGACGTCTCAGATTACACCAAGTTTTCGGAGGCCTCCCTGACTCTCAACAACAGACCACGCTCCCCCATTTTCTCTATGTCATTACCTTATTGATTTCCTTCACGACCACTTATCACATTCGAGAAAAGTATGTTGTTTGTGAATTTGGCCTCTGAATGAATTTGCCCACCGAATGTAACCTCTGGGAAGAGGGTGGCTTGTCTCCTTCATTCCTATGTCTCCTGTATCTCCATGGTTAGCAGGGTACCTGGCTCATGCTCAGGGGAATATCATCTCTAAGGATAATTTATGAATTGCTCATCAAGTACCAACCTCTCTTCTAGCTCCTTATATAAATATGATCTTCCCGAATCACCCCTGGGACAGGGTTTCTCATTCCTATTGTAGAGTTGTGGAAAGAGGCTTGGAGGTGAGTGGCTTATCTGTGGTACCCCGGCGGGTTTGTGGGCTGAGCTGGCCTCCGTTCCAGGTCTGTCTTGTTCTGGTACACCCACAGTCACCAGTGAGGATAGAGATGCAGGAATCATCATTTAAACACAGCTGACACGGCCCTCTCTTGGAGAGTTTCTTACTGATCTCTCCTTCCCAGGAGCTTCTTTCAGAGTATTTCAACTGGTTCCAAAGTCCAGGGGGTGTCCTCAACCAATCTGAGCACCAGTTCTTTTCTTTGTAGCATGTTATCCCTCCCCAAGGAGCCAACATTAATGAAGGGCAGGTGGAGATGGGTGTTTGAGGGCCTAGATGAAGCGTGAAAGCCATAGTTTTCCTTTCATTCCGAGGGTTATTCATCAAAGTGCCAAAGGGTCTAATGCCTACCAGATGGGAGGAAGAGGAGCCTTATGGGCCAGACCTGTCCCTCCTTGAGGTCAGTCTTACCCAGTTAGACATATGTGTTTGAGTCCTGAAAGAATAAAAATGGGAGAGAGTGGTCCCAGCTCCTTTAAAATGAGCAAACAGGTAGAGTCTGTGATAGCTAAAAAGGCTGACGTGCCCCACGATTCCATCAATGCTGAGTCCTAAACCAATAGCTTCCAAAAAACGTATGTCAGGTGTACAGCTCAAAGGATTTGAAAAACTGAACACACCCACGTCCATCCAGGTCAAGAAGCACAATGTGACCAGTGCATTCGGAATCCTTCCCCAGGCTGTCAAGCCACCACAGCCCCATGGTAATGACCCCAGAGAGTTCTATGCCGATCTTTGCACTCATGGGAATGCGGTCATGCAGTGTGAGTTCACGTGTGCCGGCTTCTTCCCCCAGGATGATTCCTCTGACAGCAGTCATCCACACTGTGTGGTAGCTGCAGAGCATCTGTCCTTATCTGACAATGGTATTCCCCTGTGATATTTGACACAATCTGTTTGTGAGACATTTGATTTTAATACAGCTCTAATTAGTGTCATTTTCTACAAATAAAACTTACTGCAGCTACTTCTTTAAAGATGGGATCCCCCTGTAAGTTCATTTCATCCTATTAATATCTAGAAACTTCCATTTTCTCCCATGAGTGTATTTCATGCATATAGATAGATAGATAGATAGATAGAAGAATGGAAGCTAGGATAGGCCTTCACCATTGTGTTCGTCATCTTTCATTACTGTCATAAAATACCTGAAGTAATCAGCTTAGAAGGAGTAAAAGTTTATATTGGTTTACAACTTTGGAAGTTTCCGTGCATAGTTCTTTGGCTATTGCTTTGGGGCCTGTAGCTAGGCTGTACATCATGACAGAAGGTGTGGTGGAGGACACTGTTCACCTCATGGTGGTCAGAAAGCAAAGAAAGAGAGGAAGAGATGGGGGTCCCACAATTCCCTTCTAGGGCACACCCCCCAGTGACCTAAAACTTCCTAATAGGCCCCACGTCCCAATGATTCTCCCACCACCCACAACAGCACCAAGCCGGGAACCAAGCCTTGAGCACAGTGTCTTTGGGGGTCATTTCTCAAGGGTCTTTGGGGGCCATTCCATGTTGCAGATATGGAGGGGCCTCGTAAAGGGGTAAGACTACACACTAGAAAGAAGATTTCCACAACTGACAGAAACATCATGGAATATTATCTTGGATGAACCAATTTCACTGACATGGAATTCAAAATATTTGCCCTGCCTCCTTTCGGAGCTACTCTGAGGATCAAGTAAGACAACGTAGATATTACCAAACTGTTGACACACTGTGATGACAACTTCATTAAAAAAAAAAAAAAAAAGACAAAGCAAGTACTCCATTGGGCCGAAGGGAGACTGTAGTCAAATACATCATTTTGGGTAGCAAGAGTATGGAGGAATATTTCTTATTTTTGAATTTTTAAAAATTCAAAATGTATACATTTATGTATAGAAATGTATTGCCTTTTTAAATATTGATTAAAAACTATATTGATGATTGCCAAATAATGGAAGCAACCTAAATGTCAGTCATCTGTTCAATGGATAGCCAAGCTTTGGCACATCCATATAATGGAATACTGCTTAGCAATTAAAAGGAACAGATTGTCGATACACACAGCCATATGGACGGACGTCAAATGCAGGTTTCAAGTGAAAGGGACAGATCCGCTCAGCCTGAGATTTCATCACAGTGCTCAGAACAGTGAGCAATTGAAAACGTATGCATTGTTTATTTCAGAAATTTTCTGTGTAACATTTTTGGACCACAGTTGACCATGAGTAACTAAAATGCAAAAAGCAAAATAAAACTGTGGATAAGAGGGAGCTACTGTCCCAAAGAAGAGGAGGCGTGGAATAACACAAGCAACTGTCTGCATTAGTGAGCATGGGGTTTCTTTTTGTTTGTTTATTTGTTGTTTTTGGATACCCATGACGGTATGGTATATTTTGACATATTATACATATAGGGGGTGCAACCCATTACAATTTTGAACCCATTCTCCTGGTCAAACATGATGTGGAGTTAAACTGGTCGTATATTCACATATGAACATAGGAAAGTGACGTCTGATTAATCCTACTGTCCTTCCTATTCTCCTCCCCCTCCCTTCCCTTCATTCCCCTTTGTCTAATCCAGTGAACTTCTATCCTTCCCTCCCTATCACTTGTAATTAAGAACTACTCCCTTAAAGCCAAGCGATATCTGCAGAAGAGCACTGAGATCCGGAATTACTAGCTAATCAAAAATTATTACATATTGTTTGGCTCAAGAGGAAGACTTTTTTTTTTTAATAGAAAGTTGTGTGCTGTCTTCTATTTGTGCTGTCTTCTATTCAGAATAGAAACAGCCCCTGTGGAAAGATGGGGGAAAATAAAGTGCTTCACAGGTCTGGCTGCCAGGAAAGATAAACGGAGTCTCACAGCTCCACTCCCCTTGCTTAGACAAGCAGGGGGTCACTGGGCAGAGGGCGGTGACAGAGGAGCACCTGCCAGCTGTGCTTCTCCATCCTCTAGGTGGTCATCGGCGATACCTGCTCCTAGGTGTCCTCTAGGAGACCAGGAGGTCTCCCCAAGAAAGCAAGAGGTCAACAAGCTCCACCTTGGATCGCAGGAGATAACACCTAACAAAGGGTGGGAAGCTACGTGCCACCTTGGACACGAGGAATAAAGCAGAACCAAAGAACAGTCTCGCTACTGAGGGCACAACCAGACCAAGTCTCTGCTGTGCTCTGCTTTGACACTTGAGGGCAGTTTTAGATGGTTTCAGAGAAACTTTATTGTTCCTAAAGGTCCATTTTTTTTTTATCATCATTGTATAAAAGTAACATGGTTTATGGACCAACAACATCTATGTCACTCGTGTGACAGAGCATGTCAGAAATGCATATTCATCTGCTTTTGTTAAAAAAAGGTTTTATTGGTGAATTATAAGTATACCTATTAGTGAGATTCACTGCTATGTATTCATACACCACAGTCAATTTCATTCCCTGGTACCTCCCCTTTGCTACCCTCTTCCTTTCCTCTGGTCCTCGTCTTCTACTCTACTGGTCTCTCTTCAATTTTCATGAGGTCCCAGTTCCCCTTTCTCTCCTTTATTTACTCTAGGGTGGAAGCTATTTTGTATGTATATATACCATATTTTTTTTGTATCATTCTTTTTTTTTTTTCCGGTGCTGGGGATTGAACCCAGGGCCTTGTGCATGTGAGGCAGGCACCCTACCAACTGAGCTATATCCCCAGCCCCCCATCTTCTTTTAATCCATTCACCCATTGTCAGACACAGAGGTTGATTTCATAGTTTGGCTATTGTGAGTTGTGCAGCTATAAACCTGGGTATGCAGGTATCACAGTGCTATGCTGACTTTAATTCTTTAGGATAAATACCAAGGAGTGGTATGGCGGGTCATATGATGGTTCTATTACTAGTCTACTACCGTCAAGAGTATTTCAGTATTACCAAGTGATGCATACTAAAATTTGGAAAGCCTTCTCCATGATGAAATGTTGGAAAATGGAAGAGAAGTGAGGAGAAAGTGCAGTTTGGGAGGGGTTGCCCATCCCCCTTCTCCCTGCTTGCCATTTTTCCATAATCCCCCTCACTCTGTGGTACAGCTTCGTAGTTTGCTTTTTACTTAGCTTCACCATAAGCATCTTTCTATTTCATCACTTCCATTTTCATAAGCATTTCCAATAGTTGCACAATAGTCTATAAAGCAGATGTTCTCTAGTTCATTCCATTTAATCACTTCTACTACGACACTTGAGGGGTTTGAGATTTTTTTATATTGTAAGTAATTTAGCAATAAATATTTTGTGCTTAGCCATTTACATATTTAGAATTTTTTTTTAATCCTGGAAGAGTTTCCCAGAAGAGAGTTTAAAGTAAAGCTTCTTTCTTTATTAGAAAACAAATACATTCTTATTGTAAATCATTTTTTAAAATATGAGAGCACAAAGCTTTTGTGTGCTAACAATTGCATACAACTGCACACCTGCCAATGAGTGTAGGGTAAATCTCTATGGATAAGCTCTGGAACTGAGCCCATTGCCTGGTACTGCTGTCAGTCTTCTGGATTTGATGCTGCATAGAGTTAGGTAAGATGTAACTGGGAGAAGGGTATTCAGGCTCTCCTTGTACTCTTTTTCCAACTTGCTTTGAGTCTGTATTTATTTCAAAATAAAAAGTGAAAAACCATGACAGAGAAAGGAAACCATAAAACAAAACAGAACAATAAGAACAAAAATATCCATCATTGTTAATATTTTGCTACAAATCATACTTCAAATCTTTTATACCTGATCAAAAATAGGAATGCAGATGATAGAGTTTCATAATGGCCCTTGATTATACTGTTCTTGGCTGGGCATAGCTTTGGGAGACGCCTTAGTAAACAGAAGACAGTATTTTAAGGGACTCTAAAGGTCTGTGGCCCTATGCTGGCTGGGTTTGAGGTTCTAAAGTCCACCCTAAGGAATATACATATATATATATATATACATATATATATTGTGAACCAGTTTTCCCCTTCACTCTCTCAGACCTTCATTCCTCCAGGAGCCAGCTCCATTTCCTAATTGGATTGCCAGGAGGAGCCTTTGAAAACACCGGGGCTTTTAATATTGTAATCTGCTTTCAGGAGGTGTCCACAGGAGTGAAAAAGAGTCCCTTAGCTAAGCACCCAGCTCTGCTCTTCACTGTATTTGCAGAAAGGACACCAAGAAAATTATTAATGTGGTTGCAGTTAATTAATGCCCTGATTCCTAATGGGTTGCACTTAAGTAAATAGCACTAGGGAACATTGGAACTCCACTTCAATTCCACATTCTCACCTACCCACCACATCTCCATGGCAACCGAGGAACCTTGAAAATTCAGCTCCAAGGTCATTGCTTATGAGACCCTCACTTCAGCAAACCCCAGGGCCAGATGTGGTGGCCCCACCCTGGGCTCCCTCCTGTCTCACCTGCTGCTGATGTTCTGCAACTTACCTGCACGCTTGCCTTTCTCCCCAAAAGCCTTCGTCACTGTCAGACCTGAGTCCGCTGTTCATTGTCACACACCTTTTGCAGTATCCCACATGCTTAGGAGTGGTCCTCAACAAGTGTTCACCGATGGAAGGAAGGAAGGAAAGGAGGAAAGGAAGGAGGAAAGAAAGAGAGGGATGTCTTGATATGAAAATTCTATGACATTTTATAACTGAGGGATGCCACAAGGGTAAGAGCAGCTTAAACAGCTATCTCTAGTCTTTCTGACTGTGTGCTGCTCTGCTTTGGACATAACTAACCTTATTTCCTTCTCCTCCAGAGTCCTGTGCTAATGTGACATGCTGAGGAGGTTTCTGGGTATTTCCAGTTTGCTTCTTGTTACCCCGTATATTCAGAGGAGCTGTAGGTGGTGCCATCCTGGAGAGGGGCGGGTTCCTCACGGTGCTACCATCGGGCTTGTTCATGGGCAGAGGGAAGGGCCCAGAAAAGCATACCATCAAGAGAGATTGGGAATGCTCTTTGGGGGTCTTCAAATTCAATCTTAGGGGTTGCAGCAAAGGCCAGTTATCCTTTGGTACCTGCAGGAGATGGTTCACCCCCCTTGATTCTCAAGTTGCTCACATAAAAGATCAGAATTTTCGTACTAAGTACATAAATTCCCATACATTTTCAATCAACTCTAGATTTCTTATAATGCCTAGTGCAATGTACATACTATGTAAAGAGTAATTATACTGTATTCTTTAGGGAAAAGTGACAATAAAAAAGTCTGCAAGTGTCGGTATAGAAGCATCTATCTATAGATGCACAGGCCTAACTACCTGCTTCAGAAACAGATGAAGGCCAACAGTGAGTGCTGTGAGGTTCTGAGGACTGAGCATCCGTGGAACGCTGGAAGCTACATCAGGATTTGCCTAATCAGAACTTTGTTCTCATGGTGTCTGTGCATGGCAAATTTGAATTTTGCTTTTTGGAAATTTCTGAAAATTTTTTTTTTTTTTTAGTATTTTACATCTATAGTTGGTTGAACCTGCAGATTTGGAACCTCATAGATAGGAAGGGCCAATTGTACAGTGAAAGATAGAGACAGGGTCTAGGCCAAGTTGTGGCTTCAGCCTCTCCATGACCTGGTACCAGACAATTTCAGCAAAGAGAATGTTTCTACATCTAGAAATGAGAAAAGACCACAGGGTCCTTGTGTTTCTTCAGGGCTAAGACATAGTCATGCTGGCAGAATCCCAAGGCATGAAGACAGGAGCTAGGGTTGCTTGGTGCCACCAGAATTTCAAAGTCTGAAGGGCCATGTCTCCTCAGACTGACCTTTACTGTCAGTGGTCCATTAGAACTGGAGTAGGAGACCGCTCCAGGGTGTTTATCTCCAGGCCAGTCTAGCTAAGTAGACCTTCATTCCTGGATGGTCGGAGGTAGTTAGCCTTGCTCTGGGATGGCCTGAGGAGGCTCAAGACAGGGCTGCAGAGTAGGGCCCATGATACTTCCAAGAACACACAGAGGGTTTTGATTTCATTTAAAATCAACAAAATGAACTCAGAGGTCAAAGAAAAGACTTTAATATGCAATAGGAGCACTTTCATCTTTTAAGTCAATTCAGTCATCAAATCTAATTCTCAATTTAGAAGAAGGGGCTCATGAAAGCCAAGATGTGGCACTGGCCAGGATCCCTCCCCAAACCAGGAGTTTTAAAAGTACCCCAGGTGATGCTAAATGTGCTGCAAAGGGTGAAAAGCACTGGTTTGAAGGGGCTCTGGAGTGCCTCCCGGCCCTGCACTATCTCCACCTGGCTCTCCCCACGCCTTGGCACAAATTTCAGTATTAAGAGAAATTAAAATTAAATTAAAATGTTTAAATTAAATTTAAAAATCTGTTTCCAGAAGTCCACATTGAAATATATTTCAAATATGGCAAATACCAGAGACTGAATAGGTCATAAAAAGGACCATTTGGGTGCATGAGTAGAGGGAGGGGGGTTATTGAAGGACCCATGGTTGGATGCCGAGCAGCTGGGGGTATCTGTGTGGTCTGGGAGGGACAGTTGATGAGCTTAACCCAAGTGGCCATCTGGACAGCCAGTGGGCCCTCCCACACATATGAGCTCCTGGGGATTCCGGATTCTTCCTCAATTGTACTTGATCTCATTTGATCTCACAATAATCTTGAGGCAATCAAAGTGATGAAACAGTCATTCTCACCCCATTTGCAAGGTTAAGTGAAGGCTGCTGTACATATTAGCAGGGCAGGAAAGTGTCCTGCAGCATGGAAACCTTTGTTAATTTCAGACCCTGAATTTCTGTGAAAGCAAAGGTGTGTTTGGGAGCAGATGGAAGCCAGGTTTGGAGGTCCACCGATTAGTGGTGCCAGGACAACGTATCTGAAGTGGCCAGGTAGACACGTGGCTTTTTTCTCTGCCCTTTGGGAACAAGTTCTCTGGTGCATCTGTGGGGCTCCAGGTGGATGAAGGACCATAGTGCCACCTGTTGGCTTACAGAGGACAACAGTGGAATTGACCTGGGGGCCCAGAGAACAGGATTGCTGACTTCTCTTCCCTCCCGTTGCCTCCAACTAATAAAAGAAAAAGATGAGACAAAGGAATGGGGCTGGGACGTAGCTAGATAATGAAGTACCTGAATAGCATGAGAGATGCCCTGGATTCGATTTGGGGGTAAAAAAAAAATTAAAAATAAAAAAGACACAGGAAGACAGCTCTCCAGCCTGGAGATCATAATTTTGTTCCTCTGATACGAGTCCTGCTTCGTCACTTGTTGAAGTATAACATTAGAGAAGCATCCTGGAGCAGGCATATAAGCAGGGTTTATTTAAAAAGGAGTAACACAGACTCCTCCAGGGAGGGAGGAGAGGGCCATAGGTGGTGCCCTGTTATCTCAAGAAGGGAGGGTGTTCGGCCTCTTTTGTGCATCCTAGACTTTCTTTGTTCTCTTGCTCTCTTCCCTGTGTCTTTCCTTCCTGCATTCCCCAGGAGGTGGCCCAGCTGGGATGGCCAAGAAGTAGGAAGCAGATGGGCAGGAGGAGACCAGGTGGAGTGGTCTGGGCAGGAAGAGGGCCCAGGGTGCATTAATTAGCAGCTCCCAGTCTGCTCAGGAATTGCTTCATTAACAACTCTTTAGGAGGGGCAGTGTAGGCTGGGCTCTGGGGACATTAACATTTCAATCTCCCAGGAGCGGTTTCCAACTTTCTGGCCCAAATTGGCCTGCATTTTCTTGATCTGACCCTATTGCCTATCTGCACTGACTGCCTGTCTTTAATTCTCGCTTCACCTCCATGCTGGTAAGACGAAATAGTTGGACTGTATTTATCATCACGGAAGAGAATGCCATGAAATGGAAAGAAAAAATACTTCCTATTTTTTTTTAATTTAAAGAGTGACTGTTAATTATCAAGAGATCGATGCAAAGTGTAATATCATTCCCAAAGACCCGAGGGCCTCATTAAAAAACAACAGCCAAACAAATGTATTTGAGTAAATCTCTGTCAAGAGCAGAGAATAATTACATTATATTGAAAGGAACAAAAAGTTCATTTTAGCTGGTTGAGATATTACCTTCTCGATCCCTAAATTAGCAGTCTTTATTTTATTTTGGGGGGTACCAGGAATTAAACTCAGGGAGACTTGACCACTGAGCCACATCTGCAGCCCTATTTTGTATTTTATTTGGAGACAGTTCCTTAGTGACTTGCTTTTGCTAAGACTGGCTTTGAACTCAGGATCTTCCTCCCTCAGCCTCCGGAGCTGCTGGGATTACAGGCATGCACCACCATGCCTGGCTAGCAGTCTTTATTTTTAACATAATTTTTTTTCGTTAAAAATTCTGAGAATATAGCTTTATTATATCTATATTCATTTAGAAAACATATGCATATACTTTACTGCACAGATGGCCTAAGTTCACTATAACAAAAACTTGCTGCTATAGATTGGATCTGGACTGTCCCCCAAAGGCTTAGTGCCCACTTATTAAGAGAAGGTGAAATCTTTAAGAGTGGGTTTTACTGAGATGTCTTTAGGTCATTGGGGACATTCCCTCAAAGGGTATTATGGGATCCCAGTCTCTTTTCTTTGGCAGCTTCCAATGCCATGAGATGAAAAGTTCTGCTCTACCATGTGGCCTGGCCATGATGTGCTGCCTCTCAAAGACTGAAAGCAACAGATTCAACTGATTGTGGATGAAAATAAACGGTTTTCCTTTTTAGGTTGATTCATTCCAGCTATTTTTTACAGTATGGTAAAGCTGTCTAACACACCTAAAAGAAATAGAAAGAAAAAGTGAGATACAAGTAAATATGTCTCTGTGACCTAATGTTCTTTCTCATGCCCTAGAGGAAAGCCTGGTGCTTCTTTAGAGCATGCCCCTCACCTGGAAACCACAGTTCTAGCTCACAGAAACCCCAGCAAGTACAGCTGACCTACAGAGGCCTTATCACCTTTACTAGTAAAATGAAGTAAGCCATTATCTCATTACTTGGAGAGCTACTTGATAGTAGTCCAGCCTATTCTGATTAGTGAACCCAGACTGGCTGGTTGCTGAGAACTGGGAGCCAAACTTTAAGAGATCAACAGAGGACTACTCACTGCCTCACATTATGCAGGGGTGCTGGAAAAAGTGTCCCCAATCACAAAATGAAGGTGAGATTTACTAACACAAAGTAACAGTTGAATGAGTCTATATGCAGGCAATGGCATCAATATGTTAGTAGAGAGCACCCTCAGCATGGTTGCCGACAGGTAAATGTATCTGCATGCAGAGGGCCTTCTTCCCTGAATATGGGCATGTTGGTGTTGGTCTGGTCGAAGCATCTCCAGATGCATTGTATCATTCAGCTTACAAGCAAATACGTATTCATCTGCATACAAATGTCCATGAAGATGTGAATGAAATTATATATCACCTTTAACAAAGACTCCATCAAGGTTGTTACAAATATGTTGACTAGCATAGACACTTCTGCATCCTCAAGCTCATTTAATAGGAATCTCCACAAGAAACCCTTGAAACTCTGCAGAGGCTGAAAGCTAGAAAGTGTTTGGTCTCAGAAATACCCTGAAGTTATGCTGGACTGAAAGCATCAAATAAACATTCTTGATTTCTAGAACTGGAGGT
Organism: Ictidomys tridecemlineatus; assembly: GCF_052094955.1. Lineage (NCBI taxonomy): Eukaryota > Metazoa > Chordata > Mammalia > Rodentia > Sciuridae > Ictidomys > Ictidomys tridecemlineatus. Next base: position 41,017,619 of record NC_135488.1, on the reverse strand, counting down.
TCATTTTGTTTAACTGTCTAGTTACAATGGGTAATGACAATGGGTGAGACTAAGTGCTAGCACTGCAGCCGAAGTGCTCAAAAGAACCCAAATCAGATAGCATTATCTTTATTTAGTAGGTGAGAAAACCAATACTCAGAACCGTTAAGTAATGACATTTTAACATTAGGTCCACTCATCTCCGTGACAGCAAGAGTGGTTGGAAGTTTGATTGGAAGCCCCATCCCTGTGAGCCTTGGATGGCCACTCAGCTCCCTTTTCCCTGAGACCCCATTGATAGCCTTTCTCTACATGGGAGTTATTCCTGCAGACAGGGACCAATGCTCGCCATCCAAGGTCAGGAAGCAAGAGCCCACCATGAAGAAGCCCAGTGAGCTAGGGCCAGAAGGATCAGTGAGCAGCAGGGCTTTCCTGTCTGAGAAACATTTTTACTCCTGCTTCCGACTGAAGCCCCTGTGTGTGGCCCGGCACAAAGATGGCCACACCTGCTCTGAAAGGTTTCTAAGAGAAATCTGGAAAAGATCAAGGTAAAACCCCTTGATACCTTGATACCAGGTATTAGCCTATCTCTCCAAGGTGTTTGAAGAGTAGAATATCAGTTCCCAAACAGCTTCAAAGATCTCTCTAGAAGTTTCTATTTTCCTATATGGTTAAAAAAATTAAATCACTTTTAAAAATGAAAGGAAGTCTTGATGGAACTGAATTAAATGGATCTGCTTCCAGTTTATTTAGACCTAGAATTAAAGAGAAGAAAATCAACACTGATTTGTTGGAGGCCAGCATGGACTAAAAACTGTGCCATTCATTGTATGTGCCTCAGCTGAAGCAATGACCACGAAAAGTAGCCATTATCATCCTCATGCTATAGATAAGGGAATGGAAGTGGCTTAGCAGCTGGTAGAGCCGAGACTGGAACCCAGAGGTAGGCATTGTAGTCCACCCAGAAGTAATTCAGCTATAACCCTTTGTACAGCAGAATGCCAGGCTGAATTCTGACTTGTTGCTGCATGTCTTTCAGAGCCAGAGGAAAAAGAGCCACATAGGGAATGAAAGTTCTTCTAGCTCCCCTTGCTGAACACTGGTTCAAGGGAGAGTTGGGCCATGTCCATGCAAAACACAGAGGGGCAGGTTCAAGGGGAAGAAGAGAAAGTACTCTGTCCTTTCTCTTCCCCGGGGCTGAGGCTGCCTACCCTGCAGAAACTCGTCTGGGGGGAACAGGAGGGAAGGGATGCTTTCTACAGGAGGAAGATAAAATGGACCCAATTGAAGATGTATGTGTTGGCACCTTGCTTGAGACCTGGCCCCCTTGCATGCTGTGAGAGGGCCAGTGTGCTCCACATTCTATAAATGCCCTCTCTCCACCATCAGCTCTGCTGTCACTCACTGTCTTGTTTCTATGCCAGAGGGAAGAACTGGACTCAGAAGTAGAGTTCTTTCCTAGTCAGTGGATGGCACAACCTGGGCTGAACCAACTTCTGGCTGGTTTTCCTTGATCCCCCTAAGAGTGAATAGGTGTGCACTGCACTGCAGCCACATGCATGGCTTTCTGCTGGGCACTGCCCTAGCCCTAGCCCTCGCCAGCAGGGTTCCATCATATGTCATGTGCAGTCTGGGCTCTTTTTAAAAGCTACAATAATAATGATTCTGACCATGTCCTGAGATGAGGGATTTTGAACCTGGGCGAGAACTGAAAGGGAAGCGATCACTCATCAGACACGCAGTGTTCACAGCCTCTGGGGAACCTGCTGCCCACCTCACACTGTGCATCCTTCAGAGCACCTGGCCTCGTCGGGGAAGAGGTTTTTACAGTTCTCCTTTCACACACCAGGAAGCCACATCCAGGAAGCTGATGATGGAGGAAAACTGAGGTACCTGCATTCGAAGCTGGCCCTAATTGGCTCCCTCTCAAGGGTGCAGTGTCCTCTGGGCTGCAGATTTATGGAGCTCTGAGAAGGATGGGGGACTTTCACTAGGTCTCTGGAGAGTCTGCTGCAGATTCAGCCCTGGAACTGAGGTCTGGCCTTGCCGCACCTGCTTCCTTTACTCCAGGGGCTCTCCCTCTGTGTTGGAGGTTTTCTCCCAAGCTGTTGACATCAGATTTTGCCCCCCCCTTTTCTTTTTTTACAAATTGCTTGGGTCCCTGAGCCTGAGATGGGTCTTCTTCATTCCCTCCCAGGTATCCACTAGGGAGAGCTGGAAGATGACCTGTACTTCCAATTCCCTGGGCTGTTAACCTGGCTTTTGCCTGCACAAACCCTCATGCCTGCATCAGGTTAACATCCAATCCAGGGTCTCTACCGAGAGTGGAAGGAACTCAAGGCAGTGTGGGGTGAGCTCCATGTCAAAGAAAGTGGGCTTTGATGAAGGAGAATGTGGGAAGTTAAACTGGGTTGGGTAATGTCCACATCTGGACAAAGGGCTGCAAATAGGCTACTCTTGATCAGCCCAGTGATAAGTGGGCAGCTGGCCATTGGGAGGCCCCAGAATGGAACTCGAGATGGCTGGTCACCTCTTGTTTTGAATGATACTTGTCTTTAACAGATACTATAATTATTAATAAAGGCAGGAATTGCAGGATTGTTCAGGATTACTTATAATAACAAAAAGAAATTCGAACCCACCCAAGGGACCTTCGAGAGGGGACAAGTGAAATAAATCATGAGACCACAACACAATGGAAAACCAAGCAGCTATCAAAATGAACCAAGTCATCAATCGTGCAAATCTGGAGCTTGTGGAGCAGTATTTATACCATGAATGCTCAGGCCTGGAAGTGGGAGTCCTCCATGCTCCCCGCTGCTGGTGGTAGTCCGTTCTCCCTCCTTCCTCCCTAACACCCTCCAACTTGGAAGCTGCTGCCGTTACAAGTCATGATCAGCTCTCCTTGCAGTGACGACCTTTCCTCGTGGTTGTTAGCCCTTTTCCTGGATGTGTAAGTCCCTGGTTTACGCTCTCCCTACTTGCAACCCTCTCACACTTGGCCTTTCTATTCTTGATTTATTTTTTTCCCCAATGCTACCCATTGTTGCCCCAGCCCATGGTCATAAACTCGATGGCAACATTTCCAAAAAATTGCATGTTGTACATAGTGATCTCAGCTTAGGGAGTTCCATTCTCAGACGACCCCAGCTCAAGACTTCTCTTTGCTCTTCTTTAGCCTGACTGTAAGAACCTCACCGTCCCTTGAGGTCTCACAACCTGTGCACGTCACCTCCAGCCCATTGTTAATCCTACATCTTTTCTCCTCTTCTCACCTCCATCCCTCCTTCCCAGCCTCCGTTGACCAGAAAGCCCACCATTTTCCCTCTCTTGAATTCCCCTCAATCCCTTTTGCCTCTCAATTTTTCAAACTCGGCTCTAAATCCAATAACTCTGAAGCCCACCAGCTCCTCTGCACCTGAAGCCAGGTGGTGAAATGCGCATGCATCTCTACCTTCCGTCTATTCCCACGGGCAGACACAGGAATCATTTAAAGGTGACATCAGGTCAGGTTCCTCTGCTCCACCTGCCCCAGTGCTTCTCCATCTCAGCGGTATCCCAGGTTCTTAGGATGCCTCCCTGTTCCTAGCACCTATCATGTCTGTCTGATCCTCTTTCTGCCTGTTACTTTATTTTGCTCTCTGTGCTCCACACGTCCCAGCCACAGTTCTGTTCCCTCAACTAATCAAATATGTCTGACATGTTCGTGTCTGGACCTTCGCACTTGCTCTTCCTGTTGCCTGGGAAGACTCTTGCCCTGGGTAGTCACATAGCTTGCCCCTTTACCTCCTTCAGGTCTCTGTCTAAATATACTTTCTGAGCGATGCCTTTTCTAACCACTCTATATAAAATCATGGTCTTCTTCCGCTCTGTCTTCCTTTATCCCGATTCCTGCTTTAATTTCTTCAGAACCCTCGGTCCCAATATTCTTTGTAATTCATTCTTCACTTGGCTTATGGTCTGCTCCCTGCCTCATTTTAGCTCTACAATGTCTGGGGTCCCCCCCCCCCACATACTTTATCCCTACTATGTGGGGAAAATAAATAGTTATCAAATGAATCATCATTTTAGTACTCTAATTCATGCAGAAATTATACTCTATTCATACATTTGTCATATAAAAACTTGTCACAAACATATAATATGTCAATGGTCTAAAAGAAAATCAGAATCATCAAAACCACAGAATATTTTCAGAGGCCACAAGAGTCTCCCTCATTCAAGTGCACAAAGAATCTGCAGTTCCACAGGCTGCTTTAATGGAGGCCTATCTCCCAGTCGAGAGCTGGGACCTTCTGAGTCTTCTGAATCCAGAGAGAAGCTCTAGTCTCCTTGCTTGGAGGGTAGGGCCTGGAAAAGGAAGTGATAATTGAAGCCAGGACACTGTCTCCCTGCACAGCCAAGCCCCAGAAAGAAACCCCGTTGTTCCTTATCAGAGACTTGGACCACGAGAACCCCCTGAGGAATTGTGCCTTGGTGTGCTGTAGGCTCCCACGGAACAGTTTGATCTGCATGGCCAGGATTTCTATCCTCAGAAATGCAAAGTGCGCACAGTGGGACAACTGTCAGGATGGCTCCCCTAACAACAAGCCAGTCCCCAATTAAAATCGTCAGAAGCACAGGTAAGACTATGACATTGAAGTGGCTTCTGCTATGACTTGGGTGTCCATCTAGGTACCTCGCCATGCAAATTCCTCAGAGGGCATTGTCCCCCCTCCGAGAAGGTGAAGAAAGCAGCTAAGGGCCCTGTTTAAACGCTTACATTAACATCCTGTGTCTAGTGTTCACAGAAGGAAGTGGCCCCATCCTCGGCCTCGGCCTCCGATAGTAATAGTGGGTCCGTCTGAGACAAGCTCTGGGCAGATGAGAGGAACTTCAGGAGGCGGGGGACGGGGTGCAGCTGTGATGGATTTCCTATAAGAGCAGGTGTCAGCGGATTGACATCCCCAAGGATTCCTGCCTTCTGCAGTCCCTTTATGTGTCACCTCCCACATGGTGCCAGCACAGGGCTGGGGGACCACTGCAATATGGAGAAGTGATGACACGCCACTTCTGAGATCAGGTGGTAGAGGACATTGCAGCTTCTGTCTGCCTCTCTTGCTCTGTCTCTCACTTGACACATCACCAGTTGCCTGGGGAAGGTCACATGGCCAGGAATGGAAGCCTCCTGCCAGCAAGTCCAGGATCCGCCCAGCGCCAGTCAAGCACCACAGGCGCACAGCGCCAGCTGACAGCTTGATGGCCACCTTATGACAGAACCACCAGCCACGCCCCTTCCCTGTTCCTGAATCTCAGAAACTTAGTGACATAAGCGTTTGTCATCTCTAGTGACTGTGTTTGGAGGTCACGCAGCAATTGATCACTAAGAATTCATTTTGGTGAAAGGAAGTAGAACGCTGTTAGGACAAACACCTTAAATATGAGAAAACGTGAGAGTGTTTCTGGAACCAGGCAGCGGGCTGAGGTTGGGAGGAGAACACTAACAGAAACCTAACGTGCCCTGAACAGACTGTTGGTAGGATTTGGAGCTGAGGAGGCTGTGGGCAGGGGCTTAGAGGAAGGTGAGGAAAACCTTATTGGATGCTAGAAAGCTCAGCAACCCTCTTGCAGGCAGAAATACTGGAGTTAGGAAACGTGTTTAATGCATTGGGTGACTTAGCCAAGGAGATGGTCCCTGAGAGAGACAAGCTGACACCTGGTTTCTTCTGACTTCATATATTAAGATACAAGAGAAGAGAAATACATTGAGGGAAAAGGGGCCCAAGATTTGCTGTTTTTGAAGATTCCCAGCCTCTTCAGGTGGTAATTTAGGCTAAAGTGAAGGAATGGTTTCTGACCAAAGATCAAATAAAGGACGCTCTCAGGAACACACAGTCCGGAGATGAAGCCAAGTGTGTGGCTGTAAAAATCCTTTGTTAAGACATCACAAAGACCGAAGATGTTGCCTCAGAATACCAGACAAAAAACCCTCTAAATGTTCAGGGAACCCTCACAGATTCTCTCAATCACACATAGGATTGCTAACAAGTTTAAGAGAGCTGCTCCCCAGCAGAAATCCAAGGTAGAGAAGAACCAGGTGAATTATGAGTGTGATTTTTGTCTAATAGAGTCAACCCCGGTGAGACTCACACGAGATTTACAAATATTTTTAAGGTAATTATTCACCAGAAACACCACTAGCTTGGACTAACATGAACAGTTCCCAAAAGAGATTTCGGACTCCTTAACTTCTTTAAGTAGAGGACTGAAAACCAGTCATATTACCTGTGACGGGCAAGGAGGGAGAGTGTGAGAGGAGCCAAAAGCCCAGAAGTCGGACTATGGAGCTGTTCCTTTGCAGTGATCAAGGAACTCCCAGCGTTTGCTTTCCCTTCCCTTCTTTTGAAATAGAAATGTTTATCCAGCTTTGCATGCATGTGTTCACCAATGCTGTGAGAAAGATGGGTAACTTTTCTCCTTTAGCCCAAGTTTGAAGACAGAGAAGAACCGTGTTTGAGGACTACTCCCATAGAACTTTATCTGTGCCTGGATCTGATTTTGATGATGAGATTCTGGGCTTTGATCTGACTCTGTAACGGGATAAGATTTGGCAGAGGGAAGGGGAAGAAAGGGGAAGGGATCCTAGGAAAGGGTGAGTGTATTTGGGTTCCCCAGAGCAACAGGGCCCATAGAAACACACACACACACACACACACACACACACACACACACACTCCTACGTGCATGTGCACACACACATACACGGGAGATCAGCTCATATGATTGCAGAGGCCAGAAAGTTCCCCCAATGACTTCCTCAAGCCAGAGAGCCAGGGAGGCTGGTGGCATGGCTCAGTACAGAAGTCTCAGGCCAGGGAGGCCAATGGTGCAGCCCCCAGTCCTAGCTGGAAGGCACCAGAGCCCCCAGGGTCCTGCTAGGGTAGGTCCTAAGGTACAAAAGCCAAAGAAGCTGGAGTCTGGTGTCCAAGGACAGAAACAGCAGAAAAAGCACCTGCTCTTAAAGAACAAGAGAGAGGGAGAGGGAGAGAGGAGAAGAAGAAGGAGGAGAAGGAGAAGAAAGAAGAAAGAATGAAAGAGAGAAGAACGAGTTTTCCATCCTGCTTCCTCTGTGTTTCATCTGGGTCCTTAGTCAATGAGATGGTGGCACCTAAATTTGGGAGCTCAGGGCACGACTCTGCAGTTTGCTGACTACACGTCAGTCTTCTTGGGAGACCCCTCGCACACAGGCATAGAAGTGTGCTTTACCAATCTGCCGCAGCCCGGCTGCAGCAAAATAACCGGGGGGGTGACGAGCAACTTGTGTCCATTGGCACAGCAGGAGTGGGAGCCGTTTATTGTAGGACAGGAGGGGTATATATACATTCCACACAGTTATCTTAATTAACATAAACTAGATACAGCAGTCAACCAATAAGGAATCTCCACACTTAACGGCTCGCTGGCATTACTTCTCAAACTATTCCCTCTCACAAAATGCCAGGCGCTGTCTTGACTTCTTTACAAACCCTAACATCAATCAATGCTACAGCCATTTTTCCATGGTCAAGTTGACTCCTAAAAGTTACCGTCACATGTGCATATAACATGGGGAGGAACGTGGATCCTTGAGGCCAAGCAGTGGGCTATGGTGACCAACCTCTAAGATGACCCCAATGGAGTCTGCCTCCACACCGTCCACTCCCTATGCCAGGCTAGTCGGTGTGACCAGGAGAGAAGAGATAAGGGCACGTTGCTTCTGAGAACAGAGCAGAAAAGGTATTGTTGCTTCAGCTTGGACTGATCCACCTCTCCTGTCACTCAGTCCAGGGAAAGCCAGTGGCCATGCTGTGAGTGAGTGGCCATCTGGAGTGGTCCAAGTGGTGAGGACTGAATGGCCCAGTCAAGCCTCGGGGTGACTGCAACCTCTGCAACCTCACAAGAAATCCTAGGACAGAGTTTGCCAGTTATGTCACTCGTGAATTACTGCCCCTTTCAAACTGTGTTGGGCAGACACTCCTTGCCCTCAGGGGCCCTGTTTTGTGAATAATCTTATGTGAGGCTATAATAACAAATCCTGGGAGCTAGATGTTACAGTCCCTCCCTAGGGGGTCTAGGGGCATAGATTAAAGAGATGTGTGTGTATGTGTGTGTGTGTGTTTCCAGTAGTGAAACAGACAAAGAGATATCAAGCTCTGAGAAAGGACATGGTTTTTAGGGGAAGGTGGGCATTGTTTTTTCTCTGTCTGATCCAACTGCTACCCAGGTTTCATCAGAAATTTGTTTCCTTAAAAGAGGTGTCATCCTCTTAAAGTTCTTGAACATTCTGAAGCCAAACATCAGGAGAGATACCAGTCTGGAGAGAAATATTAGATGAGAGTGAAGGTAGCTATGAGGTAATGAAAGAAGAGGTGGTGGGTTTTCAGGTCAGCAAAACTGGGGGCAGTTCCAGGCGGGGTTTTCTGTTACTAGAATGAAACACCAGAGGCTTGGTACTTTATAAAGAAAAGAGGTCTACTTAGCTCACAGATTCTGAGGTTCATGGGCATCAGCTTGGCTCTGGTGAAGGCCTAACGATATAGATGGCATCGTGGGAGTGGGAAAAGAAGGGAGAGAGAGCATTTTTAGAAAGCTGGAGCGTGATTTTCTACCATACTCTGCCACACTGAGAGTCCTGTGGTCAGCTCTACCTCTTTGACTCACTCATTAATGAGAACATGAGTCCTGTGGGCCGATGTAAGAACTGAAGGGATGACTTGATGTTAGGCACCCAGTTACCGTCATGGTTTCCCTGGATCATGCACAGATTGAGGGCATTTGATAATGTCAGCTCTCCCCCTTTCCACCCTGCCCTTGGCTTCTCATACTTCACTTACGAGCCTTGATGGGCTCCGTTGCTGGTCACACTTGGCAATTTACACCATGCTGGGCCCTTGGCTTCGTGTGTGTGTGTGTGTGTGTGTGCAGAATAAATGAATGAATTGTGGGAACAGATGGTGCACAATTGGCCTCAGGTGTTCTGACTGGTTGTCGTGCTCACCTGTCTATTTTACATCTAGAAGGAATCACCATCATCATTCATTCGAGTTTTATTACTAGTGAGTAGTGAAGGTAGGCCCTGGGAGTCGGGCCTCTTGAGTTGTCTAAGGTAATTCTCGTTGCGTAATAAATAACATGCAGGGGTGGGGTGGGGGGGTAGGGCGGGGGGTTTGTCCTGGATTCCTTGGAGGAGAACTTTTAGGACTGTGCAATTTCTCAAGTGAGGGGACGTCTGTGCTGTTCCTGATGAACCCCAGGACCACCTCTGAGACTGTGCTGGGGAGATGATCCAGGATGGGGCTGGTCTTGCTAGAAGGACCAACGTTGCAATTAGAGAACTAGGCTTTGAACCGACCTCCAGGTGCGGGAGAAGCAGCGGGGACAGAATTCAACCTCGTGACCTGTGCTTCAATCAACCTTGCCTATTTGATGGAATCACGATAAAGTCAGAACTCTGAGGCTTCACTGAGCTTCCTTCTTGGTGAACACACGGATGGGCCAGGAGGGCAGCGAGCCTCAAGTCCTCAAGGAGAGGACGTGGTGGCTCCCAGACCTCATCTTATGGGTGTGTTCTTGCGGTTGCTTCTGTTTTGTGACCTTTATCATAAACTACGTCATCAGTAGAGTGCTTTCCTGAGGTTTGTGAGTTATTCTAGCAAATGACCTAACTTGGGGCGGGGGGCGGTCCTGGGAACTTTCTGGATTTGTGGAGAGATGATAAGAAGTATGGTCAGCTTGGGAACCCTAGAACTTCAGGCTGGTGTCCAAAGTGAGAGGCGTTTTCTTGGAGATTGTTTCCTTAAACCTGTGTAATCTCAGCCAATAGGTGCTTAGCTCGAGTCAGAATTGCACTGCAGTACACACATCTTCTACACTCAAATGACTCCACCATACCTCTCTTGGCAGGATGTATAGGCTATTTTCCATGCAAACTCTGAAAGCAAAAAATGCTGGGGGCCGGGGATGTGGCTCAGCGGTAGAGCACTCGCCTAACACATACGAGGGGCTGGGTTCATTCCTCAGCACCACATAAAAATGAATAAATAAGATAAAGACATTGTATCCAACTACAACAAAAAAGTATTAAAAATAAAAGAAAAAAATGCTACAGGTGAATTTATCCAGTCAATCCCAGGTTTCCAGAATGAAGGACTATGGAGGTTCGGTCCTAATAACACTGTAGAAAAAGATACAAGCAAACTAATATTTATAACATGCGATTATAAAATACATGTTGGGATGTAGAAAGAGGATGCCAAACTTATGGGTCTAGGAAATGGACTCTTACTTAATTAAAATTTTACAGTATTATAATCCCTAAATCAAAGGATTATTTCCCCATTTATATTCCATTTATTTATTTACTTATGTAGGTTGAGTGTCCCTTATTCAAAATGCTTGGGGCCAGAAATTTCAGATTTGGGAATTTGGCATATACATAAACTATATTGACTATAGAGTCCAAGTCTGAACACAGATTTCATTTGTGTTTCCATTTCACTTTATACACATGCCCCGAAGGTCATCCTACATAGAGTTTTTAGTGCACCTGTATTTTGCCTGCTACTGCGATAGTTTGGATATGAACTGGCCCCCAAGAGTTCATGGATTATGTAATGCAGTAATGTCCAGAGGTGAAGTGTTTGGATTATGAGAGCTGTAATGTCGTCAGTGGATTAATTCATTTGGTGGATTAGTAATTTGAATAGACTATGGGTGGTAACCGTAGGCAGGCGGGCATGGCTGGAGGAAGCAAGCCTCTGGGGATTTGTCTTGTCCCTGGCTCTCTGAATGCTCCCTCTCCACCCCACCCCCCCTCACAGCTCACTGGCTGCCATAAGCAGAGCAGCTCCCTCCACCAACTCCTCTGCTCTGATGTTCTGCCTCATCTCAGACCCAGATGAGTGGAGTCAGCCGACCGCAGACGGAACCTCTGAAACTGCGCGACAACATAAACCGATCCTCCTCTGAGTTGTTCTTGTCCGGTATTTTGGTGACAGTGATGACAAGCTGACCTCCACAGCAGCCGTCACGTGAAGTCAAGTGTGGAACTTTTCCACGGCGTTATGTCTGAGCTCAGAAAGTTTTTGACCTTTGGAACATTTTGGATTTCACATTTTTGGATGAGTAAGGCTCAATCTGTATATGATTCAAGCCATATGAATCTAAAAGTATCCAAGAGATGATCAAGATAGAGAAGCTTTGCAAACCACACAGGAGTATGAATGAGTCGTCACCTTCATAGGCTGTTGTCACTGCCAATGTGGGAACCCTTCATCCTTTGCTATGGGTCCCTTAGTCTTTAGGGGTTTGGCTGATTTCTGAAAAGACTGGTCCCAGGCACACGGGGTGGCCTGGCCTTCTCAAGGGCCCTGGGTGATGACCCCACAGTCCCTTGCTGGAAAGACAGCAGAAATGCATCCTTGCAGTCCCAGTTCTTCGTGATTGACGATGTCACCAGATGAAATCCCAGCCCCGTAATTCATCCGCACCTGTTAGCCAAGCACAATGTCACAGGGAAAGGGCCCAGATGGCCAAATTAACAACATTTTCTGGCCTTACCCTCCACACCAGGCCCTGCTGTTTGCCCGCCACAGAGGATGTGGAGGGATGGTCCAGAAGAGTGGCCTCTGCTAAGAGCTAAGAGCGAGGCAGGTTCTGAGTGAGCATGTGCATTCCTGGACCAGCTCCCTTCCCCTCCTTTCACATTCTCTTCCAGGTCTGTCACCAGGATCGGTCACACATGTGAAATGCATTTTATCATTTTTCTCCATCTATTTGCTGATACATTTCCCAGGTTTGGGTCAGTCATAAATTCCCACTGACTCTGAACCACGTTTCCATCCTTCTTGGTCCGATCAAATCTCACTGAGGTTACTGTGGTTTTTACCCCATTCTTGCTGTTCAGACCAAGGGAGCTTATCCATGGCAAAGACCTCGGCAAATAATACAGTTGTTCCTAGGTATTCAGAGGGGGTTGACTCCAGGACCCCCAAGAGTACCAAAATTCCTCTGATGCTCCAGTCCATTCTATGTAATAGTGTAGTGTTTGCATACAACCTATGTACACCCTCCCGTATACTTCAGTCTCCAAAGTACTCATAATACTATGTCAATGCTATGCCAGGAGTTGTTATACCATATTGTGTAAATGCTACGCCAATTATTGTCATATCTTATTGTTTAGGGAATAATGACAAAGAATAAACAGATATTCAGGACAGATGTAATTCCTTTTTTGGGGGAGGGATAAATTTAGTCTTTGGTTTGTTGAATGTGAGGGTGCAGAAATCATAGCTACATATGCCAACTGTGTTTCTTTCCCCAAATTCAATGGTCTATTTCCTTATGGCAATAAAGGCTCATTCACTACTGCATTTTCATAAACATGGCACAGCAAGACAGTCAACTCATTTATCCACCACGTGTTATCATTATTATTTCTGAGGGTCTCTTCTCTGCTGTGTACTGGGAATATAAAGATGAATCACACTGCTTCAGTTCTCAGGCCTTTGCAACCTCACAGAGGGGACTACGGGTCTTTGGGAGAGGTGCAAAGCAGCCAGGTGGCTGAGATTGGGAAGGTGAGTAGCTAGAGTGTTATGGGAATGGTGGCACGAATTTCTGAAATCTAAGTAGGGATTGGATAGGGGAAAGGGTTGGGAATGTGCTAGGTACTTCAGAGCACCCTAGCAGTTTGAGTGGCACCAGCTTAGAGGGACAGGGATCATGGCGAGCCAGGAGCAGACGTCTCATCAGCAGCCTTGGCTTTCCTGACAGTTTAAAGTGGCCCCTTCCAGTGGGGATCAATTCTTCAGCGGCCTGGGCACGTCTGGGTCTACTGGGGGTAGGTGCTCCTCTTCTTCTCTTTCTTCTTCCCCCCTTTTTCTCTCTTTCCTTTCTCTTTGGGGAGACACTGTGTCCTCCGGCTGCTACCACCCCTGGCACACTCCATGCCCACAACTGGGCTGCCTGGCTCCCCCACCCATCTCCTCCTCCCGAATGCTGTCTTGTGCTTTTCTGCTCCTTTCAGAACAAGTCCTCCCGAGTCCATCACACAGAAAACCAATCATTCATGCGACAGTGGCAAAAACCACCTGACTCAATGTCTTACACACCTTGTGAGAATTTACATTTTCACATTTCACATTTTTACCTTTTAGTGTTGAGCTAAAACTTGCATCTCTAGCAGTGAAATTCCAGGAGAAGGTGGCAAGCCGTCCACCTCGCCATGAAGGTAGAGATCACATCCGTCTAAAACCTTGCTCTGGAAATGTCCTAGAAGGATTTTATAAAATCTTTTTTTTTTTCCTTTTTCTTTGTTGCTGTGCTAGAGATTGAACTCGGGGCTTCACACATGCCAGGCAAGGGCTCTACCCCCCGAGCTACACTACCAACCCCATGAAAGCTTTTAAAATTCCCAGTCTGATTCTTTTGGTGATTACAATATATTTTCTTCTACTAGGAATAGATGCCAGGAAAAATCTGTCCTGTTTTTCAGAGTCCTGGTTAGTGAGTCCCTGCCTAAAAGGTTTAGCTGAACCCCAAACTTCGTTGCCAGCGTACATTTTACATGATGCACCGTGTGTGACTCTTACAGTGAAATGAAAAGAAGCTCAAGGGAGACACGCTTTCTTGAGAAGCTTCAGAAAGATCCGGTTCTATTGAAGACTTAGCAAGCATTACCAGAGAGGAAAAGGAGATCTGAAGAGGGAACCATCTTCTAGTCATTATGGATTAACGTGGGAAGAATGACTGATGGAGACAAGACCAAAGGCTTGAGCCCAGCTGTGGCCACCTGCCTGTCATGGCGGGAGACCCAGTGCGGTGTCTGGGAGCAGCTGTGTCTTTGGTGTGGCCTGGTGAGCAGGCTGGCACATTTATGAGCCACATAAAAGATGGCACTAGCTTTAGTAATACATCAGCAGCTTGCAGAGAAGGCTGAGAATCTGCAACATACTGATGGAAATTTACAGACGATACAATCTGGAACATTCATACAGTAACCCAGCCTCATGGAGCCAAGATACTCCCTGGGGCTTGAAACTCAATCCTCTCCTCCACACCTGTGCAGCAAAGTCTAATGGATTACAGGTTACCTCTGGCATACATCTACCAGGTTGTGCTATTTTTAAAAATCTGCATTATTTTAAAAATTTGCTATTTTCAGACTTTGCAATGTTGAAGTAACCTTTGGACCTGGGATCTGTGGTAAGCATTGCCCAGTGCTGTGTGTGCCTCGATGTTTAGATCCTGCAAAGTCAACCAAGGTATGAAACATATAGGACATCGACCCATAAGCTTCTGTTTTACTTTTTAAAAAGAATTCAATGGCTTCTATTTATCAAGTTGTGCAGTTATCATCACAATCAATTTTTAACTATTTTACCACCCTCTCAAACTGCATACTCCTTAATAGTCACCCTATGCTTTGCCTCGGTTGCTGCCACTACTCTCTACCCCCACCACCCCATTCCCTATGTGCACTATTCCCAGCTCCAGGCAACCACTAGTCTGCCTTCTGTCTCTATGGATTTGCCTGTTCTGCAATTTTATATAAACGAAATGATACCATCTGTGGCCCTTTGTGACTGGATCCTATCACCACGCTGTAGTATAGATTAGCACTTTACTTCTTTTTATTGCTGAATATTATTCCAGCTTACTTAACTGTTCATCGGTTGACAAACATTTGGGTTGTTTCTGCTGTTTGCTCTGATTAACATTGCTAAGAATACTCATGTATTCATTTTTGTGTGGACCCGTATTTTTATTTATTTGAGGTACGTTTTGGGAGTGGGAATGATAAGGGGAGTGGAAATTCTGGGTTGGGTGGTAACTCTATGTTTAACCTTTCCAGAAACTATTAAACTTTCCTAAGTGTCTGTGCCATTTTGAATTTCTATCCAGAATGTAGGAAGGTTTTAATCTCTCCCTATTCTGGAGAGTAGTTGCAATCATCTGTCTATTGGGTGGTAGCCATCCTAAGCAGGTATACAGTAGTACTCAGATGTGATTTTGATTTGCAGGTTCCCTGATGGCTAATCACATCGAGCCTCTTTTCTTGTGCTTGTTGGCCATTCATATATATTCTTTGGAGACATGTCTTATTAAGATCTGTTGCCCTTTTAAAAATTAGGGTATTTTTCTTTTTTCTATTACATTTTTTATTTTCTCCTGTACTGAATGTTGTCTTTTTACTTTCATAACGGGATTGACTAAGGCAAAAAATCTTCAGTTGGAGAAAATCCAATTTGTCTATTTTTTCTTCTGTCACTCATTTTTTTGATGTCATATCTAACAGAAAGCTATGAAGATGTGCTCTTGTATTTTCTTGTAAGAATTTTACAGTTTTAAAATCCACATGTAGCTCAAGGTTCCATTTGGAGTCAATTTTTTAATATGAATGAAGAAATGGTGTAATTTCATTTGTTTGTATGTAGACACCCTGGTGTCCCTCTATCTTTTTATTTTTTATTTTTTTAATACTATGCTTTCTCCATTGATTTGTTTTAGCATCCTTGCGGCAAATCAATAGACCATAAATTTTCAGGTCTATTTCTGGACTCCCTCTCCTCCTGGATCTGTATGACTTCGAGTATAGAAAGTATAAAGTATCAACTGTGACAGTTTCGTAAGTTTCAAAACGTTCATGACTCCTTCGGGTTTTTTTCCTTACTTTTCAAGATCGTTTTGGTGACACAGGGTCACTTGAATTCCCACATGATTTTTCTGATCAGTTTGCCAATTTCTACACATAAGACAACTGGGATTTCAACGGCTGCGTTGACTCTGTAGATCAGCTTGGAGAATATTGCCGTCTGGGTCAGTCAGCTTCCTGTCGTTATGACAAAATACCTAAGCTAAGGAAGTTTCTTTTGGCTATTGGTTTCAGAGGTTTAGTTTGTGGTCAGTTGGCTTTAATTGGGGGCTGGTGGCAAGGTAGAACATCATGGTTGGGAGACAGTGATATGGCCAAGCTACTCAACTCCTAGTGACTGGCATGTCCCCAGTGACATAACTTTCTTCCACTAGGTGTCACTTCAATACCAACAGCACCACAAACTGGCAACCAATCCTTTATCATATGGGCCTTTGGGGGCATCATTTAAGACCCGAACTGCAACGCCATCTCAGCCATATTAGTCTCCTAACCCTAAGCATGTAATGTCCTTCCATTTATTTAGGTTTTCTTTACTTTTGTCCAATATTTCATAGTTTTCAACATGAAGAAAAAACACTTTCTTTTGTTCTTACATATTTTACTCTTTTTGATACTATCATAAATGGAATTGCTTTCTTAATTTGATTTTAGATTGCTAATTGCTACGACATAGAAATGCAATTCATTTTTGTTCATTGATCTTGTATCCTGCAATCCTGCTGAACTTGTTTACTAGTTCTGAGTTATTGCCTTTAAGATTTTCTGTGTGCAAGATCATATCATCTGAAAATAGAAATAGTTTTACTTCTCTCTTTCCAATCTTGATTTCTTTCATTTTTTTTCCCTTACCTTAATGTGTTGGCTTGAAATTCTAGTGCAATATTGGATAGAATTGGTGACAGTAGACATCCTTGCTTTGTCCTTTATCTCAGGGAACAAATCTTTCACTACGAGGTGTGTGCTAGCTGTGGTTTTTTAGAGATATTCTTTATTCATTTTTAGGAGATTCTGTCTACTTTCAGTTTAATGAGAGCTTTTGTCATAAAGAATACATTTTGTCAAATGTTTTTTCTGAATTGATTTTTGATCACATTTCTTTTATTTATTTCATTAGTATGATATATTACATAAACGGTTTTCAATTGTTAAAAAAAGTCTTGCATTTCTGGGATAAACTCCACTTAATCATAGTATATAATCATTTCCATATGCTGCTAGATTCAGTTTACTAAATTAAAAAGAAATTCATTTGTATTCTTTTTAAAAATTTTTTTAGTTGTAGATAGACACAATACCTTTATTTTATTTATTCATTCTCATGTGGTGCTGAGGATCAAACCCAGTGCCCAACATGTGTGAGGCAAGTGCTTTGCCACTGAGCCACAACCCCAGTCCTCATCTGTATTTTTGCAAAGTAAGATCTGTAGTTGTCTTTCCTTTCATATCTTTGTCTGGCTTTGGTATGAGGTAATTCTGGCATCATAAAATAAGTTGGGAACTTTCCTTCCTCTGTTTTCAAGAGATTTTCTAATGTCCTTCATAATTGATTCCTGGCCATGTGTCATTTAAAAGTATGTTGTTTAATTTCCAAATATTAGGTGATGAGATGAAGGAGGTTTCTTCTTTTTTTCTTTCTTTCCTTTTTTTTTCGGGTTCAGTAAGATTTCTTTCTTTTTGAGGGGATGGGATACTGGGGATTGAACTTAGGGGAACTCAATCACGGAGCCACATCCCCAGTCCTATGTTGTATTTTTAATTTAGAGTCAAGGTCTCACTGAGTTGCTTAGCATCTTGCTGTTGCTGAAGCTGATTTTGAACCTGCAATCCTCTTGCCTCAGCTTTGGAGCCACTGGGATTACAAGCATGCAAGATTTCTATTATTAATTTCTAATTTAATTTTCTTTTAGTTGGAGAACATAGTTTGTATGATTTCAGTCCTTTCTGAGTATCTTGAAACTTCTTTAGAATCTAACATATAGTTTATCTGATGGGATGTTCCATGTGCATTTGAGAAAAATGTCTACTGATGTTCAGCGGGTTATTACATACATGACAGTTAAGTGAATTGGATTAATAGTTTTGTCAATATTTTTTATCTTTGATGATTTTTTAGTTTAACTATTCTATCAATTGCTGAGAACGGAATATATATTTTTCAATATTTATTTTTTTTTAGTTGTAGTTGGACACAATACCTTTATTTTATTTATTTACTTTTATGTGGTGCTGAGGATCGAACCCAGGGCCTCGCACGTGCTAGGCATGTGCTCTACTGCTGAGCCACATCCTCAGCCCCGCTGAGAAAGGAATATTGAAATCTCTAGCCATAAATATTGAATTGCTTTCTTATTTCAATTTATTTTGATTTTGTTTCATGTAATTTCAGGCTCTATTGTGAGGTGCATATACATTTGTGATTGTTATGTCATCTTGATGTGTTGACTCTTTTATCAGAATGAGATTTTTCTCTTTGGCTCTACTAGCATTCCTATTCTCAAATTCAATTTTTCGTATTAATACAGCTCTTCTGGCTCTCTTATGGTTACTATTTCTATGTTATAACTCTTCTATTCTTTTATTTCAACTTGCTTATATATTTAAATACAAGATATGTCCTGAAGACAATATATCATTGAGCCTTCCTTTTGGTCCATTCTGACAATTTGTCTCCTGATCAGAGTGTTTATGCTATCTTTAATATTTTAATGATGAAGTTGGATTTACCACTTTGAATCAAATTCATAGTGTTGTCAATACTTTTTATCTTTGATGATTTTTTGATTTAACTGTTCTATCAATTTTACTTTCTAGATGCCTCATGTGGCTTTGTTCTTTTTAAAATATTTTTTATACCTTTATTATATATATTTATTTATTTTTGTATGTGGTGCTGAGGATCAAACCCAGTGCTTCACATATGGTAGGCAAGTGCTCTACCACTGAGCCTCAATCCCAGCCCTTCTTTGTTCCTTTTTTTAACATAAACATTTTTATGTTTGTTAGAATAGTCTGAAATTTACAGCAGGGTTTTAAGGATAAGGTCAGCACATCTGTTCTCCTTCAATGACTTCTGTTGAGCTAAATAAACGTCAGGAGGTGGACTATGGTAATCATTCTATTCTTGGTTATTTGTTCATAACTACTGTAGCTGTCCTTAGGATTGCAAGATATGTGAGTTAGCCTTAAGTGACTGGAAAAAATTATAGAAAATAATCAACTTATAAAGATAAAATGTTTATTTTGGCTCATAGCTTCAGAAGTTCCAATCCAGGTTGGTCCTGTTACTTGGGGACCATGGGGGACGGGGGTGGCACGTGGTGTTAGGAGTCCATGGTAGAGCAAAACCACTCACCTCGTGGCCAGGAAGGAAAAATGAGAAAACAGAGAAGGGGCTCAGGTCCCATAATCCACTTAGAGGACACATCCCCAAGGACCTAATCTCTTTCCACCAGGCCCCACCTCCTAAAACCCCCACATGTCCCAACGGCACCACCCGGGGACACACCTTTACCATAGGAGCCTTGGAGGACACTTGAGATACAAACTATAGCCACGTGCCTCTTCCATGGTCACAGTCCTCTTCAGGTCACTGCTGATTTAACTGCAGTTCTCTGTAGCAGATTTGCTCTGGTGTATCTCCATCCCCTCTTTGTGTGTGTGTGTCATGATCATCAAATACATTGCTTTTTTGTATGTAATAAACTGAATAGTAAATTATTATCACTTTAAATACTCTTCATTTATTAAAAATTAAGAAATAAAGTCCTCTAATTGCCCCCATACTTACTGAGTCTTGTTCTCTCTGCGTTCGTTCCTGTGGATCTGTTTCCTTTCATTCTGGAGGACTTCCTTTTTTTTCCCCCTTATAGGCAGATGTTTTTATGATCACAATTAAGAAAATGCTTTAATAGACAGACCTAAGTATTCAATAGCTGATAGAAAACTAGTGTTATGCTCGGATTCGGGACCCCCAAAAGACCACCAGAGACCAAGATCGATGTAAGCAGCAAAGAGGTGTTTATTGAGAGCTAGCTCGGTCCTCTGCGCATGCACACAGCAACTGGTGAGGCTGAGAGGCCCCGAGCCCAGGGTTTGCAGCAGTTTTATACATTCTTTGGAGAAGGCAGGGACCCCCACATATATCATAGCATCTCTTAGCAAATCATCACACACTGCGGGAAAATCAAACAACAACTCTAAAACATGATTAGCACATTCACTGGCGGGAACAAGTTGGGTAGGGGTGATTGGTCAGTACAAAAGGGGGATTTGTTTGAACAGATTGGTTTAAGCCAAGAGGGGTGTACGTGCTGAACTACAGGGTTTCTCAACACCATAAACTACTGGGAGGGTCATCTGGCATCCCAGGTATTTTCCCTGATTCATGCTGATTGGTGGCTGCTAGGGGGCTGCTATGGATCCCCACCTAGCCTGACTGAGTCAGGGACACCTGGGGCAGCAGATCTCTCCTGTTATTTGTAGATAAACCACTCAGCAGGTGGGAATGTGCCTAGAAGGCTCTGTGGGTCTTTCCAAGGACAAAGGTCATGTCCCTTCCTTGGACAGGCTTTGCTCTGAGATAGAGGCTGGTTTTTCACTAGAAGTTGGTGTTTTTATTATTTTTGAAAGTCGCCTCTGCTATTTTTAAAATCTTTTCTTTGAAGATGCCTTTTGTGTGTATTCTTGTTTGTTTTGTAGATTGAACCTGCCAACAATAAATTATCTCGGTTTTTGTTTATCTGGGAAAGTCTTAGTAACACCTCCATTTTTGAAAACTTTCATGGCATACTGAATCCTTGGTTGGCAGTTGGCTTTTAGCAGTTTGTATGCACAATTCCTGGCTTTCTGGCCTCCATTCTTTTCTGAGGAAAAGGCAGATGATTCCTTCTATGTGAGGAGTCCTTTCCTTTTGCTGCTTTCAAATTCTTTTTCATTTCTTTTGCTTACGACTGGATGACAGTGTGTCTAGGTGGAGATCTCCTGTTGCTTTTCCTACCTGAGAGCTGTTGAACCTCTTAAATCCTAAATGTTTTCCATCAAACTTGTGAAGTTTTTAGAGATTATTTTTAAAATTTATTTTTCCCTGTCCCCTTTTTTTTTTTTTCCTGGTACGCTTGATATTGTTTTATAGATCTCCAGGGATCTGTCCATTTTTTTCCTTAATTTTTTTCCCTCTATTCTTCAGACAGGATAGTTTCTATTGATGAAGTCTTTAATTCTTGATTCTGAGAAACTGATGTGACTCCATTTTTGAGAAACCAGCTTCTACCTCAAGGGAGGGGGCGTGACCCTTGTCTTTGGAAAAACCCACAGTGGGCACATACCCACCCTGCTGAGTTGTTTACCTGTAAATAACCGGAGAGATCTGCAAGAGATCTCCGGTGCCAGGTGTCCCTGACTCAGTTAGGCTAGGTGAGGACCCATAGCAACGCCCTAGCAACCACCAATCAGCATGAGACAGGGAAAATACCTGAAATGCCAGGTGACCCTCCCGGTAGTTTTATGATTGATAACATGATTAGACCACCCTGCAGTTTAGGGTATACACTCTTGCAACCCCTCGCCCAGCCTAAACCACTCAGTTCAAATGTATCTGCCCCTTGAACTAACCAATCACCCCTACCCAACTTGTTCCCGCCAGTGAATGTGCTAATCAATGTTAAGAGTTGTTGTTTGACTTTCCCGTGGTATGGAATGATTTGCTGTGTGATGTTGTGACACATAGATTATCCCCCCAAAACCTACAAATCCTCACTGAACTAAGGGTTGGGACTCACTCCCCGGGACCACTGCATCGGGAACGGTTGTGAGTCCAGGCTCCAGCTTGCAATAAAGACTCTTGCGCGATTGCATCAGATTCAGCTCCTGGAGGTCTATTGGGGTCCCACGAATCTGGCATTACAATTCTGAAATCTGCGGTTAAGCCCTCCTACTGGTTTTATACTCATTTCAGTAATTTAGAATTAACTTTCAACTTTTTATAGTTTCTCTTCTGTTTTTTTACATTTATATTGTAATGTTTTTCTTTTAATTCTTTGAATGTATTTACAATAGATTTCATGAAATCTTTCCTATTGCATCCAAAATCTAGGTCCATTTAGAGTCAGGTATATTGAATCCTTTTTTTCTTCATGAGTATAAGTCATAATTTCTTGCATTTTTTTTAATTTAGAAAGCTTTTTATACTAAATGTGGACTTTTTTTTTTTTAAGTATCCTCAATCAGCAAATCCAAATTCCAAATGCTTTAACATCTGAAACTTTAAAAAGAGCTCAGAGCATTTTAGATTTTGAATTTTGGGATTACAGATGTTCCACTGGCAAAGTCTATGCACATATTCCCAAATTCAAAAACTCTGAAATATGAAAAGACTTTCAGTTCCAAGCATTTTGGGTAAGGGGTATTCAGCCTGTACCATACATTGTAGCAGCTCTAGGCTGTTCTGTTTCTCTTAGGGCAGTTACTGTTGTTCATATATGCTTGGACTCTGTCTCCCCTGTGTCGTACAATATATGTCTCTGCCACGTTTTTTATTCTTCTTTTGATTTTTTTACCTGCCTTTCCTAAGGACTGCCCCTGCATCTGTGCCACTCTAAGGTCAGCCCATGTTTTAGGCAGAACTCAAAACACCTGGACTAGGTGAGGCTCACACGCTTCACTGAAGGAACTGTGTGTGGGGGTGGGAAAACTCATTGTAATTTGCAGGCATATTTTAATTCTCCCTGGACCTTCACTTCTTGTCAGACTTTCTTGAGTCTCCCCGACACTGGATAGTTTTCCAGTCATTCTGGGATAGTTGAAGAGCTTAGTTTAGCCCTTCTATGGCTCTCATTCCTAGGATTTCCTTGTTAAATTTCTGCCTGGCCATTTGCTTGCCTCAATTAGGGTGCTAATCTCAGGCTAGCAAGTCTGCAGGCTTCTTTTGTTAAAGAAGTCAGAGTTGCACTTTAGTCACAGTGGCAAAAACAGACTTTCTTTAAAAAAAAAAAAAAAAAAAAAAAAAAACTATTGCAATAGGGTAACAAGAGACCTCAGTAGAGAATTGGGCTCAATCCTTAATATGACAAGAATAAGCAGGGATTTTAGCCAAAGAACAAGTTGGAAGATAGAAAACTACTGAGACATTAAAGGTAGGGGAAGTTCTTGCTAAACTGGTCTAAGTGAATTCTTGCTGATGGTAGTGACCAGGGATCACCTGTTGATCAATAAGGGATGGGGAATTTGATGTTAAGATGAAGGATTCTGGGGCTGGGGATGTGGCTCAAGCGGTAGCACGCTCGCCTGGCATGCGTGTGGCCCGGGTTCGATCCTCAGCACCACATACCAACAAAGATGTTGTGTCCGCCAAAAAAACTAAAAAAATAAAAGATTAAAATTCTCTCTCTCTCTCTCCTCTCTCCTCTCTCTCTCTCTCTCCCTCTCTCTCTCTGTCACACTCTATCTTAAAAAAAAAAAAAGATAAAAAGATGAGGGATTCTTGCTAAGTTGACTTTGTAGGATCCCTGCTGAAATCATCCTATGCAGGCCTTGGAGGAAGACCCACGGGTGAGGGTGAGGCTGAGCGGAGAGGAGTACTCAGCGGGGCCCAGTGAGCAAGAGGAGTCTTCATCACCTTCTCAGTTCCCCATGGAGCCCACTACTTTTCAACGACAGAGTCTCAGAGAGTTTTCATTCCAATCCCCCAGTTCCCAAGTAAGTACCTGCTGTGGCCCTGATGCTGCTACTTTTGGGGGACCATCCTCACCTTAGACAATCTACCATCTTCGCCAACAGAGTCGTCCAACAGTCCTAGGCCAGGAGACCACAGATTCTTACCTGCAACTCAAGCCCTTTTTTCAAGAATGTTTCTTAATTTGTCAACTATCCAAAGATTTTTTTTTAAGCACCCTGAGATTGTTATTTCAGACAGCCCTGTCCAGTTTTATAAGGTTTTTTTTCAGACAGGACTGACTTCTTCATGTGGTCATAGGTGGTGGTCCCACTATAGGCCCTTGGTTGGAATTTGGTTGGGTTTTTTTTTTTTTTTTTTTGGTACTAGGGATTAAACTCAGGGGCAACAGACCACTAAGCCACATCCCCAATCTTATTTTTGTATTTTATTTAGAGACAGGGTCTCACTAGATACCCAGGTGCAGAATGCACCTCGCTGTTGCTGAGGCTGACTTTGAACTTGCAATGCTCTTGCTTCAGCCTCCAGAGCTGCTGGGAATACAGGTGTGTGCTGCCACACCCCGCTGGAACTTTTAGATATCAAAATTGTTTTGTGGATCGCCCAGTGGGCAATGCAGAAGTCAGTATCTTTAAGCCTCTTTGGCAGTAAAACCCTCCTCTTTTCAGGAGCTTCCCACATCACGTTTCTCAAAGATTAATGTATAGAAGACTTTCCTGAAGAGGTTGGTACAGCACAGATTCCTGGACACCCACCCCAGCAAGTCTGTCTGCATAAGTCTGCGATGCACACATATGACTTCACACAGGCTGTCTGAAGGCCAAACCTTGACCTTCATTTTGCAGAATGCACTGGTTCTCAAGTTCCCAGACATCTCAATAGGAGGCATTTAATTTCACTTAGTGTTTAAGGAGACTGGGGTGGAGGAGAGGGCACAGTGTGTTCACCACGTCTGTTTTACGTTCTTCCTTGATGGAAGCACATGAAACTATACTTGGAGTTGGTAGGACCACGTGACTACATCCAGCCAAGGATGCAGATGCAGCGGATGAGTGGTCACTTCCCAGCCCTGGCAGTGAGTAGCCCCTGGGTGAACTGTTTTTCCACCTCTTGCCTTAGCTTCAGTGGCTAAGGATGCTAAGGTCTGGGCCCTAAAGTCTTCCATGGATAACAGCTCTCCATAAAGGAGGATGAAGGGCATTAAGGGAGCAAGATAAGACTTTGAAGTGCTAAGCCCCTGAGATTTGAAGTTCTTTAAGAGTCTAGCAGATTTTGACTTAGAGGTTGTAGAAAGGGCAGCAGTGAAACCATCTTCTGAAGTAGCTCAAAAATCGAGGAAAAGAAACACAATAAACAGAAAGGCCTGCAGTCTCAAAAATGAGACTGGAATCTCCTAGATTTGATCCAGCACCTTCCATGGTGAGGTGGTCTTCCCAGTCCACATGCCTTTCCCGCAATTAAAGTCTAAACTTTAAAGTAGAAAAAAATATCTTACGCCTAATCTAAGGGACAGAGACATTAAAATTCAGTGAACTCCAGCCCATCTATCTAGAAAGTGCATTTGTAAAAATATACTCTACATCAGGGTAAAAATAACTGTTTTTATTTTATTCTCCAGTTAGTTAACATATTTTGTTAATTATATCCCACAGTCTGACCACTGAGACTTCTCATTACTTGAGGTTTTACTTTATAGGCAATGATCTGAACAATATATAAACACTAAGGAGGGGGAAATAGATGTTGCACTTCATAATAGAAAAATTAGTAAAATTGCTTTGAGCAGGAAAATACTTAAGCCTCTGTTTCTAGGGAAACACCAGCTAAATTAAATATAACTTGCTGTGTTTTATGTTTAAACTGTAAATATTGATCTTACAGATTAATGACTTTCTCAGGCTGGCTCCCCACCCCCAGCCTGCTCCCTTTCTGTCCTTCCCAACCCCTCCCACCCCCATCAGAAAGGAAAAGGTGGTGCATACGTGTTCCATCACTGAGTGAAGGCTCAGTTTTAGAGTGGAGAAAGTTAAAAGCCAGATTGTGGCTCATAGGAAATATTGTGAAGCTGAGCAGGGTGGTCCACATCTGTCATCCCAGCAGCTTGGGAGGCTGAGGCAAGAGGATCACAAGTTCAAAGCCAGCCTCAGCAACCTAGGCAGGCCCTAATCAGCTTAGCAAGATCCTGTCTCAAAATAAAAAATAAAAAGTTCTGAGGATGTGGCTCAGTGGTTAGCTGCCCCTGAATTCAATTCCTAGAGAGAGAGAGAGAGAGAGAGAGAGAGAGAGAGAGAGAGAAAAGAAAAAGAAAATATTGTGAGCCCAGCAGGTAATAACAGATACACTAGGATACTTGAAGCCCTGGCTTTTCCTCCTATGGCCTTTATTAACTTTGACATTTGCATGAAAACTGAATCCCGATTTCCTGGGGCTCATCTGCTCCTGCTGCTTCCCCCTTACCTGAAGACTTCATCTGTTGGTGACATGATAATCAGTTCTGCAGCAGGCAATTATGATGTCACAAAGAGGCAGTTATCACTTCAGGTGAGAAAATAAACAGCCCACACAGATGGTCCTTGCAATCTTTGGTGTGATCTTAATGTCATTTTTCCTTGAAAGATCTCATGCAAAAATGGCAATTAATTAATATAAAGGTAAAGGTAAATGTATTTTAATACATTTACTATTTTAATACGTTTAATACACTGAATATTAAATATTAGTACAGGTTCCCTAAACCTTTTCTTAGCAGTGCTGGGGTATCTACCATCTCCTCTCCTCTCATGAACGCTCAAAATGCAGCATGCTGAAGCCCCTAGATACCCAGGTGTTCATGCCCAGGGCTCACCCTTTCAAAGCAAAGTAAACAAATACTGATTGAATTGGAAAGATGTCATGGAACAGTACCATTAATTAGAAAAAACAAATTCACTGCACAAAAATTAGACAATGTCAATAAACAAAAACAGGTAATAAAAAAGTCACTTGTAATCCTATCACCTAGAAAAAAAACACACTATATTGGTCCTATCTTTTGTTTTTCTCAATGCGTTGGAGTGTGTGGTTTGTTTTACAAGAATTAAATCAAAGTACACAGATTTTTGTTTCTTCTCATCGCCTGTTGAAAGCACTATTGTGTTGCAAAAGTGTTGCAGTATTATGTTTTAAATAAATAAAACTGGTAGTCGTAGTATAAAAAGTGCGCCAGACAAACCATGTTTTTCTTTCTTAAAAATTATTTTGTTATTTTAAATTTTGAGTTCTATTGAGGCATAATTGACAAGTAGTGTATATTCAAAGTGCCTAGCATGATGATTTGATATACATATACCTTGTGAAATGACTACTACAATCAAGCTAATTGGCAGATTCATCATCTAACAAATTTGCTCTGGTTTGTGTGCCAAGAATGCCTAAGAACTACTCCCTCCCGTATTTCAAGTATAGCATATTAGTAACCGTAGGCGCCCCGCGTCCACTAGGGCACCAGAACACGTTCCTCTTACATCTGCAGGTTCACACCCGCTGACCACCATCTCCCATTCCCCCTATACTCCCAAGCCCCAGTAACCACCCTTCTGCTCTCCACTGCAGCCTATTTGTCTGCTTTAGATTCCACATGTAGGCGAGGTCCTGCAGTATTAGCCTTTCTGCTTCTGGCTTAGTCTCTTGTATAATGTCCTCCAGCCTCACCCATATTGTCACAAATGATAGGATTTCCTTCTCTTTTCAAAGCTGAACACTATACCTCTCTCTCTCTCTCTCTCTCTCTCTCTCTCTCTCTCTCTCTCTGTGGTGTGTGTGTGTGTGTGTGTGTGTGTGTGTGAGAGAGAGAGAGAGAGAGAGAATCATATTTTCTTACCCATTCACCCATCCACAGACACTGAGGTTCTTGCCACATCTCGCCTATTGTCGCCTAGTGAACACGGCAGCACAGATTAGACAGGCCATTTTCAACAAGACCAAAGAGACAATGGATGTTTGACTCCCAGCTAATCAGAACATTAGTGCACTTGGTGGTCTTTGGCTAATGACTGGTACTCAGAGCAAGACCGGAGTGTGAGCAGTGACCACCCATCGGACAGGACTGGCTCAAGTGAATAGAACCACTGGGGCCAAGAGTGATCTTCAAAGGGTTTGTGACATCGACCACTGCTGTCCCAATAGTAAGATCTGTTCACAGATGCCCACAGGAGCTCATCCCGAGACTTCACACATACTGTCTTTACCAACATACAATCACCATGTTTTCATTTTTGGCTTTAAAAGACTTCTGTGTGTGTTGCTTCCTCTCTCAAGGCTAAATACTTAACAAAAGAAATCATTACAGCTATCTATAGCTTCTGAAAAGCTAGTGTAAAAAAAGTAGAGAATCTGGCCTTCAAGAATTGTACCATTGATTCTTCCAGATCTTCTTACCATCTATATTAGTTTTGTATTTTTTACTATAATGAACCGCCTGAGGTTGGATAATTTTGTAAAGAAAAGAGTTTGATGTAGCTTACAGTTCTGGAGGTTTATGGGCCCACATCTGGTGATGACTTTTTTGCTGGCAAAGTCCCAAGATGGTACGGGGCATCCATGGCAAGAATCAGAATACATGTGTGTGTGTGTTTCTGGTTTCTCTCTCTTATAAAGCCAACAGAAATCTATCATGGGGGCTCCATACTGATACCCTTATCAATTCTGAATCACTTCCCACAAGCCCCACCTCTAATCACCATAGTGGGAATAAGTCTCCACCCTCTTAACCTCATGATGAGGATATGACTTCCATGTGCAGACCCTTGTGGGACACGCTCAAGTCACACCCAAGCCATCACATTGTCTGAAGTTGTGTGAAACAGTTGGATTTGGGGACTGGAAATCCTAGTGACCATCACAGGCAGGACGATGTGATGTACAAGCTGTCTGGCTGCAGTTTCTAAGCCATCTGGGCCTAGGACATTAGGATGGGAGACTTAGGGGGTGAGAGGCACTGGTGCAGCTGCAGGAGGTGGGAAAAACATAGAAAAAAAGGAAAGTTATAAAATTGTTGTTGTGCAGAGCAAATTGGACCCCTTCAACTTTTTCAAAGGAAGTCAGAAAAGACTGAAATGTCTTGTAACTCACTTTGGGTTTCTGGACCCAGTGCCATTTCTCTGAGGATAGAGCTGAGACTGGGCCACCTGGAGCCTCGGGTTGTATCTAGGTACAGAACATATCACATACATGGAGTGGGTCTTGCAAACGCATCTTGTGCCTGGCCTTGGATCTGGAATGTCCCCCAAAAGCTCGCATGTTGAAGGTTTGACCCCCCAATGCAGCGATGTTCAGAGGTCGAGTCCCTTGGGAAATAATTGGATCAAGAGGGCTCTGCCCTTATCCATGGATTAGCCAACGGGGCTGTGGGATGTGGGGGAGGTGATGGAGACCTTAGGGGGTGTGGCCTAATTGGAGGAAATGAGCTGTTGGGCATATGTTTTTAAAGGGTATGCATTGTCTTCCTCTCCTTTTCTGTCAGTCTCTGCTTCCCAGACGCCATGAGGTGAGGAACTTTACCACCTGCTTCTCATGTTGTTCTGCCTCACTAGAATCCAAGTAATGGGCCAAGCATCAGAGATGGAGACCTCTGAAACCATGAACTAAATGAAGCTTTTTCTCCTCTAACTTGATTATCTCAGGTATTTTGTCACAGTTACGGAAAGCCGACTAACACATCCTGGTTCTAGTATAATGTATTTCATATTTTCTCATTATCATTCACTCAGAGTTCTGTTGCTTCCATTAGACTCGACATTTTCCAGAACTGGGCCTTTTTGTTTTCATAAGTTCCTGTTCCTCTCCCTGGTGGGCACATGTACTTTTTAGGCCAGTCCAGGTGACTGTCATAAAGACTCCCCACAATGCAGTGTTTTAAGTTAGAAACTTATTTCTTTTTCAAATATTTGTCCAGGGCTGATTGTGTGGTTCCGCAATCTTCAAATTACACTTGTCTCTTCAGTTCATCCCATCATCACATGGACATGGCCTTGAGTTTTCATGCATCCCTTTTGTTTCTACCCTGTTTCTTAGAACTTGGTTGTCTGGACACACTCAGCTGCAAGGCAGGCTGGGAAATACAACCTTAGCTATGCTACTAAGAAACCAGATAAAACGTGGTCCACCGTGGAAAAAAAGCAAATCTCAGAGGGATGAGGATGTGTTCCAACTTCTCCATCATGCCTTCCTTGCCCACCTCCTCGCTCATCTCTCTGCTCATTCTGGGTAGCTTTTCCCTATTTCACATGTAATGGTTTCATCTCTTAAGTTCTGTGTCGATTGTACCATAACTTGTTTTAAAGGCTCTTTGTGTAATTTACTTTACAATTGTCTCTTTTGGTTGTCCCCTTGGTTTTTAACTAAATTCTCAGTATCATTAGACATGCAAAAGATACTTGTTGACTGAGATGTTGGAACTATTTGCAGGACACCTACAGTGCATACAGTGCCTTGAAGAAACCGGTGGAATAATACACTAATATTTACCTCCTATGTGTGTTCCTTCTGAGTGGCGACCTCTTTGCTCAGTGATGATTCTGTGCTTTGGTTTTAGGAGACTTGTTGTACAGCATTGGTTGCATAATTTTAGCCCTGGAAATCACTGCTGGTAGTGAGACAGATGAATCTCACACTCTTTCCAGATGTGAGTGTATGCATCTACCTGTAGACACATGCCTTGGGCACTGACAACTATTGATTTTTCTAAATTGACTACTGAGTAGAGCTTTTTATCCTCAAGATTCGTATTGGAGATACAAGGATGTTATTTTTATTCTTTCAAATGCTGAGGACATATTCCACTTTGATTTGTAAAGTATCCAGTGAATACCTGCTCTACATTTGGGAGAGTTTTGTTGAATATATGGCATTTCTTTCCCAATTATCCATTTAGGATTGTTACATTACTGAATTTAACCACAATGGCCCAACCCGGGGTTATTGGAAGTGAAATTTGCCTGCAGATCAGTTTCATTTTGCAGGCTGCAGCCACATCTTTAGAAGACACGGTGGAGGGAAATCGGCATGGGCTCTGGAATGAGGGACAACTGGTTAGTCATTCTAGCTTCAGCTTTACAGGAGTGGAACTTGGGAAATTCTCTTATCCTTGCTGAGCCTCTGTCTCCTCACCTGTAAAATTTTGATACTGATATGTACCTTATTTTAGAAATTAAATAAGACGAAATGGGTTCAAACAGAACACAAACATAAAATGCTTTGAGCTTTTCAATCACTACTCGGAATGGTGGGATATTGCATCTTCTCCTGTAGCTACATTATGGCCCCATTCATAGGAGTCTTCACAGCAGCACCACGTGTGATGGCCCCCAGTGTCCACCGACAGGGCACCGGCAGACTATTGCACAGCTTGCCAAGAGAATGAGGAGGAGCTGTACCACTGCAGCCCTGGGCCCCCAGGATGTACTGCAGAAACAAAGAAGCAACAGAGAGGAGGCAACATGGTGTGCTTCAATACATGTAAGAAAGGAAACAGGTGGAGAGAGAGAGAGAGGAGAGAGAGAGAGAGAGAGAGAGAGAGAGAGAGAGAGAGAGAGAGAGAGAGAGAGAGAGAGAGGTTTATTGCTTTGCTAGTAAAGGAGAAACACAAGAGGCCCCTGTCCCAGAGGCTGAGATTCTCCCCATCAGTAGGAACAGGGGAACTTTAAAAAGGTGATTCAAAGGCTACATTCCCTGTGTTCTCTGTTGGAGTCGTCATTCACCTGTTAATTAGGGAGTCATTTCTGAGATCTTCTGGTACCATCATGAAGATATATTTTAATAGTGTGGGAGGATAGACCATATAGTGAATAAAATAATCTACCCTTAAAAGGAGGGTGGGCAAAAGGGGAGAGGGCAGGGATAGTAGCTAGATAGTTTTCATCTGCCTTAGGCTTAAATTTGATAAACAACATGGAAACCAAAAAAAATTAGTAGTCTTATTGTTGTATTTTTATCTAAAAAAGAAAAGAAGAAAAAGAAAGAAATTTCCTCAACTTTTAAAAACTTACTTTAAAGGAAACATGGTACAGTTGTCCCTTGGTATCCAGTATCCATGAGGACTGATTCCAGGACCTCTTTGAATACAAAAAAAAAAAATAATAATAATAATCCGCAGATGCTCAATTCCCTTATATCAGATGGTATAGTGTTTGCATAAAACCTACAGACATCCTCATGCATACTCAAATCATCTTGATTACTTATACTACTTAATAAAATGTAAATGCCACACAGATATTTATAAAAGTAAGCTTTTTTTTTTTAAAGGAAAAAGTGACATGGAAAAAAATCTGTTCATGTTTCATGCAAAAGCAATTTTTGCCCCAATTTTGATCTGTGGTTGGTTGAATCTGTGGATGTGGAACTTTGAACATGGAGGGCTGACTGCCATTCATTATAGCGAAGCCTCATGAGTTATTTAACAACCTAACTTTGTTTTAGAACTCTCGACATCATGAGAAAACATTTGACAGGAAATCAGAAATCCCAGATTCTGGGCCATCTTCTAGTTTCCATGAGGCTGAACTGAATGATAATTGCTGACATTAGACATATTTTGACCTGTCCAAATAGCAATGGTCCAATTTAGGAGTTATTAGTCCTGTGACCCTGGGTGAGCCTATGACTTCTCCCACTGAGAAAACCAGAGGAGTCCCTGCAGGCTTCAAGGATCATCGTGGGGTTCAAAAGAAACGCTGGGGCCAGGCACAGTGGCACACGCCTGTAATCCCAGCAGCTGCGGGTGGCTGAGGCAGGAGGATCACGAGTTCAAAGACAGCCTCAGCAAAAACGAGGGGCTAAACAACTCAGTGAGACCCTGTCTCTAAATAAACTACAAAATACATCTGGGATGTGGCTCAGTGGTCAAGTGCCCCTGAGTTCAATCCCCTGTCCACCCTCCCACCACAAAAAAAGATATGCTGGGCACCAGGATTTTAGAGAGGTCTTGTTAGAACTAAGATGAGGCAGGTCTGCTGGATGCAGTGAGAAGGGGTGCATGTGAATCCTTGCATAACTCCTTACAGAGCAATTCTAAAAATAAGATTTAGATCCATTCCCAAACTGTGCCAAGGCTGCAGGCTTGTTCTCAATGATGCCAGTTTTACAGGCAGGTCTCTTTTGCAGTACTAATTTGCAAGTAAAGAACATTTGCATGAAAGTATAAGTTTTTGAGTTCTATTTTCAACCGTGCACAATTTTCCCCTTTCAAAGGATGTGTGCACTTCTCACATTGGAGAAACATTGATGAAATTGAAGTCCCTCAGCCAGGGCTTAATTTCATCAGACATTTCTCAGGGCCTCTGCATGATATCTAGCCAGGAAATTGCCTTGTGGGAACTCTGCCAGGCTCTCTGGCGAATGCCAGCAGTCACACTCCAGTGCAGAAGTGGTTGTTTTGTGACCCAGGGTGTCCGACATAAGCAAAGAAATCAGAGGCCTTCCCTCCCTTCCAGGTGAGGTAGCATTGTTTGCACTTGACTTGGTAAATAGGGGGAGACTGGCAAGGTGCTTTTTGGAAGTGAGTGAGCTGTTTCAATTTGGCCATTTGTGGTCCTGAATGACAGCTGACTGGAAATTAAAGCTGTAAATGGAACCTCAAACCACAGGGAGTGGGGCCGAGGGCCTGCTGGCCTGGCACAGGCCCAAATGCTCACAGTGCTTGAAAACACTTGCTAACAGGAAGACAAGGGCCATAAAATGTAAACTAGATGGAGATGGATGTGCCGAGGAAGCAGGGAGAGATCCTTAAGCAGATGTGGGTGGAAATTAGTGGTGTGGTGATGACACGTTTTGATGCACCACACAGTAACCGTGTGGGGAAAGAGTCCCCTGGCAACTGTGGGTACCCTGGAGGCAGGAGCCTCCTGTGGATGGTAGGAGACTGGAGGGGGTAGAAGCTGATGGATCTGGTGCAGTGGGCACACTTAAGGGGTTCCTCCAGTCTGTTTCAGGAATGCCATTGAATGGGTGCCGCCCAAAGCTTTGCTAGTCCGTGTCAATAGTCACTGAAAAACAAGTTCATGTACTTTCCCTCCTCTTCTTCCCATTTTCTTACTCCTTTCCTCATCTTATTCTTCCGCAGCAGAAAAGTCACGATCACCTATGCAAAGCAAATCTAGCCACAGAAGGCTACATGCTCCCAGCTGTCCCCTAGTCCTCTCTGGCCCTGGGTACTCTGAGCAGAGGCATGATATGGAAACTGAACAACACAGAAACAGTTCACGCCTATGCCTGGCTGCATGAGCAGGCTGGTGATTGGCTTCGCAAAGTCTTACTGGTACTAAAGGAGAAGCAAATGAAATAAGAAAGGCACCACTTTGGTGAAATTCTAATATTCAAAAGTGATACCCAAAATTTAGATTCTATAAGTAAAGAGCAGATTTCACAGTGGAAAATAGGCTGCAGTGAAATAGAAAAAAAAATTTTGCTGTGCTTAGCGTTTGAAGGCCTGGGTCTGTTTTGTGAGTTGGACTAGTTCTTAGCTGGGGGAACTTTGTAAGTTGCATTAACTTGAGAGCACTTCCCGGTTCATGGTTTTCCTGTTTAGACCAAGTCATCCTTTTTTGCCAAGGAATACTTATTTTTTTTGATGGAGAGTGGCACTTGGAAACCAAGACCTGGATAGAGGGAAGATTATTCCTACTGGAGCCTCGTTGCTTCTCCCCTTTGGTGGAGAGAGCTAAGAAATGTAATCCAGAAGCCAGGAATTCATGCTGCGAACTGCAATAACAACAAATTTAGCACTATAAAGTTGTTTCTTGTTATTCTCCATTCCATATTTGAATCTTCCTTCTCCCTTTCTTATTTGCTCTAATCTATGATATATTCAAAATATTACCGAACTGTTACATCAGGACCACTAATGACAACAAAACTCTTAAGTAAATATAAGATTTCTTTGCATGCGTGTATTTGTCCTTAGAATAAATCCTAGTAAGTATATGTGCTTGGAGTGCCATGTTCAAGTTCCTGGAATGAATTCCTTTCTTCTACCACTGTTACCAATTCGATATATAGAAAAGATCATTTATTTGTGTTTACCATACTTGAAAAAAACTTTTTTGATTTGTTTATTAAATATGTGAAATATTTATATAATCCCAAAGTCAAAACTATAAAAGGTAATAGTCATTTTTATCATTTATTCCCTTCCACCCTTATCCTATCTAACCCCAAGTTTTATGGCTTCTAAGTTAATCTTCCCCTGATATTTTTGTGAAAAAAAACCAACGGTATAACTATTTGCTTATTTTCTTTTCCTTTTCATGAAAAGCATAGCTTATTATTTATATATATCTCATGTCTTTCTTTGTTTCATTTGTATTTGTCTCAGTTTTTTCTTTTTCTGGGTCAAAACCATACCCAGGACCTTGCACATAATAGGGAAGAGCTCTGTTAATTAACTAAATCCTCAACTCTTTTTATTTGTATTTTAAAAAGTCACTTCAAACACACACACACACACACACACACACACACACACAGAGTCATTTCACATTAATTCATAGAGTTCTTTGGCACTAATTTCGTACAGCTTCTTGTGGATGCACCCTAGTTAATTCCATCAGACCTTGAAGGATGGCCATTTAGGTCATCTTCAATATTTTGATCTTATAATGAAAAACTATGTAAGTATGTTGTTTTGCATTGATAGACATGCATTTCCTGGAAGTGGGGTTGCTGGGTCAAAGGGTGAATCATAGGTAACTGTGTTTACTAGATGTTGCCAAGTTCCTCCTCACAGTGAATATACCCCTTCCTCTCTTTCCAGAATATATCAGAGTTGTTTTTCCACTGCCTCCCTAATAGAGTCTGGTGCACTTTCAAATGCTTGCCAAACTGCCGGATAAAAAATGGTAACTCAAGATGGATCAAATTGCATATGTCCTATTGTAAGTGACATTGGTCATTTTTTGTATGTTTAAAGGACATTTATACTTTTTTCTATGCATTGCCCAATTTGGGGGAAATATTTTCATGGGATGTTTATTCTCTTCTAATTCTCTAAGAGTTCTTTATTTATTGTGGATATTAGTCCTGTTTTGGATGGCAAAGCAGAAGACTGTTGCACACCATGAGAAAGTACCTGCTTTCCAACACCCACTGGCTTTCACAGTGTCCAAGTCAAGAAAGTCACTTTGATTTGCACAGAAACATAAGGTATGTTCTGCATGGTTTTAACATAAACTGTATTCCAGACTGTAAAAAAAAAAAATTACCCAGCATGATCAGGATTTAGGGAAATGATATCTATCATTGCTGGTGATCCTATGGGATGTTTTTGAGTCACCAGGAAATAAAAATCAAAACACCACACCAGAATCACTGAATCCTGAGAACTGCCATCTTTGGAAGAATCTCTGTTTAGGTAATCTGCGTGCCTCATTACAACTTTTAGTTATTCTGTAAGAGTAAAAGAAATTGAAGTTAAAGTGTAAAAGACTGGGCATTGTAAAGTTTCTAAGCTGCAAGGCCTGAGTTAAAAAGTAAAGGACCAGGTATTGTTAAGTTCCTCTGCTACTCCCCAAACCTGAAATTCCTGTAGCTGTTAGGACAATACCTAAACTGCCCAGTAAATATTCCTCCTGATCCCTCTGGTTGTTTAATAACCTAGGACCCTGTGTAGCCTGGTACATAGGCATCCAGGGCCCAAAACCAATCAGTTTGAATGTGTACCCCGCTTAGGAGTGACCAATCACCCCCGCCCAACCTGTTCCCGCCAATGAATGTACTAATCAGGTCTAAGAGTTGCTGTTCAATTTTCCCGGGCCTCATGCTGATTTGTTCTGATGTATGCAAAGCCCCCGCCCTCCCCAAAAAGTGTACTTAAGCACTGCTCAACCCCTGCCCGGGGCTCTGGGCTGCTCTCTCCTCTTGAGTGGGCATGGAGCCCCAGCATGCTGGATCAATAAATCCCCTTCTGCCAATTGCATGAGTGGTCTCTTGGTGGTCTCTTCCTCCAACGGGTCTCTTCCTCCGACGCTTCGCTGGTCCCTTACAATTCATACACAAATGTTATGAAAATACATATTTTTACTATAAATTTATTTTATTTCTCTTTTTCACCATTGTTAGCTAATTATGTTGATTTTTTAAAAGCTACCTAGTAGGTAGGATATCATCTAGAAATTTTATTTCAGGAAATATTGTAAATTATTTGTTGTATATGAAGAAGTCAGATAAGGTCATATATGAAGAGCCAGATGACAAGATCTCAGTCAAGCTGAGATAGACTCTGAACCTATTTATTTATTTTGCTAAATAACTACAGCCAGGCCAATGGGGAGATTTGGTGCATCCTGGTGAACCCCCCAGCTGTGATGGAAAACAGTTTAGATGTTAACCCTGTATTTCCTTTTTGGTGCTGGGGACCATGTGTTTTGGGGTAGCAGTAGATGACATAGTGATGAGGACAATATTCATAACCCAATTCTAGTTCCCTCCCGGGTTGAACAATGTTTTTATTTTGGACTCTTAATATTGTGTGCATAGGGGAGAGAGAGAGAGAGAGAGAGAGAGAGAGAGAGAGAGAGAGAGAGAGAGAGAGCGCTCTATAAAACATAGTTGAATTGGTTTTTATGGATCCCCTCTTTTCTACTAGAAGCATAAGCAGAGGAGGTCTCTGCCCTTAAGGAGCTTAAATGTGTGACAAAACAGTAACACAAAAAGAAAGCATTAGGTCACAAGAAAGCACACGTCACAGGTAGTGATGTTTAAAGCAGAGAGCTGGCCAAGCCATGGAGAGGTGGCATTTTGGACAAAAGCTCCAGGAGTTAAATGGTGGGTTCCCCAAAGATCTGCTCACATCCCAATTTCTGGAACCTTTGAATGTGAACTTATTTGGAACAGGGGTCTTACAATATAATTAAGTTAAGCTCTTAGATCATCCCAGATTATCCAAAATGGGCCCTAAATTCAGTGATGGGTATCTTTATAAGACAAAGAAAAGAAAGAAGGAAAGAAAGAAGGAAGGAAGGAAGGAAGGAAGGAAGGAAGGAAGGAAGGAAGGAAGGAAGGAAGGAAGGAAGGAAAGACAGACAGATGGCCAGGTGAAGACAGAGGCAGAGACTGGATTGATGTGGCCATAGGCAGAGACACCACGGAATGCTGGTGGCCAGGAAGGCTGGAAGAGGCAAATCCATGTCCCCCTGGAGCCTCTAGAAGAAACAAGGCACTTCTGACACCTTGATTTTGAACTTAGGCTTCCAGGATGTCAATGGTTGTTGTAAGCCACCTTGTCTGTGGTCAGTTTACAGCAGCCACACCTCTTCCCCTCCTTGTTTATCCGTGGATTTTATTCTACAACATTTGCAAGACAAGAACCCAGAGGAAATTGGGGAAGTGGGGAATTTAGTCTCATCTAAAAACTCCCACTTTGCTATTGTTTTGCTTCTTCCAAGTACCTAAGATAATGCAGGAAACATTCCCAGATGCAGCTGGGGGGTTCTTTCTCCTCAGACCTGGGAATGAGTGCTGTAAGGTTTTTGCTCAGCCTAAGAATTCCTGGTGAGGCCCAAGACCCTGAAAGACTTAGCTAATGACTGTGGAGGAAAAATGGCGGCAGCAGCAGGAACATTCTAAGCCCCTTTTGCCCGAACCAGTATCTGACCTGCATCAGGTAGCATTCTCCCTTCCAGGAATGATGGCAAGGCAGGGACCTCATTTCCTCCTCTGAAACTAGCTTATTCTTTTACTCATCTTAAACCATTCAGTTGTAAATAAGTGAATGCAAAGTTGAAACCACAGGCCTTAAAAACAAAAACAAAAACAAAAAAAACCCCCCAAAAAAACGGCACTAGCCAGCCTGACATTGGCGACAGTGGATGGGGAAGACCGAGAAATATGAAAGATGAAGTCGTTCTTTACTTTCTAAAACTTGAAACCTGACTGTATTCCCATCTGGAATGAAGACTTTCTCTATTCTTTGGCAAGGTACAAAGTAGATTTTTAAAAATATGTGAAGGGATGTATACCTTCTGCCTTTTGCTGAGACCACCAGTGCCCAGGACTCCCTCTTGGTGATATTTGGTCTTCCATATCTGTCCTGATGCCTGGCAGGTCTATGCCTGGGGACCCGGCTGTTCTGGAAGTGCCACGAGGAGGCCTGCCTTCCCTTCACCTTCTTCCCATTTCTTTGTTCTCTTTCTCTTTTGAGGTGTGGGGTGGAGCAAGACGAGTGGATGCTGAGGGTGGGAGAGTCCCCCTGATCTGTTCACTCACCCTCTGTCTCTCTCCCTGTCTTACCTGTGTCTGTCTATCCTCCTTTCTGTCTGCCTGCCTATTTTCCCTCTGTCTCTTTCCCCTCCTCTATCTCTTTCTCTCTCTTTCCCTTCCTTCTTCTTTTTCCTCTCTTTCACAATCACATCTCCTTACAAACAACTTCTAAACTGTTTTAATTCCTTCCTTTAACTTTGTGATACATTGCTATTCACTGCTTTGAATTTTCGGAAATGGAAATACTGAGCATATTACCCCTTAATACAAGGGGGGAAAAAATACTGTCTGGTTCCCAGAGTCGTCACCTCTTTTCCCCTTGCAAAATTCTGCCCTGGAGCAGAGTCATGTGGTGGTCTGAACAGAAAGTGACCAGAAAAAAATAAAGGAGTAGACTTTTTTTTTAAAACTGAAACTCTCATGGGGAGCCGTCTCAGAAAACACTCTAAGCCCAAATTCAAACAAGAGAGCGTTATTTACCTGGCCAGGGACTGTCACCCACCCATAGAGACTGAGGCTCTGTGGAAGAACAGCCATTTCCTGTCCTGTGTCTTGGGAATTTAAGGATGAAAACCACAACTCAGGGGCTTTTCTCAGGGTCATGCAAGCAAGCAAGTTACAGAAGCTAATAAAAGCAGTTAGCTTACAACTTAGTTAATCGCATCTCGGGGTCCAAGCAAGTGTCAAACAACCCAATCCTAAGTTTCAGCTGAGCAGGGGCGATAATCTATTTCAAAGTCCTGTAGACCCATAAATGAACTCACACCCAGGATGTAGCTCACCATAACCACCACCATATCCTAAGTTGGGTACATTCTGTGGGGTACAAAGTACAGAAAAAAAAATCTTTTTAAAAAGAAGACAGCTTTTGTTTCTGTTTCTTAGAAATGGGTCATGCACTTTTTTTTTTTTTTGTATGGAAGGCAGCAAAATGGAGTCTTAGGGCTGTCTATGACAGTTCTTGCTTTATAATTCTCTTATCTCACTTATCAAAATCTTTTATCTATAATCTATATTTTTTACTAATCTCTAACCTACAACTTATATTCTTACTGATTTTATTGATTAGTTTACACTAACAAAACCAATGAGTACTGTTACCCTTGAGCTTAGAGAAGCCAAGTGTTTATTTCAATTAATTCCTTTGGGAAATTAGGCTTTGCCTCATATTTTTTGGGGGAAGGGATAGTTTCCAGTATTCATATTTATTTATTTATTTGTTTGTTTGTTTGTTTATGTGCACTGGATACTGAACTCAGGGGCACTCGACCACTGAGCCACATCCCCAGCCCTATTTTGTATTTTATTTAGAGACAGGGTCTCACTGAGTTGCTTTAGTGTCTCAGGGTTGCTGAGGTTGGCTTTGAAGTCACGATCCTCATGCCTCAGCCTCCAGAGCTGCTGGGATTACAGGCATGTACCATTGCACCCAACAATAAACGTTTATTCTTTAGTAATTTTTTTTGGGGGGGGGGGCACCATAAAAAAAAGTACTGGAGAAGAAGGTGGGTGGTCTAGCCCAAAATACAATATTAAACTAAAGGGATGTGTCAGGCTGATTTCCATGACAACCTGAGATAAACACCTGATAATGAGGTGTAGTTTGGTCCACAGTGCTAGGAGTTTCAGGCCATGGTTACTTGGTCCCAGTGTCCTTGGGCCTGAGGTGAGGCAGAAAACCAGTGTAGGAATGCATGGCCCAGGAAGGCTGCTTAAGTCATAGCAGCCAGGAATCGCAGACCCAGAGGCACCCAGCGTCCTGATAGCCCTGTCAAGGGCAGGCTCCAGTGACCTAAGGAGGCCCCACCTCCTGAAGGCTCCACCTCTCCTTAGCAATGCCCTGGGCTGAGGCCAAACGTTGGCCCTATGGGGCGGCATTTGAGATCCAGATAATAGTGATGAAGCTGTGAGTCTTGTGATTCTTGGAGAAGCCCACACCCTGTGGGGTATGGCGAAGTGCTGGTATACACTGATATGGAATATTATGATTTTACATTGGAAAAATGGAAGAAAAGACTTCTTGGAAGTTTTAACATTAAGGAAAGGCAGGAGAGTTTTAGGTGTATACAAAGAGGAAGACAGGTTTTAAATTTTTGAGAAACTGATCTAAAATAATAAAATATTTCTCGCTGGGGAGGAAATGATCTGTGGACCCGAGCACATGGCCACAGTCCCGGTGGCACCTTGTCCTTTCTTGAAGGCTGATGTCAGAGACACCAGCTCATGCACAGAGGGTCTAGGACTGCCCCATGTCCCCTCACACCTGGGCTGGTCAGAGCTGATGGCACCAGGAATTCTGTTGGGTCTCGTTACCAACCAGAGATGAGAAGGTCAACCTCTGATGGAGTGGAATCTGGAATCCCTGCCATCTGCGGTTGAAGACATTCACATCATGCAAAGTGTGCAAGGAAGGCCATGGGACATGTGACAGCCGCCTTGACATATTTGACAGGGCTGACGTGAAGAAAAGCATTTTGACCTACTCTGTATGTCTCCGGGGGCATTTTCTTTCTTCTTCTTTCATCTGCTTTATTCCAATGACAGGATTTAAGACGATTCACAAAGATTCATATGACATAAGACGAAATGAGATCTCAAATCCTAGGTAATAAACAAGGGTAAAGAGAGAAATAAAGGCTGGGGAAACGATATACGGTAGTCCCCTTTATCCATGTTTTCACATTCTATCATTTCATTTACCTGTAGTCAACTGCTGTCCAAATACAGTACTTAGAAAATTCCAGAAATAAATGATGGTAGGTTTTAAATATTATTACAATATATTGTCACCATCATTCTATTTTATTTTTATTCATTGTTTTTTAATTGATTAATATTTAAATTAAATTTTATGTGTAGGGAAAAAATATAGTATATTGGACCCTCAGTATCCATAGGGTCCCGGGAACTACCCTCATACAGCAAACTCCACAAAAGCCCAAGTCCCTTATTGGAAATGGCATAATATCTACAATAGAACCTGCATATATCATCCTATATACTTACATCATGCCTAGATGACATGCAACATCATTATTAAACTAAGCTGTGTAGGGAATTATGTCCAAAAAAAAAGTCTTGTCATGTTTAATGTGGATGCAATTTTAATACTTAAAATATTTAATATCAATATTAAATATAAATATTTAATATTTAAAAAATATTTTCTATCTGTGGTTGGTGGAATCTATGGATGAAGAACTTAGAAATATGGAATTTCAATTGTATAAATAAGGTTTGGTACTATGGTTTGAGGCATTTGTGAAACATTTTAGAACCACTATGGAAAGCAGTTTGGAGATTCCTCAGAAAACTTGGAATGGAACCACCATTTGACCCAGCTATCCTATTCCTATTCCTTGGTTTATGCCCAAAGGACTTAAATTCAGTACACTACAGTAATGTAGCCACATCAATGCTTATAGCAGCTCAATTCACAATAACTCAACTATGGAACCAACCTAGGTATTTTTCATAGATGAATGGATAAAGAAAATGTGGTGTATATATATATTTATATATATACACACACATATATATATATACATTCATTCAATGGGATAATACTCAGCTTTAAAGAAGAATGAAATTATGGCATTTGCCAATAAGTGGATGGAATTGGAGAATATCATGCTAAGCGAAGTAAGCCAATCCTGAAAAACCAAAGGCTGAATGTTTTCTCTGATAAGTGGATGCTAATCCATAAGGTGGGGGGGGGGTAGGGAAGAATGAAGAAACTTTGGATTGTGCAGAGGGGAGTAAAGGGAAGGGAAGGGGTGTGGGGATGGGAAGGATGGTAGAATGAGGTGGACATTATTGCCCTATATATATGTATGTATGATTATGCTACCAGTGTGACTCTGCATGGTGTTCAGCCAGAGGAAGGTGAAGTTTTGCTCCATTTGTATACAGTGTGTCAAAATGCATTCTATTGCCATATATAATTAATTAGAACAAATAAAAAATGAAAAAGTATCCCCCACAGATGAATGAGGAGCTTCTGCAGAATAGAAGTGAGATTCAGACACAAAGGGATGTTGTGATGTGGACTACAAATCAGTATCTAGTCTTTTAAAATAGTAGAACCAGGAATTAAAGGGAGTTGGGCTTGGAAATAAAACCAGGAGAAACCCCGACTTGCTCATCAGCCAGGAGTGGGCTGGGTCACTTGGGGCGAGAAAGTTTCTCATTATTAGCTGATAATTGAATCAGGCCTGAGGTCATCCACCATCTACCACATTGTGAAAGGAAATCTCATGTTGGAAAAGAAAAGAAGCTGTGTGAAATTAACTCTCAAGTTCCACAAAAGTCATTCACTTTAGAAATCAGACTCACTGCCTTCCATCTGGCAATGGATTTGAGGTCAAGTCCAAATTCACCACACGTACCTGACCACACGTAGGTCATGTGGGTGTTCCCTGAGGCAGGCAGGACTTTGCAGTCCTCAGATTACCTCCCCAGTTCCTTCCTGAGGGCCCAAGTCCCCAAAGCAAGTATTTTAATTCCTTGAGAAATAAAGCCGAAAATGCGAAACCAAAGAAGTCACAACACATTTTTAAGAACTACACCAAGCGGTAAATAACCAACGTAGAGCCTTTCCAAGAGGCCGAGGCCGTGGGAAATGCAGAAGTCACCTACCTAGGTTACCAGGCACTAGTTGGAGTGCAAGAAAGATCCAACTCTGAATGCCCACACCACTGGGGCACTCTCAAAGCTGGTCATGGAGACTGTTTTTATAGGAAAAAAATATGTGGTGGTGCTTCAGAGTCCAAGGTCTATCCACCATGGATGGATGGGTGTCACTAGCACTGTGGTCAGTATACTATACAGGGAGGCTAAATGTGACCACAAACAACTTCTGAGTATCTCTCAGCCTTAACATAATAAAAAGATTTTTTTTCTCAGCTCTGCCTCAGTCAAATGAGAGAACATG
Source organism: Ictidomys tridecemlineatus (assembly GCF_052094955.1). NCBI lineage: Eukaryota > Metazoa > Chordata > Mammalia > Rodentia > Sciuridae > Ictidomys > Ictidomys tridecemlineatus. Next base: position 40,974,128 of record NC_135488.1, on the reverse strand, counting down.
GCTTTCCTTGAAGAAGTAAGTGACTTGGACCTAGGTCCTTTCCATCTTCCCAGATGCCATCTTCATATGGAGCCCAAGTGGCTATACAAGAAGAAAAGGCATTGAGGACTACGTGTGACCAATGCCTCTGCTCACATCTTTCCTGCCATACAGGTATTGTACCAGCAGCTTCCAGGCATTTCCCTGGAGAAGGAGCTCTCCTGCTTAACCAACCACTAAGGGAAAGTGAGATGTCAAGGGCATGAGTACTGGTAGGAGACCAGGCAGCAACCAAGATGGCTCAAGTGCTCTACTCAAAACCAGGGAGAGATTTAGCTTTGCTTCTGGAAGGGAAGAAACGGTGAAAGAAGCCAGACAGATCTGATGAGCACGGGATCTCGAGAGAAGGAAGAAGGTTTATGTCTGACCAATGCTAAGTGCCCAGTGGGACTTCCGCAGGAGAATTAGAACATGGAGGTCATGTGGTCAACTGAGATTTGCTTGTCTGCATCAATGTGATCTATGATATGATTTGTCTCCTCCAAATATTCAGCAGGGTATATTACACATAAATTTACTAACATCCTGTCAAGTTCTGAGTTACAAAACAATACAAATCAGTTAAGAGGTGAATAAATCTAGCAAAGGATAGTAGTGAACTCAGAGAATGTCTGGGAGCCAGAGAAGGGTTGTAGACCATGCATACATGGCTCCCGACTCACGATAATTCCACTCATGATTTTTAACTTCATGATGGTGGGAAAGTCATGCACATTTAGCAGAAACCACCCTTCAGATTTTGAACTTGGATCTTTTTTTTTTTCCTGGAGTAGCGCTATGCAGTTAGATCCTCTTGCAAGTCTGGGTGGCAGCAAGCACAGCTCCTAGTCAGTCATCTTGGGAGGATCCTCCCAAGAGGATGGGAGGATCCCCAAGATCACCAGGGGAAATACCCCACACTCTACAGAGTGCTGTGAAGCTGAACCAGCCTGCTGGGTGGTGAGGGTGTATTTGATGTGTTTTTTACTTTAATTTTCAACTAATGAGCTTATTGGGATGTAACTTCAAGACAAGTGGACGAGTGTCTAAAGTGAAGGGGCCACGCTTAGGTCATCCTTGGAGCACACCCAGTACCCACACCACAGTCATCAGCTCTCAAACTCACAAGATGTGCAAAGTCTCAAGTCTGGGAAGGTGCGACCACAGTGCATGACAAATGTCTACCCTGGAACTATGTATGGAAATCAAGGAAGAAGTACATTTTTTTGGTGAGGTCAATGAAGAACAGAAATTTGGGACCTGGTAGCACGTGACCTGAAGAAGCAAACCTGACACTGCCCCATCAGCCCAATGCCTCTTGCAAAAATCTTGGTGAGGGTGTGGACCCCTACAAATTGGAGAATTGGGGGTTCAGCATATTCTTACTTAGAGATCACGGAGAAGGTGGGATTCAGATGAAGTGTGATCAATCTCTTCCAATAAGAAAATGTCTTAAAACTTCCCTTCAAAAATAAAGGAAACTGTCTATTTAGGGAAATGTATTCCAAGCCCTGGATTAGTAGAAGAATGTTCTGTTATCTCTGGATCAGAGTCTAGCCCTAACTGTCTGCGTTTCTGTAGGCAAACCTCCATCTCTCTGTGCTTTCTTTAAATGAAGGGCTCTAGGGGATTTCTAAGAATATTTTGCATGCAAGTATTCACAGTTTAGTCTATTCACTCTAGGGAAACTTTTTCCTATGCTTTATTGAGATATAATGTATATGAAACACAAAATATAAAGTATATAGTTTGGTGACTTTACACACACACACACACACACACACACACACACACACACACACACTCCTGTAACCAATTTTTTCAATCAATAACGTCCCGTCCCCCCCCCCCCCTCTGACTACAAAGCTTTACTATGCTCATTTGTATCACCACTGTTAGCTTTGCCTGTTCTGGAACTTCATATAAAACAGAATTATATAAATGTACTGTTTTATGTCTGACTTCTTACTTATACAATAGTATCCCCTTATCTGTTGGTTCAGTTTTCATGGTTTCAGTTACCATTGACTGACTACAGTCCAAAAATATTAAAAGAAAAATTAAAAATAAGCAATTCATAAATTCTACCTTGCTCTGAGTGGTGTGATAAAATCTCAAGCTGGCCTGTTCCATCCCACCTGGGGCGTGAATCACCCCTTCATCCAGTGTATCCATGCTGTATACACTACCTGCCTGCAGGCACTTGGTAGTCATCTTGGATGTCAGATCGACGTTGTGGTATCACAGTGCCTAGATTCCAGCAACCTTATTTTACATAGCAATGACCCTGAAGCATGACAATAGTGATGCTGGCAATTTTATTAAAGTATATTGTCATAATTGTTCTATTGTAGTATTCATCATTGCTGTTAATTTCTTCCTGTGCCAAATTGAAAAATTAACTTTATCATAGGGATATATAGAAAGACCACATCTTCTACCCCAGTCTCAGGCATCATCCACCAGAGGTTTTGGGAATGTTTGCCCCATGAATTTGGAGGATTACTGTCACATGATATTTGAGATTCATCCATGCCATTTTAAGTAAATTTTAAAAACTGAAATTCACAATTTTGGAACAAAAATCATTGTTGACTTTTAAAAATAAATACATGATGTACTTGAGAATGTGGAGAATTCTAGGTCATCTGAGATCTGTGATCTTGATTCAAGCTGCAGAGTGTGATTCTGTTGCTGATCTACCGACAGCATTAACAATAACAGGAAAGGAGGAAGGCAGGGATGGTCAAGAGGTGAGAGGGTGGGAAGCAGAGGGGCAGGGCCTGGGCTGCTGGCTAGCTAGGTCGGGGAATTGGTGGTTCTGAATTTTCTGGTAGATAGTGTTCTTTCCAGATGAAGTACAGTTGTGTAAACGGATCTGAGCTTGGAATGTAAGGAAGGAGGAAGGGGAGCCAAGTGATCCAGAGCCTGCTGGAAAACAGGAAGAACTTGCATGAAATTGAGGAGCAATGCCTTCAGAGAGGCCTTCTTGAGAACTCATCACGCGTTGCTGAGAATTGGATGCAGTGCAAACAGAAGCATGACCTGGCATGGAGCCGTCACTGCCTGCAGTGTCTCTGTGCCTGTCCTGCCTAGCCTGCTGAATACGTGTATTTAGCTGACCCAAGTAAGTAGCCTTGGAAATAAGTGGCATCTATACAACTCAAGACAAATAAACGGCAAGCTAGGTCCCCAACCAGTGAGGGGCTGATCATTCACCACCAAGGGCACCTGGAATTGGCATGGGCTACAACTCCCCGTCCCCAGCTGTCATTCCCATCTGCTCCCAGTATCAAATTATTTCCAACTTGCAGCAAACTGCAAGGAATGCTGTAATTGTGGGTTATTTCAGAAGGGATAAAGGATGAACTTTTTACCTTTTGAATCTTTGTTTATAAACAAATGGTGCTGTACTTGGCGAAGAGCACCAAGTACATGTTCCCATCAGTCACGGATATTTTGCCTCTTGTATCTGTACTTTCTCTTTCTTTTCTCTTCTTCTTTATCTCATTCCTTCCTTCCTCCCTCCCTCCCTCCCTCCCTCCCTCCCTTCCTTCCTTCCTTCCTTCCTTCCTTCCTCCCTCCCTCCCTTCCTTCCTTCCTTCCTTCCTTCCTGACATCACTATGCTGCCCTGGCTAGCCCTGAACTCTTAGGCTGAAGCTATCCTCCTTAGCCCACTGAATTCTGGGACCACAGTCACACACCACTGTACTCAGTTTCCCTGCACTTTTCTTAACTTCTTAATGAAGCATTTAAAGACAGTTTTTTTTTTCTTGTTTTGACAAAAGCTGATTATGTATTCTGCTCCATTCTCTGGTCATTGTATTTTTTCTATATTCAGGTACCCCTTAAAGTTCCTAAGCAAGCTGATGCTTCTGTTTTCATACTAAGAAATTCTGCAGGATCTGGTTCACAGAGGGATTCGGTGAGCTGCTTTCTATTAAGCCTTTTGGCTGTGCCCAGATTATTTCTTTAAAAATAATGTAAAATCCAGGGCCAATAAAAAATTCTTCCATGCTCCAAATTGGCCATGATTTAATATGGATTTTAGAACTGAAATAAATAACAGTGGAATACAAGTGCATACCTATTAGAATGGCTAACATCCCCAAACCTGAAAATAGCAATTGGTGGCAAAGATGTGAAGCAATAATAACTCTCAATCGTTGCTGGTGGGAGTGCAAAATAATTTTGGAAGAGTCTCAAAGTTTCTACAAGGCTTAACAATACTATCACCATGCAATGCAGCAATTGCATACTGAGGTATTTACTCAACTGATTTGAGAACTTATGTCCACATAGAATTTGCATTCAAATATTTATAGCAGCTGTATTCATGATTTCTAAAATATGGGAGCAAGTAAGATATCCTTTAATACACGGATGGATAAATGATCTGTGGTACATCTCTGCAATAAAATGCTATTCAACAATCTAAAAGGAATGTATCATCAATCCAAGCAAGAATATGGATGAGTATTAAATGCATATTGCTAAAGGAAAAAAAAACAGTATGAAAGAGCTGCATTACTACATGATCACATTCATATCACATTTTGATAAAGGGAAAGCTATGGAGATGGGAAACAGGTTAGTCTTCAACAAGGGCATGGAGAGGAAAATTGGGTAGGGGAAAACATGGGATTGTCTTTTAGGGATATGAAACTATTTTGTACTATATTTTTGTGGTGACTTATGTGGTTATCAAAATTCATGAAACCTCACAACACACAGAGTGAAACTTAATGTACTTATAAGATTTTAAAAAAATCAATTAGGAATTCTGGGAATTTCAGGATAGAATTCAGTCTGTGACAAAAGTTGTGGCCGTGTTAAAAATGTATGAAATAGGGCTAGGGTTGTGGCTCAGTGGTAGAGCACTTGCCTAGCATGTGTGAAGCACTGGGTTTGACTCTCAGCACCATATATAAGTGAATAAATAAAATAATGGTCCATCAACAACTAAAAAAAATATTTTAAAAAATGTATGATATAACCTCACTGAAGGAGGTGGGGGAAGGTGCTGACCTGAGAAGCTTTGGAAATTATGGGCATTTGTAAGACTAAAGGTAAAGAAATTGTCCATAAATACTGTACTCTAGTTGATAAAGTTGTTCCTTACACAGTTAGCAACTCTGATACGTCTGTAGGTGTACCTTTGGGTAAAAGAATTAATTCAAGATGGTAGACCGTGGGAACCAGGTTTCTCACTGTTGGAATGGCGTTACACAGATGCAAGGGGAAAGCCTGGAAGGACCCAGGTGGGACTTCAGGGGCATTAGTAGGAAGCATCAGTGTGTACTTTTGTTTAGAACAAAAAAATTTTAAAATAATTCCAGATATGTGTGCATGAAGGTAAATACATACTCATCTATTTCCAAGGTCTGCTGGTCCAGATGGCCTAGAATTAAGGGTACTCCAGCAGCAGCTTGCACACCAGCACCCTTACCTTGGTTTCTAAAGCCATTCTCTAATCAAAGCAACCAGGAACCAGGGCTCCTTGGAGAAATGGCTGAATCTAAGGTTGAGGCAGGGAATATACCTGGAAATGAGCCTGGGACATCTTATAATGCCAAAAAATGAAATGCAAAATGATGGAGTTATTTCGAAATAACTGACCTGAAGAAAGAATCCCCAAGGTAAAGTCAGAACAATTTGAAAAACAAAATGAGTAATTGAATACTGGGCCATAACCTAAAGTACAAAATAGTGATAGTAACCTAACTTACATAAATAAATGATTGAATAAATAACCAAATACAGAATAGACAAACCTCCTGTTCAGAATTTTTAAAAAAAATTATGTAGGTACTCAACCTCTCAAGGAGGTGGAATATAACTCCCTATCTTTAAGTGGGCTTATGTTTGGTGAATTTCCCCCAAAGAGCACAGTATGGGACAAGGTGGGGTGGGGAAGGTGGTACAGTAAACACTGCCTAGACAGGTGATCAAGGTCAACACCAACAGTGATGGTCATGTTGGTAGTATGCACCTGTGATGTAATGTGATAAAAAAGGCACTTGACCTCTGTGGTTTTCCTCCCCCAAACCCATAGCCCCAGTTTGATCATACTAAACACACAAGACAAATCTAAATTGTGAGGCTTTCTACAAAATACATGCCCCACACTCCTCAGAACTAAAGAGGTCACATAAAACAAGGAAAAACTGTGACAAATTGTCACAGCCAAGAGAATCCTAAGGACATGGTGACCAAATATGATATGATCTCCTGGATGGGATCCTGGGACCAAAAAGGACATAGGTAAAAATGAAGGAAATCTTAATAAAGCATGTGCTTACTTGATACAGAGTGAGTCTCCCTTAACTGAAGTGCTTGCATCTAGAAGTGTTTTGAATCTTGGATTTTTCCAGATTTTGGAATATTTGTATTTACATAATGAGCTTTCTTTGGGATGTGTCCCAAGTCTAATCTTGAAATTCATTTATGTTTAATATATACTTTATGCACAGAGACTGAGTGTAGCTTTATGCAACATTTAAAACATTTTTTAAAGTATTTTTTTTAGTTGTGGTTGGATGCAATACCTTTTACTTATTTTTATGTGGTGCTGAGGATTGAACCCAGAGCCACGTACATGTTAGGCAAGCACTCTACTACTGAGCCACAACCCCAGCCCTAAACATTTTAATAGTAATACTTCCACAAAGTTTTCACAATAGGGAATTTTCTACTTGTGTCAACTGATTAGGGCTAATAAAGTTTCAGATTCTGGAGTATTCTGGATTTAGAATTTTTGCATTAGGGATGCTCAACCTGTAATAGCAATGCCTTGATGTTGGTTCATTAATTATGAGAAAAGTCCCACAGTAAAGGTAAGGTATTAACATTTTTAATATTAAATTAAAATATTAAACGACTGTGGGAACTCTGTAGTAGCTTTGCAACTTCTAGTACATCTAAAATATAAAGTTTATTAGAAGTGGAATGAATAAGTGTAGTTCATACTTAAACCAATGTGAAAAAAATTTTTGTTCACTTGCATTTCTTGAAATTACATCAGAAATTTCAAGATACATTTGGAAAATTGGCTTTGATGCATGCTTTTGAGATGCAAGCTGACCCTCCATGCTTCCACCTACAAGAGGTAAATCCACATCCTTGGGTAAGACATTAGGAGAGGGATACTTTGGTAAAAGGGCACATTCTATTTGTGAGAGGGATCCAAATAGAATGAGGTAGGGGAGAGAAGACTGAGACCTGGGGCAAGAAAATCATGATGAGATTTGAGAAACCTTTCCTCATCAGCCAAATCTCCTGAATCACGAGACTCTTGGCAAAGGTGAGTTTTAACATTATTTTATTAATTATTATTTTAATTATACAAATTTATGGGGTAAAGTGTGAATATTTGATATATGTATTTAGTGTACAATGATCAAATCAGGAAAGTTAACATAGCCATCTCCTTAAACATTTAAAAAATGTTAAGATGTAACAATTACATAAATTTATGGGTACAGTATATATCCTGATCACACAAAGGTAATTAATGTTTCTGGGTTTTGTTATTTTGTGTTTGTGTTTGGGGCCGTTGAGCATCTGTCTTCTAGTCATTCATAAAATACACAATAGATTATTGTTAACTCTAGTCCCCCCTCTGGGTTGTAGAATGCTAGAGCTTAGTATTTCTGTCTCACTGTGTTTGGGTATTATCTGGTCTCTCCTCTCCTTCTCTCTGGCTCTTCCCACGATTTAGTAATGACCATTATATATTCTGATCTACTTTCTCAACAACCACATATGAGAGAGAACATGTGATCTTTGTCTTTCTGTGTCTGATCTCTTTTATTGAACATAATGTCCTCCAGTTCCAGCCATTTTATTCAAGTGATAGGATATTATTCTTTTCGTGGCTGAATGATATCACAGTGTGCATATGTTATAGTTAAAGCTTCGTCCCAGGGTTTCATAAGCTGACTTCCAGACCACTCACGTATAATCGAATCGAGCCTTTATTGAAGCACACCGGTGGCGGCTGACCAGAACATAAAGCTGTTCCCCTGATCAGCCCCGAACAATTGCAAGGGCACTCCTTATAAGCCTGAAAACCACAAAAAGGATGTTCAGGGGGTCTAGCCAATGCAAGCAAGCCAGGTTACAGAAGCGGGAGAGTGCAGTCAAGTGGAGGGAAGCCTAACCAATCACAGTTAGCCCAGTCACCCCAGCTACAGAAACAATGCCCTATTAGGTAGTTCCTTGTTCTTAAAGGTTTCTATAGCAAAAGGAAAAGAACATCTTGCCCCAGTCATGACTCTTCTGCTTGGCATGGTTGTTTACAGGATGAAGTCATAAAACAAAATGGAGTCACATTTGCTCCTACTATCACACATATACACACAGAAAATAGAGAATCAATCTAGATAAATGGAGAAAGAATCTCTAGACATCTTAATAGATACTAGTGAAGAGGCTGAGTTTCACGTTGGGGTGAAGAAAAGAGAAATCAAAGATGTCAAAGCTCTTGAGCCACTTTAAGTGCCTACAGGATTCAAGTTCCCTGGAAATTCACAGAAAGCTTCAGGGGGGCACTGAGTCACCCAGGCCCTGGGACCTATACGTAAAGGGGCAGAGAGGACCCCAGATGACATTGGGGTACATGTTCTTTCAGATGTTGGCTCAAGCTAAAAATTATCCGGATGATCAGAGGTCAAGTGCCATTTCTGAACATGGGAGGGAATTCACTAGGTTAAAAGTGTCGTTCTGACTCTCTGCTATTCCCCACCACCCCCCTGCTCACCCCCCCCTCGCCCCACACATACACAGACAAAGAGCAAGAGGCAATCAGAAATCATGCATGGGGTTTCCAGCATGTTTTCCCAACTGACATCCTCTTCCTAGTCCTGTTAAGCAAGGAAGGCATCAGTAATATTCCCGTTTTACAGGTGAGGAGGTGCTGTTGGCCTCTGTCCATGGATACTGGATTGGCAGCCCATGACTCAAGCCCAAGGTCTAGGATTCTGTCACTGTTTTTTCTAGCTCTGCCCCTCTATGGGCTCAGCACGTCCCCCAAACCCATTTCCTTTTTTGAGAATAATGACGGACTTTCTGCTTGCCACCTGCAAGGAATTATTCCAGTGCCTCTTCCCTCCTAAGCCGTGGTTCCTCACTCCCTCCATCAGCAGGAATTAAATCACTGATGCTCAGAACTCGCCAGGACATGCACTTGCAATCACTGTCCCCAGGGAGCCAGGCTCTCTGACACTTCCAACTCCTCTCCCCACAACCAGGGCCTTCAAAGCTTTTGGAGGCATTTAGAAAAGGAGTCAAGGTGGAAGATTCTGGACCAAAACTGCCTTTCAGAAGTTCAAGGCCGTGGAGCCCAAGGGTTTTAAACATGTTCCCCTCAGCCAGGCAGCACTTGTCCTGATGTCCCTTGGACAGAGCACAACTTGTCATAGATCAGACGTGATCATTTCTGCAAGTCACACAAAGGACAGGAGCCATCCAGCAAATTGTTCTCCAATGTAAAGTGATGACCTACAGGCTCCCTCTGAAGACATGTGTGCCTTATACAGTGGCAGGTCGGCCACATGCTGCAAAGCAGAGAAATAATCCATTTGCCACCACAAACTGGTAGAAGCATTGGTTGATGGAGGGGAGGCTTTTTACCCTGATTGTGGGAAGTTGACCTGTGAAAAGCCTGCAGGATCTGCCAGCTTGAAGAGCTAACTTAAGAGCAAGAAAGGCAAAGCCAGCCGGGTATGGGGGCGCATGCCTTTAATCCCAGTGGCTTGGGGTTTTCCTTGGAGGATGGCAAGTTCAAAGCCCTACTCAGCAACTTAGTGAGGCTCTAGGCAATTTAGAGAGAACCTGTCTCAAAATAAAAAAAAATTTTAAAAAGGGCTGGGGATGTGGCTCAGTCGGAGTTCAATCCTTGGGAACCCAGAAAGAGGGAGGGAGGGAGGGAGAGAGAGAGAGAAAACAGATTATGGGTGGGGGTCAAGACTCCATCCCACTATGGTTAGGAGACTCCAGCTCCCCAACAACCTTTGTGCTGCCTCTGGTGCCCCTCTGAGGGGCAAGAAGGTGGAGTGTCATTCGGACAACTTTTATTAAAAAGGAAGTAGCTAGTTATAATTTATATTTGCACAGTGTTTAGGTTTAAATGACATGTAACATTTTGTAGGGAGCAGAGTGCTAGGGAGCAGACCCAGGGGCTCACACATACTAAGCATCTCCTCTACCACTGAGTTGCACCCTGACCCTCTAACAGGTGGCACTTTATAGGCTCTGGGCCAATCAGTGCTTTGAAATGGGTCGGGCAACAGAACATCATGGAGAAAAATGATGGGTGCTTCTCTAGGAGGGGAAGAAAACTGTGAACATCAAGGCTGTGTTTGATATTCTGGTGTGTTCCAGGGGCCGGAGTGGCACAGATGTGCTCGTACCCTAGCCTCATTTTGACCATGGAAAGTTCTGCTCATCCTTAGCAGCAGCAGACAGTGTGTGTGACCCCCGGAACCCTGTGAGCAAGGCTGATTCTTTAATTCCTCCAGGTGAGGGAAAGGAAGTGCAGAGTCTAAGAAACATGCCTAAGGTCATTCAATGGGGAAATGGCAGGGCTGGGACTTGATTCCCCAGAATCCAGGTTCCCATTCTCGTAACAAACAAAGCCTTTACCTCTCACACCTTGTCAGTCTTTGCAATGTCCACCAAGATGTGAAGAATGAAATTGAGACTCTGCCCACAGCCCCACCAACTCACACCCTGTTTCCTGTTCACCAGAAGACACTGACGTCAGAGAAGAGTGAAATCTGAAACAATGAGATGTTCCATAGGCAAAAAGCATACAGTTCTAGAGGCTCCAGAGTCTAATGCAGGAGGATCCTGAGTTCAAAGCTAGCCTCAGGAAAAGTGAGGTGCTAGCAACTTAGTGAGACCCTGTCTCTAAAAAAATAAAAAATAATAATAAAAAATAGGGCTGGGGATGTGGTGATTCAGTGGCCCAGTGCTCCTGAGTTCAATCCTCAGTTACCTCCCCCCCCCCCAAAAAGGTGTATAGTTGCAGAAATTCCATTGGCTCAGCTCTAAGGACATCTTCTTAATATTTATGCTAAATTAGGTATGAAAGTAGAGCATAACATTTAGGGTTATTTTTCCCTTTTAATGGGGAAAGTCTATTCCAAAGACGATTGCCACCTGAAAGATCCCCAGAAAACATCAACCAGTAGGATTGCTCCTGCTGAATATCAGGTAGCGCAACATCACCACACTGAACACTACTGGGTTTTTCCTGTTTTTTGTCTGTGCTATAGCATGTCACTTGTTACGGATGTTCCTGTGTTCCTACATTTTCACCTTTCATTTTGCTTTATACACAATTCAAAGACCTAATAGAGAAGACGCATTTAGGGGTCACGTTTGCTCCTGGCCAGTTAGGGCAAGGGGCTGACCCCTGCCCCAGTCATAAATCAGGCTAAGCCAGTCCGATTGGCTCCCTCAGGGGGTGGGGGTCAGCAATCTGAGAACTGAGAGAAGATGGCTGCTTGTCATCAATATCTCTGAGAACTGGAGCTGGAGTCTTTTATGGATGAATCAAAGCCACATTTATCCCAGAGCAGACGAACCATCACCACTAGGAAGGCTACGCTTGAAGAGGTGCAGGACTTGGAAGACACTGGGCAGCAAGAGAGGCCACCTGAGTTTGTTCAGGGTGAGGGAGGAGTTTCAGTCTTTACAGTTCAATCACCCCAGCTTTGGGGTGGTCCGATGACTTCTGAATTTCTGAGAGTGCGCCTAGAGTAAACTTCAGCTGGCTTCTTTTTTTTTTTTTTTTTTTTTGCCTGAGCTGGTTTGAGTGAGGTTCTCTTTCAATATAACCTGAGACTAGTCTCTCCTGTGGAGCAAACTCCTTAGACACCCTGAGGGCTCTTTCATGGTATTTTGGTGCTTAAATTTGAGAAAGTTATCTAGTGCAGTGATCCCCAAAGAGGGATCTGTAGTTTCCTGCAGGGAACCACAGACACCTGGGGATCTGCAAAACCAGACTATCCTCATATAATGCTAAGCATGATTTTACCAAATCATGAATGGGTAAAAGATGTATTGAGACATGCAATAGATCAATGGATTTTGATGTTACATATGAAAAGTTATTGATACAATTTAAGATTTCTCATTGCAACTAACCTTTAAAAAAAATGACCACTCTGGAGCTTGGTGTAATATCAAGGAAGAATATCCACAGGCATCTGTAAAGGAGCATCTAAATGCTTGTCCATGCTCCAACTAAGGATCTAGTGAGCTTACATGATTTTCATGCACTTTAACCAAAACAACCCATTATAATAACAGATGGAAAGCAGGAGGAGAGAGGAGAATCCAGTTGTCTTCCACTCAACTAGAAAATCAAGACAGGTTGTGGTTTAAATGAAAACAATAATGTCTATTTTTATTTTGAGCACAGTAAGAATTGGTAGAGATAACATACATAAATAGGCTCTTCGGGCTTCTCAATTTTTTTTTTTTTTAAAGAGAGAGAGAGAGAATTTTTTTAAATATTTATTTTTAGTTTTCGGTGGACACAACATCTTTATTTTATTTTTATGTGGAGCTGAGGATCGAACCCAGCACCCCGTGCATGCCAGGCGAGCACGCTACCGCTTGAGCCACATCCCCAGCCCATCAATATTTTTAATAGCATACAGAGATGCCAAGATCACATGGTTTGAGAAGGACCAGTGTAGTCCAACCACCTGCAGCACTCACAGACACTTCTGCAGCACTCCTGAGACATCCGTCTTTCTCAGGTAATCTTTTCTTGGCATTAAAAACCTGCTAACTTTCCAGTATCTTATTCTATGCCCTTGCCTCCTTCTCACATTGGTCCCACTTGTAGCCTCTGCCATGTCCACTTAGGCCTTTCTGAGTGTGGTCACCTACTCGAACACAGCCCTGCTCCTTCAACCACTGTCCCCTGACAACAATTGTAGGGGACAAGGGTAAATCCTTCATCAGGCATCTGTCTATATTTGTACTCATACATTTTCTACGGTTCTATGACCCTGTCTTTTTATTTCTTCCAAAGTTAACTGTATTTCCAAAACGGTTGATGTTTTCATAAACATGACCCTAGAATAACTTATTGTTTCTAGAAGTTTCTGGTGTTGGCCAGTTCCAATCATGAAGTTGCTTCTTAGTTTATTTACCTATAGCAGTATTTGTAGGCCTCTTCCCAGATTTCCTATCACGACACAGTTGTGACCGCCTCCTCTCCCCTCCCTGACCTCTGTCCCATAGAACTTTCTGTCCTGGGAAGGGATCAGACTTACCCAGACCTGAGTGAGGCAGACCTGTGTTTTCCAGGGCTGCCCACGACAGGGTGAGCAAGTTCAACTTGGATTCAGTGTTAGCAAATCCATCTGTCACCATATCTGTCTCTTTTTTTTTCCAGCCTAACTTTGTCTGTAGACAGGACGATATTTTGATCTTAGTACATTTGCCTCCTATGTGACTCTTTTATTTGATTCCATACCCTTTAATTTGGTTCCCTCAAATTCCACAACTTTAAAAAAATATTACCATTTTGATTGACACACAATAATTGTGCATCTTTATGGGGAGTCTAATTTGATACATAGACATGAAATATGTAATGATCTTATCAGGGCAATTGGTATTTTCCTCTCTTTTAACACTTACTTCTTTTGTGTTGGAAAACTTTGGTCTCTGCTCTTCTAGTTCTGTATTAAGTTGATAATGAATTGTTGTAAACAGTAGCCAGCATACTCCAACGCTTCTGTTTAAACCAAGTCATAGGGTTACAAATTAATCTCAACCTTTGACTTAACACACTTCAGATGATCATAAACTCGGCAAAATCTTCTCTGGATTCAGCCTGACCACTGATAAATTCCCTTTGACAGACATGAAGGAAATTGGAGCCTTTTAAGAAGATGAGTTTGGTAAGAGAGAGAACAGGGACAGAAAGAAAGGCAGGGGGCAGAGACTTCCCTATCTGTGTGTAGGTGACACATACCCACATGGAGACAGTCACCTGGAGACAGCTGTCTTCCCCCTCTTGCAATGTGCCACTTAGTCCTTCTTCACTCTGAAAGCCTACCTTTGTTCCTTCACAAGCACTGGACTGAAGTCTTGTATCCACGAAGCACCTTGAGGTGACCTTAACCCTGCACATTCTTTTTTCTTTTGGAACTTGTGTGATTCCTGAGAGTGTAGCAGTCATAATCCCCAATGCTGAGGCCAAGCCCAAACCAAAGTTACTGACTTTAAAATAGCCTGTGTCCCCGATGCTGAGCTAGAGGGCAGGTTCATGATTTCTGGACACTTAAAAAGCATGAATATGTAAAACCAGCAGGTTGTCAGGCAGGTTAAAAAGCAAGAGTGAGAACAGAAGAGCGTTCAGGACAAACTGTTGGACAAAAAAATCAAGGGAGGTGGAAATGAGATGCTGAAAGGTGGTTACGCAATAATAATCAGAAATAGTAAGGAAGACCATAAATGAAATTCAACTCTAGCAGCACAATTCACAAGAGCCAAACTATGGAAACCAGCCTGGGTGCCCATCAGTGGTTGAATGGGTAAAGAGAAGGTGAAATATATACACAACGGAATTTGATTCAGCCATAAAGAAAAATGAAATGATGTCATTCACAGGAAAATAGATGAAACTAGAGACTATCATATTAAGGGAAATAAGTCAAACTCAGAAGGTCACGGGTCATATGTTTTCTATGCAGAAACTCAAGAGGAAAAGGGAAAGGAAAGGTAGGGCGGATCTCGTGAAAGTCAAAGAAGAGACGGGGGAAGTGCTGGGGAGTGATATTGCCCAAATTGTATTGTTATATTGTGTGCATGTATGAATATTTAACAAAAAAGTCCATCGTGATGTACAAGTATAATGCACCAATAAAAATGTGTGTGTGGGGGGGAGAAACAACAAAAAAAGTATCCTACAGGGGATAAAAAAAACAGAAATCCAACTCTATACTAAGAAATCCAACTCTATACTAAGAGATCTTTCCTATCACTTATGCACCGGAATATATATACTCCTTTAGTTACTTTCTGCAATTTGCAGTCTCTTTTGATCTTCTCCAATTTCCTAGAAACCTTGGTAAACTTACATACCATTTGCTGTCAAATGAGTCTTCAAAAACAAATACAGCTCCCGCCAGGCTTCTGTACAAACTGTTAGAGACAGTTCTGTGGCTGTTGGAGAGGCATACTTCGGCTCCCCAATTGTCTCAGGTGTTCTCCTTGAAAAAATTACCAAGAGGATCTACCACGGGGATGGGGCGGTCTGACATCTTCCTCACACCCACCTGTGTGGGGTGACCAAGTGCGGTTTGACCTTTCAGAGGCTGTGGCTGTCTGGGGGAGGAAACCTCCTGGGACCTGGTGGAGACCGGAGAGGATTGATTACTGCTGGGGACGGGAAGGCGTGTTTCGTAATTCTTAATCCCTCCTCACCTACCCACCTTCCCTGTGTAATTTCCTTCAAGTCCTCAGGAAGGTATTAAAAACGTTCAGTGTCATTCAGACTAGGCTCAATCGAGTGGTTTTAAAACACTCTTCTTTACACAACAGTGGACAACTGGGGGGTTTGGTATTGGGAGACCTGACAGTAATTTTTATGTATCCCTGTATTTTGAGTAGGGTCAGGGGGTCTCTGAGCCTCAGGTCCTTGCTTGGTGGACAGAGATAATTGTGTCCACCTGATGCAGCCACCATAGAAAGTCAGCACTTTCTGGGAGAACCACTTTTAAGCATATACAGCGTGGACACATAGAAGATTCTCAGTTCTTTGGTTTTCTCCATCTCCTGCCTTATTCTCCCTCCTTGATCATTCTTTTTCTAACTTGCTCATCTGCTCTTCTTGCTGATGATCAAGTGAATTATGCAGGCAGACTCAGCTGACCTTCAGTTTAGTCAAACACATTGTTGGCACAACTGCTTGACACAAAGTGTCACAGAAACCATATTATTTACATCATGCTACATACTGCAGGATGTGTCTTCAAATGCATTACCTACTATTATATAATTAGTATTCTCAGGAATTCTTGCCTAAACTCAACAGGCTCAATCTTGCATCATTGCACCTCAGACCCCATCTTAGGAACTTGGTTATGTATAATACGGTGAATCCTGCATCTTGCCAGTTCATCTTGTCAACATGACTTAGCATAAACATCAAACATGTTAATAATTGAGGAGTGCAGCTCATCACAGACAGAGTCAACTCATTGAACATGTTGTCTTCTTAGCACTGTGTTGAATCACCATTACTGCTTCTGGGCAGAGCAATGCCAGGGTGGGAATTTGTCTCCCATGCACCCTCTAACTCCTACTTCATCCATCCCCTCCATTTTAATAATTAAGGTATTCATGCCTTTTCCTCTCAGAAAAAGAAAGGTTGGTAGACACTTTTATACCCCAAAGTCAGAAACTTGTTCTTCCCAGGAATATCTCAATGTCTACAAAGCACCAAACACTCTCCAGCTCCATGACCTCTCTAGGCTTCTCTTTTAAATGTTTGTTCCTCTAGATTCTCTTCTAGGTACTTGCCACTTGTTGCCATCACCTTGAGTAAACAGCTCTGATTCTGGAGGGTCAGAGATCTATCTACCCAGATGGATCCCCAAACTGTCTCCAGCCCATCTCTCTCCTGTGCTCCATACCCACCAGGGGACACCAAGCAGCCCAGGGGGCAGCTCTGCTGGGTGTGTCTCTGGAGGCAAACTCAAGTGTTCAAACCTTTGCCTATCTTCTCCATCCTATCCAGCTCCACTCTGTCCCCTCCTGTCTATGAAGGTGGCACCAGACACCCAGTTGCAAAATCGGAAACCTAGAAACATCTTGCTCAGTCTCCATCTTCCTTTGCACAATCCCTCACCGTGTCTCATGGATTCTGCTGCCTAAATGTCCTTGAGTTCTCTGTGAACTTCTCCATCCCTGAATTCCACATCTCTCCTAGCAACAGGGTCTTAGTCCATTTTCTGTTGTTCTAACTGAAGACCGTAAGCCAGGGAATTCATAAAGCACGGTAGTTTACCTCCCTCCATGGTGTTAGAAATACTGGGGCGCCACAAGGAATCAGACACGTACTGGAAAGTGGTTCTGCAGACGGAGCGTGCTACCAAAGAGTCCAGCAAGCAAGCACACCTGGGCAGTCACTCTACCTGCTTTTATCCATAACGTAGCACTGCCCCTTGCTCTGATAGGAGGAACTCACCGTTACAATCTATAAGATTGGCTAATTCAAAATTGGGGTTGGATAACGGTTGGGGCTTTCAAAATGGCTACCTTTTATCCACGCGGTTTTGTTTCTTAAAATGATTTCCACCCAACCACACATGGTGAAGTTTCAGTTTTAGGTTATAGTAAATATATTTTTGTTCAATATTGAGAAACTCAAATTATAGGCTTAATTCTGACAGAAAAGAAGACATTCATTTTAGAATGGTTCTGGAGGTCTGGGTTGGAGGGGCTGCATCTGGTGAGGACCTTCTTTCTGATAGAGACTCTGCAGAGTTCTCAGGCAGTCTGAAGCATCATGTGGTGAGGCAGAGCAAGTGTGGTAGCTTAGGTCCTCTTCTGCTTCTTTTAAAGCCACCGAGACCATCGTGGGGGCTGTCCTCACAATCTCATTCAATACTAATTAACTCCCAGAGGACCCACCTCTGAATACCATGCCCATATGACCATGAGGATCAGGTTGGTAGGGTGGGCAATGTAAATCACAGCAAGGTCCCTAGGCGACTCCCGGAATTTATGTGCCAGCTGACTGTTACAGTTCTTCCCAATCAGTCCTCTCCTTTCCTGTCCAGAAAACCCAAAGCATAACTAAGATGATTCCCCTCGCACACCCTATTCCTTTATCCCTTATACTGTCTTTTGGGAGGATTCCTTAGCTTAATCTTCTAGTGGAAGGATTCACTATTGAACAGTTTGTTCCCAACCTACTCAATTAGTTCTTGTTTGAATGTTTCCCTGATTCCTCGGAGGATATACATTATGTTTATTCAAAACTCTGTTTTATTTGTTCTATTAACTCAGTTCCCCTAAATGTGAATTTTTCTAAGTTGGTCATCTCTCACGGTGACAATCCCTTTCAAATGGTTGATCATCTTTGGCTCAACGGTAGAGTTCTCGCTTAGAACAAGAGGACAAGCATTCCATCACCAGCACCACAAACAACAAGGACAACAACAAAAAACCTAAGGTAATTCTTCATTCTGGGCTCCACTTTGCACTTCATTGTGGGCTCACCTGCTGGATTATTCCCTAGCAGGAAGAAGGGACAGGAGAATGTGGGCATCATGTTGCTTTCAGTGAAAGCAGAGGTCAGTTCACTGAGCTGCCTGCTCCTTGAAGACAGATACCAGGTGATGTGCAATTGCTTGCTTTGAAGTAGATTGTCACCCCCACTTTTTCCCCTTGCCTGTCTTTCTCAGCCTCATCTTCCCTCAGGGCCACTATTATATGACAAGGGTCTGTCCCGGGGTCCCCTAAGCTTTGCTGAATGGCTGCCACAATAGGAAAAAAAATGTAGTGGTAAAGTATACCCCTGCCTCACATCATCTTGCTGTGCATTTGCCATTATCTTGTCCCATGTCCTATGATCAAAAACATCAAAGCACTTATCCATGGACTAGTAGCAATCACAACATCCCCTAACTTCTGGGCTTCTCTCCTATTCAGGGTTAAACCTCTAGTATCTAAGAGAGTGCACAGTACTTGCAGCTGTGAGTCTTTGGTAGAACTCGGTAAGTTCCCAATTTCCCCTTCCTCACCGCTCTATGAGGGGCCACACCCTGTCTTATAGGATTACCTCAGGTCCCTGTTCAGGCACCAGCTGTGTGGGCTCTCTCGTCCAGCGAGGAGGTCCACGGAACAGAGGAGAGGAGAGCGTGGCTACGGAGTTGCTAATCAAGACTTCTGGAGACCAATCAGGAAGCAGGTCTGATTATATTGCACAGTTACCATGCATATATATTCAGGCAGTAGCTAAGCAAATTACAAGAAGCCACCAATACAATTTCTGGCCAACTGTCCTTGCAGTGACCAATCGAGGAGCAGGCCATGGAGCAAGCGCAGGAACTGCAAAACGTGGCCCCACGCCCAGGGCTGTACCTGTGGGGTAAGCGGTTTAATGCTCACATGCTTCGAACTGGGGAGTGGTTTGCCACTCAGACACCCTTAATGTATGCCATGTATTCAGTATTCCACGCATTTGTCCCCACAGTGGTGCACTTGTCTCTTGAACCCATCACTGTTGTGATACTCTTTTTGCTCAAGTGAAACCTATGGAAGGGGTTGTGATGTCACGAAGTGTCCCAGCCTGGGCCCTCCTGGCCTCTTTCCTCTAAACCACTGGAGTTGCTCACATATATTCCATGAGAGATTTCCTGCTGTCTCCTGTCCTAGGCAGTCAGTTCTCTCTTTAATCCATTCTCATTTGCTTGGAATCCTTTTTTATCATCTTTAATATCTTTTGAAAACCCCAAGTTTTTTTTTAATGGCATCATCATTTGTTTTCCTATGATTAATACTTATTGTCTTTTATCTAAGAAGTCTTCTTTATAACCCCAATCCTAAAGAATTTATACTACTTTTTAATATATTTTTTTTAATTTTGTTTTTTATTTAGGATTATTATGTATTTTGAGGTCACTTGGGTGTTGATGTTTTTTTTTCCCAGTGAATGGTTGTTGTGGAGCCATTTATTGGAAAAACAAAACAAAACAAACCCAACACCTCTTTTTTCCTCCATTGAATTTTCTTGGCAGACTTGTTGAAAATCAACATTATGTGGAGGTTTAATTCTGGAAACTCATTCTGTTCCATTGAACTACACATCTGTCCTTAGACCACTGTATTTATTGCATATAGTACCTTTGTAATACATCCTGAATTCATCCCATTTTCTTCTTTTTCAAAATTGTTTCATTAATTTGGATTGGTTGCATTACTTTATAATCTGTATAGCCAGCTCATCCATTTCTACCTAAAAACCTTCTGGGGTTTTGTTGTTGAAATATCCTCACCCTTCAGAAAGAATGTGAGAAGCTTTCGACAATACATTTCCATTTCCTCCCTCCCCACTATTTGGATTATGATGGTCAAACACTTCACTGCTTTATATAAGCCCTAGAATATTGGACTGAAATTAAATTTTTCTCTTAATAAAGATTTAGAAAAATATATCTAATAGTTACTCACCTATTTGCCCTTACTGGTATTTTCTATTCCTCTTTAATAATCTGAGTTTCCCTCTGGAATACTTTTTTGTAAATTTGAAGAATGTTTTTCGATATTTCTTATCGTAAGAAGTCTTCTACCAATAAATTATCTCAGCTTTGGTTTGTGGTGTTAATTAGACTTTGTTATCCTCCTTTAAAGAGTAGTGAGTTCTGCTTCAGCAAGAAGTTAAGTTATTTACAGATCAGTTTGATTTTTAAAATCTTCAAAAAAGCAGCTTGTTTTTAAGCATTGTTACTCCAGGTCTATTGTGGCCTTTATGCTGGATCTTAGTTTAGTCTTATTTTCTGGCATGACCAATCTGGGGCCACTCTTGAATGTCCCAGGGGTTTAGTGATCTGTCTCCATTTTTACTGGCCAAACTGCCGATGTGTCTTATCTCTGTGCAAAGTTTGGTTTCCAGATTATAACTCCCTGCTGGTTCTCTGCACCGCCCCATGGAGGTTCACTTTCTTAAAAAGTGATATTTAAAAAGGGATATTTAAAATTCAACCAAAGACTCAAAGGACCCGAGGCACAGTTTTTGATCTCCAATTTGGCAGCTCGCTCCTCTCCAGTACTCTGGTCTGAACATTTTGACCAGTTCATCCTCACCGAACGCCAGACTCTGTCTCCTCACGTTAGTGAGATTGCTATTTTCTGTTTAGGTCCCCTTTCCCACTTTACAATTTGAAAAAAAAAATGTCTCTAAGAAGAAAATCAGAGAGATTGTAAGGCTTCCTTATTTATTCCCCTTCTGATGGTGATCACAGAGATGTGCTGGCTTTGTCCAATGTCTGGAAATAATCATCTTCCAGACTGTATCCAGTCTCCTAGGTACTTATGGCAAAAGTGTACTTCCAGGACCAGTTATTTATCTTGCTCAGAAGCAGAGGCACCTGAAGCATTTTCTGATGTAAGGGTTAGGACTCCACCAGTCTCTGTAACCTCCGTAGTCCCAATCCCAGAGGCCAAGAAATATTTGAGTTTCCTCCTGATCCCAAGCACAATGCCAGGTGTCACAGGGCATTCAATTTTGGGAATCAGTTATGACGTGTTAATATGCAAAACAATTTCTTTAAACTTTATAACTGCTATAAAAACATTTATGGGACAAGTACCTCCTTTTGATAGTTTGAACCTGCTTATCCACATTGTTCTATAGTTTTAATTTGCATAAAGTTTTCCCATTCAGATTTTTGATTAGCTGGGCACGGTGGCGCACACCTGTCATCCCAGCAGCTTGGGAGGCTGAGACAGGAGGATTGTGAGTTCAAAGCCAGCCTCAGCAATGGTGAGGCACTAGGCAACTCAGTGAGACCCTGTCTCTAAATAAAACACATAATAGGGCTGGGGATGTGGCTCAGTGGTTGAATGCCCTTGAATCCAATCTCCAGTACCCCCCCCTCCAAAAAATATTTTTGACTATTGTTTTAGTATGTGTGTGTGTTCGTGTTTATAATGTAGGTCTGATTGCATTCCAGTGCATTATCTTGCTACAACAGACCTGTACAATAAAAAGTGTTTTTCTGAAGCTCACCATTCCACCCTTATCATCCTCCACAACAGTGGAGACAAAAGACCCTGGGAGGAAGAAAGTCCTACTATGTAGATGAGAAGGTTCCCACTCTTCTATTATCCATGAGCAGCTCTATTGAAATGCAGCCGAGGCCTAAGGACACGTGGACAAAGATCAGTGAATAAATAAATAGGCACCCTGCCACCCAGTGCTCCTTTATTGACTTACATTCCCTCCCACATTTCCATTCCCTGGAGTGTCTGATTTGATCTTTTATCTTTGCCTCTCCATTAGCTTTCTCTCTTTTGTTCTTGTTGTTTTTTTTTCTCTTTTGCCTCCCATTATGGCTTTGCTTATTGCATTTTCTCTAGTTTGAAAATGGAGGGGGGGGTTGGCTGTGCTTATTTATTCGTGGATCTCTGTCCACTTTCTTCCTCCTATGGTCTTTTGTCTGTTGACCTTTCTAGTACCAGAGCCTGGCTCCCTTTTCCACCCGGGGATGGTGACCTGTCCACACAGCTTCTGAGTGAGCCTAAGCAATGGCCTTTACTTCCAGCCTTTCTTCTCTCTTCTCCAGCAAAGCTGGACTCTTCCTTATTCCAGGTGTTCCCAGCTGCAGCTTCACCCCTGGAAATTCAGCCGGATCCTCCAGGGTCCTGGCTGGTAGCGGGTTGCCTGACATACCTAGCTCCTTATGAGAGGGAGGGGCACCGAGCAGGAAGCCTAAGGAAGCGGCTCCCCATCAGAGTTTTAGACCCAGGAATCATTTTGGGGAACTGTTCTGCCCGGAGCTTCTCTATCCCTTCTCCGTCTCTACCCCTCTCATCTTAACACTGAATTCAGGGACCAACTGAACCTGCAGAATTTCAATTTAAAACTAAAGGATAAGAGACGCGTGTGATTAAGAGCAGTACCTCTAACAACACGTTTGGAAGCTCAAAACGGTAGTCCTGAAAGTGGCTTTCCTCACCATCCTGGAGATTTTTCCTTTCTTTTGTTCCAAGCAGAGTTGGTTACATCCAGGAGCAAGTTTAGAATCCCCCATTTCTGGACGCAGGGAGCTGAAGGGAGGAGCCCGGATGACTGTACTGACTGGTGTCAGACGAAGCCCCCCTACACACACACCTGAATGGCTCATGTCTCTGTGGGGAATAGAAAGGCCTTTTCTTTGGGGCAGTATGAATTGGATCTGCAGTAGCGGCGTATGCGCGACTGAAGTCTTCCATTGTGGGCTCTTTGCATTTTTCCCATCACCAGGAATTTTCATGGAAAAAAAAAAAAGCTGACCCAGAAAAGGAGATATTTGCATCAAAGCTTTGAAGGAATGCTGACTTTCCCTCAAATGCCCAGTCAGTGGGATTGAACCAGAGGCTTTTTCATCCTATGTTTGGCAATTCATCTTGAGACAACTAAACACTCGGCTGGTTTAGATTTTAGACTTTCTGGAATTGAAGCCAATTATCTGACATGCAAATTTTAGCCAATATGTTTTGCCCTGAAATTCCTTCAAAGGATATTTATTTGAAGACTCGTGCAATACCAAGAAGCAGGCCATAAAGAAGCATTAACGTTTTATTCTCACAGAGCATCTGCGTGCTTACGGCTCTTCGATGCTGTACAAAGTATGATTTGCTCCACATAAAAAGCAACTAATGTAAGAAACCAAAATGCTCCTTATATTCAACATGAACTTCAAAGATGTGGAGTCTTAAAGGAGACAAAACTGTTAAATATATCCAGGTCCTGCACGGCATGACCTTGAGAATGGAAGTCTGGGTGTGTGAAGGGTGGGAGGACAATTGGTAGGATAGACTACCTGGCTTGTGCACAAACAATTGGTGTTAAAATTACATGAAGACCCCAGCCATTCAATGGGAAGCCTTATTGTCTCTTATTAATGGAAATGGATTCTCATTTCTTCTGGTCGGATTCCAGCATTGCTGTCCATATGCTGTTCAAAGTATCTGAACCTCCCAGATGCCAGACCCTGTGGGCGTAAGTCAGGAAGTGCAAAGTGGTTCTGGCCCCAGAACAAACAGGTGAACTATAACCGGAATGCTCTTTGGGATGACCTTCACTTTTTGCATAGTGTTTTGGGGTAGGTATTGACTCATAAATAGTCCATCTCTATGAAAATGTTGGTTTATCAGTGATATGTATAAGATTTGGGGTCTCCAGTGACCAGGGGCTATTTAAATGATTTAAGCAAGGGCATGAAACAGTTGGAAAGATGGTGGACAGCTTATGAGGGATCAGGAAAGGCATGGACAACAGAGTCTCGGGGCCCACCCAGGTCTGTAACGTGCCTGCTTCTCCTCTATGACTAATGGTTAGAACTAATGGTTCCTGTACTTCCCCTCACTCACCTTCAGCCACATTGAGCAACACTGTTGCTGACACAGGCCCAGCTGACCCAGAGAAGGGACTTGATCAGTTGTCCCCTCCTGGATCAACTAACTGAGGTCTAGGGAGCAGGTCACCAAAGAGAGGGAAACATTTTTATGGAACAGGAGAGTGCTCTTGGTAGATGAGAAAAGGGAATACCAGTGAGCACGTGCAGGTCAGACAGAACAACTCTTCACTACACTTGGAACCTGAGTGTTTATTTCCCTCTCCACCATTAGTTCAAGTCTGGTTGGTCACAGTTCTCTGTGCTCTTTGATCCAATATCATTCTCATATGGTCATCAATGAATGGCTGTGTTAGTCAATTTTGACTGTGTCAAAATACCATCACTGTGACAAAATACCTGAGACAAAACAACTTATAAGGAGGAAAGGTTTATTATTTCAGCTGATGTTTTCAGAGGATTCAGCCCATGGTGACTTTGTCCATGGGCTTTTTGTTTTGTGGTAAAGCACATCATGGTGGATATGTGCAAAGAGGAAACTGCTCACTTTGTGATGCCTGGGAAACTAGAGAAAGAGAGCAGGTGCTGGGGTCTCATTATCCTCTTCAAGGGCATGCCTCCAGTGACCTAACTTCTTTCTCCTGGGCCCCAACTCTTAAAGACTCCACCACTTCCCAATAACACCACAGGCTGGGAACCAATCCATTCACATATGGGCTTCATGGCTCACAATAAATCAAACCGTAGCAATGGTTGGAAACCCAAACAGAGCAGTGTTCTTACCATCCAAAATTTCCCCCACCATGGAAAGAGAAAGAGAATACTGTGGTTTCCGTTATATAATCTCCCACCACTGCCTAGATCAGAGATGTAGTAAAATGCAAAATGAAATCAGGGTCCTCCAGAGTTGGGAAGGATCACCTAACAGTGCCCTGCACACATAGACACTCTATCAATGCTCACTGCATTAAATGCTTAGAACAAAGTGCTCTACCAACATCAAGATCAAGAAATCCAAGGAAACTGCTAGGGACCCACTGTCCCTGGAAGATACAGGAGCAAGTGGTTAAACCCTGATATAAAATGGACTTAACCATGTCTTATTTTTTAAACTGGTGAGGGATTCACTATGCTGAAGGACTGGGGTGCTTCAGACAGACCAGGGCTTGAGGGGATCTATTTAGGGGGCTAACCAGTTACATCAGAGTTTCCAAGGGAGTCTGCGCTGTGAGCACAGACTGCACATCTAGAGGAGACTGGAATGTGTTTGTGGTCTGACTTTCTGTGAGATATTTAGGATTTTATCGAGTTGTGTTTTTTTTTTTTCGAAGTTTTTATAACCCGACACTAAATTACCAATTATCACAAAAAATAATTTAAAAATATACCAAGCTTGCTACCAAGGTAAGAAGACACCTGAACATCAAAATTTACCACATCCACGGCTGGAGATGTAGTTCAGTGGTAGAGTTTTTGCCTGACACCCACAAGGCCCTGAGATTGATCTCTACATTGCAAAATGATGATAATGATAATAATAACAGCAAATGAAAAAACAAAACAAAAAAAGTACTATATCCAGAAGGAAAAAGTTACTGTTAGCTGGGCATGATGGCGCACGCCTGTAATCTCAGTGGCTAGGAGGCTGAGGCCGGCAGATTGCGAGTTCCAAGCCAGCCTCAGCGACTTATCGAGAAACTCCGGGAGACCCTGTCTCTAGATAAAATACAAAAAGGGCTGGGGATGTGGCTCAGTGGTTGAGGGCCCCTGGATTCAATCCTCAGAACAAAAAAAAAAAAATAAAAAAATTAAAAAATAAAAAAGTCACTGTTACCGTGTTTTTCAAGATTTCTCACATGTAAAAATACCATCATTAAGCATGGACACATGGATTCTGTTCTTTTCTGCAAGTCTCAATGGAGGCTTCTCCCAGTGTGTGCACCCCTACTCTTGGTCTATGCCCTTCTGTGTTCCGCACACAGGGCCATATCCTTCACTCATTCCACTAACACTGCCCCTCCTGCTGTGGTTGGATAATACTTGTTCCCCAGGGGTTCATGTGCTGGAGGCTTGGTCGCCAGGGCGGGGAGTGTTGGGAAATGGTGTGGAACCACTAAGAGGTGGTGCTTAGTGGGAGGTCCTTGGTTCAGGTGGGGGCATGCCCTCAGAAGGGATTGTCATACCATAGCCTCTCAGAGTTACTGTTTGGCAAGGTGATGGATCTCTCCCAGACATGCTCTCATCATTGCCATCTGTCACAAGGTGACACATCCAAGGTGGCTCTCCCCAGAGCCAGTGCCAAGCTCTTTGGGATTTCAGCCTCTACAATTGTGAGCGAATAAACCTCTTTTCCTTAGGATGTTAACTTACCTCTGACGTTTCATTATAGTCATGAAAATCAGACTAATATACCTCTGTTGCTTTTCTTTCCTCTAGTGCTCGGTATTCTCTTTTCCCTCCATGGATCTTCTTAGCCTTTCTTCTGACTCTGTTCCCCGTTCATCTTTGTATGTCTTCCTCCCAGGCCTGGGCCTCACGGATGTGCCTCATGGATGTTCCCTGAGACTGTGGTGCTGTCTAATTCTGGGGATGGCACTCAGATCTGAAAAGGGGACAGTTGAGGCTATGGTCACAATCTCCGTGTGCTGTGAAGCTTAGCTGGATGATTCTGCCTCAGGACTCTTCCGGATTCAAGCAGCAGCTGCATTCAGCTGGTAGTTTGGCTTGGACAGAACACCAGAGGCCTCCTTTCATGTGGCTGGCTCTCTGGAAGGGTGGTTGGACTTCCCAAATGGGGGGTGGGGGGTAGAATGGGGGGGAGAGCTGCTGGTTCTATTAAAGCTGGGAGGTCCCAGAACATCACTTCTCTGTGTTCTCTTGGCAAGGATGGCAACCTGTTCCTGTGATGGACACAGCTAGTGAATATTGCAGCTTCACACAGTCCGTCACAGGAACTCAGATCAGCCGTGACAGCCCTGAACAAGCCAGAGATGAGAATACTTCAATGCAGGAACCTGGTTGGGTTCCAATAAAACTTGATTTACAGAATCAGGCGGCAGCCAGATTTCACCTGTGGAACAGGGTTTGCAGATCCTGCGATTGGGCAAAGCAGTCCCAGGGGCAGACTAGAGATAAGAGGTGGGATGTCAAACAGGAAGGAGAGGACCCAATTCTGACATTGAGGAAGACCAGACAGCTCAGGGCTAGCACCAGGTCTCTTGGGCTATTTGGTAAAGGAACCCAACATGCTGAGGGAGGCTGGTAGTGTCTTCTAAACTTGTTGTGGCTGTGGAGGTTGGAGCAGGTCACAGTCTCGGTCCAGCAGGCTTCGGGGCATTCTCTGTAGCTTGGCTCTGTTTAGTGCAAAGGAGAGGACTCGATGACATATGGTCACCTCTGCAGAAGCACCCCCTGCCACAAAGGTAGATTCTGGAGCCTTCCACAGCGTATTACACCCAGAGAGACTTCTGAAAAGGGCCTTCACTCCCATGTCAGGACCGTGCATGTAGAGGATTGCAGAGGCTCCTGCCCTGGGGAGGTTGAAAGACATGCTTGGGAAGAGCTCAGCCTCTTTTCTTCCAGGTGGTGGTGCTTTTGACTGTGATATGGCTGCCTTGCAAAACTGTCAGCCCCCGGGAAGCAGAGAGAGCTGTTGGCCCTTGTGTTCCTGGTGCCTCCCCTGATGCTTGGCACAGGGTATCGATTCAATGCACATCTGTGAAGGGAGAGATGGTCTCACGAATCACTCCTCTGTACTATGGAGGTGAGAAATCTGATAAACAGAGACCCTCCTCAGGGACACAGCCATCATCACCCACCTAAGGATTTACTGAGTAATCATGAAAAGGTGTTCAGGCAAAGACACACAGATCCAAACGTTCCCAGAAGTTTTATTTGTGAAAACCAAAGAGTTGAGGCAGTCCACATGTACATCAACTCATCTGTGAATAACTGAATAAATGTCACTTCATCCATGCAATAGAATCACCACTAAAAGTCACCAAGAAAAGGAAGACATGAATGATACATACAAAAACAGGGTGAATTTGAAACCATTAGGTTATACAGAAGCCAGACACAAAACAGGTCATCCTGAAGAGATTTTGGAAAAGGCAAAGCCAGAGTGGTAGCAAGCAGGCCAGTGGTTGCTGCGGGCAGAGGGTAGAAAGAGGGGAAGGACTTCAGAGGGAAATGAGGGGCCTTTTGGGGGTGATGGAAATGTTCTATATCCTGGCTGTGAGTTTCACATACAACTGCAGTCATTTGTTCCAACCTGTTAAATGGCAGATTTCTGTTCAGTTGGTTGTATTTCAATTACACCCCAATAAAGTCATTGGAAACTGTAGATGTGTTCAGAGTTATTTTGAAGTAATGGCAGAGTTGAGAAAAACAGGAATAATTGCATTTATGTAACTTTCTCTTCGTGGTCTGGTTTCCCAGACTGTGTTTGGACTGACCCACGTGCAGGGTTGATTCTAATGGAGGGAAGGAAGGTCACAGTGCTCACCCACCGCGGCTGCAGGGGGCCCCGGTGCAGCGGTGCCCTGTGATACCTGTCATTCATGCAATGGGGCATAAGCTCCCCCACTCCTAGGACCCTCAAAGTAGAGACAAGACTAATGGAAGGGATCTCAGGGAGCCACCTCTGTGGCACAATCTTTGCACTTGGAGTCTCTCCAGCAACCACAGCTACCTCACCCCTTTCTGCACCAACAGGCAAGAGTGCAAGGCGGAGACGAGGCTGTAAACAGTGACTCAGGGGGACATGTCCTCAGCCTGCAGCTTCCAAAACATGCAACATGAAAAACAACTACCTCTGCTCTACACACACAGGAGGGTGGGAAAGAAATAGAGCAAAGACTAATTCTCACATGGGACATTCCTTAACTGTTCGTAACTAATATTTGGGTGTGATGTGAATGGCATTCTCACTACCAACAGGGAAAGAAGTGTCCTGTGTAAACATCCCAGAGGAGACAAGATGCTTGAGCAGAATCTTAAGATGGAGAAGCATGTTTTTTCCTCACCCTGGAACCATGAGTTTGAGATGATGAACTTTATATAAGACACTTTAGAAACTATGTATCAGTTATACACATCTTTTGCCAATACTATTTAGAAAACAATAACTCATCTTGAGTGTTTCTGTCCTTAATAAAACGCCTGTTCTGAGACAGCTTTCAAGCAGCTTCCCAATGTAAATCCAGTCTGAACTTGACTGTATGTGTGCTGATTCCCAGGGAGACTGGCAACCTGCTGAGGGCAGGATCCAACCAGGCCTCTCAGACTCTGCTCCTCTGCACAGCCCCAAGATGGGGACTGGATCCCTGGAGTAGAGGGTAAGAACGCAGGGCTGATGGTTCAAAACCACGCACGTTCAAACATCATGGATGCTGGTGAACACTGACAACTGACCCTCAACACATCGAATCCTCAGGCTCCTCATCTATGGAATGAAAGCTCCATTCCTTCTACTCTGCAGGACCGAGGGGATCATGCTGGAAATCATGAAGCACCTTGTAACCACAGGCTTTGGATGACCAGGGGCAGCCACTTCCCTGGGGAGTTCCTAGAGAACACAACACTTGTTAGGGATGTTGCCTTTTCTACGTCTTCCCCCCTTCAATGAATGGTGGCTATTGTATTTCCACTTTACCAAGCATACAGTAGGATCCACTTATCTGGACTTTCACTCTCATTGGTTTCGATTACAACCAACCAAGGTTTGAAAATAGTAAATGGAAAATTTCAGAAATAAGCAATTCCTATTTTAAATTGTGCTCTATTCTGAGTAGCATGATGAAATCTCAGGCCTTCCTGCTCTACACTTCTTAGGACATGAATCATTCCTTTGTCCAGTGGGTGATGCTATATGTGTACCCACTTGTTAGTCACTTAGTAGTCCTTTGCATGATTGATTATCATGGCATCTCAGTGCTTGTGTTCAAGGAACCATTCATTATTTTATTTATTTTATGATTAATCTCAAAGCATAAGAGCAGTGATTCTTTCTTTCTTTTTTTCTTTTTCTTTTTTTTTTTTTTTGGAGGGGGAGGGTACTGAGGAATGGACTCAGGGACACTCAGCTACTGAGCCACATCCCTGGCCCTTTTTTATATTTTATTTAAAGACAGGCTCTCACTAAGTTGCTTTATGGCCCTGCGAAGTTGCTGAGGCTGGCTTTGAACTTGTGATCCTCCTGCTTTAACTGCTGGGATTACAGGCATACACCACTGTACCCTGCAAGAGCAGTGATTCTTACAATCAGCAAAGCCAAAGAGAAGCCATAATGTGCACCCTTTAAGTGAAAAGCTGACAATTACCGTAGTGTGCATAAGAAAGACGGTAATTGAGAGTTTGGTGCTATCTGTGGTTTCAGGCATCCAGGGTGTCTTAGTATGTATCCTCTATGGTACATTTATTTAAACAAAGTGCCTTGGTGATACAATGCCTTCTTAGGAGGACAGATCTCTGACACTAACTATGGGATAATACATTTACATGACATCTGTAAAATCTTGTGCAAAATAAATAAATAAATCTAAGAATTATTTATATTTATTTATTTCATAATTCTTAGATTTATTTGTTATTTATTTATAATAAATAAATCTAAGAATTATGAAATGATAAAGGGTCATAGGAACTCAAGTTCAAAACAAACAGAACTGAAAAGAAAAAGAAAGGAAGGGAAGGAAAAAGAAACATTTTTGAAGAATAAAAATATATCAAACAGAAATCGGGGTGGGGAGCTTTGTAGATGGTTGAGGGTGTTGTCTGCACTTAGTTGAAGAACCAGTTCTAATTTTTGGCCCTACAAAGAGCTGAGACACACCTACCAAGGAGGCCCCAGGAGGCCCAGGACCACAGTTATTACCAAAAGCCTTTCCCACCTCTTTAGGATTCAACAAACCGTCAAAAGTTGAAGGCCTGTTGGGTCACTCACAAGGCAAGAAATCACTTAGGTTCTATGGAGCCTGTCAGATCCTGTGGCCCCTGCCTGCCTCATCTCTGGCCAGTTGAAGGCTGTCTTCTCCCAGTTCCTGTCTTTCCCAATTCCTGAGAAGCCTAGAATATGGAAGGACCATCTCGGGCAGGATGCAGCCAGCACCCTCAGGCTGGATCTCCCACCCACGGAGCTATAAGCTCCTGCCATGAACCATCACCTGTGTCCAGCTGGTGGAGCTGTGGACCACTGTGGTCCTCCACCTCACAGGGTGCAAGGCATTCAGGAAATTCAGGGTTTCCTCCTGTGGGGCACCGTGCTACTCTTCAGTCATGGTAGTCTAGATTGTGTCTAGCCAGGTTTCAGTATTTTTTGGTTAAAATTCTAAAAGTTAACGTTTGGAAGATTGGAAACTGACCTCATTAGATGTGTTAATCTGTTTTAATAATATCTCATCGAACCAAATGCCTTGAAGTTAAGAAGGCTATTTCTCCCAGAGCTCCTTTGGCTACATCCAGATCCCACTGGGAGTTAACACTCATTCTAAGGGGCCAGATCTGCCCCGGGGTCTTGGGCATAGACACTAAGGGGCCACATCTACCCTGGAGTCCCAGGCACCTCTCATAAGTCCTGTTCTACAGAGCCCTTCTGTGAACTAGAGACTTGCACAATAAGGACTTTGTGCTTCTCAATATTTTTTTAGGCTGAAAGCAAACTTTCCCTCTTTCCCACCTTTGGCTACAGTTAGTTAATTTCAAATGGCAAAAGTTATTAAAATTGCAACATGGAAACTTGTTCAATAAACAGGAAATGAGTTTCCAGGACCCACCACTGAGCATGAAATTAACTCCATGGTGGCTGGTCCTCTTGGCTAATCTGAACCCAATGCTGGCCTTTGACAGGGTTTTCTCCACACCATGGTCTTTGCTCGTTACTGGTCCTCACTACTGTGACGAGCTGCCATCCTACATGCCATATCCTCTTCTAATATCAAACTTCGAAAAACAAAAAGGGGGTCATATGAAATTATTTCATTTATACCAAATTTGCATAATCTCAGATTAATTCACTTCTAGGTGGTAACATGTATTCACTGATCAATTTTAAAATTTTAAAAAGGGAACAAACAAATGAAGGAGCTAAAAATCCTAAAATCTAAGGGAAAAAATAGGCATGGGGGACACAAATAAATCTAAGAATTATGAAATGATTAAGGGAAAAGAGAGATCATAGGAACTCAAAAGAAAGGCTGGGTGCTTCAGGCCTGCAGAGGGAAGCAGCATCTGAGCGTGGCCAAAGACAGATGGGTGTGGTGGATTAAAGAATGCCATAAATTCCCTGATGCCCTGCCATTGAGAAATGGGGTCTCTGCCCATCCATTGAATGCTGTTATGTTTTATGGCTGCTTTGACCAATAGAATGCAATGGCATCCACTTGTGAGAGTTTCCCTGTCCAAGACCTTAAGATCCTGGCAGCTCACTCTTTGTCTTTTGGAACACCTCATCTTGGAATTCGTCTTCTGGAACACCTGTTCTTGGAATTTCTTTCCCAAAATGCCACATAGGAGAGGCCACATGCAGGTACTTCAGTTGAGTCCAGCCTTCCAGCCATCCCTGCCATGGCACCAGACAGAACTGTGTGTGATTCTTCAGGCTGGTCCGTCTGCCAGCTGAGTGCTGCAGGAGAGCTCCCTCAGCACCACATGGAGCAGAAGAACCACCCAGCTGAGCCCTGCTCAAATTTGTGAACTACAAAACTGCCGACTATAATGAAATAATTGTTTTGAAACAGTGACCGCGTAACTGAAAAAGTAACTAGTAGACATGAGGTACCAACTCGAGGGTGGGAATTGGGTAAGTGAAGCCAAGAAGCTATGAATCAAGAAACGAGTTTTGGGGAAACTACAGTAAGTATAAGGGAAAATAATAGTGTTGCACATGTATAAAGGCTAAAGAAAGAGGCTGAAACTCACGTGTAGGTTACTTTATAGGTTATGGGGTGCCACTAAGACCCTATATTTTAACTTTATTATAGAAATTTATAAACACATAGAAGCAGAAAATAGAATAATGATCCCTGATTATCTTGCTTTGTCTGAGATACTATAATAAAACACCATAAACTGTGTTCCTTATAAACAACAGATACTAATTTCCTCAGCTCTAGGAAGTCCAAGATCAAGGCATCAGCAGATTCAGTGTCTGATGAGGGCTCCATTCTTAGTTCCCAGATACCACCTTCTCACTGTGTCCTCCCATGGTGGAAATGCTGTGGGAGTTCCCTGGAATCTCCTTTATAAAAGCGCTAATTCCATTTATGAGGACTTTACCACCATGACCTCATCATCTCACAAGACCCCCACCTCCTGGGGCATTAGGATTTCAACATGTGGATTTGGGAGGGGGGGCACAAGATTCAGACCATAGTAAGTGTACACTTCACAACTGGGGTCCAGCACTGCATAAATGGTTTCCTGGAAAAAAAAAGGTTTATTAATGTCAATCATTTCCTGAAATATTTTAAGGCAAGTCCCATACATTGTATCATTTTACTCCAGAATGTAGTCCTAACAGATAAGTGGTTTAAAAAGTAACCACAATACCATTTTCACACCTACAAAAAAATTCATGATCTAAAACGAAGATCACTGTTGGCTTTGTCAACTTGGATGTGGCACCGCGTAGGTCTATGGTCTCTGGGGCCTCTTGTGACTGGTGGCGATTCCACACCAGACGCTGTCCTCTGTCCTGTGCTGTGTTTCCTGCAGAAATTCCCAGGTGTGCTCAGCTGATGGCACCCCTATGGGATGATTCACGTCACATGCTCCTCTGCCCAGGTGGTGTCTCAGAAGCTTGACAGTGTGTGACATGGCTGTGGGGTGGACTGGGATCTGCCCAGAATGAGTGAGCACTGGGCCTGGACTGTGAGGCTGGGGAAAGGAAGACCGCCCACAGTAGAGGAGTACTAGGGTCATGACACAGAGGCAGGAGGGGAGGTGGGTCATGATCACAATTCTTAACATTTACTGAATGCTAAATGTATACGAGGTTCTATCCACGTGGCCTTTTCTCTATATGCTAGACGATACTTCCCCCATTTTACAGACCCAGGCCTAGAGAGGAGAGGTGATTTATGATCACAGGCAGTAGGTGATGCAGAAAGAACAGGAATTAAAGGACTTTGTCCCTGCTAAATCACAGAAATGAGGTCCCTGCATTTGGTGTGGCTTATGAGGGGAGAAAATATGTGTCTCATTAAAGGCAGGTAAAGACTGAGGGGAAGAGGTAAGTTTTGGTGGGAGAAAATGAGCTGAGCTTCTCACATAACCACTGAGCACCACTCACATCAGATACGCTTTCTTCTCTCCTCCTCTTCCTTCTCCTCTTCTTTGTCTTTTCTTATTGAATTACAGACTCGTGAGCTCTACTCAAGACCTAGTAGATCAGATTTCCAGCAGTATAACCCAAGAAACCATGCAAATAAACTCCTGGGGATTTTCAGGCCAAATTTTAAAAACAATGGAGTACAGAATCAGACCAGATTTACAGAGAGGGCCTTGTATGTGGGAGGATGACAAAACATTTTTTTTCACGGCCTCACATGTTTGGAAAGTGCTCTACCACTGAGCTACATTGACACTGGGCTGAATCTGCCAGCATCTTGATCTAGGTCTTCCTGTCTCCAAAACTGTGGGAAATTAATTTCTGTTATTTATAAGCCACCCAGTCTGTGATATTTTGTTAGAGCAGCCTGAACAGATTAAGACGCTGAGCAAATACTGTTGAGCAAATACGTAAATGAAAGACAATTCATTTAGCAGTTCCTAGGGTCTCTCAGCAGAACACCGGAGAACCTCTAAGGTAGAGTGAATTGCCCCCTGCTACAGGACACTTGTGGTTTACCAGCAGAGCTGTTTCCTCATGTGGAACTTGGGGGACACTATCGAACTCAGAACCTCTTAATTAAAGAAGTACCCATAAGGGTTAGGACCTAAACTCTCCTCTAAAATTGTGAGACATAAAAGAAATCTTCCAAGAATGGGACCAGAATAACCCCAGACCAGCTCAAATGAGAAGGCATGAAAAATGAGAATGATATAGGCAACGAGAGAGCCCTGTGCCCAATTTTCTTGGTGGTGGTAAAATGGGGCTCATGATGTATATGACAAGAAGCGTGGGGCCCAAGGCATTTTTCTCTGAAATGCTATCCAGGCAAAGGTGTTCACTGAGCATTTTGAGAAGCAGATATTGACATGGAATTAAACTGAATTGGGTTAAACTGATACAGGCATAATTCCTACCCTTTAACATGCCTTCTCATTAATGAATGTTTTCCAGTTGGTAACTATGATTCTTTAAGAGTATTTTTTTTTCTTTTTATAACACTGATGAAATGTTTCGGAAGAGGATTGTTCCAAACTGCACTGTTGTGTTGCACATGGAAACAGCGGCTGATCGGGTTGTTTCTCAGTCATCATGGTGCATTTGACTGCTGTGCTTTTCCCTATGATGATCTATTCCAACAAAAGCATTACTATAGAGGGCATTCATACCCTTGGTAGCGTTGGAGAGTTCAGTAATTATTTTGGATGTGTCATGTCCCACTTAACTGGGGTCTATAAAGTCTCCCACAAACCATTCTTGTTTTGCTACTGAACATTGGGGCCCCAGGGGATACCTAGTAGATCCTTTATATCAAATGGCAATCATTTTCACTTTTTTTAGAAAGTATGAACTTAGCTTTGACAAGATTTACTTGAAGTACAATCTTCTCATCACTGCTGTTCCATGGAGAATATGGCTGCTCTGTTGGTCCCCACACCCACCAATGTCAGCTTAAGCAGGTTGTACCTGGCAGGTGAATTCCTTCCCTGGGGAAAGGAGACAAGGTCTAATTCTCAAGAAATAGTCTTATCACCTTATTTGTAGCTATTTAAAACTCTTTTTCTGTGGGAGCCTTGATGGTCTCATCAATTCAATATATGACTCAAAATAATAATCAAGGTTTTTTTTTTAAAAAATATAGACCATGGAAACTGAGATTTGATGTTTATTTTTATCTTTAAGTCTTACAACTATGTGAGTTAATTAATGCTGACTTTTTGCCCCTTCGAATCTTTGAATTAACAAAACAAAAACAAAAACAAAATCCCAACAAAACCACCGGTCTGCACTTTTAACTGTCAGTGGGAAGGGAGGGGTTGAGAGGATAAGAAATGTTAAGTGTGATGCTAAAAGATGGAGAAAGAAAAATCTTCCAGGAAGGTGGCTCCTAACCTCATTTTGATTTTCTTCCTAGTGGATAAATTTCTTGTCCTCAGGCGAAATTAAATCTATACCCAGTTGCTTTTCATAAATTTGGTCTCCTGAAGGGATTACCAGCATTCTCTAAGATTCTTGATGTGTCATGTTTTCTTTCTGCTTCTCTCTGGTACTGCAGGCTGTCTGTCTGTACCCTCTGGAGTCATTGTCCTGTCACTCTGAGGCTCACTAAGCACTTTTCTTCTTTAGTTGCCCCCATCTGTCTTTGTGAACTCACGTTAACAGACTTTTTTCCCCCTCCTGCCTGCTAGAGAAAGGCAACTGCATAACATGGAGAGCTCATTACAGGGAGAGGTGCCAAGCACTCAGCCACTGGGAGGTTTAAAAAACAAGAAAGTCAATGAAGATCACAGGTCATCAGCTGCCTCTCAGGCAGATCTCAGATGGGAAAGACTAATTTCCCATCACCATCATTTGGGAGAAGAAGTCTAGAGAGAGCTGAGGTGACCTAGGAGAGGCCAGCAAGGAATTTAGGTTTGCTTTTGTTTGTTGCTGTGGGGTAGGTGGAACCCAGGGCCTTGACAGGCTAATCCAAAGCTCTACCTTTGCGCACGCTCCAGCCCAGTCCTACTTGGCTTCTCGGTGTCCTCCACAGTGAACAGGTCTGGAACCGGGTTGGCAGTTGGCATTCTCATCACTGCCCTTTCACACAGCCGGCTTAGGGGGCCTGGAAAACAGGGCCCAAAGGGGAGCCCCAGCTCTGCTAAGGGCTGCTGCCTCAGAGGCTCTGGTTTCTCAGAGGAGTGGCTAGATGTTTTCCTGAGCTGCAGCTCTGGACCCAGACTGAGGAGTCTTTCATATATCACAAGACACAGCACCGCCAAAGCCATCTTTAAATGCAGCTCAGGAATGAAGGAAATTCCAGAGGTGACCTTCCAAGCCAAGGCAGGAAGGAGCAGGGTCTGGAGCCCAGACAGAACCGAGATGGGGAAGCTTATAGAAAAAGATTTGTGCCCAGCAGGAACCACAGAGCAGTCTGAGCTGCTGGGAGGGCGGGGAGAGTGGGGTTGAGGCGGTGTCCGGAGCCCCTGGAGCCTGGCTGGCAGGTGGGCATCCCGTGGATGCCTTCTGCCCCTCCCTGGCTGGGGGGAACCTAACTGGTCTTCACAGTTTTGCAGCGGGCTGTGCACGCCACTGGGCTCTCTGTTCCAGCGAGTCTCACCGGCGGGAAGGGAGAACTGGCCTCGGTGGCGGTGGCGCTGGGCCTGGAGCCCGCTTGGCTTCTCGCCCACCAGGCGGGTCCCGCCCCCGGCAAGGACACCCGGAGCTCCCGCCGCGGCGCCGGCAGCCTGCTCCTCTCTCTCCGCCCGCCCAGGCTCCCCGTGCAGCAGCTCCGCGTGCAGCCCCCGCCCTCCTGCCTACCCTCCGCGGCCATGGTCGCGTCCTCCACGCGGCCCGCTGTCCTGGCCCTGACCGGGCTGGCGCTGCTTCTGCTGCTGTGCCTTGGTCCAGGTGAGGGGGCCATGAGAGGCGGAGAACAGAGCCTCGTCCCAGGGTGGGGCGGACACAGGGAGGCGCTGCCTGGGTACTGGCAGAGATGGATGCGGCCTTGGGGCCCAGCCTCAGCCTGAACAGGACCAAGAGGTTGGAGCAGAACAAGTTCTAAATTTCTGCCAAAGTGGTGAGAAGTGGTGCGCTCCAGCAGGCGGAGAAAGAGAGGCAGGATCCCGGGCGGAGGGTCTCGGATTGGAGAGGCACCCCTGTGAAAAGAGGTCTGAAAGGTAGCCAGGAGGAGTTTCGGGGAGTAATGCAAGGGACTCTGGGGGTTTTAACGGGGGTGGTGTCTGTCCTTGGAGGGAACCGAGGGGGAGGCTGATGGCATCCTGAGGAGGATGCCCTTCCAGGCAGGCGCTGGGAGACAGTTACTATGATGGTTCCAGTCTGCAAGGCTGAGGGCAGGCCTCACCCCAGAGAGGGAGCTGCTCTCCAAGCAGTAATGCTTTACCTTCTCCATCTCTTGGATCTCTCAGAGAACAGGCTGAAAGTGTGGATGATTCCCTGGCCATTTTCCATTTAAAGTGCCTTCACAGGCACACTCAGAATGAAGGAAGTGGGCAGGCACAGCTTTCCTGATCCACAGATTCTGCCTTAAGAGCCTCAATCCCAAAGTATATGTTTTGTCCTGAGATACCACTCTCCCCTGGTTGGATCCTTTATGGGTCACAGCTGACCTCCTGTAGCATCTTTGAGGCTACAACTCAGGTATTGGAACCTCAGATTTACTGCTAAGGGACCTGGGGCCAGAAAGCACAAAGTGACTGACTTGCCCAAGCACCTGAGACTGGTGCCTGTTCTGTCACAAAGGAGCTGGGCCCTATCTAATGGAAATAGAAGGCCCACTCGATTGCTCTCTTGTTGTATTTTGCTTATTCAAAACAAACTCCAGGCTGAGGGGACACAGGCAAGGGGTGGGGGTCCTAGAATCTTTAGAATGGGGGGTGGGCAGTGTTCAGGCTGGGGAGGTTGTTATTCTAAACTACAACCACAGGTGAAGCTAATCAGTAATCTCCTATCACATGATGCATGTACCCCCTCCTCTTTCTCACATTTAAAGAAGCACATCTGAATAAGTCATGTGAATGCTGGCTATAAGCCATTCATTTCCAGGGCTCATATTTCCTTTAGTCCATGCCAAGAACTTTGCTGTAGAAGTCATTTAAAATATTATCCTCATTAAGTTGAACACATGTGGGAGGTCTTTTGACGGAAAATGAAAATCTCTAAGGAATCCCAAAGGTGACTCCTTATGAGATCCAAAAAAATTTAATGCAGAAAATGATCCCTTCTTGATAAATTTATTAATAGTAGCACCTTCAAAGGGGCATCTTGTAATTCTGAATCTGCTAGGCAATCTGATTCCAGGTAACTAGATTTGATAAATACTAAAGTGCTTATTAACACAGCCTAGAAATAATAACTGATGATGTTGGGGTAAAAAAAAATGTCTACAGAAAATACATCACATCCATTATTTGTTTTTTATTCCGTTCAGTGGCATAGCTGAGATTTGGAGGGACTCTCATTTCTGGAACAGTAGTAACAGACATTCGCTGCAAGAAATTGCAGCCTTATGATAAATACCTAAGTCCCATATCTATTTCAATGTAAGACCACATTTCACTCATTAATTGTTAAGCACTTTCACAGAAAGCAAACATATGGAGGAGTGATAATTCTGTATGCACTACCTGAGAGTTTTCAGAGATTGACAAGTCTTATGCCATCTATGAATGCTAATTTTAGCGCCAAGAAATGTATCAATCTGCTTGGCAAATATTTTCATAGATTTCTTCATTGCTTCTTAAGGTTAGAAGGGAAATTCAGCCTTTAAGAGTAGCCTCACCCCATCTAATCAAATAATTCTCTCTATGGTAGCCTGGTCAAGCACTCAACTCTGTGGATTTATGCTCAGTTGCTCTCAGTATCTCCTAACAGAAACTTCTCGGGCCACTTGTGTCATCTTTTGGTGGCTGCCCAGGCATTGGAAACGTTACTTCATGCCCTAATCTAGGATCCAGTGGTCAAATCCTAGTCCTCCTTCCAGAAGTTTATAGGTTTATACCAAAATGCCTTCAATTTTTTCTCCTATTACACATCCTTGGGCCCTAGTCTGCCCTGGACATTCTCCTTTGACCACCACTCCATGTTTTTCATGACCTCTTCAAATGAGAGGTTGTGGACGGAATCAAATATCAGAGCAGTCCCTGAGGTTGCTGCAGACACCCAGCCCTCCTACGCAAGACAAGAGGACAAGAAACACTTCTATCCCCCTCCCCTTAGTGCGGTCTCTAGAGATGCTTCCCAAGCCATTTCCATGTCAGTCAACCTCTACAAATAGAGGATGGTTATA
Source organism: Ictidomys tridecemlineatus (assembly GCF_052094955.1). Lineage (NCBI taxonomy): Eukaryota > Metazoa > Chordata > Mammalia > Rodentia > Sciuridae > Ictidomys > Ictidomys tridecemlineatus. Next base: position 40,933,893 of record NC_135488.1, on the reverse strand, counting down.
TAAGCATCATCCATAATGGAATGTTCTGGAGAGCAAAAGGAGGCACTGTCATGAATTGATCAGGACAATTGGTATAAATTAAGGCTGCCCCTGGAGAGCTAGAAAGTGTGGCCACTGTACCCATGAGTTATGACAGAAATGCTTGGGAGAAAATAGTTTAGTAAGTTCTAGAAGCTTGTTATCCCATCCCAGAGGCCAGGCCAGTAGGTTCCTTGGATGGTGAAACTATTGGAAAGGAAGGGGGTAACCCCCAGATCCCAAAGCCTACAGGGGTTAATAGGTGAGGAGGCTGCTTAGAAACCATGGGCTGTGTGAGCAATGTGGTCCAGAGAGGTTTACATTCAAATTTTGTAAGCACAGGCACACTAATAATACAGTTCAGCTTAGAGCAGTGAGCAGCCAGCTGGTGACTCTTGTGACATATTTCCTCTGCTACATTGTCAATTATATAAGCAGGGATTCTTTTTAAAAAAATTTTCCCCTGGTTTTATTAAAGTATTATTGACAAATAAAACAGGAATTTAATTTTTTTTTCACCAGGACTAGGGATCAAACCCAGAGCTTTGTGCAAGACAGGCAAATGCTCGATCACTGAGCTACACCCCCAGCTCAAAGCAGAGATTCTTAATTTTTTTTGACCCCAGATACTTTTGAGCATTTGGCTTCTAGTCCACCAAAATTGTACCTTTGCAGACGGAGGCACAATTTTCTTTCTCTGGACAATTTAGAATCTGTCCATGGACTGAGGTTAAGAACCCTGTCAAGAAGGCATTTCCGCATTCTGCACCTAGTTTCCAGTTTCTTACACCTAAAGATGCTCTACTCACTACTCAGGATGCTTCAAGTGTTTTCTCTGGAGGCTTTGGGTCCACCTTTCATGAGACAAGTGCAGTTAAGGATCAAATTCTTCTGTACGGTCAATGAGGTGGGTTTTCTTTTAGGACAGACATGTTATTTTTCTATTAAAATAACTGGTCTTATTAGAAACTCTTTCAAAAACAGAATAAATGAAATAGCAAATGATTTTAATAAAGCTTGATTATAAGAGGGGAGGGGAGGGGAGGGGGGATAGGAAGGGCAGCACAATAAAATAGATACTAGTATGGCCCTATGTATAAATATGGCTGTATAACCAATGTGGTCCTGCAATCTGTACACGTGGAAAAATAAGATTACGTACCCCATTTGAATCAAATATATGATGTCAAGATCATTGTAATGTTTTGAGCAACTAAAAAAAATTTAAAAAATGAAAAAGACACCCCCCCCCAAAAAAAAAGCTTGATTATAGGATGATCAGAGCAAAGTACAAAACTGGGCTGATTTTTAAGAGAGCTAAAGAATATTCCTTGGTTTGTGGCAGCCCAAGTCCTAATTTCTGCCTTGCCTGTTTTTTTTTTTCTTTTCCTTTTCTCTTTGCAACACCAGTCACTGGACTTAGAGCCCACCCTGAATCCAGAATAATAATCATTCTGAGATCCTTAACATAGTTCCTCTGCAAAACCATACTTCCACATAATCTCATATTCTGAAGATTGGGATGAATAGGAACTTGAGGGAATCCATTGGATGGAGGAGTTACACCATGAAGTAAATGATTTCAGGAAGGTACACATGATAGATGGCTGTCCTTCATGATTAGACACCAGGCCTCCGAGAATTATGTCACTTATCCCAGGAAGTAGTTCCAGTTGTAATGTCCTTGGTCAGCCATAGTCATCACTGACATTAGCTTCAGGAACCCCAGATTGTTTTCCTGAATAATCAGAGTGCAAAAAGTGTTAAATATGCAACACTACCAAGCTAGCAATCAAGACAGGGGTCTGAGATTATTTTTTACCAACTTATTTTTACAGTTGAAAATTCAAGGATTCAGTGCAACTCTGAAATTGATTTCTGTTTTTATTCCTTTAGGCGGCATAAGTGCAAATAAACTCAAGCAGATGCTTCAGAAACGAGAAGGTAAATATGCCCCAAATGGATAAGGGATGCATTCTTAACTGGATGGAAATGAAATGATAATCTTGAATGTGTCCAGTCTTGTATTTGGAAAATCAAGAGTACTTACTTCTTAAAAGATTTGAAGATATGAAGGGTTTACTCTGTGGGTATGTGGTGTGGTATTTGATTAGATAAATATTATTGCTGGTAAATGTGTGTAGGTTCTTTTTTGGAAAGCTGTCAGTATAGACAAAACAGTGCAACAGTGTCAACTGAATGCTATTTATTTTAGATCCATGAAGAACTTTAGACTTGTATCTAAACTTGGGCATATCCTTCAGAGCATGTGAAGTCATTGCAGGAATGGGCTTAGAACTGCAGAGTTGTGGCATTCTCTGTAATTAGAAATTGTGGAAGGGCATTTCCATAGGGATACCTTTTAATTGCCAATTTCTGCTGGAAGAAGTGCTCCTAAGATGAATATTGTAGACAGCAGCAAGATGTTGTTAAAATAGTCACAAAATACGGGTTCTGGGCCTATTGCCGCCAGGTCAATTGGATCCATTGTGTGGTCTCATGAATGTCATTTTTCCTCTCCCAGCCAGTATATTCTATAAAATTATCCTAGAAATTAAAAAGTGCAACCACATTTCTGACACGAAGTTTGATCACTTATTCTTTCTCCCCCTTCTGGTTTACAGAAGATTCTCATAGGCTAAAGTCTGCTTCCAAAGTGAGGCCCTTAATCACTTGTTCCCATAGTTCTCAGTTGTCTCTCAGGGATCCCCTACAGGTGCCTGGAGTTCAGGTGACCCCTCCCAGAGAAAGTAGGTCCTGGGAGGGGGCTGTCAGCTTCGTTCTGGCCACTCGCAGGGCCCTGGATTATCTCTGATTTGGAAAGAAATGTCCCCTCCCTAGGCTGGTTGGTCATAACAGAATCACCTCACAGATGCCTGGGGGTGAGCAGCTCTCACAGCGCCAGCCTATCAGACGCGAGCAAACTGCTGAGATAATCGTGACTCCTGGGTGTGTATCTTTGAATCTTATTCACATGAAGCCAAGAAACACATATTAAGCACCTATTGTGTACAGACCATGCAACAAGCCCTGATGTTTATCCATGATATTAGTTTCATTATCCCATAAGTTCTTCCTAACAACACCGAGTCTCCTAGGCACATCCTACTGAAGTGGTACCATTTAAGACATTGAGACTATGACGGGAAGACATTAAAGGAAGCAGTTCAAGCAAAAGTTAGAACCTTTTGAGATGCAACAGAATGGGTAGTGATCAGACAATGAGGCCTAGAGACGCCTCCATAGGACATTGTGTCCTCCAGCAGCCTGAGACGAACACCTGTTGCACTGCTAGGTGGGTTTCTTACTTCATCCCCTAAACAAGCACTACATTCCCCTGCTTATATATGAAATGAACGTACACTTTAAGCATGTGTGGCACTAAATATCCATTTCTGTTTCCTGAATGAAGAGGCCAGGGGTTAAGCCACCAGCCCCTGCTGAGGCCTGGGCTTCAGGGGATCTTCAGGGGATGAGCTGAATTTCATTGCTACCCTGAAAAGCTACATGTTGAAAGTGAGTCCCAGTTCTTTTAAGTGGCTATACACATATAGAAAATGCTGTGAGCAAAGAGCATGGAGCTGATGACATGAAGCTGTATTTTCTCAGATGCATGAAAGAATAATCAAGAGGCAAAGCCATCCTGTACACGATGCGGTGTATAAGAGTGGCTACACTCCAATAACAAAAGTTATTCATTTTTTTCTAGTTTAAATTATTTACTTTTTATTTATTTATTTACTTACTTGTATTTTACATACACGACAATAGTGGAATGCCTTATACTCATTATTACCCATTTACAGCACAATTTTTTGTAACTCTGTATGTAAAGTATGTTCACACCAAAATTATGCCATTATACATGTACTATCTTTTTTTGCATTACAATTCTTATTACACATTCTTCAGGGAAAGGGGAAACTTGGAGATTGGATGACAAGTACGTAGGAGGAGTAAGTTCCAATGTTCAACAGCATAGCTCTAATGTTCTAGTGATATAGTTCATATCAATTTGTTACATATTTTATAAAGAACTCCAAGAGAGGAGTTCAAACCTTCCCAACATGAAGAAATAATAAATGGTTAAGGAAATAGTAATGCTAATTATCAACTGAATCATTATACATTGCATGTGTACTGAGTTATCACACTGTACCTCATAAATATGTACAATTACTATGGATAAATTTTAAAAAGTAGTTCAACCCACAGTACGATTCTAGTAACAACAACAACAACAAAAAAAAAAACTGCTGTTTTTTAAAAAAATTATTCTTTGCAATTTCGGGGTGGAAATTGCTCATTTCAGCACCTGCTCTGACTGAGACAAAAGTGGCCATGGATGAGAATAGAGCCAAAGAGTTCCTGAGCAGCATGAAGCGCCAGAAGCGGCAGCTGTGGGACCGGACTCGGCCAGAGGTGCAGCAGTGGTACCAGCAGTTCCTCTACATGGGCTTTGACGAAGCGGTGGGTGCACTTTCCTGCAGGGTGGGCTGGTGAGAGAGGCTTTGACGAAGCGGTGGGTGCACTTTCCTGCAGGGTGGACTGGTGGGGAGAGAGGCCGGCTGGGGAAATAGGACATAAGAAATGAGACATGGCTATTTGGTTTAGTCTATTTTCTGGTGCTGGGTCTGGGTATATTTACAACTAGTACAACAAAAGTTTTAAGGTGGAGACATAAAATCTTTTAAGGAAAAATACCCCTTTTTGGTATCTGGTCATGTTGATATCTGTGTATAAGAACATTAGAAGGAGATAGTTATTCATGGTAAGCATTGTTAATCATTGAAGAAAATCCACCATAGAGAAAAGCCATTGGTAAGTGGTGATTTTTAGGGGACTGTGTGTCTTTAAATCCATTCTCCATCATTCTTTCTCTTTTCCTCCAGAAATTTGAAGATGACATCACCTATTGGCTAAATAGAGACCGAAATGGACATGACTACTATGGTGATTACTACCAACGTCACTATGATGAAGACTCTGCCATTGGACCCCGGAGCCCCCATAGCTTTAGGCATGGAGCCAGTGTCAACTATGATGACTACTGACCACCACTGCCACACATGTACACGAAACCCAAGGTGCTTCCCTTAGGAATCTCACAGTCCCTTACTCTATGCGGTTTCTGTTGTGCTTTATTTCAGTGGATCTTTTTAAGACAGTTTTTGTGACTTAGCGCCTTTTGATATTTCATGCAAGCTTCTAACAATATATCATTTAAAACTGGAAATAAAAGCATTTTGTCAAAAATAGAAGTCTCAGAATTTATTTGGATGAAAATTAAGCTGGTGCCGATTCTTGTTCCTCTGATGTTTTAAAGTTGAAGCATCCTTTGAGAGCCATTATGATCATAGCAATTTTTACCACATCCCAGGCAGACACTGTAATGAACAAAGAGTTCTTCAATTGATTAAAATGCAGTCTATACTAAGTACAAAATATAAAACCAGGAGAAAATCTAGTTGAAAATGATTTCCAGTTACAAGACTTGATTTGTAGAATTCTAATTATTCCACAGGCATTGAAGGCTTTTTGGATTCCAGCCCCTGAGCCACAGCTGGACAACCCAGGAAACAAAGCTAGATCATTCAGGAAATGAAGAGCAATAGAAAATTATCTGAAGTTAAGTTGATTTAAGTGCCATGCTCATCTAAAAATTAAAAAAATCAAACTTTTTCAAAGAATTTAAGAAGATTAAAGAATATAATTTATATTATATTTAAAAAAATATGGGGCTGGGGAAGGGAAGGAGGAAGGAGGTGGGAAGGAGCGGGGGAGGACAGTGAGGGACCTGAGCCCTTGCTCATCACAGGAGGCAGAGCTGCAGAGGGCCTGCAGGGAGGAGATGGGAGCTTGGCAGGGCCAACTCTGAAGCACTCTCACACTTCCAGGGGAATGTGACAATCTAATGAAAGCCTTTTCCTCCTTTTCCACTAAAAGACTCTATACGCCAAATTTGTTTATTGCCTCTGAAACACACTCTCCTTCATAAACCTTAGGTTAAAAATAATAACCCTGGATTTATCAGGAAACACTGGATTCAGCACAAGTGGTTATGGGCAATTACATATTAAAGTCCATCTGTTTCTTTCTTGGGAGTACTCATATGACTTTTATAAAAAAAATTGTGATAATATAGGATGACCCCAAATTTACCATTTTAACCATTTTTAGGTGTACATTCATATCATCACCATCCATCTTCAGGACTTTTCCACCTTCCCAAACTGAAACTCATTAAGCAGTAATTCCCCAAATGGCCCTTTCCCTGGTTCCTAGTGACCACCACCTGGTTACTCTCTCTATGAAAGTGACTAATCTAGGTTCCTGGCACAAGCAGAAATGTACAATATTTGTCTTTTTGTGTCTGGCTTATTTCATGTGGCATGCCTTTGAGGTTCATCATGCTGTAGTGTGTCAGAATTTCTTTCCTTTTGAAGGTGTAATAACATTCCATCATCTATGCCATATTTTGTTTATCCACTTATGTCAATGCACACTTGGGTCACCTCCAGCTTTTGGCTATAATGAATCATGCTGCAACGAGAATGGGTACACTAGTATGTCTTTGTGCCCTTGTGTTATAGTTTGGATGTGAGGTGTCCCCCAAAGCTCACATGTGAGACAATGCAAGAAAGTTCAGAGGAGAAGTGATTAGGCTTGTGAGAGTCTTAACCCAATCTTAACCCCCTGATAGGGATTAACTGAGAGGTAACTAAAGTGGTAGGGTGTGGCTGAAGGAGGTGGGACTTGGGGACATGGCTTTGGGGTATATATTTGAATCTGGTAACTGCAGTCTTTCTCTGCTTCCTGATCACCATATGAGCTGCTTCCCTCTGCCACACTCTCCACAAAGAAGTTCTGCCTCATGTTGAGCCCCAAGGAATAGAGCCAGCTGTCCATGGACTGAGACCTCTAAAACTGTGAGGCCTCTAATAAACTTTTCCTCTCTTAAAATTGTTCTGGTCAGATGTTTTAGTCACAGCAGTGAAACAGCGGACTAAAACAGAAATTGGTACTATGTAGTGGGGTCCTTGCTGTGACTAACCTGACCATATGGCTCAGAAGCTTTTTGTATATTTTGCATTTGGTGGGAGGAATTTTGAGATGCTTACCAGTGCCAGCTGGAAATGCTTTAAACTGTTGTAAGTGGAGCTTAATGGCTGATTCTACTGGGAGCTCAGAAGAACAGAATGCCAATAGGATCATGCACAGTGAAGACAGGGCCCAAGAGGCTTCAGAGAATGACTCTATTGGAATTTGGACTAGAGGCCATTCCTGTTTTGTTCTGGCTGTTTTGTTTCTGCATTTTGTCCATGTCCTGAGACTTTCTGTGAGGCTGATTTTAAAAGTGATGAACTTCTTATTTGGCAGAAGAAATTTCTGGACAGTATAGCATTCAGCAAGTGCTATGGGTACTACTGGCAGCTTTTAGCCAAGTTACTATGATATTCAGGAGCAGAAAGCAGAGCAGAAAGATTCGAGAAACCTGAACTTGAAAGGCAGGAGTAAAACTGGGGCTAAGGAAGTTGCAGTTGTTAAAGACATTACTGCCACTACAGAAATGCTAAAGATTTTGCCCAGAGACAATTAGAAAAATGGCTTAAGGGCATCTCAGAAGGAGCAAGACCACTTCTATCTCAGGCTCAAGGGAGTAAAAGTGAAAATTCTCTTGAGAAGAGACCAGTCAGAAATCCTTCTTGCACAAAGGTGCCTAGAAAGTTTTTTCAATGTGCTCAGCCACCCAGAGTCTGCTGCAGCTAAGGTCTCTGGAGGCTTGGCTACTGCTCAAGATGGCGGCAGACCTTGGCATCAACCATGTGGTGGTACTGGTTCTGCAGGAATGCAGGATGCTGGAGTTAGGGGGTCATGGAGGCTTCTACCAAGATTTCAAAGGAAGGCTTTGAAGCAAGGCAGAGTGCAGTAGGGTCGGAGTCCCTGCAGGCACTCCCTGAGAAGACAAGATATAGAGTTTTGAGGAGGAAGCCAAAGCTGCAGTGGAAACCCCTGAAATTAAGAAATGCCAATAATGTGGGGCACTGTCCTAAGAAAGCTGCAGGGATTAAGCAGAGACAAGTCAACAGAAAGGCCACTTGGGTTGCAACCAAAAAAGCCACAGGGGTAGAGCCACACAGCCCTTTGGAGAGAACATCACGATGCCGTGTGCTCCAGAGGCCAGACACAGAACTACAGGATTTTTTTTTGCCTACCTGGATTTCAGTCTTGCTTTGGTACCATCCCTTTTTTCTATGACCCATTTTTTGTGAATGGAAATGTTTACTCTGTATCTTTATATACTGGATACTTGTAAATTGCTTTTAATTTTACAGGAGCTCACAATGAGAGATTGCATTGAGCCTCAGAGACTCTTGGAAATAGACAAAATATATTTTGCTGTGAGATGGTTGTGAGGGCCAGGGGCAGAATGTTATAGTTTAAATGTGAGGTGTCCCCAAAAAGCTCAAGTGTGAAACAGTGCAAGAAGTTCAGAGGAGAAATGACTGGGTTGTGAAAGTCTTAACCCAATCAATAAATTAAACCCCTGAGAGGAATTACTGAGTGATAACTGAAGTGGTTTGGTGTGGCGGGGGGAGGTGGGAACTGGGGACGAGGCTTTGGGGTATATATTTGTATCTGGCAAGTGGAGTCTCTCTCCCTACTTCCTGATTATCCTGTGAGCTGCTTCCCTATGCCCCACTCTTCCACCATGGTGTTCAGCCTCACCTGGAGCCCAAAGGAATGGTGCTGGACTTCTATGGACTGGAGACCTCTGAAACTGTGAGCCCTCTGATGAACTTTTCCTCCCTACAATGGTTCTGGTTGGATCCTTTTAGTCGCAGCAGGGGGAAAAAAGCTGACCAAAACAACTTGCTTCAATTCTCTTTGGAATTGCAGAATCCTATGATAATTTATTTTAATTTTTCTGTAAGAATAGCCATATGGTCTTCCACAGCAGCTCCACCACTTTATATTCTCATCCTTACAGCTTTTGTTTTGTTTCTTGAGAGGGCTGGCCCAAAGCACAGAGCAACGCTCAAGAGAAGAATGGGAGGGTGATGGAAGACATCTTTTACTTCTAATCTTAAGGAAGTTCTTCCCATGCTTCTCCTTTAGCTAAGTCGGCTGGTTGCTTTTTGTAGATGTCTGTTTTGTTCAGTATTCTCCAGAGAACAGACCAATAGGCAATTAACATTTGTATGTACACGTGAGTGGACACACACACACACACACACACACACACACATACACACTAGATTGGCTCTTATGACCAGAGAGGATGAAACATTCCACACCAGCTACCTGCACCCTGGAGAGCCAGGGAGGCTGCTTACATGGCTCAGTCCAAGAATCCAGAACTCAGGATCAGGAAGGCTAATAATGTAGCCTCTATCATAAGTCAGCAGCCCCAAGAGCCTATGGAGGGCCACTGGTACAAGTGCCAGAGTTCAAAGCCAAAGAACCCGGTATCTGGTGTCCAAGGGCAGTAGCAACTGAAACTAGCCCCCTCTAGAAGGAAAAGCCTAGAGGTTGGAGGGAGTTCTCTCTTTCTTCTGTTGTTGTGTTCCCTCTTTCTCCTGCCTTCTTGTTCTATCCAGGCCCTGGCCTCCCATATTCAGAAAGGTTTTCCCCACTCACTTCACAGATCCACATGCCTATCTTGGGAAACACTTTCAAAAATATACCCCACAAGCATGCTCTACCATGTCCAAGGTGACTAGCAGTTTGCTCAAGTCGACCACTAAAACTACCCAGTGCCATTCCCCTTTCCAAGGTAAGAAAATTTACTTCTAAAAATGTGCTAAGAAAAAAATATTTATGTTCTATATGGTTATGGAAGGGTTTTCTTTGTTGAGAAAATGTCACTTTTCCTTTGAAATCTGTTAATATGGTGAATTTCATTAATAAAAAATCTAATATTAATCAATTAAGTAATTGAATTTCTGTAATTTAACCATATTGTGTGTGTATGAGGGGTACTATGGGTTTGACCCAGGGGTGTTCTATCACCGAGCTATACCCCCCAGTTCTTTCTTTATTTTAAGACTTTAAGTTGCTGAGGTTGGCCTTTAACTTGCCATCCTCCTGCCTCAGCCTCCGAGTCACTGGGATTACAGGTATGTGCTACCATTCATTGCTGGATCTGGTTTGGAAACACTGATTTAGAATTTTTGCATCCACCACTTATGAATAAGATTGGCCCATAGCTTTCCTTCTCATTCTTTTCTGCTCTATTTGAGTGTGAAGGATATGCTGGCCTTATAAAATGATTTCAGAGTGTTTTTGCTAATATTTTTGTTACAGTGGTAAGAATGAAATTATCTGTTTCCTGAATTCAGATACAGGAATTTGGATGCAGTATTTTCTTTTTGGGAAAAATTTTGACTATTGATTACATTTCTTTTACATTTAAAGAATTATTCTGATCTGTGTTTTTTAGTCTGTTTTATTTACTTCTATTTTTCTAGGATGTTATCCACGATACCAAAGTTCTGAAGTATGTGAAGTGTTGCTCTTCTGTCTTGTCTGTATTTCTTCGTATGTGTGATTGTGTTCTTTTTTTCCATTCAGTTTTATTTCTGCCCCCTTAAAAGATGATTCACATCCCAATGAAGCTTTTGCCTTGCTGACACCTTGTCTATGTTCTCTATTTCACAAATTTCTGTTTTTATTTCTTTTTCTTCCATTTTTGTGGGTCTTTGATTTTAATTATTTTCACATTCCATTTTGAGCCTTCCCACCCTCCAACACAAGCACTTAATACTTCAAGTATTGTGCCACAGGAGTTTGATGTGAAAAATTAGATGGTGAAATCTCCCAATTTCGATCATAATTTATATTTTGACCTATGAGTTGATTGTATTATTAAATTTCCAAGTGAGTGAATTTTTCTAATCATCTTTCTTTGTTTACTAACTTAATTGCACTATGGTAAGCAACGTGGTCTGTCAGATGCGGACCCTTCGAAGTGTATTATGGCCAGCACTGTTCCATGTGTGCTTAAAAAAAAATATCTTTCCCAGATATGCAATGCAGTCATGTCCCTCAATTCAAACTGCATTGCTTTACCATTCACATTTCTTTTTCCTTACTGCGGTATTTTTTTCTTTTGTGTGTGTGTGTGTTTTCTGTCTGTCATTCTAGCATTTACTAAGAACTCTTGCTCTGGTGATGATTTTGATCATGTTTTGTTTTAATTCTGCTGATTTGGCTTTGTATATTATGGGATGATACATAATAGTGTAGTGTATACAAATTTGAAACTGATAGATTTTCCTGGTGAATGGAATTATTATGTAGCAAATTTCTTTATTTTGAGTAATGGTTTGTTTGTTTGTTTGTTTTTTGGCCTGAATTTTCCTCTCTGTTTTGTTAATACTTTACTGGTCTATCTATTCTTTATTTGGCTTTTAATCTTTCTGAGTGCTTTAGATATGTCTGTTATAATGAGTATTAGCTGAATTTTGTTTTGTTTCTAAAAGAACAATTAAGGCCTTAACTGTAGAATTTAACCCACTTATTTATTGTGATGAGTACTTATTTATTTTACTGTATATTGAACTCAGGACCCCAAACAAGCTATGGACATGCTCAACAACTGAGCTCTGCTACAGTCACAGCCCCTATTTCTAACATGACATTTGGGACTTTTGACTTGCCCTATTTCACTTATTTCTTTCTCACCCTCTTCCTTCATTTGGACCCTTTTGATTTTCAGTGCTCAATGATTCTTTCCCCTCTACTTCTTTTCAAGGTCTAGATTAGTATTTAATACTATACTCCACAACAATTGCAGGTAACCAATAGCCAGTCTTAGTTTTCTTCAGGAAGTATACATGTGCCTTGAATTCCTTCTCCAAATTTTATGCTATGGTAGGTTGGCATTTTATATCTAGTCTGTTTTATTTCCCCCACAAACTGCCTTTGCTTCACTGGGGCAAAGGGCAGATAGCATAGATAATAAATGATTGGGTTGGGGAAGAAGGGGGCTAATTTAAGAAGAAACAAAATGCTAATACTTCCAGAACACTTCCTCCTCCTCAAAACCTGTTGCCAAGGTTACCAGCCTCCAGGCAACTGTTCTTCCCAGCAAGGAGATGTTAATGAGTACCCCATGGGCATCTTCTTTTCTGCCTTTCTGGGCATATGGGGAGAGGTACCCGCTGGATGGCTCCTTTCCCAATGTTCAGTCACCTTTTGGCAGGATGGGAAGAGGGGACAGGAGAAGAAAAGAAACCTAAAATCATTCTCTTGGGTACCAGCTCTGGATCTCCTTATTTCCGGAGGAGTCTCTCTCTTTTCTCTCTCTCTATTCTATCCTTTAAGTAAACCTTTTTTTTAAAAATTTTTTTCTTTGTTCTTGATTGTTCATTTTTTATTGATTGCCATTGTCTTTGCCCTGGCATTTCTCAGGTGTTTAATCTTCAATGAGAACCGGAACAAGGACCCGATCCTGATTTTTAAGACCAGTTTCAATCTTAGCTGATCCAGAGGCTGCGCTGTGCACTGGTGCTTGAAAGATGCTCTCTGTTTCCCAACAGGCCTGGGAGAGCTGAGATGGGAGTCATCTTGAAGCAACCCCACTACAGCTGCTGCTGAGGAGCTGGGAGATCACAGCAAACACTGCCACACTGTCCTGGCAGGTGCCTGTTAGGTTGGTTTGAGGTGGTAGAGGAACAAAGCACCAAGCAACCCTCGCAGAAAGAACCACCAATCAGGCACTGACAGAACCGCCTGTCAATCAGCAGGGTCTACAGACCAATCCTGGATCTTAGCAAGCTCCTCCGACCAACCCCTAGTAAGACAAGGGACTCTAAAAACACTCTTTTCCTGTCCAAGCCCCCCCTTCCTGCCCTAAGCCCAATAAAAATTCCAGTCCAGTTGAGCCACACACTCTTCTCCCCAGACCTGCCCTGTTGGTCTGGAGGGTCTTACCTGGGAGCAAAATCTCAATAAAGCCTTGTTCAGCAGCCTTTTTTTATTTTTTGCCATTATATATGAGCTCTCTTATTTTTTTTTGTATCACAATTCTTAATATATCTTTGTACTACAACTTATCATATCTCTGTTTGTATATAAGGTATGTTGACACCAAATTCACATCTTCATACATGTATTTTGTATAATGATGACCGTCTCCTTCCACTATCCTTGCTATTCCCCTTTTCCCTCCCTTTCCCTCCCACCCGTATTCCCTATCTAGAGGTAATTTTCCACCCATGCTCTCCCTCCCTACCCCACTTTGAGTCACCCCGCTTATATCAGAGAAAACATTCAGCATTTGTTTTTTTGGGATTGGCTAATTTCACCTAGCATAATCTTCTGTAATGCCATCCATTTCCCTGCAAATGCCATGATCTTATTCTTTTTTAGTGCTGAGTAATATTCCATTGTGTATAAATGCCACATTTTTTTATCCATTCATTTACTGAAGGACATCTAGGTTGGCTCCACAGTTTAGCTATTGTGAATTGTATTGCTATTAACATTGATGTGGCTGTGTCCCTGTAGTAAGCTGTTTTTAGGTCCTTTGGGTATAGTCTGAGAAGAGGAATAGCCGGGTCAAATGGTGGTTCCATTTCCAGCTTTCCAAGGAATCTCCATTCTGCTTTCCAAATTGGCTGCACTAATTTGAAGAGACCCAGAATAGCTAAAGCAATTCTAAGCAGGAAGAGTGAAACAGGTGGTATTGCTATACCAGACCTTAAACTATACTACAGAGCAATAGTAACAAAAACAGCATGGTACTGGCACCAAATCAGCAGCCTTTTTTTGGTCACCACTGCCTGACCTTACAGTGCCTACCTATCAGGTGGCCTAGGAAGTACATAGCAGAAGGTGAGTGAAACAGGCACAGAGAATATTGTACCCTGGGGGATTTGAGTTGGAAAAGTGAAAGGGAGCCCTACTCACCTTTTCTGTGAGTCTGTCAGCTAATATAACAAGCTCAAGTGAGTCTGGAATCTGAACAGGTGGGTGTGAATATAACCAGGGACTAGCCTGTGATGGCTGGTCCCCAGCAGCAGAATGTGTGGAGGATTGGCTCTCTTGTCCTCAATGAACTCCTGGGAGGTTTCTGAGATCTCGACCCCCATTAGAGATCTGTAAGTGCCAGGCCCTAGGGGTGTGTTGTTTAATCTCTCCAGAGGAGACACCCCCAACCAAGCTCCTGAGGCCTGATTAGAACTAAACCCCACCTCACTCACAGAACTCTGCAGTAGGCCCACCTGGGAATGCACTGATCTGGTCTGTGAGGACAAAACTCCAACTGATAGTGATTCCCATCCCATCCTACCTCATGCTGATAAGAAGGGAAGTGAGACTTATTTCAACCAGATTCAGTCTGAGGCTACTCCAACTGACAGATCAGAGAGCAACATCAAAAGAGAACGAGGTTAACAACCCCCAGACCTTACTTTGGTTCTCAGTAAATAGCTCAAAAAGAAACAGAAAGAAAAAGAGTTGGACATAGGCAGTGACCATCCATTCTCATTGACTATTCTGATCACATCAGTGGAGATGATTCTCTCATTTTTCATTAAGAATAATGTCCTTTCAGGCTGGGGTTGTGGCTCAGTGGTAGAACACTTGCCTAGCACGTGCGAGCCCTGGGATTGGTCCTCAGCACCACATATAAATAAATAAAATAAAGGTATTGTTTTTAACTATAACTAAATAAATAAATAAAAGAATAATTTCCTCTACCTTCATTCCTTTCTTGCTTAATGTCTGTGTGTGTTCTTGCTGTGCTGACTGGCTTAGGGACATATATACTTGTTTCTTTTTTCATTTTTACCATTTTTAAATGTACCTATTATTTCTTGCCTTGTCCTTTGAGGATAAGGGGGGCGGGTTGGTTTGTATGCTTTGGGGTTTTGTCTTGTTTTGATTTCATTTGTTTTATGGCTCGTTGTCTCTTTTCTTCCCCTGCTAACAGCCTAATTCTATTGTTCTTGTTCTCTCTCTCTCTCTCTCTCTCACTCACTCTGTCTGTCTCACTCACTCACTCTTTCCCTTCATTTTGTTTCTATTTGTCGTCTTCTTCCTTGCAACCATTACCTGCTACATCTCTTCTGCCTTGTTTCTGTTCATTTTTTGAAACTGCAAATTATTTTCTACCTTCCTAACATTTTCTTTTCTCTTAGTTAACTATATTTTAACCATCTTTTAGAACTGATTTATATAACTCCTTCCCCAACCATTAGTGCCAATACAATTATTACTGCTGTGGATTACATAATTGACACCTGATGTTTGCTTTAAAGTCAGGTCTAGTTCATGGTTGTTGTCTTTACTGTTGACAGTTGCTGACTCTGCCATCCTTGGTTTGTGTTTGTGTGTGTGTGGTAATTAGTGTTGTAGCTGTCATAGTAGGGACTGGCTATTTATTTTAATGCTATATATCATTCACATTAGTTGTGGCTATTGTTACTTTTGCTCTATTCTGAGGGGTGCTGGGAACCTCACAGGGCAGTACAAGTTCACAGAGTAGAAATTCTGATACTGAATTCAATTGAATCAAAAGACAGTGCACCTTGCTCCCTACACCAAATTAATGACAATCTTCAGCATCCTTTAATACAAAGAATAGAAGAGACAGAGACCAAAACTAACAACCAGGCCCCAAGCAGAAACAACTATGGCTGAGCCCCCAGGTCCCACCTATGGATATCCATTGCTACAGCAAAAATACAGAAATAATGCAAAGGCTATGGATACCACACCTACTAAGAGGTCTCAATCTAGATCACTCTAGGATACTTTGGCAACTAAAGAATGTACCCTAAAATGGCCCACACATAAGGGTGGGAGAGAAATACCATCCAAGAGAAGAATAAAACTCAACACAGGAATACAAGAAATATGAAAAACCAAGGTAACATGACACATCCTAAAGTTCATAATTCACCAGCACTGACCATAAAGATATTGAAGGTGATGAAATATCAGATAAGGTATTTAAAATAATCATTATGAAAATGATGAATGAATTCCAAGAGAACGCAGAAAAATAACTGAATGCATTGAAAAAGTGAGTATGGGGTATGAATAAGAAATTCAATAAGGAGTTAGAAATATTTTAAAAGAACCAAATAGAAATATTGGAAATAAAAGTCACTATAAATAAAAAAAAAATGTTCAGTTGAAAGTCTAATAGAGTAGACCATGCTAAAGACAGATTCTCAGAGTTAGAAGACAAAGTGGCCAGTCTTGAACATTCAGACAGCATTAAAGAAAAAAAAATAAGTAAGCACAATCAGAATATAAAATAACTCAGGGACAACATGAGGAAACCAAATTTAAAAATCACTGGCATGGAGAAGGGTTGTAAGATGCAGAATAAATAAATATTGTTATTTCCTATTCAGGGAAATAACAATAGAAAAATTTCCAAATCTTGAGAATAAGATGGACCTCAAGATACAAGAGGCATTCAGAACCCCAAATAGACAAGATCTAAAAGGAACCCCTCCATGAAACATTACAATGAAAATACCTAGCACACAGAACAAGGACAGGATTTTAAAAGCCTCAAGAGAAAAACAACAGGTCATATATAGAGGCAAGTCTATCAGAATCACTTCCAGCTTCTCAGCACAAACTCCAAAAGCCAAAGGACTTAGAATGATGTGTTCCAAGTCGTGAAAGAAAAGAATTGTCAACCAAGAGTGCTATATCTAGCAAAGTTATTCTTCAAAATCGAAGGCAAAATAATAGCCTTCCAAGAGAAGCAGAAACCAAAAGAATTCATGACAACTAAACCAGCACCACAGAACCTAATAAAATACTCCACACAGACGAAATGAAAAACAAACCTGGGGTTCAAAAATGAACAAAGCTAATTTGAAAAGTAGCTAATAAATGAGAAACATGATCAAATTAAATATGATAAACAAATCAACATGGTAGGAATTAATAAATATCTCCCTGTAATTGTCTCAACTCTCCAATTAAGACATAGGATGGCAGAAACGGATTATAAAACAAGACTCAACTATACGATGTTTGCAAGAGAAGCACCTTACAGACAAAGACAACCACAGGTTGAAAGTGAAAACGTATAAACTGAAATACCATGCAAATGGAACCCCAAAACAAACAGGAGTTGCTACTCTGATATGTGACAAAGGAGACTTCAAACAAAAAAATCAGAAGAGACAAAGAATGTCACTTCATACCAGTAAGGGAACAATCTTACAAGAATTTCTATAGGCACATGATCAACCCAAATTGAGTCAGGAAGACATACACAATTTAAACAGATCAATGTCAAGCAAGGAAATAGAAGACACCATCAAAAGCCTACCAACCAAGAAAAGTCTGGGATCAGACAGATTCACAGCTGAGTTTACAAGACCTACAAAAAAGAATTAATACCAATACTCCTCAAATTATTCCATGAAATAGAAAAGGAGAGAACTCTTCTAAACTAATTCTATGAGGCTAGTATCATCCTGATAGATGATACTAGGCACAGACACATCAAGGAAAAAAATTTCAGACCAATATCCCTGATGCACATAGATACAAAAATTTTCAACAAATTCTGGCAAATCGCATACAAAAACATATTTAAAAAAATAGTGCGCCATGATCAAGTTGGGTTTATAACAGGAATGCAAGGATTCAACATACGGAAATCAATAAACATAATTCATCGCATCAATAAACTTACAGGATCAATAAACTTACATGATTCAGAGAAAGCATCTGACAAAATACAGCACCGTTTCACTTTCAAAACACTAGAAAATCTAGGGATACTAGGAACATACTCAACATCATAAAAGCTATGAATAAGAAATTCAATAAGGAATTAGAAATATTTTAAAAGAACCAAATCAAAATATTGGAAATAAAAGAATATAAAATAACTCAGGGACAACATGAGGAAACCAAATTTAACAAGCAGCTAAACCCAAGGCCAGCTTTATTCTAAATGGAGCAAAATTGGAAGCATTCCCTTTAAAAACTGGAACAAGACAGGGATGCCCTCTTTTACCACTTCTACTCAACATAGTCTTTGAAACTCTAGCAAGACCAATTAGACAAAAGAAATTAAAGGGATATGAATAGGAAAAGAACTCAAACTATCATTATTTGTAGACGACATGATTCTATACTTAGAGAATCCAAAAAACTCCACCCACTAAACTTCTAGAATTAATAAATGAATTCAGCAAAGTAGCAGGATATAAAATCAAAACCCATAAATCAAAATATTTTTATACATCAGTGATGAATCCTCTGAAAGAGAAATTAGGAAGACTACCCCATTCACAATAGCTTCACAAAAAATAAAATATAAACAAAAGAGGTTAAAGACCTCTACAATAAAAACTACAGAACATTAAATAAATAAATAAAAGAAACCTTGAAAGATGAAAAGATCTCCCATGCTCCTGAGTAGGCAGAATTAACATTGTCAAAATGGCCATACTACCCAAAGCACTATACAGTCATTGCGATTCCAATTAAAATCCCAATGTCATTCCTTATAGAAATAGAAAAAGCAATCAAGAAATTTATTTGGAAAAATAAGAGACCCAGAATAGCCAAAGCAATCCTTAGCAAGAAAACTGAAGCAGGAAGCATCACAATACCAGACCTTAAACTATACTACAGAGCTACAGTAACAAAATCAGCATTGGCATCAAAATAGACATGTAGACCAAGGGTACAGAATAGAGGACACAGAGGCAAACCCACATAAATATAATCATCTCAAACTAGACAAAGGCACCAAAAACAACAAGTGGTGCTGGGAGAACTAAAAATCCATATGCAGCAAAATGAAACTAAACCCCCCCTCTCTCACCATGCACAAAATTCAACTCAAAGTGGATCAAGGACCTAGGAATTAGCCCAGAGACCCTTCGCCTAATAGAGGAAGAACTAGGCTCAAATCTTCATCACATCAAACTAGGCCTCGATTTCCTTAACAAGACTCCTAAAGTGCAAGAAATAAAATCAAGAAATCAAGAAATGGGATGGATTCAAACTAAAAAGCTTCTTCTCAACAAAAGAAACAGTCATTGAAGTGAACAGAGAGCCTACATTTTGGGAGCAAATTTTTGCCACACGCATATCAGATAGAGCACATATCTCTAGGATATATAAAGAACTCAAAAAACTTAACACCCAAAAAAACAAACAACACAATCAATATAAGAGCTAAGGAGCTGAACAGACACTACACAGAAGATACACAATCAACAAATATATGAAAAAGTGTTCAACATCTCTAGTAATTAGATAAATGCAAATCAAAACTACTCTAAGATTTCATCTCATTCCTGTCAGAAAGGCAGTTACCAAGAATACAAACAATAGTAAGTATTGGTGAGGATGTGGGGGAAAAGGCACACGCATAAATTGCTGGTGGATCTGCAAATTGGTGCAACCAATATGGAAAACAGTATGTAGATTCCTTAGAAAACTTGGAATGGAACCACCATTTGACCAGCTATCCCACTCCAGGGTCTAAACCCAAAGGACTTAAAATCAGCATACTATAGTAACGTAGGAATATCAATGTTCATAGCAGCTCAATCCATAATAGCTAAACCGTGGAAGCAATCTAGATGCCCTTCAATAAATGAATGGATAAAGAAACTGTGATTATATATATATATATGTGTGTGTGTGTGTGTATGTATATATGAGTGTGAGCATGTATACACACACACACACACAATGGAATATTACTCAACATTAAAAGAGAATAAAATTATGACATTTGCAGGTAAACGGATGAAGTTAGCATGAACATCATGCTAAGCAAAGTAGGCCAATCCCAAAAAACCAAAGGCCAAATGTTCTCTCTGATAAGTGGATGCTGATCCACAATGGGGTGGGGGGGTGGGGAGCATGGTAAAGATGGAGGAACTGTGATTGGGCAAAGGGGGACAAGAGGCAGGAGGAGGGGGTATGAGCACAGGAAAGATGGTGGAATGAGATGAACATCATTACCCTAGGTATATATATGACCACACATATAGTGTGACTATATCATGTTCTACCAGAGAAATGAAAAGGTGTGCTGCAATTGTGTAAATGAATCAAAATGCATTTTGCTGTCATATACACCTAATTAGAATTTATTAATTTAAAAACAATAGTGAGCTCTTTAAAATCAAACACTTAAATCACTAAATAGAAATTTCAGTACAGTGGTAGAAAAATCAGAAGCCAATGACATTTCTTAGAGAAAATGAAAATGAAAATGAAATTCTATACAGCATTTCCAAAAGTCTTGTGGCATATTCTGTAGCCTGTTTCCTTCAACCTCTAGGGTCAACTGTTTCTTCTTTGCCCGCCTTCTGAATAGACACTATAAAACTAAAACTTAAGATCCCTGGTCTCCCAGATTGACAGGATGAAGATGCAGAAACAAGAAAAGGAGGGAAGTCTGTGTCCTCAGGACACCACAGGGAGACCAAACCAGCTCTAGGACTGCCCTCCTCTGGACATTTATGTGAAAGTATTCCAACAATAGAAACTATACTGCTTGACAAAACAAAATCAAAACACATGTAGAAAACTTCAGACTTCTATATCAACCTAGAGCCATACTCAAACAATAGAATAAAGGCATTATAAATACTAAACAAGGTAATAATTTACCTCCTACGTACTGACTGCTAGGAAGCCACTGAAGGATGTGCTTTACTCACATGAGACAGACAAACCAGAAAGCGAATGATGAGACACTATATCAAATGGGAGGAGGCAGGGGTGATGCAGGAAAGCAGTGGAGAAGTTTAGAAGAACATCACCAAAGGCCAGTTCACAGGAAATGGTGCGGCAGACCTAGGAAACAAGCGGACCAAACAAGTGGATGAAAACAGGTGACAGAGGCTTCATGAGGCAGGAGACAGAGAAATGGGGAGAGAGAGAGAGAGAGAGAGAGAGAGAGAGAGAGAGAGAGAGAGAGAGAGAGAGAGAGAGAGAGAGAGGACGCACTGAGGGATACAGTGATGCAACCATGGGTCTTAGGACGGATACAGGTGGAAGATAAAGGCAAAAGGAAAGTTCAAGCAGCTCTGAAGCCAAAAGGCACAAGACCCAGTGGTGTTGTGGACTCACTCAGAGGAGGGGGTATGGTCATGTTCAGTTTGAAAAGACGACAAGTGAAATGTGTAAGGATTTTTTTCCCCAGGCAGGAGATAGAATGGTCAGATCTTAGTAGTCACATCTAGGGATGGAAATGTAGGTGCAGATTATATTATCTACAGGTCACTAAAGTTCTGAGCATGCTCAACTTCTCTGAGAGGGACAGGGAAGAATGGGAAAAAGACTAAGATTTCCAGATTTCCTGGAATGGCCATCTTTTATAACTTTACTTAAGGACTCTTACTATATGTTTGGGTGTGCAACTTTGTGTCTTTAACATCTCAACTTGACTCCTCTATAATAAGGGAGATTTGTGAGAGGAAGAGGGGAAAGAATGTTCATTTCACATAGAAAGGCTTTTAGAGGTCATTAACCCCGTTTTAATTTTTTTCCAGTTACCTAGAGTGGTAAAAACTTAATCAAGGGCAGAGAGGAAGCAGAAGAACAGAACAGAAGCCAGGTAGTCTCTAGTTAACTGACAGCCCTCAGGGAAATTCTATTTATCATATGATACTTCCCCTAAGCAAAAAAAAATTAAAGCAATATTCACAACTGTTTCATTACCATAATAATATCATCACTTCCTCCAGCAACAGTTTTAAATTTCTTTTTCCAATTGTAAATAATTTTAAAAGATTTCAGTCCAGAAATGAAAAATACTAAATGGATAAACACATTCTAAAAAGACCCTCCAAAACCAATAAATTAGAACATATTTAAGAAGGAGACACTTAGAGAAATATTAATTTGACCTATACAATGATATTACCTTCTCTTTTCCTTTTTTATTTATGGAATAAATAAAATAGTAGAAGAAATAAAATAGTAGAAGAAAATGGTATGATTAATCTCTATGTACCCATCATCTTACTTTAGCAATTATCATCACATGTCCAACTGTTTCAGCCCAAATAGTAGTTACTTCCTCCTTCCTCTCTTTTCTCACTTATCCTCATTATAATTATTATTTCAAATTTGACACAGGGTGTCACTAAGTTGCCCAGGCTGTTCTCAAATTCCTAGACTCAAGTGATCCTTCCTTGTCAGTCTCCAGAGTGACTAGGACTCCAGGAATGCAAAGCTGTGCCCGGTCACCCTGATAACACCCTTTCTGTAACAGAATCATTTGCTTCTTGGCAAACTTGATGATCTCTTTCTTGGGCAATGTTCCTGGCTGAAAGATGTCACCAACTTGTCTGGTGTGGAGGCACATGCCTGTAATCCCAGCTGCTCAGGAAGACCAGGCAGGAGGATCATGAGTTCAAAACTAGTCTCAGCAACTTAGGGAAGCCCTAAGCATCTTAGCAAGAACCTGTCCCTAAACAAAACATAAAAAAGGACTGGGGATGTGGTGGTTAAGTGCCCCTGGATTCAATCCCAATTACCAAAAAAAAAAAAAAAAAGGTGGAGGGGTCACCAACCTGTTCTCATTCATGTTTCCAGTGTGCCACAAAAAGAAGCATAACGTCTAATAAAAATTTAAAAATTCTTGAATAAATCTTGAAGTTGACCAAACAACATACTTTTTCCATATTTTACAATCAGAAAATGCAACTTCAACTCACTCTCAGTTATTTATTAAGCAAAAAGCTGTCCCCACCTCTTACACATACTGTTGTTACAAACTGACATTTTCTAGGTTTTGATTTAACTGTACAATGAGGGGTTAAAACTAATGCTACTTAAAATTCCTTAGAGCTGTAAAATTCATTCCATTCCAAGGTGAACAAAAGTCTCTGGCCACGTGAAAATTTAAGCACAATTACAACAAGAAGATGCATCAAGAGGAAACATTTCAGCTTTAACTAAAAAAAAAAAAAACCGGCTTCACCACATTTGAAAATTACTTAGCTCCTGTGGACTACTTTCTCCTTTGTCAAATGAGACAAACAACAGTACTATCTCATGGTTACCATGAAGACTAAATGAAATGCTTAGGCAAGTGCCATAAACTTAGCATGCAATCATTACATTTGAGTAATAAACCACTACCATTTGGATTCACTGAATGCTACATTTTGATTGCATGGGGCCATAACAATGATCTGATTCCCTTCTCTTGTTTCTAATTTTATATAGTAACCAGAGCCCGCAGGATGGTTCCTTGATCCTTACCTTAAGTCACTGCTCTTTCCACTGCACCGACACATAAACCTTCATAAATTAGACTGCTTCAGTTAAATGCTTGAAAAATTGTAGGATTTCTTGACAGTGTTAGCCAGGACCAGGAAGAAAACAAGAAGGGGTTTGTAAATCAGGAAGTTAAGGAAGAAAGAGAAAGAAAAAAACCAGGATACAGACATGTGAGTGTGTCAATGAAACCTGAAATACCTTGAGGGGTCTGTGTTTTTATTTTTTTTTTTTGCTATTTTTTTGGGGGGGTGGGTTTGGGTTTTTTTTTTTTAATTGGTTGTTCACAACATTACAAAGCTCTTGACATATCATATTTCATACATTAGATTCAAGTGGGTTATGAACTCCCATTTTTACCCAAATGCAGATTGCAGAATCACATCGGTTACACACCCACGTTTTTACATAATGCCCTATTAGTGACTGTTGTATTCTGCTACCTTTCCTATCCCCTACTATCCCCCTCCCCTCCCCTCCCATCTTCTCTCTCTACCCCCTCTACTCTAATTCCGTCTTCTAAACCGCCTCCTGCCCCCAGGTCACCTGGGCCCCCCTCCCCTCTCCAGGGGCCTGCGGTGAGGCCACCTCTTCTCCTCTGAGGTCCAGGCCACACGGCTGAGGCCACCGCGTCCTGCACAGGACCCTGCAGGTCACACTCCACCCGCTGTGACCAGCAGCTCCGCCCAGGAGGGCCCTCAGGTGAGAACCGGGACGCGGGGTCCGCGGTGGGCGCTGTGGGGACCGCCCCGGCGGCTCCAGGGGACAGGCAGCCGGGACCGAGGCTCCAGGGCGACGGCAGAGTCCTCCGGGTCCCCCCTCGTGTGGGCGCCTAGAACGGGGCCGCTCCGGGCAGCGCACCTTCTCCTGTCAGGGACCCCGGGAGCCGGACCCTCCATCCGGGACCTCCAGTCCCGCGGGCGCTACTTCCGGGCTCCTCCCCCTCGGAGCTCCCCGCGACAGCGGCTCAAAGTTCCCGCCCTGCACAGGCCCCGCCCCCGTCTCCCTGGCGACGGCTCCGCTGCGCTTCCGGGTCCACCTCTGCAGGCGGAGGGCCTGACCCTAGGCGCCCCGCCTGCCGGGCTGTCAGCTCAGCTGCTGACCTAACGTGAGACAGCAACTAACTAGCCTCCTCACCTGTCCCCAACTTCCTAGGAGTGAGGCCTGCGGCTGCCCCTCGTGGCCCAGGGACCGTGTGGACGGGGCCCTGGATGCTGGAGTTTCCCATGGGAAATGGCTTCTCAGCCAGGGGGACGGGACTGCTGCCCAGGAAGACAGGGGCCCTGGGAAGGAGCCTGCCACTCTCCTTGCTTTGAGTGACCGCCTCCAAGGGCCTCCTGGACTGGCAGCTGCTGACGAGGGCTTTCCTGGGCAAATGTTGTGAGTCTGGCCCAGCCTCAGGTCTGGAAGTGGGACCTTCCTTCAAGCAGGCACGACACTCAGGGTAGCACTGCCCTGTGGTGGCCCTGTGCAGTCAGCGATGTGGTAGAAAACAGTCTCTCCCGGGGTGCTGGGACTAAGCACCTAAGAGAAACCACACCAAAAGAAAGCCCAGGACCCTCGCTGCCCAGGCTGCCCATGAGGTTGCCCTTGGAGCCCCTGGAGCTGCCGCTGTGCCCTGATGGGCCCTCCAGTTCCCCAAGCAGCCTTCCAGCTGAAGTCCCAAAGAGTTTGCTGTCACCCCAGACCTTCCATTAGTGTTCCCCATACAATCCCATAACTAAGGTCACCTGGAAAGATAACTCAGCGAAGAGGCAGCACACGATGTGCATCAAATAGATGGTAGCTAATGATATCAGTTAAAGAAAGTGTCAGTTTAAAGAGAAAGACTACTGGAGATGTCTATCATCTAGTCTTGCTCTTCTACAGTATGTAGCATCCCTAGTGTTTGTGGTTGGTTCATGGATAACAGATGTAGTAGGATGTACAGTCAGTGAGGTTGGGTACTTCTGTTTAATAGTTTGGTATAATTATAATGTTTATTTTCCTTTAATATGGTTGAAGAAACACAGTAGCTCTGATTGCTGCTGGCAGAATTTGCCACTACAGTAGGAGGCAGCCTGAAGACAAAATTGCTAAGAGGAAAAAGGCAGGACAGAGACACCACAGAGGAATGAAGATGGAGTCCAGGTCCATCTATGAGCAGTGAGCCAAATTCATTTTGGTAAGTGAGTCAGAATTGGGATTTTCTGTTTAACAGTGTACAGAATAATTGGGAAAGAAGGGTTTTCCAACTTAAAAAAAAAATCTCTCCATAGTGAGACACCTTGAGAAAATCCTATTAAACTGTACATTTTACCGTGTGTACAATGAGCAACTTCTCTATGGGACTAGAAAAAATAATCTTAGTTATTTAAAAAAATTAAGTCCTAAGAGCCACCAAAATTTTTAACATTTTTATAATAGAAAATACTATTAAATAAAAGTGGATGAATGGTTTTCCAGACAGTATTCAAAGCCTGAGATGGAAAGAGAAATTCCTCCTGTCTCTTCTCACAAGTAAATTGCCCTTTGTTCTACTGATGTAGAAAAAGATCAAGAGACCATAACTCAAGATCACTAATCAATGTTTTCCAGGTTTTGAGAAACATTAGAACTAAAACATCAAGGATATTTTTTTCTATTAATAAAAAGGACATTTTATCATTTTTCCCTTCTAGTGTGGGATCTGGGTATTGTTTTTGACATGTCTCTTCAGGTTTCCGTATTGGAACATTGCTTCAGCCTTTCTTGGTCTTTTATGTAATGAATATTTGAAGAGTGCAGCCCTCATGTTTTTTCAGTTGACTTACAGTAAAATGAACTTTTCTTTTGGCTTGCAGTTCTTTGAGTTTCCATATACATTGAGACTCATGCAACTAGCAGCACAATCAGATTATAGAAAAAGTTTTGTTCATCCTCAAAATTCCTCCACATTACTCTGCTATAGCCACACTCCTGTCTCATACCTCATTCTGGTGTACAAGATCTCTTCTTCATCACTATAGCTTGGAACTTTTAGGAACATCCTATAAATTGAAACAGTATATAAACTTTTGAGACTGGCTTCTTTCTCTCAGCATAATGCCTTTGAGATTCATCTAAACTGTTTCCTTCATCAATAATTTGTTCCTTCTTATTGCTGAGTATTTGTTGTATGGATGTATCACAATTTGTTCATTCATACAACAAATAAAAGACATTTGGGGTTGTTTCTAGTTTTGGGTGATTATGAAGAGAGGCATCTAAACATTCATGTACAGATTTTTGTGTGAACATAAGTTCTTAATTCTAGGATAAATAGATAAGAGTGAGATTTGCTGGATTCTATGGTGGGTATATGTTTGTCTTTTGAAAAACTGCCAAACTGTTCATCCTGATCTCTACCCAAAAGGCTACTAGAAGGAAATTATCTCTTTCTGGGGACAGCTGCATTTAGTTACCAATGCTTGAACAAGGTGCACAGACCATGAGATGAAGGAGGCAATTAATAACCTATTTATGTTGATTTTGATGGAAGTTACATCAATGGTCCATAACACTAGATGCTGACAGATGTCAGGGAACATTGAAGGTCCATGAAAGTCTTGATTATCAGCCCATGTGGAGTAGATTTGGGGGAAAAAAAAGTGTAACATGATCAGATTGCAATACCAAATATATGCCACATATAGTTTTAGAGGTCATAGACTTCAGTTGACAGATTAAACTTAAATGATTGTACCATAACCTGAAAAAGTATATATAAAAAAAGTACTGGTCATCACCAAAAGTAATGGTGATGATTAAACACCACCAGTTGTCTGGAAGGTGCCCAAAGTCTGAAGTCAACAGTCGGCCAGAAGAAAATTATAGCAACTTTGAGCAGGCACCATAGTCTGGCCTTCATTGGCAGCCTCTGCAGAAATGTGGAGTCCTTCCATTTGTTCTGGGAGACTTCTTGTCATTTCTGGGTTTGATGATAGATCCAGGCAGCAAGAGAGTAGCAGCCAGGCAGTGTAGACTCAGTGGGCACCTTGATTCTGGCTAGTCTCATCAGAGAGTGGGCCCTTCCTATGGGTTCCTACCTGATGGTCTTGGACAGTTTAATTACTGTGATTTCTTTCTGTAGTCACAGGTATGAATGAAGGGATGTCTTTAATCTGACAGACTTTAGTTTTCATAGTTGTAGACCAAATGTCTAGACCAGTTCAATACTTAGAAAACAGGTAAGGAAGTTCATCAGAGAATACTGGCCATAGCTCTGTGAAGGGCTTTGGATTCTCTCTGCTGAGTAGACGTATCACATATGGTTTTGGTTTGGCAGAACTGGCACTGAGGTGGAAAAGTTACTGTAGTCCAGTGTGATTTGAGAACCTCCTCGAGTTAGTGAAATGACTCACTTAGCTGCCTGGGATGTCTGGTTTTCAGCAGAGAGATGCCTCATTTTAGTATTAAGTACAGTGCTTGTGGGGCCAGGCAGCTGTGTTCTTGAATATTCCATTTTGTTTCACATATTGTCACTCAGAGTCTGAGTGGAGCCATCCAAAATGGGAATCACCTTGTGGAGATTCACAAGGCCTTTATAAGTCAGGTATTCAATTTGGATAAGAGCCCGATGGAAAACTGGAAGTTGCTTTTCTAAAGTGATGGACCTAGTATCCATACCAGGGAATACCAGGCAGAAACTCCCTCCCTTCACCAGAGTTCCTCATCAACAAAATCCTCAGTTACGGAAATATATGTCTCAAAGTGTTTGTGAGGGGTGTGGAGAGCCCAAAGTACTGAGTGGCCAGAGCTATGCCACTTGCGGTGAAGCCTGTTGGATTGTACCTCACTCCAAAGATACTAATTTAAGGGGCGGCCAGTAATAAAGGACCAACTGGGATCTCAGATGGATCGATATTGTCTTCAGCTCCCCAAGAGCTTAACAACATCTTTGAGATCCCTTTTGGTGGTAGTAAGGGGCAAATAGACCCCAGTCTTTCCTTGACTGCTAGAGTGATTAAACAGTGTGTTAGTCAACATAGCATCAAGAAACTTTGCTTGGTATCAGGCCTAGAGATTCTGCTGCAGTTTACCAGCCAGCCTCAGTGGCATTCAGGGCTTCTGACTTGCCAATGTACAGCACACCATCTCCATGGTGAATGTTTTGGACTTTTTTTTTTTTTAAGAGAGAGAGAGAGAGCGTTTTTAATATTTATTTATTTTTTTATTTTTTTATTTATTTATTTTTAGTTTTCGGCGCACACAACAGCTTTGTTTGTACGTGGTGCTGAGGATCGAACCCGGGCCGCACGCATGCCAGGAGAGCGCACTACCGCTTGAGCCACATCCCCAGCCCAAATGTTTTGGACTTTTGAGGAAACAGGCATTTGCACTGAATCCTGACTCACCCATTGGCACTGATAGGACAAAAAAGTACAAGTGCATAATCTAGAGGTTCCTCTATAACATGCAGATACAGGAAAACAACATAGCAACATGAAGTCAACCTAGGGCCCTCTCACAAGGTCACTTCAGCTTCTCTCCTCCACTGCAAACCCATGCTGACACTGTAGAATTTGGGTTTTCCATTCCCACAAGAAATCAGGTATGCTGTTTAGATGTCTTTCCAACAGTCCTGAAAATTTGAATCCTTGATTCTTCAAGTTTTCTTCCATATCCAGATGGGAGCATATGGAATTCTAGTCTTCCTTCAGAAAGTCAAACCTCTGCCCCAAACCTCAATCTTCTTTTTAAAGCAGAGGAACAGAGCACATGGAGGAGGAAAGATGGGTTCATGGTGCAGAGGGAGAGAATGGCTCCATGCTGGTCACAAGGCATGATGTTACATTTCGTTTAGAGCTGAGTGGTGACTGCTTGAGGCAGAATCAAATGAACTTCTTGAGTTCCTGACCTATGAAAAGCCCTACTATGCTCATGGCTAGCACCGTGTGTTTCAGTTGTATAACATCTTGAAAAGGTTGTCCACATGAAAACCTGAGAGTTCCTCTGCTTGAAAGATGATCAGAAAGGTGAGAATTCCATGAAAAATTGCTTTTAACCACTTGTATCCTGTGACCTTAGTAAATTTTAAACTTACTTGTCAGGTGTAAGAGGATTTATTTCGGAGGTTCTTCCTTAGGGTGGTTTTTTGTTGGTTTTGTTTTTCCATTCTACCTGGTTTCTTATGGGGATGGAAAAGCCGAATCCAACTGACAGATCAGGAAGGGTCTACCATGACCTTGTGGGAGCATCCTTTCAGTTGACTCAGTGTCCTTTGCCTTATTGATTTTCCTGTGTCTGATAGTGATATAGTTAATCGTGTCCTCTGTGAAGAGGGACAGTTGTACTTTTTCCTTCCAATGGGGATGCTTTACTTCTTTTCTCTTTTTTATCCCAGATTTAGACTTCTGATATTGAGCTGAATGGGAGTGTGAGTGCATATTCTCGTGTTGAGCTGATCTGTGGAGAGAAGCAGTCTTTCACCATTGAGTGGGATGTTAGTTGTAGGTTTGTTGTGGCTGCTCTTTATAAAACCTCTGAATCTGCCACTTAATCATCATTATGTCCATAGTGTGAACATTAAATGCAAGTCTAAGGAAGTAAAGAGAAGACTTTCCTCAGTTCATTGCACTTCAGCAAGTGCTTCTCATTTTGTCATATCCCCTTTGGCTCACTAAGTGACCCACTCCTGCTTTAGGTACTCTTAGGTGATATTTTCATTTCACTTATGTCTTATAAGTGTGGCTCCAAAAGTTATGTTCTTGTTTGTTTAGGCCCTTGTTCCACTGTGGTAACATGTCCAAGGAGATGGCATACCTTCCATTAACCTATCTCTGTATCCATGTATCTGTCGTTACATCCAACCATCTCTCTTCTCTATCCCAGACGTCTCCACATCCATGTATATCCATCATCTGTTTCAACGATTGACAATATGTCAGCAAATTTTTTTACTTCTATTTATATTTGCTACTCCTCTAAGTTTCCATATTATTTAGAAATAAGTGCAAGACAGTAAACGAATGGTAAATGAATGGAACTGGAGACCAACATACTAAGTGAAATAAGCCAATCCCCAAAACCAAAGGCAGAATGTTCTCTCTGATATTCAGATGTGGACTCATAAGACCCTCAAAAACAATAGAATAGAGGAAGGCACTTTTGAAAAAGACCTCTTAAAAACCTTTCAAAATCAGAGCTTTTAGGAGAATTGGGAGGAGAAGGCAGTGGGTAAGTGTCGTCTGTCGGGCAATTGGTGGAGTGGTTAATTCCAAAATTTCTGAAGCTGCATCAGGCTCAATAAGTGCTCCTCCAGGCTGCAGTTAGAGATCACATTGCCTTTAACTAATTGTGGGTATAGGCCCTCCTTTGAGGTTGGGACGTCAGTATGAATACTGGGGCCAGAGACAGTTCAGTTCTCGCTACCAAAACAGGCACAGAGTCTCACATTCTGAAAGCAAGTTCCTAGCTACATTCTGCTGTTCTCTTACCAGGGCTGTGGCTCTGCATTTATCCAGTTTTCCAATGTGGATGACACAGAGGCTTCAGTATACTGTCTAGAAATAATTCTTATTTGTAAAATTGAGTAGGTAATGCAAAATCATCGTACATTGTTAGTAGTAAGGGAAGAACTAAGAACAACAACACTAAATAACTACCAAGGAAACAGCTAATATAGGAAGCCATATATCTTAAATTCTCTTTAGTATTCCCAGAAATGATTGAGGCTATATAATACCCTCAAATATTGTGGGCTACTCTGAAAAAGAAGTACTAAAATAATAAGAAATGATTCTTCAAAATTAAAACAGAATAGAAAAAAAAACCTTAAATGAGTTATAAATAGTCTAGATGTGGCCAAATTCAAAATATGCTACAAATTAAAGTCCCAGCACTTAGTTCAGAAAGACAAATTGTTGAAAATTATGGAGCAGAAGTTAGGAGACATTTGTTTTTTCTTTCAGTAAATATTTTGAATGCTTATTAGTGGCTCCTGCCCTCAAAAAGTATAATTTAGTAAAGAGTAAGAAATAAAACATTACAAAATGAGTATATCAATGGAATTATGATAATTTTCTATAAGGTACAAGTACAAAGAGTTATAATGTTAATAATAATTGCAATGTACATGATTTTAAACTGTGCCTACAACTATTCTCAGTGAAAGCTTCAATATATTAGCTTATTTAATCTGTAGCATGATCCTATGAGGTAGATTCTCTTCATGAGGATGTCAAGAACTGTGAAGGGTCTGGATTTTGCTTTACTTACAAACTACCAAGTTGTAGGAAACCTGGCAAAAGATGTGAGATTTCTGCGTCAGAGACAAAGGACTTTATTACTCAAGGCACAGCATGTGTCATAGATTTCAGATTCACAAATACACATGCCATGGTCTTGTGCCATAGCTAAGGAACACTGAGCTCAGGAAACCAAATCTTCTATATTGGCTCCAGCACACCTTCTGTCTTCCTGAGGGGAGATACCATCATTATCATATGGATGATAAACAAAGCCACTCCTTATGCTAGAAGCAAAATAAAGAAAGTGTTCTATACAAATATTCTTAAAAACATAACGTGGAGCAAAGATGTACAGAAATGAGAGTGACCCTTACGGAATTATCTCCCAACAGAAAACGGGAAGCACAGAGAGACTGAATGATGGTCTTAGGCCCCAAGTGAAGAAGTACCAGAGCCAAGATCCAAAGCAGTCTACATAGACCATACTCTTCACCAGGGGTTGTCAACCCTGGCCTGTTTTTTTATGACTAATGAATCAAGAATGGTTTTCTGATTCATAAAGGACTGTAAAAAAACCAAATGATATATGATAGGGATTGAATGAGGCCAACAGACATTAAAATATTTATATAAAATCCTTGCCAACCTGTGCACTTAAGTGGAGCTCCTGGCTACCCCTCAAATGGTTAGAGCAGTGTGTGTGTGTGTGTGTGTGTGTGTGTGTGTGTGTGTGTGTGTGTGCAGGGTCTATTCTGTGTTTGAGGGAGTGCAAATAAAGAAGGCATGAAGTGAAAATTGAATCAGGCCTTGAAAGTGAAGAGGAGCTGAGTAAAGAGAGAAGAGCAAGCAGATTGCACAAGGAAAAAAGTTTCTCTGAATGAAGAAAAAACAATTTTAGACCAAAGCTCAGAAATTACAGCCACCACCCACACTTATTCATACTTCATACCCAATGTGCTTGTTGTCCCTGAGTGTTCTGCACTGAGCCAGTACATGGTTCAGGAGGAATAGATATGGGACAAAGTCTTCTGGGGCAAGTGGCAGAAATGTGGCCACTTCAACCACTGCACTCAGACCAGAAGCCTTGGAGTCCTTCTTGATTCCTGTCTTTTTCCTTGCTCTACAATATATAGGACTAATCCTAAAATAGCTGCTGAAACCAACTGCTAAGTCTTTCCCTGCACACTACTGCAGTCCAGCCACAGTTAGGAGAGCCCCCTGAACGGATCTGTTTTCACACCACCTGCTCACTTTGTCTTCCATGCTGCCATCAATGTGATATGTTTACAACTCAAGTCACATGATGTCATTCTCCTGTCCCAAACCTATGAATGTTTCTCAAAACATGTAAAAGTTCCTTGTGTTCCTGCCCACTTCTTCAGCCTCATTCGTTAGCTTTTCTACTGTTATTCACTTAAGTTTCTCAAGTTCACCTCCTTGGAGATACATTCTCTGATGGACCTCATCCCTACGATTCTGTAGACTGAACACTGCTTTATTTTCTCCAAGATAACCCTTCTTAAAACATTTCTTTGTTTGGTTTATTTATATAACATCTCTCTTCAGCCTTCCCTAGAAGGAAGGATTCCTAAGGGCAAGGGTTTGGTCTTGTTTAGAATTCATTCTGTGTCTGGGGAAGTGTTTGCTACATTACATTATGAATGGGGGTGTCAATGCATATTTGTTGAAAGAATTAGCACATTAATTTATAAGCCCCATGCGAAAGCATACCATGTATCTCCTATGATTAAAGAAAACCTCAGCAATGAGATAGATAAGCTGATCCTATCAGTGACAGAAGTTGGCAAGAACCACCCACCTGGCTTTTCAAACCTTCCATAAAGGAAGTAGCTAGGGAGGAAGAGATGTGTAGATATTTGGCCAGAGACCTGGTGTATCACTGATCAAATCACACCTTGTGTTTGTGGCTGACACTTGTAATTGGCATGAAATGTGGACTGCTTTGGGTCCCAGCCACCGTATAAATCCCTTTGAATAACCTAACATATGGTGGAAGAGACTTCAAGGATACCTGGGAACCTGCTAATTATAACCATTTCATTTATATAGTCCAAATTTTTATATAGTCTAAATTTTTCCTAGACCTTTAAAGGACTCCAAAAATAACCAGCAGAGGGCATTAGAAATTTCTGAGATAGCATCAGTTAAGCTCACATTTTAATTTAAGAATTTTATATACTTGTTGAGAGATGGCTTTAAAAAAAAAAAATCTAAAGTGGATTCCACACACAATGTCTCCCCCAAGTGGTTCTTGTTGTGTTTTCAGTTCAAAGCACAGACTTCCTGTTAGGACTTTGAAGTTATGACTCAAGTATTATTTGGAGTAGAAAATGTGTACTTGTCAGTATGAGAGTAAAATTCTATTTATTCAAGTTCACTATAGATGATTCTTTTTTCTCCAACTGAAGCCAACCAATCCACTGTGTAATCAACTTTACCAGTTCCTCTTTGTAGTCATTACGATTTGACGGTGGAGAAGAAAAACATTTGTTTATTCAGATGAAGTGCAAATCACAAAATGTGTTCGAGACAAATTGAAGTGGGAATTGGGCATTAGTTTTGGGAAGGGGAAGGAGCAAGTGTGTGGGCATAAAAAGAGGTGGTGAGGTGGGTCACAGCTTGCTGATCAGAGTAGCACATGATCATGACAGGGTTGTTAGAAAGGCAGGACTTCCAGTCATTCATACTAAACCAACATTTCATTGTGGATGAGCCACTATCTATTGATATAATTGGGCACATTTCTTAGTAATTTCAACAATGATGATCTCCGATGCTATAAGACTTGGCCACTGTGTGCTTGCTTTTAAGATACAGTTAATTTTTCCAATAAACAACCTTTTGTTGGTATTCAGATTTTACTCAGTCGGCCATGTACCCTTCTATGAAGATGAAAATATTAAGTTACAGAATGATAACTCCAGGAGAGGTATAATTCTATCTTGAAGATAATTGACATATGAATTCATAAATTTCTATACTTAGAGATTTTGTTCAAAGCATTCAAGGAGTACTTGTTTATGTTCACATGAAGTACAGCCACACAGAGATCTTTATCAAACTAAAGGATCTTATGTGAAATCATAGCTATAATTTAATTTCTTTAACAATTCTAGGTTGACTTTTTGGTTTAATCATGTGGGATTGTCCATAGTTATAGGACCAAGTTCAAACTTAGATGACTTTGTGTTTAAATTGATTTAGCTTTTAATATGCCTGAAGAAAAAAGAAGCTGTCATGCCATTTTTGTGAGGTATTTTTTTTGTTTATTTGTTTAATAATCAACTAAAGATGAGAAAGGAGTCAGAGAAGCCACATGGTCTAGATCAGGTGCTGTAAGATAAAATTTGGTCCTGCTCTGCATATTCCCTAAAGGATTGACAAAGAAACAGAACTTGGGTATTGTAGCACTCGGGAAGGTTTCAGACACAATGATCATCAGGCAGGGTGCCTCTTCGGGGTTGAGATATAAATACAGAGCAGGTGTAGATGAGGTAACTTTAACCTCCACTTGTAGGAGTGATAATGAGCTTCTGACACCAGTCAGACTCACATCTTCCAGTGATTGGGGATTGAGTAGATAATCCCACAACTGATTCCTAGTAGATGTGGCCCTGAGATAGAACAGGAAAAGTGAGGAGAAGCTACTGTGTATCAAATTTCAGTCCAAGTAGACTGCATTATAGAGTGTCTACTCTGTACTAAGCATGGTTTTTGCACTAAGCATGGTGCTAGGCTCCATGGAGGGAGGGCCATTCGATTGTAATTGAGACAACAATTCTCACTTATTGAACTAGCAGTCAAGATAGGGTATATGTAAATAAACACAAAATACTGTTTTTAGGCCTAAGAATGAGAATGGCTTTCAGATGTTGCTAACCCTTGGAGACTAATATCTATATTGGTTTTGCAGGTTATGTCTTTATGTGAGTATCCATTTTTGAATTCTTCTTTGGGATCCTGACTGATATGGGTGACAGAGAACTTGGCTTGAGGAAGAGAAAGAAGTCCAAGATGAATAGAGAACAGTGACAAGTGGAGCAGTGCTAGGAGGTGCAGTTGGAGAGAGTGGGCCAGGCCGCTCAGGCATTGAATGTTGAGCTAAGGAGTTTGGATTCCCTTTGAAATCAGAAGACATTGTGTTGCTTTAAACAGGAGAAACATGATATTACATATGTTTTAAGAAGATAATCTGGCTTTTTTGTGGAATAAAAAAGATCTTGGGATCAGGTATGGGGGAGTGGAAGCAGACACTCGTTAGTAAGTGTGGTAGTGATCAGCGATGACAGTTCTGTGGGTGGGGGTGACTTTAGAGAAACCAATAAGGTGTGATTGGATTGGGGATAAAATTTGAAGTTTGTGCAAACTGTGAGCTACAACTATTCTAAAAGTTGTTGTGTTGTATGG
This sequence comes from Ictidomys tridecemlineatus, assembly GCF_052094955.1. NCBI lineage: Eukaryota > Metazoa > Chordata > Mammalia > Rodentia > Sciuridae > Ictidomys > Ictidomys tridecemlineatus. Next base: position 40,898,008 of record NC_135488.1, on the reverse strand, counting down.
GAGAGTGAGGCTCAACAGACAAATACTTTTCTGATATCTATTCTATAGAAACAAGATCTCACGGACATAGCTAGGAAGACCATGGGTCCCTGTGCTGGCAACAATGGACTGACATTGCTAGCAGATCATGCTGAATCACCAGGCCCTGCCAAGCCCTTGACACATCTATGAAAGTTCTTTAAAAGCAGGTACAATTGCATAGGATATCTAAAGAACCCCATTCCAAAGACTGCATGTCTTTCCTGTCACTGGGGTGTAATTGCAAAGGATATTTTCTTCCTTGTGTAGACATAGGTTAATATGTTCACTCTCTGGCTTATAGAATATTCTAATTGGTATACTACCATGATTATCTAGTGAACAAAAGATTCATGGACGTGTAGCAGAGGTCCGAAGACATCTGCACTGAAGCAATACTAAACAGCGTTTGTTTGGTATTTCACTAAAGCTGTCCAAGTCATGTTGACATCTAAATGGAAAAAAACTCAATCATTCCACTCACTCTCCTGTACAACTTAAAGTCTTAGACTATGTGATGAACACACAGACACCAGGCTAGCCTTCAGTCATTTTTTCCCCCACTGGTTCTCCTCTAGTGAACTATATACACAAATTAAGAATGGGTTATACCCTGAGATTTGTAGGTCTCCTGACCCTCCCAGGTTTCATTTATATTTAGTTGCTCATGTCCCTTCAATAAATATTTTCTCTCCCTCACCTGCCACGTGTATTTTCTTCTCATGCGAATGAGGCCTCTTCTCTTCCCTGTGCCTGCCCTGCTCTCAGTTCCCTCATCCTTTTCCTGCAGATCTGGGTTAAGATAGGCAGAAATAAGCAGGTCATCAGGCTTGAGTCACAGTTGTTTGAAATTCCTGGTCTGACCATTCCCTGCCATCTGAGTCTGGCTTCTGATAATGCTCTGTCTCCACAAGCTGTGATTTTTGCCTTATAATTTTTTCTTGAAATCTGGACATAATGTGTCCATTAAAAGAATTCAGGTACATAGGCCTTGAGTAATATGTAGGTGAGATGAGGGAAGGGAACGTGCTGTGGTCCTAGGATTGTTCCTTTGTGTTTTGGTGAGCATGTGCTTCTGGACTGTGATCATCCTCAGTGCAATTTACTTCCTCCAATGCCCTGTCCCCTTAGGTGGTGCACTGTAATTAGAGAGGACAGGAGTTGTGAAAATCCTTTCCTCCTCAGGGAAGGTTGGAGGAGCTAGAGTTCATGATCTCCCTTCTCCTACATGCCAGGATCGAGGAGGCTGAAGTTGTAGTCTTCCTCTTCTCCAGGTCCGTTGGGCCCTGAGGATGATTTTATTTCTCTTTCACTGCATTTAAGTTTGAATTAATCTGATGTGTTTTTATTTGTAAAATGATGCTCCCATTAGTCATTCAGCAGTCTAGAGCGGGTGGCCTAGTGATTCCATTCATTCAAGTTAAATTGATGGGACACTGATTTGTGTGTCAGGGAGTCTGCTGCCTAGCTAGCCAAGAGAATGGGGCCTTGGGGTGACTGGGTTGAGTAGCTGGCCAGAGGCCTTCCTTGTCTTTTTCTGGTTCCCTATTGCATATCAAACAGGTTGGTGCTATCAGCTGACCAAAAAGGACAATTATAATTTTGAGAAAGTCAAAAAATGAGATCCTTTCAATTCTTCTATTTCATCCTCATTAACTTTGCCAGTTGTATTTTTAAAACCTCCAGCTAACATACTATATATATTTTTTTTAACAAAGAAGAGAGAGAGAGAGAGAGAGAGAGAGAGAGAGAGAGAGAGAGAGAGAGAGAGAGAGAGAGAAATTTTTAATATTTTTCAGTTTTCGGTGGACACAACATCTTTATTTTGTTTTTATGCAGTACTAAGGATCGAACCTGCACATGCCAGGCAAATGTCTACTGCTTGAGCCACATCCCCAGCCCCATACTATATATTTTTCCTGTTCATTTTGCTCAGCACTAGAGAGTAATTTTCACAAGGACAGAATTTCATTTGGTTCGCTTGCTTTGAACTGTACTTAGAACACTGCCAAGAACACAATGGGCCCTCAATAAGTATTTTTGAATGACTGAATGTCTTTGATATATGGAGCCTTGTGTAAAGTGGCTTCTTTACCCCATCTGAATAAATTCTGTGAATTTTTTACTTTATCAACCAGAATTCTGGAGGCAAATTGGGAGAATTTGCTCAAAGGCAAAAAAAAGGAGAAAATATTATGTCATTATTAATTTTCTTACATGCAAAAAGGAAATGGTAATATTTGAATTAATATGGTAATATTTGAATTAATATTAATAATAATAAATTAATATTAATAAAAAGTTTGGTTTCAGATCCCAAACTTCACTTTTAAGTAGTGGCTAATGAAACACTGTTTTGTTTCGTTTTTAGAGGGAAATAATTTTTATATGTATATTACCATAAAATTACAGAAGATAAAATTTCAAGAAGAGACACTCTTTACAAACACAAAAGATAAATCTAGAAAAGATTTGTTAGGCATTATCACCGAGAACTACAAAATATTACTGGACACTATACAGAATTATCTTTCATGTTAAGCAGTTGATTAATTTTTAAAACAATAGCAGAAAAAGAGAAAATTGGGGGAAGAATTTAAATGGCACATTTCAAAAAGTCTATTTAAATTGCTAGTTAATGAGAAAATGTACTTTATAGCATTAGTTAACCCAGAGCTATGATCTGATGCTGATAGCTACTCATGAGAATGACCAAAGTTAAAAGCAAAACAATAGTAACTTTTTAATACTAATATTCTCATATAATTCTAGTAGGGGTATAAATTGGTACAGTCCCTTGAAAGTCTGTTTTACAGTATCCCCTAAAGCTGAATGCTTGCATGCTGTATGACCCAGAAGTTCCACTGCCAACTGTTTATGGACCAGAATGTTATACCTATAGTCAGAAAAAGATACGTACAAAAATGTTCAGAGCTTTGCTGTTCATGTGACTTCAAAGTGGAAGCAACTCACGTGTTCATTACTAGAGTGGGTAAATAAGTTTTGGATGTTCATACAATGCAAAACTATAAAACAATGAAAATATGTCATGTATGGCTATTTCCAACTCCATGAGCAGAAGACAGACACAAGAATATGTACATCATAATTACATTTATATAAATTTTATATAAATAAAAAACTAATGTATGACTCTAATTTATGTTTACTTATATTAACATTAATTGGCTCTATTTTGATTAGCATATCTAATTTTGATTTTTCTTTTTTAAATTTCTTACATACATGACAATAGTGGAATGCATTACAATCATAATTATCCATTCACAGCACAATTATTTGTAACTCTGTATATAAAGTATGTTCATGCTAAATTATACCATTATACATGAGCTCTCTTATTATTGTTATTTTTTGCATTACAATTCTTAATACACCTTTATACCACAATTTATCATATCTCTGTTTGTATATAAGGTATGTTGACACCAAATTCACATCTTCATACATGTATTTTGTATAATGATGAGTGTCTCCTTCCACCATCCATGCTTCTCCCTCCCTTTCCCTCCCACCCCTATTTTCTATCTAGAGGTAATCTTCCTCCCATGCTCTCCCTCCCTAACCCATTTTGAGTCACCCCCTCCCTTATATCAGAGAAGACATTCGGCATTTTTGGGGGGATTGGCTATTAATAATAAATTAATATTAATTAATATTAATAAAAAGGTTGGTTTCAGACCCCAAACTTCACTTTTAAGTAGTGACTAATGAAACACTGTTTTTTGATTCACTAGTTATTTCTTAAATACTTCTTTTCACTGAATAGTTCATCAAAGATATTATTTTTCTGACCTACAGGAAACTCCCCAAGTCCTCTGAAGTAAATATAAAGTTTTTTTAAAAATAATTTTCACCAAAAGAAATATGAAAACATTTCCCCATGATAGAGGAATAAGGTGGATCATGATTTCAGTAGGGCATGAAGAATAGTTTGCCATGGATTCTGCCTCCTAAAATACCTTTATCTAGAAATTTGTTTTCTAATTTCTTTCCAATAAGTTCTGCCAGATTTCTGCCCAATTCTGAACTTCATGCTCTGCATTCTATGATCAGAATTAAGAGAAAAGTAAGGATTTGATATAAAATAATCAGCATGGAAAGAATATTGAAAGGGACTAATGACAATAACCAGTAATATATGGTGAGTTAAGAAAAAAGAAAACTTATCTCACAAATTATTAACTTTCCAGAAACGATTCATTTTTCTTTTGGTACTGAGAAATAACCCCAGGGGAGCTTTACCACTGAGCTCATCTTCAGCCCTTTTTATATTTTATTTTGAGACAGGGTCACATTAAGTTGCTTAGGGACTCACTAAGTTGCTTAGGGACTCGATAAGTTGTTGAGGTTGGCCTTGAACTTGTGACTCATTTTGAACATGGCAGTGAATACCATATTGTTTTTATTAATTGGGAAATATGAAGCATTTTTTATTCTTAGTGTGAAAGCATGGACCAGGTAGGGTCATTGAAATGTTCACCAGACAATGACGTACAGTGCCTGGTCAAGGTTTCACTATGGAATTGTGTCTCATGCTCTGTCCAGAAGTCCTTCTCTGCCCAGGGCATCCAGGTCAGCTAGACATCTAAGGGGAGATCCCATAGTGCTGACCCAAAGGATGTGTTTCTGACTTTGAGAGACGTGTCCCCAGTCCATGGCAGTAATTCTGTCACCTGGTGGCAGGAGGCCAGGAGAGATTTTCATGTGTCTCAGGAGGCACAGTGACTCTGGAGCCCAGCTTGATCTGGTGTTGAGCTGTGATAAGATCAGTTCCAGCATAGCCACTAATTAATTGATCATCAGAGGGACATAAAACCCTGTGACATTACTGTGGTTGGGGGAATCCCCTGAGGAAAGGGAAAGTAGAAGGGTCTAGCCTGACCACTGTGTCTGTGGTGGGCTTCTGCTCTAAACCATGAATATCAAATGTGCTGAATTTTATTGGGCTCACAGAATAATACACAATGAATACTCACACTGTAAGCCATGTGTGAACTGTGGTCAAGCGACATTCTAGAGTGTGATCATATAAATATTTTGAAAGGCTTTAGGGAGTCAGAGTTTAGGTTACCTGTTGTAATGCTGTTTCTTCTTGGCACTCATAAAGAGTTGTATACATTCCTATATACATATCCTTTCTGACACTGCTTTAATAGTAGGATAGTTGAAAATAGTTTCCTGGGCTGGGGCTCAATGGTAGAGCACTTGCCTAGCACGTGTGAGGCCCTGGGTTCGATCCTCAGCACCACTTAAAAATAAATAAATAAAATAAAGGTTAAAAAAAAGAAAATAGTATCCTTATTCTAATTTTAATAAGCAGACTTTTGTTGCTGACATCCTTGGTCTGTCACATCTAGTCCTAGAAGAAGAAACTGTTAGTAAGCTGCAAGTCACCATTCAAAGTATTCTTTGATCTGGAATCTGAACTGTGATGCTCATTCAGATCCCCTGGGAATTATAAAACTACAGATTGTGACTTACCAGGGCTGGATGGGTGCCAACCACCCAAGCAGCTATTTTGTGAAGCACCTATTGACTCAAGGCTTTTGATGATGAATTCATGTATGGAGACTATAATTCTTCATAGATCTTTGGATTTGGTCACAGAAAGTATCTGAGATGATAATCATTTATAAACATGTTCACAAAAATCTCATTTAGTATGCATAACAGATCTTGGATGGGTAAATATTGCCATTTCCATTTTTGCATTTAAGAAAACTAATAATGACATTATATTTTCTCCTTTTTTTTTTGCCTTTGAGTATCCCAGTATCTTGATCGAGCATTATTGTTGGTAGGTAGGATAGCAAGAACTTGAATTCAGGGATTTTCCTATCATGTTTCAATCTATTGTTTTTAATGGATTGCTTTTAACTTATGAAGATTTGCTTCCACTACATTTTTAGCTTTTGACAGTCCCAGCAGTGGGCATCCAGGTAACCCTCAACTCCTGGTCAGCACAGACCAGGCTCAAGGAACGTGAGGATGTTCCTTGTAAAAATGCTTAAACACGATATGTCAGTGATTTACCAACAGGTGGAATTTCTGTGTCAAAGGATGTATGTTTACTTCTTTGACTAAACTCTGCCAGGTAGCTCTTCTGAATAGCTCAACATGGCTATACTTTGCCAGCATTTTATTATCTAGGTTTCCCCCTTTTGTATGTTGAGTACATACAAACTGATAGTACACTGTTTTTGCTGGTATTTTTCTTAGCATCTCTTCAAATGCTTTTCACTTTGGAGGAGAGTGTCTTGTGAAAATGAGCTTCCTCTGAATCTTTCTGCTCATTCCTTTACTTGACATTATCCTTTTCTTATTGTACATGTACGTTCTCTGGACTTGCTGGATTCTTTGTCCATTACAAGGAAGACAATATTGGATTGTTTGTCCATTATGAGGACTAACAGGTCCTCTGGAACTTTTAAACAATTAGTAAAATTCTTAAACAATCAGTGAGCACAGATTGGCCTACCATTTGGGGAGGAAAAATGTTAGATGATATATTCAAAACATGAAGTCATATTTATAATAAAGTAAAACATGGGCTGAGCTAAAATATATCCTTAGGATCTTAAATATTCTGTAATAAATCTGTATTCCTTGAAGTACAGCATTGATCATCTCTGGGTAATGAAATGGAAGTAAAGGTATCAAAGCAAATGACCATTTGTTAACAATTTTCTGTGGTTTAGTTTAAGTGATAAAGTTGTGATATATATTAATTAATGGATCAAATTGGTTGATAATTGTTTAGGTATAATTTAGGTGCCATCAAACTGAGGTTGTTGGCTGTGTGTCAGGTTTCTGAGGAGAGCTAGGAATGTTTAGTGACATGAAGCCATCACTCTGGAGACAACCATCCTGGTATACCTGCAATCTGAGTACAGTCTTGAAGAGGCAATGTGTCTGGTCTCTTTTCCTAACCTTCAGGCTACATGTGTACATTTGAGAATGGTTCCAGCCATTTTCTTATCCTTTGGGTCATTCCCCTCATACCTATGAGACAGTTTATAGGTGAGGCCTTAAGAATAACCAAATATTCCATAACAAAACCTTGTGATTTGTGTAATATAAGATATAATATATTCACTCAGAAATTCTATTTTAAGTTACTTGCATCTAAGTTAAATGAAACATATTTATAGGCATCCTGGAGAAGACAAAAATTTTATCTCTGTTATCATCATTATCATCTATCTGTTTCATTTATTTATTTTTTTACTTGAGCTAAATTCACAAATTGGCAGCCCATTTTATTAGATATGGAATTGGACACTATTTAAAATTACCTACCTTTAACTTTTAGATATTTTTACACTAATACTGGATTTTTGCACCTTTAAAAAACACAAGGTCTAGGCCCATGAGCCTCAAGGCAGTGGTGAGCTAGAACATGTTTTCATTTGGCATAGCCCTTGGCACGCCCTGAGGTCATCTATTCAATCAGCTTCCATACTCCTGCTGCCTCCCTGGCTTTCGTAAGTATCGCATACAATATTGGAATTGGGGACCCCAGTATACAACATTGCACTCTCTGACTATTACAATCCCACTGTTCACTTAGCCATGCCTGACATAGCCAGCAGTATTTTCAAGCAAATACTGTGAATAGTTCAATTCTATATGCTCTTTTCCAAAACAGCATTAGGCAGGAACACAGCATACATAAATATTAGAAATACATTATTAATACATCTAATCCAATGACAAGTTTACACTTTTCAAATACACTTTTGATTTTTTTTGGGGGGGGGTATTACTTATAGGGAATTATACCACATATGTAATAGGGAAATGAGAAATTTTTTGTCAGTTATATTGTTTTACTGCTTATTTTTACAAATAAAGATAAAATACTTACTTGTTCTGGTGCAGGTGTTTTCCTGCATACTAGGTATACTCTGCTATTGGGATAATGCTGCATATTGTGCTTGGCACTTATATTGTACTTAGTAAATGATAGGAAGTCAATACTGAAGTTAACCTCTTGTTTCTAGCAGCCTTGCTGAAGATCCTTGGTGTGCCACTTTCTGCAATACATAGCGCTCTCTTCAAGTTCCTTATTGACTTCCTTGTTCTCAGAATCATGGTCTCCTGCTCTTTGAAAGTGGCCAAGCATTGCTCCGTGAATGTGGAAGACGGTCATGTGGAAGGCTCCAGGGAGGAGGGATCATGTACTGTAATCCATGTGCCTGTTTAATGACCTGTTTTTCTTTTTTTCGTTTTAAGGGAGACACTGTCCTCAAACACTTCTGTGAAGCTGGGAATACAGACCTCTACTTCACCTTGAAGGAAGCATTCATGAATCCTTTCCAGAAGACATGAGAAGAGAGAGTGAGCCTCTGGTATCATGCAGGTTCCTTGCATTGCCCATGGGCTAGAGGAGAAAAGAGTTGCTTCATGAGATTTGATCCCCTTTTTCCTGAAAAGTTCCACACGGAGGTGAGTCCCCAGCATGTTTAGACATCATTTCAGACATCTTTGTTGATGGAAATGAATCACACCCCCTGATGATGTGGAAGAGCTGAAGATGGGTTTGCTATGAATTTTCTATTTCATTTCTCAGGGCCTGAGTCAAGCCAGCCATTGTGCTGTCAGCGCATGAGCTGCTGGTCAAATGTGAGGAAGTGGTCTTGCTTTATGAAAACACTACCCTGATTCAGTGAGCCAGAGGCAGCCTGCAGTCCCTGTTTTCCTGTAAAGGCAGATTGCTGTGGATGGCCTCTGGCCTCGTCATGCAGCCCTGCTCAGAGTAGGGGATTGAGGGTCCAGGCAGATCCCTAGTTCCTTTTGACCTTTATTGCCATTGGGCTGCCCCCGGGTCCTTGAACTCTACCTGGTCTTCTGGCCTGGGTCAGGGGATGTGAGGTTTGGAATCCCCCTCTGTGGCAGGATCCCAGGCCCCCCAGCCACTCGAGGGCAGCACATCCTTCCCTAATTGTGTTAGAGGGGGAGGATTCTCCCACCCATCCTCATCCATGCTCATCCCACATTTTGTAGCTTGACACCTGAGGACCTTTATTCATTGGCTTAGTGGTTAGTGATGATGGTTATTGAGACTAAGTGACTCTTTCAAGTCACATCACTTGCATGGTAGGGCTAGAGCATGGATCTTCCTAATTGATTTCATGGGACTCTCTCATGGAAACTGGGACTGCGTAAACACACACTCTACATTTGGAGTGTCTAAATTCTTGGCACTGCCTCCTTGGCAAGTGTATCTTGTCTTCTACGTGGGAATTTCACAAATTTTTTTTTTTTTGGTTTGTGGAGGTCATGCAGAAGGGATTTCATTTGAAATAGCCCAAACAAGAAATACCAGTTGTCTTTTTCGCACATGGATGTGTGTAGTGAACATCCCTTTCTGTGTGCTTGCATGCGTTGCTCCTTTGAATTTGTTGAAGAATGGTTGGCTGGGGAGCAAGGTAACGAGAGATGGATATCAATGCTTGTCCAGTATTCTGAAGTGAAGAATGTATTGAGGATGTGAAGGCTTTTTTAGCCAGTTCCTATGGCTCAGTCAGGGATCAGTCAGAGGATTCTGTCTGGTAGACTCTTTGGAGCAGATATCAAGTGACCTTGTCATACCCTGTCCAGCACTGAATGCTAAGCTTCAGTGGTTCATTTCAAGCATTTCCATGAGTCTGTACTGTGTTCTCTTGTATCCAAGCAGTTCCTGACAAAAAAGGAGAAGAAAAATTCAAGGTTTGGTGATTGATTATTTATATAAATATTATTTCAATCAACTTTCTATAATACAAAATTAACTTTACACTGGTCAAATTTCATATGTTGAGGAAATAATTAAAATATCAGGAGGGGGTGAGAATTTGCAAATCAAATATGTTTTATTTAACTTAAAAAATAAAGTGCCAGAAGTGCACACCTGTAATTCAGCCTTAATAATCTTTAGTTCCAGCCTCCAGGTGGCCAGTTCCATTAGGGTGTGTGGAAGCACACTGTCCTGGGCTCCCCTTCAGTTCAACAGACAGCAGTCCAGAGGCAGTGGGGAGGTAGTAGGACATGAGGAGGGGAGGAGCTCTCAGGATGGGAAGAAGGGGCCACTTAGGGACTCACTAGGCATGGCCTGAGGCTGCTGGCCATGGTGCATGCCTGAGCACACCGAGTGGGACAGATCCGTGCTCTGTGTCCCTCTACACTCCTATGTAGGCTGTGTTGGCAGCAGATCAGGGAACTGGAGTCATAAGTGCTCCCAGTAACACAGGTACCGTCTGCCACAATGTGTGCCTAGCCCTTTCCCCATCTTCTTACTTGGTGCTTGTCTTGCCTCAGGGCTGAGACCGTGCAGTCATCAGAGTGTATCTGTGGCCCAGATCCAACCTGCCTGGCCAACATGCTCAGACCTTCAGGCAGGTCCTGGGCTGCTGCAACCAAACTGAGCCATCTGGGTGGCCTACAACAGAAGAAAGGCCTTCCCTTGAGATCCAGAGGCTGAACACAAGGCCGGTGTGGGCTGTTTCAGTGCCACACTCGTCACAGGGTCTAGGGGAGTGACCCCCAACTCTGCCAGCCTTTGTCCACTCTCTTCTGCTGCCCACAATCTGTGGTTCCCGTAGGGGAATCTAGTTTCTGCCTCAAACTTCACACAGTCTGTCCCCAGGTCTCCCTAGTCTTGGGGTCCGAACTCCCCGCTTCTTTCAAGAACACCACATATTGGATTTAGGGCGGTTGATGCTGTGTTTCATCGTGTGAGCTCTTATTACCTTGAGCACTGTGCAAAGACTGTTTCCACACAAGGTCACACCCACTTTTGGGTGGACAAGAATTCAGGGGAAACTATTCTATCCAGTCCACTTGCCTTTCTTCATATCTCTCCCCAGTGAGGCCTCCTGGTATCTGTTGTCCTAATTCCTGTCATGGCAGGTTCCTTCCTTATGTCTGAGAGGACCTTGTGACTCCTGGATTCACACATTTTCTGAAATCACCAACATTCTCCAGAGTTCTCCATGGGACTCTGCAGTGTTTTGATTGGAACCCACCCTCTGACCTCTAAACACGGTCTAGTCAATTGGATTGACTCCCTCCCTCCTGAAAGATCAGTGTTTGTTTGACACCCTTTGAAGTAAGTTTTGGATTCCTTCCACAGTAGTCAAGTCCTTGGATCCTCTCCCAGAAAGTCTTCCAGCCTTAAGGTCAGATGTGTCCAGATGGTGACTTGAAGGACATCATCTCCTTTAAGCCCTTGTCTTGGCTTCATTGTTTTCTCCCCTCAATGTAAAGCAAGAAAGAACAGTTGGCCCTGTACCATCCTTCCCCATCCAAAGTCTCCACTCGCTGCAAATCAAAAATATCAGGAAATCAATTGTGTATCTATGGACAGATACTTCTCCTGTCATTGTTTCCTAGATTATGTAGTAAGACAGACAACTACAGTGCCCTTTCATTGTATTAGGTGTCAGAAGTCATGTAGAGATAATGTAAACACTACAGGAAGAAGATATGCATTGTTCTGCCATTTTTGTAAGAGACTTGAGCATGTGTGAACTGTGGTGTTTTCAGTGGTCTTTGAGCAAATCTCCCATGGATTTCCTGTGACATTTCTGATTTCTGGACTTGAGTGTGAGTCAGCCCCATGGGGATGTGGTAGGAGGGCAGTCGGAGCTGTTGTGCAGAACCTCAGTAATGACTTGTAAGGCCACGTGCAACACTGCAAGCAGCAGCAGAGAAGGGAGCCCTCTCCCCATGTGTTAAGCTTAACTCTTTTCTTATCCAAAATCATGACTTGTAAACTCGCAGAAATTGAGTCATCCCAAGAAGTTGGGATGTTCTGGGGAGCACGGGCTGGCATTCTATTTGGTCTCTTTGATATGATGTGCTAGCAGTTGGGGACTTGAAGTTGTGCTTAGGCCATGGAGTCTCCTCCCTGGGAAGGGGCTTTTCAAAGCAGCCCTTGTCCCTGTTTTACCTTCTGCCCCAGGAGGACACAACAAGAACGTCCTCAGAAGTCGGCCCCTGATCTTAGACATCCAGCCTCCAGAATTTGAGAAATAAAATCTGTGCTCTTGTATTCTGCTATCACAACACAAACAATCTGAAGACAAGTAAATCAGCAATCTCTCTAATGCTTACATTGTGATAATCTACACCAACATCCATTTTGTAATTGAACCATTTTTGAAGTACACAGTTTAGTAGCATTAAGCATGTTCATATTGTTGATAGTCATCACCACGATCCATCTCTAGAACTCACATTGACATACTCTTGCCATTAATACTGAATCCTACTCCCCTCCCCAGGCCCAGGAAAAGAACATTGTACTTTATGTTTTTATAAACCTGATTATCAGGAATATGAGACAAGTGAAAATCTAGAAAATTTGTCTTTCTCTGAACACCAACATTTTCAATGGATGCAGTTTACCCCAACTCCTGAGTATACCAGGTCCACTGCCAGGTCTGCTGGTATCTCATTTGGCCTCTCAGTGACAGCAGTACTGACTGTGTGCACATAAGCTGTGTGTCCATGTCAGTGGGCAGCTGTATCCCAGGATCTAGGGTCTTGGGTCCCACCCAGCCTGGAGGTTCCCTCCTCCCCCAGGTCTTTGACCCCCAGGTCTTTGCAGGCCAGTATGCACCAAGGCCCTGTGCCTGGTGGTTTCTGTTGTTGACTGGAGGATGTGTCCTGAGCCGGGAGTAGGGCCATCTGTGGCATAAAGGATTCTGGATTTGTGTGGCCAGGCATTGTGTCGTGGGTCATGATGGACTACAAGTAGAAGCAATGCCTGATTCTCCTGGGATCTGAGTGGGCCAAGCCTATGTATTGAGAATTGGTGTGACCTCCTAATAAACAGGATCCCGGAGGAAAGGGTAAGTCCAGAGCCAACAGAACCTCAGTGTCTTTAAGAGCACTTTTGGGGTGGGAGGCCCGGAAACATTGATGTGATGACTCTGATGCAAAGTCACAAGCTTCGAATCCAGGTAGAGGTGCTCAGGAGCAGCCTGGGATGGCGCGTGGATTCCCCACCTCCACACACCTGGGATATCCCAGGGCTCTAAACAGCACAGCTGCCTGTCCACACTGAGGGCATCCACTGTCCCTTTGCATAAGAGTACATTGGTCCCTTAGCAATTCCATCTAAAGCCAGCTCTGAACCCAGAATCCCAGGCACTTATTTGAGGCTCAGTCATTTTCCACTCATCTCTACCTGGCAGAGACCTCCTGTCCCCTTCTAACTCATTATGCTGAAGATGAAAACTTGGAGAGTGGGACTTTCAATCATCCAGATTTCCCAGCCACATTCCCCATTGTCATTTATTCCTGGCACACAAATGGTTGGGGTGGGCCACAAGCCCCCTGGCCTCCATGTGTGGGAACCATGGTAGTACAATCAAGAAACAGGAAGGAGAGGGGTTGGACTGATCAGTACAGATGGCAGGGCGTAGTACAGAGTGGAATGGAGAGTTCTCACTCGGGGTGATTGTTTTGATGTGCAGAAATGCTCTGCTGGTGCTGGGGTGCCCGCATGGTTTCTAGGGTCTTGAAAGGCTACAGATGCCCACAGAATGTTCTCAGATTCACATAGTAGGAGGCCCATTGCCCACTATGTACCTGTGGAAGAAGTAGGAGACCCCCTTAGTGTGGAGGTGCCATCTAGAAGGCAGCCTCACTTCTCTGAAAAACTTGATTGGAAAAAAAGGGTCTGTACCTGTGCCCAAAGGGCCATATATGCCCCTGGAAGTTGGTGGTGGAAATAGTTCTCCATCCATTAATCACTCCCTCACTCACTAATGTCCTTGTGTCCTTGAGAAAGGCTCTCCCTTTCCTGGTTTTCCTGAATAGAAATCCTCTTGCCTCTTGGGTGAATAGGGATATGGGTTGTGCAGAGGGTGTTGGTCCACTGAGCATCTCAGAGACTGTCCTTTATGGAGCCTAATGATCCCAACTGGGGAATGAGGCCAGGGTCCTAACTGTGGTTAGTGTGAGGACACCCTGGGTTCAGAGAGGGAAAGAAGGACAAGGGAAACTCAGATGTCCCTTCATGGCCCCTGGAGTTAGAGGACTTACCCCTTTGCACCTGGGATCAGGAGACCTCATTTCCTCGAGGACACGCACACTCGGACGTTAATCTTGAGTGTGGGTTCCTTTCTGGGGTCCAGGGCTGTTGTTAGCCACCAGGAATGACAGTGCTCTCCATGCTGAGTGGAGCCAGTTTTTGCCAGGAAAGAGCCCGTGGTCACGCCTTGTGCAAAGCATCCCACGCCAGGGGCTCCCATCCCTACATTCCTGTCCTGAAAGGAAACCACTCAGAGGCAAGGTGGGTCCAACCACCTCCCATATGTTCACTCAGCACTGTGTTCCAGCATCACCCCAGTTCACAGTCCTGATGGGATTGGATGTGTCTCAGAATGTCACCCTCATGAGCTCTACCCTGCCACAGCTGCAGTTCTGCAGTGGGTGAAACTCAAAACCTCAAAACACATGCACATGAAAGAAAAGAGCAAGAGCCAGAGCCCAAACAGGCCAGGTGTGGCAAGGACAGCTGGAGTGCCTAGGTTGGGACTCAGAATTATGTCAGTGGGGTGGCATTGCTGCTTACACCAGCATGATAACAGAGAGCCAGCCCTGCTCAATTTGGGGAGCAGTGTGTTGGGGAAGGCAGCAGAAATTGAGAGGCAGGATTGAGTTTGGCCCTAGGAGGAGGTTGGGTAAAAGGCCAGTATGGGTTGGAGGGCCTGGGCAGATAGAGAGAGGCCAGGGCATACCCCAAAGCCTGGAGACTGCATTTGATGTCCTGTGAAACACCACCTCCCCTCTTACTCACAACTGAGAGCAAGGGGCATTGATGAGTTCAGTTTATGTGCACCTGCATCCAAGGTGGCTCAGCTAGGCACCTCTGTTTCCTTGCCTCAGGAGGCTGGGACTCCAAGTTCCATTGAGGCTCAACTGGGAGGATCAGAGTCTGAGTTCATGCCTGTGTTCCTGGTGGGATCCATGTTGGCTGAGCCTCAGTGTTTTTGTAATGAGAGAATGGGTGACTGTCATGTCTTTATCACAAGGGTGTGTCCATAGACATCTCATGCTAAATCAATTTGTTTGCTTGGATTTAAGATGAAATAAAGAGTGTGGTGCTGGAGACAGGGATCCAGAGAGAAGTCATAACTTTGCACAACTCAATCTTGGAGATGATATCCCATCACCTGTACCCACTTCTATTCCCATGATTTCAGAGACAGAGTCTGAGCCATCTTGAGGTGAGGAGTGTACTGGCTTTGGGCAGCAGGATACTGTGGTACCATGGAATCTTTTTGATGCCCCCAACCGCTAGACTGAGTAGAAGCACTTGGGCAATTTGAAATCTTAGGAGAAGCCTTGGGAAGCTCTATGCCAGAAAGGGACAGCCTCTGAATCTCAGTCACCTCAACCTTGCTATGGTTCAGAGTGGGAATTACAACCAAAAGGGAACTGACATTGCCAAGTCCCTGTGTGAAACACAGGCCTGATTGAGTTGAGGTGCATTCTTTGTCTCTCCCCCTTTTCGTGATTCTCCCATCTCTAAGTTTTGAGCTTTAGCCACCTGTGAGTCCCATCTCTGGTTTCAGAGATAATGCAGGCTCTTATGGGCAAATGTGCCCAATAAATGTAGAAATTAGATGCTACACTGATTTCTAGAAAGAGCTAGGGACACTGGGGAGCCCATGAGTGACACAATGATGGAACCATGATCACACAGCTGGTGAGAAGGATGAACTGGTGAATCCAGTTGTTAATCCTCAAAGCAGGAACTCTAGTGGCAGCCAAGTTGGGTAGGGGCTGGTGCGGGTAATTGGGAAATTTTTGCTAAACTTGATATGGGTGGGTACAGGGGAGAAATCAGTAGCCCATAGGGCTTTTGAAAGTGGTCTTAAGAGAAAAGGAGGCTCAGGTATGGGCACCACAAGAAGTGATATTATTGCCTTAATAATGGATGAAACAGAGCATGGAACCCTGGTAACCAGGCACCCGCTTCACTGACCAAGCCATCCGAGCTCACTTGATTGGAGACACTGGAGTGAGAAGGATGTTCTCCTGTGGTTTCAAACCATGCCGAGCCTCAGCCCCCCCAGGAATCTCAGGGGGGCCACCTTGCCCTATTGGGGGAACAATGGGTGAGGCTTCATCTTAGGCTCTTCACCAGAGCCTCTGGCGATTGTCGCAGAGGAGCTCAAGAGTAATAGTGAGTAGCACAGGGCAGGTGAGCCCAGCAGGCCCTCTAGTCTGATCCCTGATGAATGGCTCAGGACTCCTATTCTGACTGTATGTGTGTGTGTGTGTGTGTATGTGTGTGTGTGTGTGTGTGTGTGTGTTTGTACTGATGGGAACTGTCCCATTGTGCTTTGCGTCTAGTGTATTAGGATAAATCATTTTTCTGTTTGTCACCATTTCCATTTTTGAACCCACCATTCTTGGTCCCAACCCAGAGTGAAAATGATCAGAACACGGAGGAGCCCTTCAGGGTACAGAGCCTTGAACCTTACAGGCAGGACCAGCTTAGGAATGAGCTCCTGCCTGTCATTTGTGGGAGGAACCTACATTTCAGCAGCAACATGGGGTTAATCTCCTGGGATTCCATCCTCACCCAGCAGGTGCTGGATCTCTTGTTCCCAAGGTAAGCACCAGACCACCAAGCCCAAGTGTGTAGCCCCCTCACGCCTAGGTCTTGGGGCTGCCATGTACCTCTCAGGGACCCAAAGGTTTGTGATACCTAATGAGATAGAGGACCACACTCATAGCGGAATGTCAGCCCCAAATGGGACGAGTCCTGGAGGTGCCTGCCACAGCCTTGCAAGGGGAGTGAACTCCCCTCTCAGGCAGAGAAACCATCCTGACACCAGCTGGTCACCAAAGTGTGTGGAGCAGTCCCCACACTGGGCACCACAGCTCAATGGTGTGTGCTGAGCTCATTCCCAGGTGGACTCAGAGAGGCCTAGGGGTTTGTCTGGTATAATATTTTTTTTTTGTATGAAAAAGCTCAGTGCCAGGGGCATCTCATAACTCGGGCGTTGAGCAAAGCATTTAGTGTTAATAAAGGATGTGCCAGGTTCCATAGTGGGTCAGAACTTCCTATCTGAGATATAGCTGGACAGGGCCTTTGGAGATGGCAGCGCCCAGGCCCAGAGAGATACGTGGGAAGCAGCAGGTTGGGCTCATTCACCACTGAGCATGGAGAAAACACTCACTGCGTGAAGATATGTTTCCAGGTATGTTGCATAATTCAGTGAAAAATGGGGTCAAAATTTCTGCCATTGTGTCCCTTTTCGTGGGGGTCAGCCTGAAGCTGCAGGTGCCATGAGTACATATCCTACATGTGACTGCATCCCTGACTCCATGAGGCATAACTGCACATTGTCCTCTTCGGTGAACATGGCAGACCCCTGGACCAACTTCAACATGGAATGGGCTTGGGGTCAAGAGGGTGGGCTCCTGGTTCCAGAGTAGGGACCTGCAAGGTGATTTGACTTGGGAAGGCTGAGAAAAGACTGCTCTCCCCAATTCTGTTTCCTACCTGCGGTGTAAGGTGTGGGGCTTCAACAGTAGGAGGAATAAGGCAAAGAACTGTAGGTAGAGTCATGTTCCTCTGGGAAACTGAGAGGAGATGTTGGCCTCAGAGGAAGCTCCTGTGACAATTGATCCCACCATAGCCAATCCCAGTCAGACTACACTCCTCTGTCCTCCTCCAGGGTCACAGAGATGTTGGCTTCACTTATTGAAAAAAGAGAGATCAGTTGCTTCTCCAAGGAACTTGGTGAGAACTCAAGAGAATAAAGTAATATGGCAGCCCAAGCCAGGAGAGGAGGCATCCCTGCATCCCTGATAATAGTGGGCATGAGGACAGATAACTTCTGGAGGTTGAATTCCAGGTTGGAGAGCATGTAGCAAAGAGAAAAGTGTCAGACATATGTCCAGAGGAGGGCAGAGCTGGTCATACCGTGGATCTAATGTTCCTTTCAATGTAGTTTCTTTGCCTAGAGACCTGTCCTGTCGCTGCCTGTACAGCCACTATGTCTTATCTGGGGTGGACTGGTCTGTGCAGAGACAGGGAAGGTTCAGAAGTCCAGGTCTACAGTTTGGTTACTGGAGGCTGTAGGGAAGGAGAGATCAGGCTTCTGCACACCTGCCTTTCCACAGTGCCACACCTTCCTTCCCAGGTACCTGGATGGACTTGTACACCGAGGCTTCCCATCAGCCTCCAGGATCTCTGATTCTCCAGCTGCTGCTGCCATACATGCGGCTCCTCCTGGGTGGCTTGAACCTGGAGCACCAAGCACACCACCTGCTTGCCCAGATTGAAGATGGGAAGTCAACTGAGGCAGAGCCTGAGAGCCAGGAGGCCTGGGAGGGGTTGGGAGAGGTACATAAGGGTAGATGAAGAAAGGTCCAGGTTTTTTCCCCACTGGGTGGGGTGTATATGGCTGGTGTTGGGCTGGGAAAAAGGATAAGCCTTAATCCACTCAGGCAATGGCCCCTGTCTGCAAAGAGGCCCTGTGGGCTCAGGGGCTGAGTTCTTCCTGGCAGACAGGGGTATTGTCTGTCTGTGGGAAGGTCAGGGCAAGGCAGTCATGTTGGCATCTTTTCTCCTCTAGCTACAAGCTCAGTTCCAATGAAGGCTCCTAAGCCAAACCCAGAGCTAGAGCCTTCTCCAGGAATGGCTCTGGTGCCCTGGGAAGGAGCAGCAACAGCATGTCATCCAGAGCTGGAGTCCAGGAGATCAGGTGTCTCCACTAGGTACTCCTCACGGCCCCTGTACAACAAGTGGGTGGGAGGCAGCTGCCACATTCACGTCTTCCTGGAAAACCAAAGGACAACAAAGTATAAGAGCATCCTGGTGAGTCTTTGAGCAGGGGAGTCTCCTAGGAGCCCACACTGGGGAAGACCGAGTCCACTGCAAACACCTTGGACCAGGCCTGTCTTTTTGAATTAGAGCTTCTGGAAGGTCAGGAAGGAGAACAGGGAATAAAGAAGAGAGAGAGAGGCCAGTGCTAAGAGCTTGACTTGAGGGGTGGGAGAATACCAGGATACCCAGTTCCATGAGTGAGTGGGCCTATATGTTTTGGGGTGTGCAGGCCAGAGTGCAGAAGAAAGTGCTGGGTTGAGAAGACTCAGAGAAATATGTAGGCTGCAGGCTGCACTCTATGGACCTTGGTATTGTTGACGAGTGTGCAGGGCCTTAGATGAACACTTGCTCCAGCAGGAGGATCCAGAAAACTTTGAGCTTCTGCAAATTGTCTCAAACTATTAGAGTAAAAGTGGAACAATCAGATGGTGTGGAGCAATGAGTCACAGTGGGCTCAGAATAACTTGCAGCCCAAACACAGTGTGTGTTAGCCTGAAAAACAGGCAGAGTGTGGTGGGAGTTGTGCACAAAACAAACTGCAATGATGGGCACATAAATCTACAGGTACTTAACTTTGCCCCCGTGGCTGCTGGACCTCTCTAACGTGTCCTCCCATCGACCTGATCATGCATTGCAGAGCTAATATCCATGAGGAGAAAAGAAGATAGGAATCTGTGTCTTCTATCAAAGGATAGGCAACCACAGGGCATCTATTTAGTCAGCCTTTCATGACTGTGATAAGTGCACGCTAAGAGCAGTTCAATGAAGAATCATGTCTTTTAGACACCTGGTTTCCAATCTTTCCGTTCATTGCGAACTGACTCCATTTAGGACCAGAGGCCATATCTAGGCAGAAGTGTGTGGTAGAATAGAACTCTTCACAGCTTGTAAACTGGAGTTGAAGAGAGAAATAAGAAGAAGGAGGAGAAGAAGAAGAGGAAAATGAGTAGAAGGAGGAGACAATGAATAAGAACATGAAGAAGACTAGAAAAAGAATATTCAGAGAAGATGAAGAACAAGAAAAAGAACAAGAAGGAGAAACATAAGAAGAACAAGAAGTATAATGATAAATAGATTTAAAATGTGATCAGAATTATAATGATGTAAAGAAATGGAGAAGTGAGGAACTCAAAAAACATATTATTTTTGAGGGACAGCCCTCCTGTGGACATCCTCCATTCCAACAGACCTCCAATTTATATCACCTCCCATTAGCGTATTCATCTATGAATGGATTAATCCACTGGCAAGTTCAAAGCACCCGCCATCAAGTCTTCCCCCAAAACTCACATGTGATCATTGCTGCACCAGGGAGAAAATCTTTACCACATAAGTCTTTGAATCTAGATGCAAACTCTAGCACTGTCCCTTTGGAAGTTTCAACCTGGAGTGAGAGGTTCTGAGGTGCAAAGGGCTTTTTCCTTGAAAGGTGTCCTTTAGTTTAGATCCTGTGCATAGTGGGTCCTCAGGGAGGAATCACTGAGGTAGTCTTGGGTGGAACAGTAGCTAGGTTAGAGGGCTCTCAGTTCTGTTTCTCAGGTCTGACCTGGCAGAAACTCTCAGTTATGGGGGGGATTTTCTGTTGAGTACTCTTTGAGTATCATTTACCACACCTGTGCCCCTCCCTCTCCAGAGCTGAGGATCCCTGTTGATGGAAATGTGTATTATGCTATGAATGGCAGGGTGAACTACCATTTTATCCTGAGGGAAAGACCCGCCAGCAAGTGGTTCAAGGTTAAGCAAAAGGAGGTAAACACTCACCTTCTTCCTAGTGCCACTCCACATCCTCCAAGGTGACAAGCACCTCAGCTTCTGGATGGGTGTTGTAGAACACCCACAGAGCCAACTGACAGGCTGGGGTGGGGTTCAGTTGCTGGGCTTTGCTGATGTTGTCATACCCTGCAGTTCTTGGAGTCTCCTAAAAATACATCCAGGATCCCACCAGCCTCCAGCAGCACCTCTTCTGCAGCAGCCAGACCATTGCCCCAGGCCACCCCCAAAAATGAGTACTCTAAGAGAAAAGTCACCAGTAGCAGCTCCTCACTGCTTCACTCCAGCGAGCAGGTGGAAGACAGCCACTTTGTTCAAGTCCTCCTAGAGGGACAGAGACTGAGGGAGACAAAGCGCATCCTGGTAAGCCTGACAGCAGGGCTGCCTCCTGGGTGTCCACACAGTGGAAGGCAGGAGAGACAGCCAACCCCGGGGCTGTGGTGGGAAATAAAGAAGAGAGAGAGGTCCATTTTAAGGGCTTGACCTGAGGAGGGAGAGCATCAGCATGCCCAGCTCCAGTGGTCAGTGGGCCTGTGTACTGTGGGTTTTGCAGGCCAGAAGCAGACGGAAGTGCTGTGGAAGCTTCGGAATGTATGTGAATAGGGAGCTAAAGGGGTTCTTGGCAGAATTTCTATGTATGTGCAGTAGACACGCTAATGCTGCAGGTGTCTAGCTGCAGAGGAGACATGTTCAGTGACTGCCAGTGCTGAGTCAAGTACATCATTAGAACCAGACCCGCACCGAGCTTCCAGAGGCCAGGGCCTCTTCAGGCTATCATGAAGCACTCAAGTGCACACTCTTGTATCTGAGTCTGTTTTGTGTAGTGGCAGTCAGGACCAAAATTTTCAGTGCGTCTGCCTCTTCCACCCACAAAGGCAGCCTGCATCCCAGAGCACACTTGGTGCACAGATCCCTGGCCCATTGCTGTCATCTCAGTGAGATGAGAGTGTGTCTGTGCATAGGCAGTTTGGTCCTTTGACCTGAGTGGAATGTGGCTCCCCAGGGGGAGGGGAGATGGCAGGTACAGGCAGATATTTGTACCAGGATTGTTCTAGTAGCACATTGCAAGAACCCAGGGGTTATATGGAGGCCACACTCAGGTAGCAGGATAACAAGATTGTGCCCTTGTATATGTAGCTGAGATTTCTCCTGAATGTCCTTGACCACTGTCCTTTGTGTAGCTCCTCCAGAATTAGTTCTCTGATGAAATTTCTCTCATCCTGATCCAGGTGACCTGCCAGGAGAAGATTACAGGCATCGTCCACAGGGCCTTGACCACTATTTTCTCAAGAACACAAATCCAGAAGACTTTGAGCTGCTCAAAATGGTCTCTCAGCACGAGAATAAGTGTGACAATCAGATAATTGGGAGACATGATCCACAGTAAGCTCAGGATAACTCACAGACAAGAGAAAGTGGGCCTTGGCCCCCAGCACAGCCAGAGTGTGGTGGGCCTGGTGCAGGAGACCAACTGCAGTGATGCTCGAGTCAAATCTGCAGGTTCTCAAAGAGGCCCCAGGGGGCTGCTAGACCTCCCTAAATGTGTCCTGCCCTGAGCCTGGGCAGGCATTGCAAAGCTAATATCCATGAGGGGCAAAGAAGAAGGGCTCAATCAATCAGCAGCTGGTTTATAGCTCACTGATAAGGATGCCTTCAAATGAGGATAAAGAAAAAACGGGCCACAAATGGAATCAGCACTGATGTGGACTGACGCAGCACAGGTCCCAATCCATGGCCAGGACATGAGAAGTCCTGCCTAGTCGCAGGAATGTCAGGATTGCAGCAACTGGGAACAGGACTCAGTGAAGAGTAAGTAAGGGCCAGGGGACAGCACGTTTGGGTTGTTTTTGGAACAATTCCAAGTCCTCTGTGCCTGGGTGCCCATCTCCTGAAGATATCAGAATGGCCAGGTTATTATTCCTTCCAGCATCAAAGAAGGGCATCCGAAGATCATAGGCCACAATGCTGATCTGTCCACAATGCCAGTGCTCTTTCCTTTCTTGTGAGCTAGACACTCCTAGCCTCCACCATCCCAGACTGTCCACAATAGAACCCACCATCTGTCGGGCATTATGGTCAGTTTTCCCATTTTCACACACCAAGTCAGTTCGCTTAGCTCTGTCTTACACATGAAGAAGACTGAGGTCAAAATAGTCCAAGGAGCTGGGCAAGGTAACAGTGGCTAGGAATCTCAGTGCTTGGGAGGCTGTGCAGGAGGATCAGAAGTTCAAAAGAGCCTCAGAAACTTTAGTGACTGCCAGTGCTGAGTCAAGTACCTCATTACAACCAGGCCCGCACTGAGATTCCAGAGGCAAGAGCCTGGTTCAGGGGAGCCTGAATCAAAGTAAAAAGGCCTAGAAATGTGTCTCAGTGCTTAAGTGACTCTGGGTTCAATCTCTGGTAAAATAATAATAATAATAAGGAATTACAAAACTGAGAGTCTACGAAGGTGATTTCAGAAGCAGACACTTTGAACCCAAGCATCAGTTGAGAGCAGGCTCCAGACCAGGGAAGGTTTGTGTGTAACAGACGTCAAAAGGGAGGACTATGGGGGGCCTGGAACCCACTAGGTATGATGGCATCTATGCCTTATGGCAGGAGGGTGGCAGTGATGCTGGCCCTCTCCTAGATTTTGGAAACCTTGTTTTCAATAGGGAAGCTTTATGGAGGTGGAATCTATTTTAGCACTCTTGGTCCAGATGAGGTGCTGACTACCACAGGTAGAAGCCTATCCAGAATGCAGTGTCTGTTATTCAGTCTTTCCTGACTGTGACAATGACAAAGAAAGGAAGTCACTTGTCTTTGGTCTTGGTTTCACTCCTGGCCATTGATTGAGAACTGATTTCATCTTGGACAACTGAACAGAGGCTGCATCTAGGCAGAAGAGTGTGATAGATTTGAACTCCTCAGGACGCCCCACCATTGCCAGAGATATAAGGAGAAGGAGGAGGAGAAAGAGACACTCCTGAGTGGGGAGAGGATCACACGATAAAGAGCAGGAGGCAGAAGAAGAAAAAGAAGGAGGTGAACAGAAGGAAGGGTGGAGGGAGATACACAAGAAGAAGAACAAGAAGGAATCATGTAAGAACAGGAAAAAGACCCAGAAAGAACTACAAGAAGATGCAGGACAGAAAGAAGAGCCAGAAGTAGAACAAGAACCAGAATAAAAGTACCAAGCAGACAGCTCCTGATGAGAAACAAGGGGAAGGAGAGCGAACCTAGAAAACAATAGAGTTCTCCAGGGCACCACCCTGCTCAAGTCCTCCCATGTCCATGCCCAACACACCTCTGATGGATATCACCTCCCCTCCACGTATTCATCCATGAGTGGATTCATCCGGGGCAAGGGGATGAATTCCCCCACCATCCAATGCTTCCCTGAATGCCCATGTGTGAGCATGGCTGCCCTGGGGAGAAAGGCCTAAGCACAGGAGCCTTTGCCAATCCTGATGCAGAGCCTAGCAGTGTCCCTTTGGCAGATCCAACCTGCACTGAGAAGTTCTGGGCCCAAGGTGCTGTTTCCATTGCCAGGTGCTCTTTTGGTTTAGAATCCTGTACATCATCTTCTCCAGGGAAGAATCACTGAGGGAGTCTTTGGTGGCACTGTAGCTGGATAGGAGGGCTCTCAATTCTGGTGCAGGCTCGCCCTGGCGGAGACTCTCAGGGGTTGTGGGTGTTTTGTGGTCTAATCCTTGAGTGCCACCTAACAATTCTCTCCACTTTGCTCTGCAGAAATCAAGGTCCCTGACCACTCACTGATGTATCTGTCCATGAATCCACAAATCAAATATTATTTCATCGTGAGGAAACGCCGCGAGGTCAAGGGAAAGGAGGTAAACACCTACCTTATTCAAGCTGTACTTGTGCTGCCATTCCACTCCCACCTGGGGAAATAAGAAGCCTGAGCACCTGGACATATGTGCTAGAAGCCCACAGAGCCAACTGACAGGCTGGGGTGGCTTTCTGTTTCTGGGTTTGCTGATGTTCCATCCCCCACAGTTCTCAGAATCAACCTGCAAGTCCTCCAGGCCGCTTTCCCACAAGCAGGTGGGAGACACCTGCTTAATTCGTGTCCACTTAGAAACACAAAGTCCAAAGATGGCCAAGAGTGTCCTGGTAAGCCTGGGAGCAGGGGTGTCCCCTGGTGCTTACACCTGGGTGGGGAGCAGACACTGGTCCAATACCATGGACTACTCATGCCCTCTTGAATTGGACCTTCTGGTTGGTCAGGAAGGATAGATAGGAATAAAGGAGGCAGAGGTCAGTGTGAAGGGCTTGACCTGAGATGAAGGAGAGCAGCAGCTTGTCCACCACCATGACTGAGGGAGTCTGTGTGTCAGGTGGTAGCATGCAGTCCAGAAGGGCAGGGGCAGGTATGGGTGACAGATGAGAATAGGACAGGACCTAGGTGGCAGATTCCCCTGTATGGGATGCTGGCGTCCATGGAGGAGGACAGCAGTATGAGGTTCTGCATGTTTTTTCAACAAGGAGCTGAGAGGGTCTCTCTGCAGAATCGATAAGGATGTGGAGCAAGCACATGAAATGTCTAGGTAACCCGCAGGACAGGAGCCCTTTCCAATGACCACCCTTGCCAGATGAGGTGCCCTCCTACACCCCAGCCAGCACTGAGCCTCTGGAGGCCAGGAGCTCTCGTGGCTATCTTTCGTCACTCCTGTGTGTGGTCATGTTCCTGGGTCTGATTTGGGCCCTGGCAATCCAGACCAAAGCCTCTAAGTTTTGTGCCTGGGTCACCCCAAATGCCACCTGCATCCTCAGGCAGACCTGGGATCTTGGAGGCCACTGTCTCATTCCTCCCATCTTGTGGGATGAGATTGCATCTGTATACAGGTTGTGGGGTCCTTTCACCTCGAGAGGAGTGCAGCTCCACAAAGAGCAATGGCAGGTCCAGGAAGTCCTATGTACAAGGATTGGGCTAGTAGCCTATGGGAAGAGCCCACGCGATGAGCAGGAGGTCAGCCTCAGGTAGTAGGGTCATGGATGTTGCCCTTGTATTTAGAGTGGAGGTGCCTCCAGAATGCCCCTGCCCACTGTCCTTGGGTAGTCACTTCAAGGCCCATTTCCTGAAGGCCTGTCTTCCATGCTGCTCCAGGTGACCTGCCACGATCGGGCTCCTGTCGTCATCCGCAGGGCCCTCGAGCTACACTTGCTTACTCCAGAGAAACCAGAGGACTATGAGCTGGGCCAAATCATCTCTCACCGTCAGAGTATGTGGGACAGTCAGATGGTCAGGAAGTGGACTCAGGTCAACTCATAGCACCAAAGAGTAGTCTCTGACCCTTGTACACTCAAAAGTATGTGTGGGCTCCCGTGCAAAAAGAATACTGAATTAAAGCTGGTGTAAAGTCTCTAGGTGTGACTCTTATGTGGCTCCCCACCTGGTGCCCTCTCCTGGTCATGAACAGGCATCCAATGCTGGCATCAGGAGTGGCAAGGAGGAAAGCCTCCTTCCAGAGGAAGTAGGGCCCCATGGCTCTTGGATAGGAGTGGTTTAGAGGAACATGGGAATGCATGGGCTAAAGATGGAACGGGCATTTTGTGGATTGAAGCAGCAATATTGAAAGCCTTGTGTGTGACCAGAAAACCACTGCCTGGGCAGAGCATGGCCAGGATTCTAGCAAGCAGTGCCAGGATGAAATTGGGAAGAAAACACAGGCTGGGAGACAGCTTGAATCATCTGTCTTTGCATAAATTCCATGGTCTTCTGTACCTGAGTTCACTTGCCAAGGAGTGATCACAATAGCCAGGTTATGATCCCTAACTTCCTGAGCACGTAGCCACAGAGCTCATCTGATAATAATGTCAGCGCTTTTTCGTTGGTTGGTTGGTTGGTTTTTGTGAGCCAAACACCTCAGCAGCCATGATCCCAGCCTATGTACGCTGAAGACCACCATCCCAATGAGTTCTAGGATCACTTGTCTCCTATCTTAACCTTCTGTTAGGTTAGTAGAGTCTATGGAAGAGGAAGTCTGTCTGGGGCCTTGGTAGCCTAAGAAATTCATAGCAGAGATCTTCACATCCAACCCAGAAGGGATGGAGAACAGGCTCTAGGTTAGAGGAGGGCGAGAGGAAAGAGGTGTTCAGAGGAAGGAGAAGCGGGCTGTTGTATTCCCCCACTCGGGGTCATGGCACCACTGGACCATACACCATGTTGGAGGGAAGCAGTCCCTTTGCTGGTCTTTGGAATCATTGTTCTCAGGAGGGCAGCATTTGGGATGTGGCCTCCATTCTCGGAGGCTGGTCCACATGGAGGTGGGCTCCACCAATGCAGAAGCATGGCTCTAATGTGGTATCCGTGCTGGTCAGCCTGTCCTCACTGTGGCCAAACTTAAGGAAAATAACTCAGAGGAGGAATCCTAGGCCTTTTCTCTGGCTTTCACAACTTTCTCTTTGGTTGTGCTCTGAGGCTGTCCATAAAGCTCTAGTGTGTGGCAGTGGAGAGCTCCTCAGCCCTTGCCACAAAGGCATAGACTGGGAGAGAGAGAACAAGGCTGGGAGAGAGGGAGAGAGAGAGAAAGACGGAGAGGAGAAGGGGGACCTCTACTTGGAGAATGAGGATTCAGTGGAGCCAACAGGGACAAGGTACCGTTGCCAAGGACGCAATTCTCTTCAGGTCTTCCTCCAACCATACCCAACCTTTCTTCCAGTCCCTCCCACCTCCCAGTAGTGTATTCATCTTGAATGAGAATTTCATGTTGACACCAGAGCACTCACCATCCAATGCTTCCCTCCAAACCCACCTGTGAAGATGGCTCATGTGGGGTCTGAATCTTCGGCACAGGAGCTTTTTGTGGGAGATTTCAGATGCAAACCCTAGTGGTGTGCTTTGGAAGATGCAAGAGGACCTGGGATGTTTTGGAGTCCAAAGCCTTTGGTAGGAACCGACATTAGGTCTGTTGAAGTGCTCTGCCTAGTTCTTCCTCAGGGAGGACTGTGGAGGCTGTCTTTGTTGGTATTGGTGCTGAATTGGAGAGCTCTCAGTTGTGTGGCTCAGGTCTTTTCTGGCCGAGCCTCTTATATTTTGGGGTGTCCCATGTTGTACCTCTTGCATGCCAACTGCTTCCCATATACTACTCTCCTCCCAGAGCTGAAGATTCCTCACCATTGCAACGTTTTTTATGCTATGAACCCTCACATTGAATACAACTTTGTGCTGAGGAAGAGGACCATCTCAAAGAAGAAGGATGAGTGGATCCAGCCCAAACCTACCCCTTGTGATGCAAAAGAGGCTCAAGCTCTCCATAGGATCCTTCTAAGAACATTCTTCTGCTGTTTGGTTGGGCAGTGCTGAAGCATCCTATGATCATTTACATTTATTAATATATGCTTCAAAATTTTGAAGTTGCCAATCTATAGTGTGGCATTAGATATTTGTTATATATTCCCTTTAGTAACATATTCATTACTATATCATATATTTGTTATTTAAACTAAGTACTTTTTAAAATATAAATTTTTTGTTATCTGATCTACTTTGATGATTTGAGTGTCTTAATTGTAGCAGTTGATTCCTAGAAGAAACATATAAGCCCAAAGGAAGGAATGTTTCATTTGATCACAAAGAAATTTTGTTTTTAGGAGTTTTTAAGATGGTATTATCTGAGTTAATTTTCCAATGGGAGCAATGGAATATCAGATATCATGACACAAACACAAACAAAGACACACAAACATACACTAGAGCACACACACACTCGTTGAAGGATGGAGAGTCTGAGTTGGTCTATGGTGAAATACTTTGGAGAAGTCTTTCAGATTTCTCCAATTTTGGAGTATTTTCAATTTCATAAGGTATCTTGTAGATGAAACCTAAGTCTAAAGAGACATGCCTGTGTGCTTCACATGCAACTTTATACATTATCTGAAGGTAATTTCATGCAATATTTTTAGTGAAGCTGATTTTGACTGTGAACCATCATCCCCAGAGGTCCGGTGTGAAATTTTCTACTTGTAGCATCACAATGGGGTTCCACTGTTTTGTTTTTGGAATATTTCCAATTTTAGTTGTTCAGATTTTAATGATATATAATATATAATATATATATATATATATATAATTTAAAGATAATGAATTTTATACATCTAGGAATCTGTAGGCCATAGAAAATGAATGGATGCCAACTGCTGCCTAGACTGGTCTGCAGGATCCTGTAGCGTTTGAGCATGTGTGAGGGCTGCATAGGGCTTGCAAAAAATCCTGCATCAAACTGAGTTCCTAGAAATCTCCACCACAGCATAAGGGCCAATGAGAAGTACACTTCCACTCAGAAGCTGGGAAGCTACCTTATGAAGGTGATCATAGGTGCTGGGCCCCCTTGCTAGGACACTTTTTCTGTTGGGCCAAAACTGTGCTCTGAATGTGTTTGCTGAGAAGGGTTTGACATTTCAGAACTGAAGTAGTTTGTGAAAGCTGCTTCCGCTTGCAGGAACAAAGCGTATTCTCAGTGAGTACTCTGGGACTGTCCCTGGTTGAATTAGAGTTGTCAGAAACACTTGTAATGATTGGCATTCACGGTTTCACATTGAAGCATCTGTGCCATCTGTAAACCACAGTTTGTTGCCTGTGGGGCCAGCATTTCAATGAGTTTTCTGAAAAAGTATGACTTATGGATTTCAATGGAACTTTAGAGAATTGATCTTCTGAGCATTCCCTTTGCCTCCCCATATTTGGTGATGTAAGGTACAAGGGCTCTTTTGGTAGCACACATTGGGATGGAATGTGCTTACTGAAAACAGCTAGGTAATGGAGAATTGAAACCACTTCTGCAAAGCAGTTTCAACTTGCAGGACTAACTTAGTTGTAAGTGAGCACAAGGTGTTTTTTTCTGGTTGAACTAGAATGAAGCAGAACCGGTTCTTAGAGGTGACAAGCACACTTTCACATTGAGGCATCTGTGCCAAAAACAAACAAAAAACAGTTAATTCATGTGGGTACCTGCACTTCAAATGTATGTTGTAAGCAAGTTTGACAAATGGATATCAATAACACTTTGGAGAATTGATCTTTTCGGCTGGTCCTCTTTCTTCCTGCAAGTTAGTGATGCTAGATTCAAGAGATCTCTTTCTGGCGCACTTTGTGTTTCATGCCTGAACTGTGCTCTGAATGTGCTTGATGAGAACAGCTTAGAAGTGCAGAAGTGAAGCTGTTTGTGGAAGCAGCTTCAAGTAGCACAAAGTAACTTGTTCTCAGTGAGCACATGGGAATTTTTCCCTGGCTGAAGCAGTGAAAATGAGAACTGGTTCTCAGCTGGTAGGCATGTTTGCATTTGGAAATGTCTTTGCCATCAGTCATCTAGAGTTCCTTGCATGCAGAAACCTGCATTTCATGTGAGTTTTCAGAAAGGTCCAATGAATGGGTTTCCAAGAAATTTTGTTGAATTGATCTTGCCTTCTCAAAATTGGTGATCCTAGGTGCAAGGAATCTCTTGTAAGCCAATATTGTATTTTGGGCCTGACCTCTGCTCTGAATGAGCTTGCTGAGAATATTTTGGGAGTGCATAAGTAAAGTAGTCTCTCAGCAGCTTCAACATTCAGGAACTTACCTTGTTCTCAGTGAGCACATTGGGGTTTGTCACTGCTTAAAGTAGCATGAAGAACAACTGCTTCTCAGAGGTGGCAGTTTCCCTTTGAAGCATCGGTACAATTGGTCAATGCGAATTCAATGCAGGCAGGCACTTGCATTTCAAGTGAATTTTGTGACAAAAGATTGAGCAATGGATTTCAATCCACCTTGGGGAACTGATCTTTCCAGAAGGCTCACATTTTTTTCTCAAAGTTGTTAAACCCTAGGTATAGAGCTCT
Source organism: Ictidomys tridecemlineatus (assembly GCF_052094955.1). Classification (NCBI taxonomy): domain Eukaryota; kingdom Metazoa; phylum Chordata; class Mammalia; order Rodentia; family Sciuridae; genus Ictidomys; species Ictidomys tridecemlineatus. The sequence goes on along the minus strand of NC_135488.1, from coordinate 40,867,536 downwards.
CTTGCTAGCACCCTTTGTATATGGGCTGAAACTGTGCTCTGAATGTAATTCCTGAAAATATTTTGGAAGTACAGCACTGAATAATTTTGCAAGCAGTTTTAATATTAGGAAATAACTTTCTTCTCAGTGTGCACATTAAGCTTTGTACCTGGCTGAACTAGCATTAAATCAAAATGCTTCTGGGAGCTCTGGGCACTGTTTCAATTTGAAACAACTGTGCCATTGTTAAATTTTTTGCTGTCAGGCACCTGCAGTTTCAAGGAATTGTCAGAAAAGATTGAGTAAGGGAATATAAGGATACTTTGTGCAATTCATCTTCTCAGCAAGACCACTTTCCTAATCAATGTTGGTGATGCTAGACAAGAGTGGACTTTTGCAATGATACTTTGTAATGTTTTTCAGGAAATGTGTTCTGAATGTGCATCCTGAGATGCATTTGTAGAGGGCAAACAGAAAAAGTTTGTGCAAAAAGCATCAAAGTAGCTTTGTTCTCAGTGAACACATGGGGGGTTTCCCTGGTTGAACTTGCAAGAAGCAGAACCTCTTATGAGAGCTGATGGCACAGTTTCACTACGCACTCAGTAAAGCACAGGTCATTGCAGACGGGCTCATGCAAATTTCAAGATAGTTTTCAGAATCCATTTGAGGAATGGATTCCAAAGAATCTTTAAGGAATTGATCCACCCAGCAGTCCCATCGCTTCCTTTCTGAGCAAGTGCTCGGAGGTACAAGGGCTCTCCCGCTAGCACACTTCAGATATTGAGCCTGAACTGTTCTCTGAATGTGCTCAATGAGAAGAGTATGAAGTGCAGAAGAGAAACAGGGTGTGCAAACAGCTTCAATTGCAGGATGTATAAGTGTTCCTAGAGAGCACATTGGGATTTGGGCCTGGTTGAACTAATCGGAATTGGAACCCCTTCTGAGAGCCAGCAGTCACTGGCTTAGAAGTTTCTGTGTCTTGTATAAAGCAGAGTTTGTTTCTCCTGGGCACCTTCATTTCCAGTGAGTTTTCAGAAAAATTTGAGAAGAGGATTTCAATGAAACTGGGCAACTGATCTTGTGAACCGTCCAACTTTCCATGTGAATATTGGTGATGTTAGGTCCAAGGGCTCTCTGGGTAGCACAATTTGCACTTTGGGTGTAAAGTGTCATCTGAACGTGCTGGCTGAGAAAAGCTTGGAAGTGCAGAATGGAAGCATTTTGTGCAGGCAGCTTCCAATTGAAGGAACGGTCTTGTTCTCTGTAAGCACATTGGGTTTTGTTTCTGGTTGAAGCTTCATGAAGCAGTACCGCTTCTCAGAACCAGCACTCTCTGTTTCTCTTTAGCCTCTGTTACATTGGAAATGCAGGTTCCCTGCATGAAGGCTCCTGCGTTTCCAGTTAAGTTTTCTGAATGAGTGGGAACCATTGATTTCAGTGAAACATTTGCAAATGGATTTTCTTCAAAGGGCAGCTTTCCTTTTTAAAGTTGGTGATTGGAGCTACAAGGGTTCTCTTATAGGTACACTTTTCCTATTGGGCCAGAAGTGGGTTCTGAATGTGCTTGCTCAGGAGAGCTTAGAAGTTCAGAAGTGAAGCAGTTCCTGCAAGCAGCTTCCACTTGCAGGGACAAAGTGTGTTCTCAATTAGCAATTTGTGGCTGTCCCTGGATGAACTAGAATGTGGCAGAATGACATGTAATAACTGGCAGACACAGTTTCACTTTGAAGCCTCTGTGCCATCTGTAAACCTGTTTGTTGCATGTGGGTCCCTGCATTTCAAGAGAGTGTTCTGACTTTCTTACCTGCCACCTGATAGGTGCCTGCTGCTTCCTCCTTGGCAGATAGCTGTACTTTGCTACAATCTCACAACTGGTACCCCAGCTCTAAGCTTCATGTTGTGCTGCTGGGGACAGTTGTCTCTCTTGCCTCTCTGAGTCTCCTCTACCTCTTTCCTGATAGCTCCTGGGACATCTCTTGGCCTCTGACCCCTGAAGATACCCCCAGTATTCTTCACCACAGGCAAAGACCTCCCTCTCTGGGTGGCAGACATGGTTGTTTGTGCATCTGGTTTGAAGTGGAAGTTGGCTTTGCCTTGTTTGTTTTGATTTCTCTCTCTCTCTCTCTCTCTCTGCTTTTCTTTCAGATTTTGTTTTGTTTTTGCTGTGTGTGTATGTGTACGTGTGTGTGTGTGTGTGTGTGTGTGTGTGTGTGTTGAGATACTTGATTTTTTTATTAAACATCCAAGACTGGGTTCAGATGGAAGAGATGGGGGTGAGGGTGCACACCTGTCACCTGCATCTGCAGGTAAAAAGAAGAGGGAAAAACCCCAATCCTGGGATGGAAGTAGGTTTCTTTTTGTTTTTCTTCTTCCTTCTTTTTCTCTTTCCCTCCTCCTCCTGTATCCCTTCCTTCTCCTCCTCCTGGATCTCCATGGCACACTCCTGCAGGGGGAGAGATCACTCAGGGCAGGACTGTGGCTGCTGTCTGATTACTGTCTGTGAGTACTATGCGAGAGACAGGAGCTGGCTTTGGAAAGACAGAAAATCTGGAATTCACACAGGCACACAGAGACACATGCATTCTTGCTTTCTCTATCACACACTCTCACACCTCCCACATATGTGTGCATGCGCACACACACACACACACACTCCTACTCTCTCTCAAACACACAACACAGGATGAGTTGATGCCAGCAAACATCAATCCAGTTGAAGAAATTGAATATTAACACCCTCCTCCTCCTCCTCCTCCTCCTCTTCCTCCTCCTCCTCTTCCTCCTCCTCCTCCTCTTCCTCCTCATCCTCCTCTTCCTCTTTTTCCTCCTCTTCCTCCTCTTCCTCCTCCTCCTCCTCTTCCTCCTCATCCTCCTCCTCCTCTTCCTCCTCCTCCTCTTCCTCCTCCTCCTCCTCTTCCTCTTTTTCCTCCTCTTCCTCCTCTTCCTCCTCTTCCTCCTCCTCCTCTTTTCCTTGCAACTTGATGAAAGGTAGGAATTTACTCTCCAGGCTGCAGAGCACCAGGCAGAGTGAGTCTATTAAAGGGAGAGCGTCCTGCTAAGGAGAGGGGCTGGAAGCAGGAGACCCTGGCCTACCAAGGCATTCATGTAGCAGTGCAGTCATTGCTAAGGAGAGGGCTTGCTCAACCGGCATGGGCTGGGAGGGGGAGGGGGAGTGAAGTGGGGGGTAATGGAAGATTGGGGATTGGTTGGGGATGGGTGCTGGTGGGGGCAGGTGATGGAATGGAAAGGGAATAGGCTATTGATTAAGCTTGGAAGCTGGGGAGGAAAGAGAGAGACGGGGGGAGGAAGGAAGGAAGGAAGGAAGGAAGGAAGGAAGGAAGGAAGGAAGGAAGGAAGGAAGGAAAAGCAAGCAAGCCAGAGGGCCCGACTAGCTGGGACCAGTGACAGTAGTAGGGGCAGGGAGTGGAGTAGAGGACCTTATCCACGGATGACCTCCATTCTCTAAACCTTAACCTGATGCCCTAAAAGAGTCTTCCAACCTCCTTACGTTTAATGACTGACCCTCTCACCATCTTGGTCATCGCTGGATGGTCATTAACAACACAACAAAAAACCTCCCTTCTGCCTCTTGATGGACAAATCGCATCATGTCTATTTCTTCTTTTGAATAGTGTTTATTGAGCATATACTATGTACCTACTGTGGACACTCAGGAGCCATAGAGAAAGACCCATCCACACTTTATATTATACAGAAGGGAGCAGAGAATTTGTCCCCTGATATCTTTGCTTACAAGACACTGCCTCACAGAGGTCAACCTTGTAATTTTTCTCTCTCCCTCTTCTCTCTCTCTCATACACACATACACAATCTCACAACTCTCTCTCACACACATTCCTCTCTCCATTTCTCCTTTTCTGTTTTTGCCCACTTATCAGACTGGCACATGTTATGTACAGTTTTCCCTTTGGCTATTTGTCTGAGGTCCTCTCTAGCATATAAGCTTTTGGGAGGAAGACAGATTTTGGCCTTTTTTTTAGAGTATATGTTTATCACTTTATTTTTTTGTTTTTTTATTGGTTGTTCAAAACATTACAAAGCTCTTGATATATCATATTTCATACATTTGATTCAAGTGGGTTATGAACTCCCATTTTTACCCCAAATACAGATTGCAGAATCACATTGGTTACACATCCACGTTTTTACATAATGCCATACTAGTGACTGTTGTATTCTGCTATCTTTCCTATCCTCCACTATCCCCCCTCCCCTCCCCTCCCATCTTCTCTCTCTACCCCATCTACTGTAATTCATTTCTCTCCCTTGATTTTTTTCCTTTTCCCCTCACATCCACTTATATGTAATTTTGTATAACAATGAGGGTCTCCTTCCATTTCCATGCAATTTCCCTTCTCTTTCCCTTTCCCTCCCACCTCTCATCCCTGTTTAATATTAATGTTCTTCTCATGCTCTTCCTCCCTGCTCTGTTTTTAGTTGCTCTCCTTATATCAAAGAAGACATTTGGCATTTGTTTTTTAGGGATTGGCTAGCTTCACTTAGCATAATCTGCTCTAATGCCATCCATTTCCTAGCAAATTCCATGATTTTGTCGTTTTTTTAGTGCTGAGTAATACTCCATTGTGTATAAATGCCACATTTTTTTAATCCATTCATCTATTGAAGGGCATCTAACTTGGTTCCACAGTCTAGCTATTGTGAATTGTGCTGCTATGAACATCTATGTGGCAGTATCCCTGTAGTACACTCTTTTAAGGTCTTCAGGGCATAGTCTGAGAAGGGCATTAGCTGAGTCAAATGGTGGTTCCATTCCCAGCTTTCCCAGGAATCTCCATTCTCCTTTCCAAATTGGCCGCACCAATTTGCAGTCCCACCAGCAATGTACAAGTGTACACTTTTCCCCACATCCTCGCCAGCACTTGTTGTTGTTTGACTTCATAATGGCTGCCAATCTTACTGGAGTGAGATGGTATCTTAGGGGGGTTTTGATTTGCATTTCTCTGACTGCTAGCGATGGTGAGCATTTTTTCATGTACTTGTTGAATGATTGTATGTCCTCCTCTGAGAAGTGTCTATTCAGGTCCTTGGCCCATTTGTTGATTGGGTTATTTGTTTTCTTATTGTCTAATTTTTTGAGTTCTTTGTATACTCTGGATATTAGGGCTCTATCTGAAGTGTGAGGAGTAAAGATTTGTTCCCATGATGTAGGGTCCCTATTTACCTCTCTTATTGTTTCTCTTGCTGAGAAAAAAACTTTTTAGTTTGAGTAAGTCCCATTTGTTGATTCTTGTTATTAACTCTTGTGCTATGGGTGTCCTATTAAGGAATTTGGAGTCTGACCCCACAATATGTAGATTGGAGCCAACTTTTTCTTCTATCAGACTCGAGTCTCTGATTTGATATCAAGCTCCTTGATCCATTTTGAGTTAACTTTTGTGCATGATGAGAGAAAGGGATTCAGTTTCATTTTGTTGCATATGGATTTCCAGTTTTCCCAACACCAGTTGTTGAAGATGCTATCCTTCCTCCATTGCATGCTTTTAGCCCCTTTATCAAATATAAGATAGTTGTAATTTTGTGGATTGGTTTCTGTGTCCTCTATTCTGTACCATTGGTCCACCCGCCTGTTTTGGTACCAGTACCATGCTGTTTTTGTTACTATTGCTCTGTAGTACAGTTTGAAATCTGGTATCGCTATACCACCTGATTCACACTTCCTGCTTAGAATTGCTTTTGCTATTCTGGGTCTTTTATTTTTCCATATGAATTTCTTGATTGCTTTATCTATTTCTACAAGAAATGCTGTTGGGATTTTGATTGGCATTGCATTGAACCTATAGAGAACATTTGGTAATATCGCCATTTTGATGATGTTAGTTCTGCCTATCCATGAACAGGGTATATTTTTCCATCTTCTAAGATCTTCTTCTATTTCTCTCTTTAGGGTTCTGTAGTTTTCATTGTATAAATCTTTCACTTCTTTTGTTAGGTTGATTCCCAAGTATTTTATTTTTTTTGAAGATATTGTGAATAGGGTGGTTTTCCTCATTTCCAGTTCAGAAGATTTGTCACTGATATACAGGAATGCCTTTGACTTATGCATGTTGATTTTATGTCCTGCCACTTTGCTGAATTCATTTATTAGCTCTAGTAGTTTCTTTGTAGACCCTTTTGTGTCTTTTAGGTATAGGATCATATCATCCACAAATAGTGATAATTTAAGTTCTTCTTTTCCTATCTTAATGCCTTTAATTTCTTTTGTCTGTATAATTGCTCTGGCCAGTATTTCAAGAACTATATTGATTAGAAGTGGTGATAGAGGGCATCCCTGTCTTGTTCCAGATTTTAGAGGGAATGCCTTCAGTTTTTCTCCATTTAGAATGATGCTAGCCTGAGGCTTAGCATGGATAGCTTTTACAATGTTGAGGTAAGTTCCTGTTATCCCTAGTTTTTCTAGTGTTTTTAACATAAAGGGATGCTGTACTTTGTGGAATGCTTTTTCTGTTTCTATCGAGATGATCATATGGTTCTTATCTTTAAGTTTATTGATGTGGTGAATAATGTTTATTGATTTCCATATTTTGAACCATCCTTGCATCCTAGGGATGCATCTACTTGATTATGGTGCACGATATTTTTGATATGTTTTTGTATTCGATTTGCCAGAATTTTATTGAGGATTTTGCATCTAAATTCATTAGGGATATTGGTCTGTAGTTTTCTTTCTTTGAGGTGTCTTTATCTGGTTTGGGAATCAGGGTGATATTGGCCTCATAGAATGAATTTGGAAGTTCTCCCTCTTTTTCTATCTCCTGAAAAAGATTGTAGAGTATTGGTATTAGTTCTTCTTTGAAGATCTTATAAAACTCTGCTGTATACCCATCCGGTCCTGGGCTTTTCTTGGTTGGTAGTCTTTTGATGGCTTCTTCTATTTCCTCACTTGATATTGGTCTGTTTAGGTTGTTTATATCATCCTGACTCAATCTGGGTAGTTCATATGTCTTAAGGAATTTATCGATGCCTTCACTATCTTCTATTTTATTAGAGTATAGGGTTTCAAAATAATTTCTAATTATCTTCTGTATTTCTGAATTGTCTGTTGTGATGTTGCCTTTTTCATCCCATAAGCTAGTAATTTGGGTTCTCTCTCTTCTTCTCTTTGTTAGCATGGCTAGTGGTCTATCAATCTTATTTATTTTTTCAAAGAACCAACTTTTAGTTTTGTCAATTTTTTGGATTGTTTCTTTTGTTTCGAATTCATTGATTTCTGCTCTAATTTTAATTATTTCTTGCCTTCTACTGTATTTGCTGCTGATTTGTTCTTCTTTTTCTAAGGCTTCGAGGTGTAGTGTGAGGTCATTTATTTGTTGGCTTTTCCTTCTTTTAAGGAATGAACTCCATGAAATGAATTTTCCTCTTAGTACTGCTTTCATAGTGTCCCAGAGATTTCGATATGTTGTGTCTGAGTTTTCATTTACCTCTAAGAATTTTTTAATTTCCTCTTTGATGTCTTCTGTAACCCTTTGTTCATTCAGTAGCATATTGTTTAATCTCCATGTGATGTAGGATTTTTTCTTTCTCATTTTATTATTGATTTCCAATTTCATTCCATTATGATCAGATAAAATGCATGATAGTATCTCTATTCCTTTGTAATTGCCAAGATTTGCCCTGTGACATAATATATGGTCTATTTTTCAGAAGGATCCATGTGCTGCTGAGAAGAAAGTGTATCCGCTTGATGTTGGGTGGTATATTCTGTATATATCAATTAAGTCTAAATTATTAATTGTATTATTGAGCTCTATGGTTTCTTTATTCAACTTTTGTTTGGAAGATCTGTCCAGTGGTGAGAGAGGTGTTTTAAAATCTCCCATGATTATTGTGTTGTGGTCTATTAGACTCTTGAACTTGAGAAGAGTTTGTTTGGTGAATGTAGCTGCACCATTGTTTGGGGCATATATATTAATGATCGTCAAGTCTTGTTGGTGTATGGTTCCCTTGAGCAGTATGTAGTGTCCTTGTTTATCTCTTTTGATTAACTTTGGGATGAAGTCTATTTTATTTGATACAAGTATGGACACCCCTGCTTGCTTCTGGGGTCCGTATGAATGATATGATTTTTCCCAACCTTTCACCTTTAGTCTGTGTATGTCTTTTCCTATCAGATGAGTCTCCTGTAGGCAGCATATTATTGGGTCTTTTTTTAAAATCCATTCTACTAGCCTATGTCTTTTGATTGGTGCATTTAAGCCATTAACATTTAGGGTTACTATTGAGATATGGTTTGTATTTCCAGCCATATTTGATTATGTATGTTACTTAACATGATTTGTTTTTCCTCTACGATTAGTTTTTCCTTTACTGTACTACCTCTCGCTGTTGGTTTTCATTGTTATTTTTCATTTCCTCTTCCTGTATTGTTTTGCCAAGGATGTTTTGAAGAGCTGGTTTTCTAGCTGCAAATTCTTTTAACTTTTGTTTATCGTGGAAGATTTTTATTTCATCTTCAATCCTGAAGCCTAGTTTCGCTGGATATATGATTCTTGGTTGGAACCCTTTTTCTTTCAGCGTTTGAAATATGTTGTTCCAGGATCTTCTAGCTTTCAGGGTCTGTGTTGAAAGATCAGCAGTTATCCTGATTGGTTTACCCCTAAATGTAATCTTCTTCCTCTCTCTTGTGGCTTTTAAGATTCTCTCCTTATTCTGTATGTTGGGCATCTCCATTACTATGTGTCTTGGTGTGGATCTCTTATGATTTTGTACATTCGGTGTCCTATAGGCTTCTAGTATTTGGATTTCTTTTTCATTCTTTAATTCTGGGAAGTTTTCTAGTATTATTTCATTGAATAGATTGCTCATTCCCTTGGTTTGGAGATATATACCCTCTTGTATCCCAATAACTCTTAGGTTTGGTTTCTTTATGTTATCCCATAATTCTTGGATGTTCTCCTCATGATTTCTTAACATTCTCGCTGAGCTGTCTATGTTCTTTTCAAGTTGAAAAACTTTGTCTTCGTTGTCTGAAGTTCTATCTTCTAAGTGTTCTACTCTGCTGGTAATACTCTCATTTGAATTTTTAATTTGGTTATTGTTTCCTGCATTTCCAGGATTTGTTTGTTTTTTTACATCCTCTATCTCCCTATAGAGTTGATCTTTTGATTCTTGGATTTGTTTATGTAATTCATTGTCAAAGTGATCTTTCATTGTCTGAATTTGCTGAATAATGTCTTCCTTGAGACTCCAGATCATCTGAAGCATGTATATCCTGAACTCTTTGTCTGACATTCCATCAGCTGCAGATATTACCTCATCTAATATTGAATTGACCTGTATTGTTTGTGGTCCTTTCTTTCCTTGTCTTTTCATACTGCTCATGATTCTTTCTAGCTTTGTGAAACTGTTGTGTTAATGTTTTTCCCCTTATATATTTGTATTGTTCTTGTATAGCTCCCAAATCCCTCTTTTTTGGAGAAAGACAATGTTAACAGTTCCCAATATCAACAGTACATCATCTAAGCACAAGTTTTCATTATTAATACATTTATAGTTAGATTCTAAGTCTATAGATATTGGTTTTAATTATTACTTAAGAATCTATTCATTAGTTTCATAAAAGGCATACCATATCTGGTGGCATATAGAAAACTTAATTTCAGATGAAGGATGTTATACTTACAGGGAAAGGAGTGAGGGTATGAGGTTAAACTAACTTAGCACCTTTGGAGAACTCTAACCAATAAACTGGTAGTTTATGGAAGAATGTATAGACTCAACCTCCTATCTGTATTTAGATAGTTACCCTATGTATAGATAGCAAAATTTAGGAGATTGAAAGTGAGATAGAGAGAATATGAATGAAAAAAAAAAGAAAAAAGAACAAGGAAGAAAAGAGAAGGAAAAGGAAAGTAAGATAGAAATAAAGAAAAAAAATGGGGGGGAGGTGGGGTATATGCAATTCCTCTATATTATATTACTTTGGTAATTCAGTTGTTCATGCACAGTTCTTGGTTTCACATATGTTGAAGTTGTGGAAGAGAGAGAAGAAAAGAGAGAAAGAAAGAGAAAAAAAAGTATCTCAGAACACTGTTTTCCTTGCTTCCAGTAGTTGGCGTTGTCTATTCCTAGCTTGAGCCTCTGTATTCAGGGTGGTGGGTATAGCCAGTGTGAAAGGACATGAGCTTCCACCTGTATCTTCCCTACTCTAGTCTCTGAGGTAGAAACCAGGTGCCTGTACAGTTGTTGTTTTGTGTTGATAGCTACAACCCCCAAAGGCTTGTGGGAAATATTTTGCACTCTAGTTCAAACAGGGACAGCCACAAATTGCTCACTGGGAACCCTCTTTGCTGCCGCAAGTGGACGCTGCTTGCATGAACCGCTTCACTTCTGAACTTCTAAAGTTCTCCTGAGCAAGCACATTCAAAACCCACTTCAGGCCCAATAGGAAAAGTGTACCTAGAAGAGAGCCCTTGTAGCTCTTATCACCAACTTTAAAGAGGAAAGCTGCCCTCTGAAGAAAATCCATTTGCCAATGTTTCACTGAAATCAATGGTTCCCCCTTACTCAGAAAACAAAATAGAAACGCAGGAGCCTTCATGAGGGGAACCTGCATTTCTAATGGAACAGATACTTCAGAGAGAAAGTGAGAGTGCCGGCTCTGAGAAGCAGTTCTGCTTCATGCAGCTTCAACCAGAAATAAAACCCAATGTGCTTACAGAGAACAAGACCGTTCCCTCAATTGGAAGCTGCCTGCACAAAATGCTTCCATTCTGCACTTCCAAGCTTTTCTCAGCCAGCACGTTCAGTCAACACTTTACACCCAAAGTGCAAATTGTGCTACCCAGAGAGCCCTTGGACCTAACATCATCACCAGTATTCACATGGAAAGTTGGACGGTTGACAAGATCAATGGCCCAGAGTTTCATTGAAATCTTTTTCTCAATTTTTTTGAAAACTCACTGGAAATGAAAGGCCCACAAGCAACAAACTCTGCTTTATACAAGACACAGAAACGTCTAAGTAAAGCCCGGGACTGCTGGCTCTAAGAAGGGGTTCCAAATCCTACTAGTTCAACCAAGCCCAAATCCCAATGTGCTCTCTAGGAACACTTTTACATCTTGCAATTGAAGCTGTTTGCATACCCTGCTTCTCTTCTGCACTTCACACTCTAGAGCTGTTTGCACACCCTGGTTCTCTTCTGCACTTCACACTCTTCTCACTGAGCACATTCAGAGAGCAGTGCAGGCTCAATATCCAAAGTGCACTAGCTGGAGAGCCCTTGTACCTTGGAGCAGTTGCTCAGATAGGTCTGATGGGTGGTTCAATTCCTCCATGATTCTTTGGAATCCATTCCTCAAACGGATTCTAAAAACTATCTTGAAATTGCATGAGCCTGACTACAATGACCTCTGCTTTATTGAGTGCATAGATGGTTCCAAGTGAAATGGCACCATCATCTCTGACAAGAGGTTCTGCTTCCTGCATGTTCAACCAGGGAAAAATCGCCACGTGTTCACTGAGAACAAAGCTACTTGTGCACAAAATTTTTCTGTTTGCCCCCTACATATGCATCTCAGGATGCACATTCAGAACACATTTCCTGCAAAAAACATGAGAAAGTATCCTTGCAAAAGTCCACTCTGGTCTAGCATCGCCAACATTGATTAGGAAATGAATTGCACAGGTTTCATTGTATTCCCTTGGTCTCCTTTTTCTAAAAACTCATTGAAACTGCAGGTGCCTGACAGCAACCAACTTACCATTGACCAAGAGCACAGTTGTTTCCAATGAAAACTGTGCCTGTTAGCTCTCAGAAGCCATTGGATTTAAGGCTACTTCAGCCAGGATCAAAGCTCAATGGGCACGATGAGAAAAATGTCATTTCCTAATGTGGAAGCTGCTTGCCAAAATTCTTCTGTGCTGCACTTCCAAAATATTTTCAGGAAGCACACTCAGAGCACAGTTTCAGCCCATATGCAAAGAGTGCTAGCAAGAGTGCCCTTGGACCTAGGTCAGCAACTTGGAGAACTGTGGGCCCACTGGGAAGAGCAATTCCCCAAGGTGGATTGAAATCCATTGCTCAATTGTTTGTCACAGAATTCACTTGAAATCCAAGTGCCTGCCTGCATTGAACTCGCACTGACCAATTGTACAAACACTTCAAAGGGAAACTGCCACCTCTGAGAAGCGGTGGTTCTTCATGCTAGTTTAAGTAGTGACAAACCCCAATGTGCTCACTGAGAATAAAATGAGCTCCTGAATGTTGAAGCTGCTGAGAGACTGCTTTACTTTTGCACTCCCAAACTACTCTCAGCAAGCACATTCAGAACCGACGTCAGGCCCAAAATACAATGTTGGTGACAAGAGAGGCCTTGCACCCAGGATCACCAATTTTGAGAAGGCAATGAGGACTGCTGAAAAGATGAACTCCACAAAATTCCATGGAAACCCACTCATCGGACCTTTCTGAGAACACTTGAAATGCAGGTTTCTGCATGCAAGGAACTGTGTGTGACAGATGGCAAAGTTTGCCAAATGCAAACATGCCTACCAGCTCTGAGAAGCCATTCTCATTCACACTTCTTCAACCTGGGAAAAGTCCCCATGTGCTCACTGAGAACAAGTTAGCTTGTGCTACTTGAAGCTGCTTCCACAAACAGTTTTACTTCTGCACTTCTAAGCTGTTCTCATCAAGCACATTCAGAGCACAGTTCAGGCATGAAACACAAAGTGCACCAGAAAGAGATCACCAACTTGCAGGAGGAAAGAGGACCAGCTGAGAAGATCAGTTCTCCAAAGTCTCATTGACATCCACTTGTCACATTTGTTTACAATATACACTTGAAGTGCAGGTACCCAAATGAGTGAACTGTTTTTGATCAATGGCACCAGAGGCTTCAATGTGACAGCATGCCTGTCACCTGTAAGGAGCAATTTTTCTTTCTTCTAGCTCACACAGAAAAAAACACCATGTGCCTACTTACAACAAAGTTAGTCTTGCAAGTTGAAACTGCTTGCAGCAAATGGCTTCCATTCCCCACTTGCAGCCAACAGTGGTTGACAGATGGCACAGAGGCTTCAATGTGAAACCGTGAATGCCAATCATTACAAGTGCTTCTGACACACTCTAGTTGAACCAGGGAAAGCCCAAAGTGGTCAATGAGAACACACTTTGTTCCTGCAAGTGGAAGCAGCTTGCATAAACTGCTTCACATAGAAAATTCCAAGCTCTTCTCAGCAAGCACATTCAGAAAACAGTTCTGGCCCAATGGAAAAAGGGACCTAGCAAGAGGATCCCATACATATGATTACCTTCATAAGGTAGCTTCCCAACTTCTGTGTGGAACTGTGTTTCTCCTTGGCCCTTATGCTGTTTTGGAGACCACTAGCTCAGCTTTGTGCAGGATCATCAGACCTGGACTTTTGGCAAGACCTGTACAGCCCTCACACATGCTCAGATGCTACAGGACTTTGCAGACCAGTCCAGACAACAGTAGGCATCCATTCATTGTCTACAGTCTACAGATTCCTAGATGCATGGCATTCATTATCATCAAATGCAGAATTTTCATCAAAAACCATATATATATATGTGTGTGTATATATATATATATATATTTCCAATCTGAATCAAGAAAATCAGAAATATCCCCAAATCCAAAGAGTGGATCTCCATTGTGATGCTACCAGTGGAAAATTCCACAGCTGACCTCATGGGATGGTTCACAGTGAAAACACAGCTGCATGAAAAATATTACATGACATGACCTTCTGGTTATGTAGAAAGTGGCATGTGAAGTACACATGCATGTCTTCTTCAGACATGGGATTCATTTGCAAGACACCTTATGCAATGGAAAATACTCCAAAATGGGAGAAATCAGAACCACATCTCCAAAGTATTTCAGAAGAGACCAACTCCATCTGTGTATCTATCGCTCAGTCAGTGTGTGTGCTCTAGTGTGTGTGTGTGTGTGTGTGTGTGTGTGTGTGCGCGCGCGCTCTAGTGTGTCTTTGTTTGTATTTGTACCATGATAGCCGATACTTCATTGCCCCCATTGGAAAACTGACTCAGATAATGCCATCTGCCAAACTCCTAAAAACCAAACTTCTTGCTAATACAAGGAAACATTCCTTCCTGTTGGTTTGGATGTGTCCTTTAGGAATCACTGCTACATTGAGTATACTCAAATCATCACAGTAGATCAGGTAACAAAAACATATATATTTTAAAATAATAATATATTAATGGAAACAACAAATACAGGATAGAGTAAAAACTATGTTACTAAACAAGGTCAAGGTCAATGGCAAACTATAGATACAAACTTTGAAGAAAATAATTATCAATGTAAATATTCCTGGGCTGCCTCAGCCCTGCCCAGGCACACAGCAGCAGAATGGTTTTGCAAGCATCCTCAGGAGGGCTGCAGCCTTCTTTGTAGAACGAGAAGGAGGTTGAGGCTGGATCCAATCATCATTCTTTTGGGAGAGGCTCCTTTTCCTCAGCACGAAGTTGGGTTCTATGTGAGGGTTCTTTGCGTAAAATACGTTGGCCTGCGCTGGAATCCTCAGCTCTGGAGGGAGAGGGGTGTACAAAATAAGGTGGCTCAGGAGGTGCTCCCTGGGACACCCCAACATCTGAGAGCTTGTGCCAGAAAAGGCCAGAGCCACACACCTGGGAGCTCTCCAATTCAGCACCAATACCAACAAGACAGCCTCCACAGTCCTCCCTGAGGAAGAACTAGGCAGAGCACTTCCACAGACCTAATGTCGGTTCCTACCAAAGGCTTTGGACTCCAGAACATCCCAGGTCCTCTTACATCTGCCAAAGCACACCACTAGGGTTTGCATCTGAAATCTCCCACAAAAAGCTCCTGTGCCGAAGATTCAGTCCCCACATGAGCCATCTTCATGAGTGGGTTTGGAGGGAAGCATTGGATGGTGAGTGCTCTGATGTCAACATAAAATTCTCATTCAAGATGAATACATTACTGCAAGGTGGGAGGGACTGGAAGAAAGGTTGAGCATGGTTGGAGGAAGACCTAAACAGGGGTGCGCCCTGGGCAATAATACCTTGTTCCTGTAGGCTCCACTGAATCCTCATTCTCCAAGTAGAGGTCCTCCTTCTCCATCTTTCTCTCTCTCCCTCTCTCCCAGCCTTGTTCTCTCTCTCCCTGTCTATGCCTTTGTGGCAAGGGCTGAGGAGCTCTCCACTGCCACACACTAGAGCTTTATGGACAGCCTCAGTACACAACCAAAGAGAAAGTTGTGAAAGCCAGAGAAAAGGCCAAGGATTCCTCAAGTATGACCACAGTGAGGACAGGCTGACCAGCACAAATACCACATTAGAGCCATGCTTCTGCATTGGTGGAGCCCACCTCCATGTGAACCAGGCTTCTGAGAATGGAGGCCACATTCCAAATGCTGCCCTATTGAGAACAATGGTTCCAAAGGCCAGCAAAGGGAATGCTCCCCTCCAACATGGTGTATGGTCCAGTGGTGCCATGACCCCAAGTGGGGGAATACAACAGCCCGCTTCTCCTTCCTCTGAACACGTGTTTCCTATCACCCTCCTCTAACCTAGAGCCTGTTCTCCATCCCTTCTGGGTTGGATGTGAAGATCTCTGCTATGAAATTCTAAGGCTACCAAGGCCCCAGACAGACTTCCTCTTCCAATGATTCTACTAACCTAACAGTAGGTTAAGATAGGAGATAAGTGATTCTAGAACTCGTAGGGATGGTGGTCTTCAGCATACATAGGCTGGGATAATGGCTGCTGTGGTGTTTGGCTCACAAAAACCAACCAACCAACCAACGAAAAAGCGCTGGCATTATTATCAGATGAGCTGTGTGGCTACGTGCTCAGGAAGTTAGGGATCATAACCTGGCTATTGTGATCACTCCTTGGCAAGTGAACTCAGGTACAGAAGACCATGGAATTTATGCAAAGACAGATGATTCAAGCTGTCTCCCAGGCTGTGTTTTCTTCCCAATTTCATCCTGTTACTGCTTGCTAGAATCCTGGCAATGCTCTGCCAAGGCAGTGGTTTTCTGGTCACACAGAAGGCTTTCAATATTGCTGCTTCAATCCACAAAATGCCAGTTCCCTCGTTAGCCCATGCATTCCATGTTCCTCTGAAACCACTCCTATCCCAGACCATGAAAGCATACTGCTCATGGAAAGAGGCTTTCCTCCTCACTCCTCAAAGATGTCAGCTTTGGATGCCTGTTCATGTACAGGGGAGGCACCTGGTGGGGAGCCACAATATCCACTGGGGTATACCATTGGACCTCAAGACCTTCCACCAGCAGAAGTGCAGTTGGCTTTGTGCACGAACCCAACACACCTATTGGAGTGTTCTTGGGGGTCAGAGACTACACTTTGGTGCTAAGAGTTGACCTGAGTCCACATCCTGACCCTTGCTCTCTGCCATCTGATTGTCCCACTTACTGTGACGGTGAGAGATGATTTGGCCCAGCTCATAATCCTCCGGGTTCTCCTGAGTAAGCAAGTGCAGCTCGAGGGCCCTGCGGATGACGACAGGAGCCCGATCTTGGCAGGTCACCTGGAGCAGCATGGGAGACAGGCCTTCAGGAAATGGGCCTTGAAGTGACTACTCAAGGACAGTGGGCAGGGGCATTCTGGAGGCACCTCCACTCTAAATACAAGGGCAACATCAATGACCCTACTACCTGAGGCTGACCTCCTGCTCATCGCATGGGCTCTTCCCATAGGCTACTAGCCCAATCCTTGTACATAGGACTTCCTGGACCTGCCATTGCTCTTTGTGGAGCTGCACTCCTCTAGAAGTGAAAGGACCCCACTACCTGCATACAGATGCAATGTCATCCCACAAGTTGAGAGGAATTGGACAATAGCCTCCAAGATCCCAGGTCCGCCCGAGGATGCAGGCGGCATTGGGAATGGCCTAGGCACAAAACCTACAGGCTTTGGTCTGGATTGCCAGGGCCCAAATCAGACCCAGGAACATGACCACACACAGGAGTGACGAAAGATAGCCATGAGAGCTCCTGGCCTCCAGAGGCTCAGTGCTGGCTGGGGTGTAGGAGGGCACCTCATCCAGCAAGGGTGGTCATTGGGTTACCTGGACATTTAGTGTGCTTCCTCCACATCCATACTGACTCTGCAGAGAGACCCTCTCAGCTCCTTATTCAAGGAACATGCAGAACCTCACACTGCTGTCCTCCTCCATAGACCTTAGCATCCCATAGAGTGAAACCTGCAATCTAGGTCCTGGCCTGTTCTCATCTGTCACCCATACCTGCCTCTGCCCTTCTGGACTGCATGCTGCCACCTGACACACAGACTCCCTCAGACATGGTGGTGGACAAGCTGCTGCTCTCCCTCATCTCAGCTCCAGCCCTTCACACTGACCTCTCCCTTCTTGATTCCCATCTATCCTCCTGATCATCCAGAAGCTCCAAATTCAAGAGGGCATGAGTAGTCCATGGTATTGGACCAGTGTCTGCTCCCCACCCAGGTGTAAGCACCAGGGGACACCCCTGCTCCCAGGCTTACCAAAACAGTCTTGGCCATCTTTGGACTTTGTGTTTCTAAGTGGACACGAATTAAGCAGGTGTCTCCCATCTGGAAAAGCGGCCTGGAGCACTTGTTGCAGGTTGATTCTGAGAACTGTGGGGGATGGAACATCAGCAAACCCAGAAACAGGAAGCCACCCCAGCCTGTCAGTTGGCTCTATGGGCTTCTAGCACATATGTCCAGGTGCTGAGGCTTCTTATTTCCCCACGTGGGAGTGGAATGGCAGCACAAGTACAGCTTGAATAAGGTAGGTGTTTACCTCCTTTCTCTTGAACTCAGGGCGTTTCCTCACAATGAAATATTTTATCCCCGGATTCATGAACTGATACATGAGTGAGTGGTCAGGGACCTTGATTTCTGCAGAGCAAAGTGGAGAGAATTGTTAGATGGCACTCAAGGATTTTACCACAAAACACACACAACCCCTGAGAGTCTCCGCCAGGGCGAGCCTGCACCAGAATTGAGAGCCCTCCTATCCAGCTACAGTGCCACCAAAGACTCTCTCAGTGATTCTTCACTGGAGAAGATGATGTACAGGATTCTAAACCAAAAGAGCACCTGGCAATGGAAACAGCACCTTGGGCCCAGAACTTCTCAGTGCAGGTTGGATCTGCCAAAGGGACACTGCTAGGCTCTGTATCAAGATTGGCAAAGGCTCCTGTGCTTAGGCCTTTCTCCCCAGGGCAGCCATGCTCACACATGGGCATTCAGGGAAGCATTGGATGGTGGGCGAATTCATCCCCTTGCCCTGGATGAATCCACTCATGGATGACTACACCGAGGGGAGGTGGTATCCATCAGAGGAGTGTTGGGCATGGACATGGGAGGACTTCAGCAGGGTGGTGCCCTGGAGAACTCTATTGTTTTTTAGGTTCGCTCTCCTTCCCCTTGTTTCTCATCATGAGCTGTCTGCTTGGTACTTTTATTCTGGTTCTTGTTCTACTTCTGGCTCTTCTTTCTGTCCTGCATCTTCTTGTAGTTCTTTCTGGGTCTTTTTCTTGTTCTTACATGATTCCTTCTTGTTCTTCTTCTTGTGTATCTCCCTCCACCCTTCCTTCTGTTTCACCTCCTCCTTTTTCTTCTTCTTCCTCCTGCTCTTCATCGTGTGATCCTCTCCCCACTCAGTTGTGTCCTCTTTCTCCTCCTCCTTCTCCTTATATCTCTGGCAATGGTGGGGCGTCCTGAGGAGTTCAAATCTATCACACTCTTCTGCCCAGATGCAGCTTCTGTTCAGTAGTCCAACATGAAATCAGTTCTCAATCAATGGCCAGGAGTGAAACCAAGACCAAAGACAAGTGACTTCCTTTCTTTGTCATTGTCACAGTCAGGAAAGACTGAATAACAGACACCGTATTCTGGATAGGCTTCTACCTGTGGAAGTCCGCACCTCATCTGGACCAGGATTGCTAAAATAGATTCCACCTCCATAAAGTTTCCCCAATGAAAACAAGGTTTCCAAAATCTAGGAGAGGGCCAGCATCACTGCCACCCTCCTGCCATAAGGCATAGATGCCATCACACCTAGTGGGTTCCAGGCCCCCCGTAGTCCTCCCTTTTGACGTCTGTTACACACAAACCTCCCCTGGTCTGCAGCCTGCTCTCAACTGATGCTTGTGTTGAAAGTCTGTTTCTGAAATCATCTTCGTAGTTTCTCAGTTGGTAATTCCTTATTGACTGGCTTATTTTTGTACCAGGGATAAAACCAGAGGCACTGAAGCACTGAGACCATTCCCAGGCCTTTTTACTTGGGTACAGGGTCTCCCTAAGTTTCTGAGGTTGTTTGGAAATTCCCATCCTCCTGCACTGCCTCCCAAGTCCCTGAGATTCGCAGACACTGCCCCTTGCCCAGCTCCTTGCACCTCAGTCTTCCTCATGTGTGAGACAGAGCCAACTCAAATGAGGTGGTGTGGGAAAATTGGAAAACTCACTTACGTGCCCGACAGATGGTGGGTTCTATTGTGGACAGGCTGGATGGTGGAGGCTAGGAGTGTCTGGCTCACAAGAAAGGAAAGAGCACTGGAATTGTGGACAGCTCAGCATTGTGGCCTCTGTTCTTCAGATGCCCTTCTTTGTTGCTGGAAGGAATAATAACCTGGCCATTCTGATATCTTCAGGAGATGGGCACCCAGGCACAGAGGACTTGGAATTCTTCCCAAAAGAACCCAAACAGGCTGTCCCCTAGCCTTGACTTCCTCTTCACTGAGTCCTGTTCCCAGTTGCTGTAATCCTGACATTCCTGTGAGTAGGCAGGACTTCTCATATCCTGGCCATGGATTGGGACCTGTGCTGCTTCTGTCCATAGCAATGCTGATCCAATCAGGACCCATGTTCTCCTCCTCTTCATTTGAAGGCATCCTTATCAGTGAGCCATAAACCAAACTGATGATGGATTGAGCCTCTCTCTCTGCCTTGCCCTCATGGATATTAGCTTCGCATTGCCAGACCAGGTCCAGGGGAGAACACATTTAGGGAGGTTCAGCAGCCCCCTTGGGCCTCATTGAGCACCTCCACATTGGACACGCCCATCACTGCACTTGGTCTCCCGCACCAGGCCCACCACACTTTGGTATTTTGTGGCCAAGGCCCACTTTCTCTTGGCTGTGAGTTATCCTGAGCCCACTGTGGATCATGTCTCCCCACTGTCTGATTGTCCTACTTACTCTCATTCTCAGAAATCATTCTCAGAAGCTCAAAGTTGTCCACATCCTCCTGCTGCAACAAATTTTGGTCCAAGGCCCTTCGGATGAGGCTCGTCACCGTATCCACAAAGGTCACCTGGATCAGGGTGGGATAAATGTCATCAGAGAATGGCTTTTAGAGGAGCTACCCAGAAGACTGTGGTCAAACATTCAGGAGAAATCTCAGCTACATATACAAGGGCACAATCTTGTTATCCTGCTACCTGAGTGTAGCCTCCACATACCCCCTGGGTTCTTGCAACGTGCTACTAGAACGATCTTGGTACAAATATCTGCCTGTACCTGCCATCTCCCCTCCCCCTGGGGAGCCACATTCCACTCAGGTCAAAGGACCAAACTGCCTATGCACAGACACACTCTCATCTCACTGAGACGAGAGCAATGGGCCAGGGATCTGCGCACCAAGTGTGCTCTGGGGTGCAGGCTGCCTTTGTGGGTGGAAGAGGCAGACACACTGAAAATTTTGGTCCTGACTGCCACTACACAAAACAGACTCAGATACAAGAGTGTGCACTTGAGTGCTTCAAGACAGCCTTGAGAGGCCCTGGCCTCTGGAAGCTCGGTGCGGGTCTGGTAGTAATGATGTACTTGACTCAGCACTGGCAGTCACTGAACATGTCTCCTCTGCAGCTGGACACCTGCAGTATTAGCGTGTCTACTGCACATCCATAGAAATTCTGCCAAGAACCCCTTTAGCTCCGCATTTACATACATGCAAAGGCTAACATTCCGAAGCTTTGGCATGACCCCCCAGGTGATCCCGACCCCAAATTCCCACACCTAGTCATGCTAAGGAGGTTCTCTTCCCTGCTACAAGAAACACATCCCCTCCTATACATGTGACAAGTCACTGCCACCTCCTCTGCTCCAATCTCACTCATTGAGAATACCAAGTTCTAGGCACTGCAGCCTGCACCCTGGACATATCTCTGACTTCATCTGTCCACAGAACTTCCGTCTGCACTTCTGGCCTGCAAAACCCACACTACACACACCCACTCACCACTGGAGCTGGGCATGCTGAGGCTCTCCCTCCTCAGGTCAAGCCCTTAAGACTGACCTCTCTCTTCTTTATTTCCCACCACAGCCCCGGGGTTGGCTGTGTCTCCTGCCTTCCACTGTGTGGACACCCAGGAGGCAGCCCTACTGTCGGGCTTACCAGGATGCGCTTTGACTCTCTCAGGCTCTGTCCCTCTAGGAGGACATAAACAAAGCGGTTGTCTTCCACCTGCTCGCTGGAGTGAAGCAGTGAGGAGCTGCTACTGGTGACTTTTCTCATGCACCACTCATTGCTTTGGGTGGCCTGGGGCAATGATCCTGCAGCCACTGCAGAGCTGCTGCTCACAGCTGCTGGGGTCCTGGATGCCACTGCCACAGAAGGCTCCAAGAACTGTGGGGGATGACAACATCAGCAAAGCCCAGCACCTGCACCCCACCCAGCCTGGCAGTTGGCTCTGTGGGCATTCTACAACATCCATCCAGAACCTGAGGTTCTTGTCCCCTTGGAGGATGTGGAGTGGCACCAGGAGTAAAGAGTAAAGAAGGTGACTGTTTACCTCCTTTGGCTTGAACTTCAACGACTTGCTGGCATCTGTTTCCCGAAGAATAAAGTTATAATGCACTCCTCCAATCAGGCCGCCATATACTTTCGCATTAGCAGGGACCCTCAGCTCTGGAGAGGCAGGGGCAGAGGCGTGGTAGGTGACACTCAAGGAATACACTACCCAACATCCCCCACAACTGAGAGCCTCTGCCAGCTCAGGTCTCATACACAGACCTGAGAGCCCCCGAATCCAGCTACTGTTCCACCAAAGACTCCCCACTGATTCCTCCCTGAGGACCCTCTATGCACAGGAGGTCCAGTACAGGAACACCTTTCAAAGAAATAGCCCCTTGTACCCCAGACTCTCTTAGTTCACGTTGGACCCAACAAAGAGAAACAGCTAGACTTTGTATCTGGATTGGTCACCAAAGACTCATGTGTTGAAGGTTTTCTCCCCACTGCAGCAATGATCACAGGTGGGTTTGGGGAAAAGCATTTGATGGTGGGTGCCTCCACCTTGCCAGTGGATTCATACACTCATACAGGGCTACACTAATTGGAGGGGTATGGTTTGGAGGTGTGTTGAGCATGGCTGGAGGATGTCCACAGCAGGGCTGTGCCATCCAGAGCAATATATTTCTCTTGAGTTCCCCACTACTGCATTTCCTGCTCATGAGTATAAATCTCATTCACATTTTTAATCAATGTATTGTTATACTTCTTGTTCACCTTGTGTTTCTCCTTCTTGTTCTTGTTCTTCTTCATCTTCTCCTCATGCTTCTTCTTATAGTCATCTTGAACTTCTTATTCATGGTCTTCTCCTTCAACTTATTTTCATTTTTCTACTCCTCCTTCTCCTCCTCCTCCTCCTCCTCCTCCTCCTCCTCCTCCTCCTCCTTCTTCTTCTCTCTCTCTCTCT